>NC_092793.1:77258444-77891053 GCF_918797505.1 Bemisia tabaci
CAGAAGAAGTAGTCATAATTTTTGAAAAAAATGGCTAAAGAAATGACTTTACCTTTTTTTCTGCATCAGTAGTTTCTATCTAAGCGTTTCAATATTCTTCATGATGATTTTTCTCGTGCATAAATACGAGGAGGTTATCGGAGTTTTTTACGGGTTCCTTTCTAACGCTATCGATTTGCCCGAATTTTTTCGTCAGATTTAGAGCATATCAGTCTTTGATACCAATTTTAATGAATGAAGATAAGAAGTAAAGAGGTCAATGATTTACATGCTTTCAATTCTGGAAACTCCAGTTTCCTCTCCACTGCCAGGGTATAAATTTCAAGTGGCTCCTACCACATCACAGTGCACATACATACTTTTGATATCGATGGCTAAAGTGCGAAACCATGTAGCCCTATCGCGGTGTTTCTAAGTCTATGCATTTTCGAAGAGAAACAAGTTATCTACAAAGCTTGACATTTCTACAGAATATTCTGCCAGTAGATAAGAAAAATCAAGGAAGTTTTCAAGAAATTAAATTGATTAATCCGCCCGCCCCCCTCCTCCCACCCCCCCCCAAAAAAAAAGTAGGGTCAGAAGTCTGCAGCGTCGCAAACAGAGATACGTGGTTTCGCACTTCATTCATCAATATGTATCAATTTATATTAATTGAAATCATACTGGCAGACACTAATTGTGCGTATTGCACCGAATTGAATTTACACAAATACAAAAAATATTTCAACACTTTCAATGAGGATAAGTCATTACCCATCAAATAATTGGTAGCAGCTGTAACGTATGAGCAGTAGAATTTTGACGAATCTCACTGGAATCAGCCTAAACGGATTCAATTTTGCAATTAGGAAGTACAATTTCTGGTCCAGTTAGAAACAACTTACGTAGGTACCATTAGTTTCTGACTGCCTCAGTTTTTACAGCCGAGCCAGAAGTTGTAGTTACTAATCGGAAAATGTAGTCCTATTTACTATTGAAAAAGTGAATCATGAGCGGATATTACACGGAGAAAAATCTATGGCTCATAAAACAATTAGTGGTACATATGGAACACCATTAATATTACTGAAGGCAACATACAATAATAGTACATATACCTACCTTAGTTATGGAGAACAAAAAGAATGTAAAAGCAGCCCGAAACGGGAACGACAATTGAAAACACAGGAAAATGCGGAAACAAGGCTAAAATACAAAATACAAAGGCAGGACGTTTCATTTCAAAACCGATCTCACCATGTAACGCCGTTTGCTGGTTTTTATTTTTATTTTAATTTATTTTTTTTTTTTTTTTAATTTTAGCAGTTTATAATGGTGCCGTGAGGTACCGAAACGTCCTGCCTTTGTATTTTGTATTTTAGCCTTGTTTCCGCATTTTCCTGTGTTCTCGATTGTCTTTTCCTTACTTATGGTTTATATAGGTACCATACTATCGTGCGAGCTACCACAGTATGGTTCACAGACCGATAATCATTAGTTCATATACAACTATTAATGGTGTTCCATATGAGCCACTCATTGATTTATAAGCCATAGCTTTTTCTCAGTGTAGGCTAGACGTCTGATGAAGCGAGGATGATTCCAGTGAAATCCGTCCATTTACTTATGCATGTCAAACCTCAGCGCCAAGTATTTTCAATGCTATTTTTGCGTGAGTGATCATGCATCTCGATTTGCGAAAAATGTCAATATATACACATGCTTCCTCAGCGAAGGTAAGAAATGAATCCGCATCAGCAAATTTCACGCCACACAGTGGATCGAGTCAATAGGAAAGGTCGGAAAAAAATTGGAAACTTTAAAAACTTATAACTCCGTTTGACAAAACTTTGAGGTCCTAGAAGTGGCTTTATTGGTTTCTTCGTGAAATTTTCTTCTAGGAGCACCCCTTAAAATTTAAATGTGCCGAAATAAACATCAAATTTTGCAGTTTCAGTCAAAATTTTCATGTCCGACCTCTCTATAATTGACTCGATCCACTGTGCGCCGCGCAGAATGCCTCTCCCCATTTTCTGATCCAAAGACCAATAATATAACTCTGTGTTTCATTCTTTTCAGTTTGAGATTTATGGCGTCATCCTGTTCGTGCTAGCGGGAGTTGTCGCATTCGAGAGTGTTGTCACTTCGTGTAGACAGAGATCCAGCGGCCCCCGGGACGCACATACCACAGCCTGATTGCGTAGATAATAATGAAAATTTGATCTCAAGAGTAGTGGCGATTTTGCAAGCAGGAAACGCTTTTCCCTCCAATCACATCAGTTAAAAATATCGATTTTAGGTAGGGCAAGCTGTCAAGTCACGCAAGAAACGCCCCAGTAGCAACTATACTGTTATACAAACTTTTAAAAAACTCCTAAATTTAAAAAAGACAGCTCTTAAAAAAACTGTTAAATGTTCGCTTCGAGAAACTCTTTTAGGGTATTTTTTTAAAGTACGTAAAATTTACGAGCAGTAAAATTTAAGGGAAAAAAGTTAAAAAATAACTCTTGAAACATCAATTGTAGTTTTTGGACACTAAAAATGTTTGAAAAAATGTTAAAAAAACTACAATGATATTTCAAGAGTTTTTCAACACTTTTTTCTCTTGAATTTTACTAAAAAATAGCCAAAAAGGGCTCTCTAATTCGAATATTTTAACAGTTTTTCAGAGTTTTTAAAAATTGTTTTTAAGGCTCATTGCTTCTAGGGCGATTATTTTACATACATTTAAATGGAGAAAAACAGTTTTGCCAATTTTCAAAAATCGTCGCTGCTCAAAAATACAAGTAAATGTAATCGAGGATCACTAGACAGGGTAAGAACTACAACCCCTCAAGATATCATTATCCCTCGTCGAAATTCGCATTTGATGCGGTTGACAAGATAAATGCATGTAAGAGCTGATCAGGTAGGACACCTCTCTAAAGATTTTCACTTTGTACCTAGAATTTTGTAATTTTGTAGCATTTATTTTAATTTTTTCAAGTATGCTATTTTAAAAAAAAGTTATTTTTAAAATGCTGACAAAGAAATTAAAATGATTTTTCTTTACACACGTTTTCTTTTTTTAAAAAAAAATCGCACCTCTCTTCAATAAAATTTATCTCGAAGTGAATTGGATGCAGCTACTGGGAAAAATTTGGATTTTAAGCCAAATTTAATTTGCACACTCTTTTATATGCCTCTCTTGTTCTATTTTTTCGTTTTCGGGGAGGGAAGAGGACATGATTTGTGATCCCCTTCCCCCCGGTTTATAATCACTGAAGACAATTAAACAGGTTGTTAATGTAAAAAGATGGGATTTAAAGTGACAAAAATTGTCTAATGAGCATAATATGTATGTCCAATCTCTTATCTGATTTTTAGAAGACTGTAATACTAATTTGCGTTATTGCATTCCAATCGTGATCGAGGGAAATAATGATCGCTCTATGACTGGGACAAAGTTATCAGGAGAAAAAACAGTATCCAAATACGGTTTGTTGTAAAAAATCTTTATATTTTATAAAATTAAGAAACATAACGTGGAATAGCAAATAAATTATATATCAAGTATAAAAACAACGGAAAATTACACATGGATAACGCAGCTGTCATCGCCCGCTTTTCCACTCCTGCAACATTGAGGAAAAAACCCGATTAGTCGAAAAAGATTAATAAGAAGTAGATTTTCAATACAATTTGAACTGTACGTTTCAGATAAAAAAGGACTCATAAAGAGCCTTAACTTCATTGCAGCATTTATTCCGTTACTCTGTTAAGAACGTCTGAACGGGCTCTAGTATTGGAGGACATTCAGAACAAGTATAGGACATTCAGAACAAGTATAACTGTATTGAACACCAACTTTCCTCTGCTCATGATTTATTTTATTCACAGAACCTTCAAAATAATTTTGCCATAAAATATTTTACGTAATCTCTCAATACATACATACACATAAGTCGCTTTATAGCACTCCCTGGCGCTCTACGGCACCTAACCTCCACTGCTCTCTGCCGAACCACATAACCTATAGGATACCCACATAGCTCTGAATAACCTAGATTAAATTCACAGAAAGTTTCGAGGCATAAAGTTCCTCATTTACGAGTATTTCTAGCTCACCTAAAAAGAACATAATGTGCCATTGATATCCTCATGTAGGTAGGTGTTTTTACGGATAAGTGAAAAGTAGTAGTTCCTTTTCGGAATTTTAAGTGGAAATTATGAGTTTGAACCTGCAGATTTTGCGTCCTTGTATTCCCACTTACAATCCACCGAACCTACGTGATCACATCCGAGAAGTACTCTACATGTTGCGATAACGAATACGACTGTCAGAGATTTTGCTTCTAGCTTTTATTGTGAGTGTGATTGAACGCAAAAGAACACAAGTCTAACGTACGATGAGTGTTACCGAGTTTTCATTATTCCTTTCTTGACGTAGGTTTTTCTTATAACTTCAGGTGACACCTCTGCTGACTCCGTGCTCGACCCTAGTTCAAATACCGTGGAATCTGGAAAAAAATGAAACGCCTCGTTGAGTCATACTTGCCCAAAAGTCGGTCTGTAGGGCCTATAAAAATGTAGGAATGTCAAGACCAATACAGTCTCATAGCATTGTGGTCGAAAGTTCCAAGTAACAACATTCTCTAAATTGTTTTCTTGAGGTCAAGGTGGCGTATGTTTTTATTTTTGACAGCAAATTGTAATGTCAATACAATGAAGAGAGTCAACAAATAGGACAAATATAATAGTTATTTTAGAAAAATAAATCCCTCTTCAGTCTAGAATATGAATTTACCTGCACGTAATTTGCATTGCGAAATAGGATTAACTGGGAAAATTCGACCATTCCAGTGACATCGGATTGCCCTTGATTATGCAATATCGACGGTAAAACTTCCAAACCGCTTATCTCGTTTGCGGTAGTGTTTAAGAATCTCTACTCTTATTTTATTTTTCTTGAAGAAAAACGAATTAACATCATTCGCGGAGGTTTTCACAGAATTTTCTTCGCACAGAGAAGGAGAATCAGGTAAGTTTTAAAAAAATTGAAATTGCGTACCTATCCATGTAAAAACTAAAGTATGACAGGAAGTTTGCAACATCGCAAATCGAGATACGTGGTTTGGGAGTCTCATCGTCGATATGCATGCGTGAAAAGTGGGTGATACCCTCCCCGCAGAGATCAGCGTTGAACAATAATTTTTTGACAAAGTGAATGTTCCGTTCATTTTCACTGCGTTACATTTAGGAGACATATTTTTTCCACAAACGTGACTAGTTTTTTGAGACCCCTTTAAAAATAATGGCAGCAAGATTTCATAAACATTATGTCGATGATCCAAGTCGTGAAATGTGGACCGCAGATTTCACCGTTGCAAATCTCTGCTCGTTTTTATTTTTATTTTTTTATTTTTTTTTCAGAAGATAACTATCCTACAATATTCTTCTCGAAATTCTCTGTGAATTTTCCTCACTAACTGAAATTTACCCACTGAAAATATTAAGGAGTTATCTTGGTCGATTTACATTCAAACAAATAAGACATGAGCGGAGAGTTTGGAACGTCACAATTAAGACACACATTTCCCGACCTGCCACCGATATCATAAAGGAGGGATATTGATGAGGGCCGTTTTTGGGCCCACCCTGAATATCCTGAAATCTTCAATTTTTCCCGCATTAACCCAAGTAGCATTTTTCAACGGGAAAGTCTCTATATATTGCGATTTTATCGGCATTAAAATCGCCAGGATCATTAGCTTCTGAGCAATTATCCTCGATCTTATCGCGCTTTTATCGTCCGACAATTTGTCGCGATCTCATTGAAATAAAAATCGCGCTAAATGGCGATTTAATCTCGATTTTATCGACAAAAATTGATCACGATTTCATCGAACCAAAAATTGCGATGTGTAGAGATTTAATCGCTATTTATCGCGATCACTACTACCTTGGGAAGGGTCTATATTTTATGGAATTTATCATGATTTGGTCATTTTTGGTCTCTTTTCGGGTCTAATTTTAGCCTTAAAATGTGTCTGAAGGCCGACTTTGGCGGAAAATGTGAGTTATGTAGTTTTGCGGTCGAATGCCAGAAAATCCGCATTTTTCACTGAAATCGGCCTTCAGACCCATATTTAGGCAAAAATTAGTCCTGACAAGAGACTGGAAATGACCGAATCATGATGTATACCGTAAAAAATAGACCCTGTACGAGCAAAGAAATCGTAGAATTAAGAAAATTTAGCGAGGGACACAAGGGACCCTCATCGATACCCCTCCTTTCTAAAATTCATAAGGCGTAAACATATGATGCATACATTGATAGTGATGATGAAAATTCTACACGTAAACAAGTATGGAAATTTACTAAATTCGCGTGTTCTGGAATAAGTACTTAATCAGGGTGCACTGAGGGTGAGCTGTGCAATCGTCCAGTACCATTTCTAATCCTTATGAATTTTCCTAAAAATCTTCGGCTCGTTACTTTCAGAGCTCGTCACGCATGCGTTGCTATCATGCTACTAAAAAGGTAAAGCAAGGTCACAGTGAGGGAAACAGAGCATCAAAACTAAGTCTCAATACAGCACTAACGGCAAATCTTATTTCACCTCGTAGGAAAAGTCATGTGGATTTGGGTGGGTAAGGATTGAGCATTCTTAATTTCTCAGAGCAGTAACTAATAATACTAAAACATTTCATTTCAGGTGTTTCTTCACGGGACGGATGGTTAGAGGAAAAATTTACCTATAGCTGTGATTGAGAAATGAAAGCAGAAAAGCACCTCCAACTTTACCAAACCCTTGGAGGAATCGGCTGTCAATTCGTTTAAGAGTGCCTCATAATCCTGCAATAAAGATCATAACTGGGACACTTGCTTATGATATCCATAACCTTCTGATTAGGAGGTTGAAAATCACTGAACACTTTTAGCCGCCTCATGGAAAGAACTTCTTATATTTAGGAATAGGATTTATATACCTAGAGAAAGAAACACGCGCCTAATGCTGGCAGCATGGATAATCAAAATAGGAGATTACCCGAGTAGCACTGACTGTTTAAAGAGACTTAAAGAAACTAGAATTTGAAGAGGGAAACTAAACCTGTAAAGAGACTGTTAAAATACATTTGCATTGAGTGAGAAAACTGTTTCAGCTCAATGTAAGTGATACGTAGGTATGCTTTTCCCGACCCTAAGAACTCAGCTCCAGCTTCCGCCGCTGCGCTGGAGCTGTTGTGCGAGATTTAAATTTCAACAATTTTGCAGTCTTGACCGAAAACAAATATGGCCACCTGCTGTTGAAAAAAAAAACGAAGAAACAGCCACCTCATTAAGCAGATAAATTTTCATTCTCAAAGAATTTACTTGCACTGAATTTCTTGAGTTTTTTTTTTTTTTTTTTTTTTCAACAGCAGAGGTCATATGGATCGCACTTAGCAAGAAGGAACCAGCGCGAATACAGTGTTGTAAATATCTTGCTCCTTCATATGACCTTGTCTAGTGGTTGTTTGGTGAATTTTAACAGTTCCTTACGTTTTTGATGAGTGGTTTAGAGGACAATGCTACTGGGGTGGTGTGATTAAGACTCAAGTATATCCTTACTCGTGCTGAGCTGATTTCTGGCTGGCAGTTCGTGTTTGGCGTGGATTTTGCCTCCTCCGTAGCTGCTGTCCGAGTCAGTCATAAAAGCTGAGCTGGCCGCGGTATGGTGTTCGTGGGTTTTTCGCGAAATTGGCAGTGTTTGTTGATTTGAAATGCAAGCTATTTCTGCAACAAACGGGTAAAAACCGCAAGAATTTGAAATCGGTCACTTGCGCAAGTCGCAGGAATAAAGCGGAGATCCTTATTTTATTCATACGCTGTATCGGAAAAGACAGTGGCTGTTGGAGGAAAAATTATGAGGCTTACTACCGTCTTACCGAAAATAGCAGCAACGGCTATATTCTTGAAGTCGAGTTATCTTTAAAATTTGATCAATCTAATTTTTAATTGGACGTACAAACGGAACTACATATGTGCATAATGACATGAGCTCTAAGACCTATAAGAATGTATGCATAACAGGGCTCACGCCATAATGCACATAGTTCCATTTTGCAGAAATACGTCCAATTAACCGAATGATCATCACGCGGCTCACACGTTGTTTACAGTTTAATTTAGAATTAAAATTTGAATCAAAGTGAGTCATATTGGCCAAAAAAAAATTAATTAACATCGTTTGAGAAATAATTTAAATATGTATACCTTGGTTTTTATCAAAATCGTACCTACTCTGGTGCGCAGTATTAATTGCCACTTCATCAAAAACATGTCCAAAAACAGAGCATGGCGACTAAACATCAAAATTTCTAGAAAAGCCTCCGAATTGATAAAGTTTGAAATCCAGCGACTATAACCAGTGCAACAAATGTCCTAGTTGTTAGCCCAGTGCGTTGGTTGCCTTCAATGTCGGATAATATGTGCCATGCTATGATGGTCTAATAGTTGCCTCGCGCTTAAGTGCGCCAAGTACAGATTGCGTTCATTTTCATTGTTAAATCTAAAAATCCAGCGACTGCAGCTGTTGCAGGAATTGGCCAGATGAATTGGCATGTTAAGTTCGCCTTCAATTATGAGTGATACTGTGCTACACTCGGGTGGTCGAATAGTTGCTTCGCGCTCTTGTGCACTAAGTAAAGCGTGCGAAACTCGATCTGCAATCCTCAGCCTTAAATTCTTAACATTTTTGTCCAACCAAACCTAAACCCCTTCAATCGCTTTCCCTCTAATCTGTCTGCGAGCTGATTATTGAAATTGATAGACAAAACGATGGACAAAGATGACTAAAAGCAAATGGAGTGACCCTATTGGTGGATAGCGGGTGGTATGAGTGAACGAAGGAGGTAATTAATAGACTAACTAACTGCAACCCATTAGACACCCAATAGTTAGTCCATCGGTTTTCCCTCAGTCTATGACGACCACGCGTTTCAACCAGTGAGATAGCTCCATTTTCCCTTTGTCTTCTTTATCTATTCTCGGCTATCGATTTCAATAATCAGCTCGGTCAGGTGGTTCATTATCATTTCTCTGAGATGTGGATCGTTTTTATTTACACCCAAGTAACTCCGATTTATTTGTGGTCGCTCGCCTGCTACACCGTTTACCGTTTGCGGAATTCGACTTAATTTCATCGGTCAGTTCGCGGACTGGGCAGTCAGTTCACGAGTTGGCCGATTTTCCGGTCAATTCGCGTAATGGCCAATGTGATTCGTCGTTCCGTGAAATGGGCAAAGAACTGCACATTCATTCAGAATGGCCAATTCCGTAAACGGGTTTAACATTTGCACCGTGCTCTACGAGAAAATTTATTGAGGATACTCGTGTTGAGGTGCTCAATTCATTGCCCTGTATCAGTGACAATTCTTGTAAGTTGGCAACACTGTTTTCTCTGTTCAAATGAACAATGCTCAATGTTGAACAACAACTCTGTTCAATGTTGAACAATTGATCTGCTTAATGTAGCATCGATTCATTCAACTGATTTAAAAGGAAGATTAAAGGCTTGGACACACGCTCAAATTTCCAAATTTCCGATCAAATGGTGACTGGTGCGCACCATCTACCATCAAATTTTTGCGGCCTGCAAAAATTTGATGGTAGATGATGAAACTGTGGGTCTCATCCTTCGTCTTATTTCCACGCAACCGTGCTTATTTCGTGCTTATTTCAATCAACTAATTTTATTTCTAACTCTTGACCGCCATTTTTGTCATCATTTTGATCGGAAATTGACGGAAATTTGAGCGTGTGTCGAGGCCATACCAAATTTTGCTAGAATCAACTATAGTATTACAGTAGATATCGGTTAATACGACATTCAAGGGGTCACGGGATTTCGTCGTATTAGCCGATATGTCGTATTAACCGATGTCGTATTAACCGATATCTACTGTACAACATAATATTTGCACGTCAAATGAGTGCTGTGAAGAAAAAAATCACCTAGGCTTAAGCCATCTGGAGGACTATTTGAAGAATGAGCTCTGTGCCGGGTCATGGAAGGCGGAGCCCCAGCGTAACATTCCCGCTGATTGAACGTCTGGAATTGCAACGATGGGCCCACAGTGTACGATGGAAGACTAAATGTTGCGTAAGGGCAGATTTCGTAATCTACAGCTGCTTTTGAGAGGAAACGAAGAACATTAGTGCATTTCATCAAGAGCGAAGCAAACTTTTTAAAAATAATAAAAATTCTGTCATCGTATTGAGGAATCTGAATTTCCACCTACGCCCTGATGGAGACCATGAAGTTTTATGGATAATTGAGTTCACTCTGATATAGAATACATTGGTAAAAGTAAGAAATGGGAGAACAAGGATAAAACCATATAAATACTAAAACGGCAGGGCAGGACGTCTCGAGCCGGTGTAGGCTCATTTTCAATGCAAAAACTAATAATTTTTTTTTTTTTTTTTTTTTTTTTTTTTTTTTTTTTGTCAAGCGAAATTTTATTCAGTAAGTACATATTTACAGAAATTGTAATGTGCGTATCTTATTACTAATTTGCTTAGGTGATGATAGATGTAAGTTATATATAGTGATAACATAATGTGTATGATACTAAAATAGACAAGTAAAGTAAGGAGATAGTTAATAAGATAATAGTATAAGTTTAGGAAATAGGGTCAAGAGTTTACTTCGCGAGACATGCCGGAATTACCCTCTGGTATATCTTCGGCTGGGGAAAAAAAAAAAAAACTAATAAAATAATAAAATAAATAAAATAATGAGTGGCAACCTGA
The DNA here is from genome assembly GCF_918797505.1 of Bemisia tabaci. Lineage (NCBI taxonomy): Eukaryota > Metazoa > Arthropoda > Insecta > Hemiptera > Aleyrodidae > Bemisia > Bemisia tabaci. The sequence goes on from NC_092793.1 coordinate 77,269,204, forward strand.
CACCAGTCGTTAACACGCAACCACTACTTTTTTGGAATTTGGATGTTCTTAGCCTTATTGCTCACTCATTTCTTACATTTTTTCTGTTGTATTCGTATTTTTGGGCTTGTTTTTTGTGTATCATCGCTCCGAAATACAGTTACGTCTTCGCGTCAAGGGGGCGACGTTTCAACTATGCTGTAATTAATTTTGCTGCTACTTCTGAACGAGATATTAATGAGTATTTGTCCATTGAACTGATTCACTTCTGTTAAGGTGATCCGACTGTTTCCATTTTTTGTGCCAGAGCGACGTGCGATCTATCGCATCAATTCGCTCCATAATTTCGGTTACGTGTCATTTTTTTCGAATTTTGAGATCGCACTTCTGTTGTCATGAGACTAAAGAATTCATGTATCAAATTTGACAAAGAAATGTAAATTCAACGTGAAGGCAGGGTTCTTTTAGAGGAAAAATATCGCATTCGATACTGATATCCAAACTGCACTCGACTGCGATATTTTTCCTCTGAAAAAACTCTGCCTTTCATAGGTTGAATTTCTTGTCAAATTTGGTACATGAATTCTTTAGTCTCATGACAACAGAAGTGAAATCTCAAAATTCGAAAAAAAATGACAAGTAGCTGAAATATTATCGAACGAATTGATGCGATATATCGCACGTTCCTCTATGACACAAAAAATGGCAACCGTCGAATCACCTTATACGTTGCGCTGTTGAAAGGATATTCATTCCCCTATTGCGGCTCATCAAAAGTGATTGTAAAATCGAGTCACCTGAGGTATCGCTCCCTTTATGGGCGCTGAGTGACGAGTCCCTCTTGCGGACGGGCGAGGGTGAGTAAGTCAGTCTTTGATGATCATTATTTCGTTCATTCTCAAGCTCCGCCAAGCTTTTCACTTGATCAGTCTCCTCTGATTTGTACCGCGTCCTGCTCCTGGAATCCAAATAATCATCTCTAACTACTCGGTATCACTGAAAAACGTGGTATTCTGTTTTAGCACCTAAGATGTCAAATATGTGTCTGGTGATCCTAAGATGCTGCCTAGATTGCCCTCGCAGTTGAATTTGCATTCACAGGGTGTAACTTTAACTGCGGGGGTAGTAAAGGCAGCATCTTGGGATCACCAGACACATTTTTGACATCCTAGGTGCTGAAAGAGCATAGTATCTATTTCAGTGAGGGTAGGGAACGTAACTTCAGAGATGATGCCCAATGTGATGCCCAAATGTGTGCCCAAAGTATCATTACTAAAAGCTCTCTGACCCCCTAAATTTTCATTCTTTATCCCAGTTCCTTCTACCTGTCTACTTATGCCGCAATCAGACGCTGAATTTAGCAGCTGAATGTGGAAGTCAACAGTCATCGCCCAACGGCTGAAATTTAGCAAATTCGAGTTATTTTCATCCAGATGTGTATTAAATCTACTCGAATAGTTCAGACAAATTCAAAATTGGTCCGATGGTTGCTGAGAATCGTTGCTGAATTTTGCGCGTCACGCGCAAAATTCAGGCATCGGGCCGATGACTTCCACATTCAAGCCACATTCAGCTCCCACATTCAGCGTGTGATTGCGGTGTGAGCCGATTTCCATGATCATTACGACTATTTCTACGTAATAGTCTCTAGATAAGCCCTTTTTCAGATTTTGGAGATATTGTCCAGTCAGCTTGCCTCATGCGGTATGAAAAGCTGCTTTTTGTGTGTTTATTGAGTGAGCGTGACATTTCACGACGAACCAGTGGCGAAGCAGGAATGATTGCTTATCGATATTTGGCTATTTGAAGCTACGGTAAAGAATCGATTATTAAGGTGTTCGTTGTGAACACCCTGTTTATGGATCCTTTCCCAAAGGTTGAAATAGCAGATCAATCGATTTGTCACAAAGTATGCCGCGCCACGGGACGATACCAATATTCTACCACGGTGGAGCTTGCCTATGCCGGAAATTGTAGGCGAACTGTCAATGCGATATATTCACCTCGCTTCCAGGACTTTATGTCCACCTTTCGTCCATTAAATAAATGTCCACCGCTATTAATGTCCACTAGACGTTAAGTCCAGTCTTTATTAAGTCCACATGATTTAATGTCCAACCATGAATATGTCCAAAATTGTTAATTGTGGACATGTTATGTCCACATTTTTTTCTTCTCATTTAAATGACAGGAGCCACCTCAAAAATAAATGCATACTACCACTACCTTCATTCTTAAAAACATTTCATTCATGAATCAAGTCATGAAAGAGAACAGACTCTAAGAGCAGATAAAAACATATGTTCATGTGTACACTGTACGGATATGATAAGATGAAAACCAAAGCGGGAGCCTAGGAAACGCTCCAATGCCAAATTAAACATTTTTCAGTAACAGATGCAGTCAAAATTGAAAGTCCTCTTTATCTAGTTATTTCGTGCGCCTTCAATCTTGTAGGATACTGTGCAACGCCTCTGACGCGAAATAGTTGCTTAAAGCGTTGCGGCGCGGCAGGCAACCAGCGTGACACGCGCATAGGCGCCTACAAACCTAACGGGATACTTCACGCGTTGCGCAATGCGTGAAGTATCCCGTTAGGTTTGTAGGCGCCAGTGCGCGTTCTGCGCTGCGGATATTTAGTGCCAGGCTCTAGTATTTAAACTCGCGGAGTCAGCGTTTTTCAACTCATGATTTTGAAATGTTTGCGCTCTTTGAATTGATTATTCCCTTTTAAACTGATGAAAAAGAAATATTTATTACTGGAAAATATAATGTGTTTTTTGTAGATATAATAGTGGTTCCGTGTCAAATTTAATTCCAAAGCATTCAAATTTATTCTTTTATGTTTTTGGCTTTTACTGTGCTGCAGCGTGGTGTAAGCGCAACTAAACGCTCAAAATTGGACGTATTTCACTCAAGGAGGTCGATGTACAAATAAGTTAAAAACAAAAAATTGCGTGCTCCTTAGTTTTTTTCCTCTTTTATTAATTTTTGTATAGTTTCTTTCATCACAACTACGGCTCATTGAGATTCATATCGATGCCATTGCTTGGAAAAAGTTTTACAAATACTCACCACGTTTTAAAAATGTAAATGCTTTTAAAATGAAGTAATCAATTTCATTTAAAAGCCAATTGAAGCCAATTTTACGTCATTATTTTTGGAACGTCTGGGCCGGTGTTACGATTGCGTTACACGGGATGAGTGGAAATCTGAAAACTCGCGTTACGTAATTTATGGACAGCTCCTTCCCAGTAAACTTAAATATAACTACTAACCTTCTTTTAGCTATAAAGCAGGCACACGAAGAGAGGCAAAGAACAATTAAGGCACCTAGTAAAATTGGTAACGTATAAAATTGAGCAAAATTCAAGTCCGATCGCTCCGGTATCAACTCCAATGGAATCAATTCTGAAAAATAAAAATTACGATCAGCTTTTTGCAACAAAGGTGGGAACATGATACATGAGCGGTGTGCATTGATAATGGCGGTGCGGACCAGGGATCAAGGGTAGCGGGCTGATTATTGAAATTGAGCTATAGACAAAGCTATAGATAAAGGAGACAGAGGGTTAATGGAGTGAGTCGATGAGAACGTTCAGGAAAAGGATGGCGACAGGGGGTTTTGCAAGAATTGAGCGTGCGCTGATTCCCTGTGGGGCTTTGTGAGGCTAGAAGTCGCGGGCCACCAGAGAGCTCTTTAAAAGCTTTCGAGCTTTCGTGTATGTATTGTTGAGAATAGAGTGCCCATATGGGGAGAGAACGGACACGCCAAAATATGGAGCTCTTAGGCCCGAAGGGCACTCACCCTCCTAACACAAAACATGTCACTGCCAATTTTCAGATTTCAATATCAAACCAAGATGGCGAATTTAAGAATGTTGATACATGAGCATTCTTCCGCAAAAATGAGTAAAATGCAAAAACTGAGTAGGCACGTGCCTAACAAACGATGGGTCGTAAGAATTTTAATAATAAATCATTCTGGATTAAAAATTTGCTGGTGTCTGCAATTTGATGAATTTCGTGTTTAAGTGGACACTACTTGGTGAACTGAACACGAGGATACCCTTGGTTCATGAATTGAACAATCATTGGAGAGGATATGACAAAATGATCTAATCGGCTAAAATACGTGTGTTTAAATGGGAAAAGCCGCCAGATGAGATCACTAGGCGGTGCATTTTCGCACTTTTAAGTATATTTTTATGCTATTTCCCGTATCAGAAAAAATATAAAAAATACTATGAAATCAGCTCTTTAAGCACTTTCGGATGAAGCAATAAAAATGTTGCATGCAAATTCTCCATTACTGACATATCCGTGCTTTTGCTATATGCGGTACCGGCACTCTTCCTATGTAGGTTCTCTATGCATACCTCCTGTTTTGGATCTGGTGGCAAAAACATATTCGTAAGTGGAGATGCCGGCCTCGCCGTGGGCAGATATCCTGGTGGTGTAGTAGGTGGCCGGTTCCAGATCGGGGATGGTGATGAAGGAGTTGACCGTGCCGAGACTCGTCCACTCGGAGTCGGCCAACTGGCGGTAGTCGACCGTGAACTGCTTGAACGGGCAGCTGCTCGAGGGCCACACGTCCAGGAACAAAGTCGCCGAAGTGGAATTCGTCAGGATCAGATCCTCCACTGGTGGCTTTTTTGGAGCTGAAAATAACAAAAGTAACTCAGCTGAGGCATAACATTATTGTCTCTGCACCCAAAGTCTCAGACTACGATGAGGAAGAGAAATTTAACCTGACACGCACTGGAAAAAAATAATCTTAAATTTGCCGCCAAGAAGTATTTCTTCTTAAATCAATAATTTTGCTGGTTAATATAAGCTACTTTTTTGCTTAACCCAAGCATTATTTTTCTTGAATCAAGACAAAGTCAGCTTAAAGCAAGATGAAGAAAATTCTTGGCGGCAAATTCAAGAATTATCATGCTTGATCCAAGCTACTTTTTCTTTCAGTGCAAGCTATCAGGTGCTGCAATGATCGTGCATGAGGTTCCTCGCCGCACAGTAAATCGAGTCATTAGGAGAGGTCGGACAAAAATTGGAAACTTTTAACACCTATAACTCCGTTCATACAAATATTTGAGGCTCTAAAAGTGGTTCCATTGGTTTCCTCGTGAAATTTTCTGTCAGAAGCACCATTTAAAATTTACAATGTGACGAAATAAACATCAAAATGCGCATTTTTAGCCAAAAATTTCATGTCTGACTCTCTAATTGACTCGATCCACTGTGTGCCGCAAGAGAACAACTTTGCTCCAAAGAGGCAAAAAAATGTTTGTTATTTTTATAAGAATATCAGGCCTATCTTGTGTTATTCAAGAGGGAGGGGGGACAGAGTTTGTCTTACGAGCTCTTTACAAGGGTAGAGTAGGATCAAATTTAACAAGGTTTGATTTGAACAACACCATTATTTTATTTGTAAATTTGAATGAGAACCAAGGTGTTGTATTGAAATACCACACCTTGGTTCTCATTCAAATTTACAAATAGGGTCAAATAGTCGGTCAAAATGCCAAACATAATGCTTGAAAGACCCGATGAGTTGGCTGGTAGGAAAGGGATGAAGTCCATTTTCAAACTCCTCTTTCAGCAATTAAGGTATTCTGTAAGATATCATGATGACATCTGCAAGCACTAAAATCATGAAGAAATTTAGCGAACCTTCGCCTTTGGTCGAGGCCGTCAAGCTTGGACTAGGATCACTTTTCCCGACTGCATTCACGGCGAACAAGAACAGCGTGTACAGGGTTCCGCACCGTAGTTTGTACAGGGTGATCGACTGCTTATCGGCGTCAATTTCCACCAGTTTCCAGTTATCTTTATTATCCCTGTACTTAAGAATATAACCTGAAATTAAAATCAGCTTATGTAAGTAAGGAAAATCATACGATGAGTTTTATGCAAACAAGATATAATATTAGTAGAGGCCTGTGCGCACGCGGCCGCCAACCGCTGAGAAAAACTACACGTAAAAAATAGTAGAACAACCGCGTTTAAACTATTATAAGAGATGAGTGGATTCAAAAGCCGACGGGTGCATGCGAAAGAAAGCATATTCGTCTCTGATTGCAACGTTGTATACCAATTTTTGTATTTTATTTTTGTACACCGTTTTTAAAAATCTACACACAGTTTTTCCACGAATTTCTCTAAATGATCTCAAATGTTAGCATCGAAAATTTCGACGCGATATTTTCGCTCATTCTGTGTTCTTTTTATGTAACAGAACAAAAAAATTAAATATCCTCAGAGTTTCTGAATCCTTACAACGAGGACAAATATTTTCCTTTTACGTATTGTAAAAACCGGAGCAGAGAGGCAAGAATGATGACACGTAATCCTAGTTTCACGGTGACTTTAGCGTCCCGCGAGCCAGGGAAGGGAACGCGGTGGAGTCATCTTCGCAGTGTGACGCGACTTCCATTCGGCTTGCGGCAATATGCCTACACCCATGCGGAAAAAAAGTGTTCTTATCTCCAATCGCAACGTTGCAAAGCTCTACTAATTTTTTAACTTTTGATCAATTTTTTTAAAAAAAAAACTACACGCAGTTTTTGTAAAAGTTTCCGAGAAATTCCCGGATAGAATGATTTGATATAAAATCACAAAAAATTTCGACGCGATATTTCCGTTCTTTCTGTTTTCTTTTTATTAAACCAAAATTAATTTTACGCGAATCAGGTCACAGAATCGCTGCATCGTTTAAACATCGTCCGAATTGCTGAATCATTGCAATTAAGACACTTATTTACCCTTTAATTGTGGCAAAAACCGGGCAGGGACCGTCAAAAAAAGTGACGCATGGTCCTTGTTTTCCGGCGATTTTAGCGTCGTGCAAGCCAGGGAAGGGAGCTCGGTCGAGTGTCGAGTCATCTTCACAACGTGATGCGCCTTCAATCCAGTTAGCGGCAATGTGTCTATACCCGGGTCGAGTAGTTATCGCGAATAACTCTCGCATTGCGTTTGGTGCAATGCGAGAAGTATTCAGGCAGTCTTGCAGGCGCTGATATGAGTTCGACACCGACCGCACCGAGTTCGGAGCGATTATTTGCACTCGCGTTAGGTTACCATAATCGCGGCATCGAAAAATATGGCTTAAAAGGCCCATGTTGTGTTTCAACGCCGTATGAGGAGTTCAGCTATGCCTATCGTTTCCTCCCGATAAAACATTTTTTCTAAGAAAAGTTAGAAAAGTTTTCTACGTCCGCTTTCTTAGATTGAATGGACCATTGAACAAGTTAAGAATTTAAGCACTTTGATACATGATTCTTCAACAGAATTTCATGCAGAACACGATTCGCGCAACGAAAACTACTGAAATCAATTTCTAGCTAAGCTATTAACGTTTTTATTGTCTATTGGTTACGGGAACTGAATTCAAAGTATGTACAGCTTGAACTGAGCGTCAAGTATGAATTACCATTCATGTACAACGAGATGGACGTAACTATATTTTAGTTCTCTCGTGGATGTATTTTATGTAACTTTTATATTATAAATTGAGCTTATTAGCCAAAAATTGAGGTGATTCATGCATACCAGAAATCACATTGAAAACAACGAATGTAAGTAACTTTACACTGTATTCGTGCATCTACCTTACACAATCACCAGTGGCGTAGCGGGGGAAGGGGGAGGGATGATCCAGGAGGTCCGGATTTCCCTTCGACTCTCATGACCGGAAAATTGTTCCAAATTGTAATTTTTCTTGATTATAAGGTAGTTGGTACACTTGCAATACCCCCCCCCCTCCCGTGATAATTTTTGACCCCACACCCTTTCCTTCCATGTCCTCAAGCAAAACGCCTAAAACTGATATTCACAAATAAATTTAATTTTAAATTTGTTGATTCGGAAGCTAACGATTTGTACCATGGATGCTAGTCTTTAAAGTAGTTGATAGACCAACAAATAGATGAACCCTTTATGCAGTCAACATTCTGCACGTGATTATACGAAACAAATTCATAGGTGCAATTTTCCTATCAAGAGTCAATGTTGATACAAAAAAGTACATGACGGAGTGAGAAATCGAGATGTTGAAGACTGACCAATCAGAGGACTTCCTCCATTAGCGGGCGTCATCCACTGAAGCGTAATGCCGCTTGCGGTCACAGAAGTCGCCGATAAAGTAGGCGTGCTCGGTGGTTGTAGAACGAAAAGCTCATACACTAGGATATCTTGACCATAAACGTTATCAGCGTGACACGAGTAGTTTCCCGCCAAATCAAGACTCAGAGGTCCCAGTGATAAACTCCAGTCCATCAGAATCCTTTCAAAATTACAAGAATTATGCTTAATGAGAATACAAAAAGTTGCGTTATAAGTTTTGAGATGATTTACGTGTGTAGGTATGATGTACTTATTTTACGGGCATAGTTAAGGACGTGTCACGTAAAAATGGAAGAAGAGGGGAAAGGTTCACACGAGTAATGGGAACGAGTGGTTAATTGACTCCACATTTTCCAAAAAATTTTCTCAATCCTTTCTCTGAATAAATATTTCACCAGCACTAGTAATAAAAGTGGAAATATGGACTGGAGACAGAAATTTTACTGGAACAGGTTCGAAATTACAAGTTGAGTTTACTAACCTTCTTCTAGGGCCATCCGGAGCGATGACGGTGCCGCTAGGATCCAACCAAGAGCGCGAGGGGGCTGGAAGACCAACAGCAAAGCATTGGAGAACCACCCGGGAACCCACACTCCCGTACACTTTACTCGGAAACATAGCAATCCTTGCTGGAACTAAAATGAAACATTAAATCAAACTACATCAGCTAAGATGAACCTGTGTTAATATATATAATGGGTCTAATATAAACTTCAACCACAACAAAAGCAAGAGTAATTGTTTTTTGTGAAAAATGGCTCAAAACTCACGATAAATGCATTGACAGTATCTATATTTGGCTGCTTGCCTTGCAGTTCGTCGTTTCCCACAAGAAAGACGCAGCTACATTTCAATGTTGCCTCTCCCTTCATATAAATTACATATTAATCGAGCGAATCTTGAGAATTTCACTGATTTTCATTCAAAAAATGGAAATTTTATGGACAAATTTTGGACAAAAATTGAACGGATACATTTTTGTCAGTGGCGTGGCGTGCTTTGCGATGAATTGATTGATCTGCCATTAAATGTATGGAAAAGGATCAATTATCAAGATGTTTGCAACGAACACCTCTAGAATCGATTCTTTACCACAGCTTCAAATGGAGAAATATCGTAATCAATCCCTCACGCCACGCAACTGATTTTTGTAAAATAAAGTGATTGTAAGGGTCAATTTGGCAATCTTGGAATGGAGTTACATTCCCTCATTCGGGAGACGACGAATTTAATTATAATTTTTGCGCATTTTTGGGATTTCTGCTTTGCCTTTTTAATTGCCTTTTTAAGTGGTCGCAACTAGTGTTGCACCTATCAGCATTGTCACAACGTAGAAAATTCTTTTTTGAGTGAATGCATAGAGTGAGCATTTTTGATAAGCAAGGAAAAAGGACCTCCGCAAACTAGTTACTGTAATTGTTCTTAAATGAGCCACTTCCATCTGTTATGAGAATTTAAATTCGTTTCTAAATTTTAAGGCATAATGGCAAAATCATCATATCTCCACCGTGATCTGAACAGAGGTGAGTAAAGAGAGTGCAATTTTTAAGAAGAATATCGACGAAAATGAATAATGGCAAGAACGCACCTCTCGAGATAGGTGTCTGCGTAACTCTGTGACTGAATGGTCCTTCGCCAGCGTTTGTCGACGCTGACACCCAAAATTCATAATGCTGAAATTCCTTCAAGCGTCGAACTTCATACATCAGAATTTTATCGCCAAAAACTGATTCTTTCTTGACGTTCTGGAAAGAAAATAAAAACATTCACTTTCAGACGACAACTTTTTCTAATAGTTATTGTGTAAAGCAGGTTTCATTTTATTACAAAGATCAGTTGGGGATTCCATAGGGAGAACTTCCAGCTTTAGTCGTCAGAAAGTGGATGGAGGGGGGGTTGCAGGGATATGGAACCGGTGTCCAAGCTCATATTCGCACGCTGCTAAACACTGCGCATGCCTGCCGCGATCCTCTCCCTGCTATCAATTCTGATTGGTTATTTCAGACCAGAATCCCTGGAATGGTTGGAACAATTAATAGCATTTCATCCCCGCTATTAAATAAAAAAAGAAAGAAAAAATAAATTACATGACGTTCATTTTGCATCTAATAATTGGTGCTAAACTCACCGACTTTCCATGCTGTATGTATACGTTGTATTTGACAATGTTTCCATTCGATTCACTTGGGCGATTCCATGTAATTAAAATACTTTCTGAAGTCATCAGCAAAGCCTTAACCAGGGACGGTGCACCTGGAACTGGTGTAACAGAAAAGAGAGAATTGCGGTTTATTAGGGCACTCATCCCTTACTTAAACAAATGTCCATCAAAACTTTAAATTTTGCACCTAAAACTAAAAAAAACCTGCTTAAATCAAGGAAAAATCAAGGAAGCAGCTGTCTTATTTTCACCATGATCTGATCATATGCACATGCTAACTGCCGTCATTATACTATCGTCTTAAGGAAGAACGTCGTATGAACATTCTAGAGTTGCCAAATTCCCTTCGGTGAAACGTTCGTTTTTAGGAAATTATTTAATATTTTTCGTTGAAATTTTCAGGAACTCTAAGTGAAGTTGCGAACAAAATAATCTGAAAAATTAGAAAAAAAATATCCACAATTTTACCAGGAAATTCGCGATTTACCAAAGGAAATTTGGCAACGCCTGAGGGTTCATGCGACGTTCTTCTTTAGCACGGCGGTATACGTTACTGTCATTTGTAGACAATAAATTTAGGGCAAGTAATAGAACAATCATGTGGCGTATCAATAAGATTGAGAGGTCAGTTCCATAGATCATTATTAATTGTCTAGAACAAAAAAATGAGAGGATATAAAAATTAAATTAAAAAAGGTCAGTAAGATAATTTGTTTTTTTTTACCATCTTCCTCCGTGGCGCAGAATATTGGTGTAGACTGTACGCCCTCTCCAGCCATTGTGTAAGCCAATACTCGCACACTGTAGTTTCTTGCTTTAGCCAAAGAATGTAAACTTGTCTCTAAATTTGTGGTTTTCTTCAGGTCCAAATCAACTGGTGACCCTAAAAATAGGTACAAAACATTCAAAATTTCATAAAATGTTAAACTTTGTAGGGACACTCTCATTGATATCTGAATGGAAATAAATAAAAGGAGCATTTCGTTAGTGAATGGTGAGTAGTTTCGTTGGTCTTCCTGATTACATTACAGGCACACCTTTACAGTCGATGAAAGTCATTCAGTCAGATGTTTGATATTTGAATTTATTACACTTGTTCGTACAAGTATTTCACTACGAGTAGCGCACACTCAACGCACAATCAATTATTAGACGGATAAATAAAATAAGGTTCATACCTGGCTTTGGGTCAGCCTGTCTGTATGTTACTTTGTATCCTTGAATTATGCCGTTACAATTGTCCGATGGAGGAGGTTCCCAACGTATTCGTAATATCTGAGAGGAAACTGATGCACATCGAACGTTTTTCGGCGGAAGGTCGGGCACTAAAAGAAAATTTGATGGTGTTAAAAGCAAACTTAATAAAATATAATCCAAGAATTATAAACGTTGCAGTTAATATTCTGTGGCCAGTGTAAGTTGTAGAAGTACATCAAAGCAGTGCAATGTCAGTTATTTCATTTGAGTCACACACAATCTATGGTGCATTGAATGGGACGAACACATGTGAACGTAATTGTGAGTCCCTCCTCTTTGGTTTATTGACAGTGAGTTTGGAACGAGAAACGCCTTCAATTGGTCGTGTAGGCAAAAACTCCGACAGCGAAGCACGAATAGTTGACATCAGAGAAAAGGGTACCCGTTCCGACTTTATATTATGATGCATCAAAAGAATGTCGTTGTAAAAGTTTTTTTAACAGTATATGAGGGAAGGCTGGATCAGATCTCTGGACAAGAAAGGTGTCCAACTCATAGGGTTGATAAATCTTACCTCCTTCAAGGGTCGTCGAGATGGTAGGCGCTGAGGCCGGGCCTTGGCCGACGGAGTTGAATGCTTTGACGGTGATTTTGTAGGATGTGAATTCTTTCAGTTGATGCAAGATGTACTCGAATCTTTTCCGTCCTCGGACGGTGCGTGTTTGAGCCCAGTCGTCCTTCGTGTCTCCGTACTCTATCAGGTAACCGGCTATATTATTATGCGCTAAGTCCTCTGCAGCCGGCTAAATTACCACCAGAGTCAGTTATCAGTACAGTTGAAATAAATTTGATTCAATATTACTCATTTGGACGTATTTCTGTCAGACGGAACTAAGCGCCAATTTGAGTTCCTTTTTTTGAGGAATTTAGAATGCCGGATAGCGCGTTCTGTCAAACAGAACTAAGCGCCATGGAAAAGCATTGCGAGTATAGGACGGAATGAGCCTTACGCCCGGCTCCGCCGCCAATCCAAGCCCCCCTCTACCTTCCTCCCCCGATGGCGCTTAGTTCCGTTTGTCAGAAATACGTCCATTTTATTTCACTTATTGTTAATTACTAAACTGAAGTAAATTTTCACGAGGAATGACACCCTTTTTTATTATGTCATACGAACCACTTTTATTGTCCACGGCAATTGGACGTATTTCTGTCAAACGGAACTATGTGCATTAAGACATGAGCCCTGAGACCCATAAGCATATGTGCATAACAGGGCTCAAGTCATAATGCACATAGTTCCGTTCGATAGAAATACGCCCAATTAACTTCACGCACTTTTAGACTGCTACAGAGGATCCATCTTCTTGATTCTTCCATTTACTTTACTTGTAAAAGTGGCGTCTGGCGACCTTCTGTCGCAGTCTAGAGGTGCGTAAACTTATTTGGCGAGAACTCCAGCAGATAGAGAATGAGCCAAGGCATTGTGTGAGTATCTTTACTGAACCTTTTCCCCTTCCGTCATCATCAGAGCAAAATTTTCAATCAATGCATTCATATGTCAAATTAAAACCAGGATTATATGATTAAAATCTTGAAACACTTTTATTGAAAACAGTTGCTATGAAATTCACATTCCTAATAATTCCGGCAATTCTCGCAAAGGAAAGAGAAGGGGAAAATAGTCAATATAAAAAAATGCTTTATGAGGTTTGTTGAGATGAAATATTGTTAGTTTTAAAAAAAAACTGCTCGTCGGGTATTTTCCTGGAAAATCGGGATGGTGAGGAAAATCGTTATACAGCCGGAATAGACTCATGAGATTTTTTTTTTCGGCCTCACCAGCTAGGAACAAGCGTAATGGAATGTTCCGAAATGACTCTTAACTTTAAAAATAATATGTATACGTATCTTATCACGTTTGTTTTATTAAAAATAAACCATAAAATTACCTTCCATTTCACGAGAATGCTTGTCGAATCGATACTCTCCGCAATTACTCCTGTGGGAGCACTGCTAGGCGCTGTTAACAGACAATAGAATTGAACAATTTCTCCGATACCTAACATTGAATTATTATCAAGAAATCATCGCAAAAATTACCGATTATCATATATATTTCACCTACATGGAATTTAATGTTTCATTTCATCCCCATGTTGATGAAATTCTCAGATACTCAGATATGAAGGCTCCTTTCTTAAAGGCTATCTTATCTTTCGTCACAGTAATATCTACTGAGGTCTACTCTGTGGAGATCTAGGTCAATTCACAAAGTTTTTACCAATCGGCAGGTGCTCTAAATGAGCGTGTTGTTCTCAAAAAAACTATCACCTAGGCTTACTATTACCACAAAGCGGCCTTTTGAAGAGGCGGGGCACCCCTTTGAGATTAAGTTCTTGCATGTGCATACGCGAATCAAAAGGGGGGGGGGGTATAGGAGGCGCACGGCATACGCCCCCGGTTAACCGACAAAAATCCTATAACACCCCTGAGTGGTGTTCCGCATTCTCTAGAAGCCTCCCTACATATCTGGGCATGGATAGTTTGACTGGATTTAGAGGTGAACTTTCAACGCAACGTATGAAATCCCCTCCATTCCGGCCTGGACTTCGAGAGCTTTTTTTGAGCCTGGGAGTTGATCTCAGTGAAAATCAGCAATACCATCATGTCTCTTACCAAAATTTACGTATGGGAAAGTACTATACATATCAAGCCCCTACCCCAGCGCACTAAAGCGCTCTGCAACTTCCAATCACCATTGGAATCGATCCTCACACGGATCATCAGGCGAATGACACCTTCTGATCTCCTCCACTTCCTGCCGCTAACCTTTTAATGGACATCCACGCCGCCCTCTTCCGCACAGTGGATCGAGTCAATTAAAGAGGTCGGACATGAAGTTTTTGACTAAAACTGCCAATTTTTCATTTCGTTACATTTTAAATTTAAAGGGATACTTCTGGAAGGAAATTTTACGAAAAAACCAGTGGAGCCACTTTCAGGACCTCAACACTGAAAAAACGAGATTAGGGCTGGGCCCTAGAATTGCTTCACCTCCACCGCCACAGGGGCAGGCCCTGCGCGGGTAAGGCCCAGCCCTACTTGGACAGGGTCTAGCTCTTACCAGGTAGGGCTGAACCCTGAAGCAGGTAGATTTGGGCTCTACGCGCGCCGGGCCTGCCCCTATGGCGGTGGAGGTGAAGCAATTTTACCTACCCGGTTAGGGCTGGGACCTTCCGTGCAGGTACCAGCCCTAAACTCGTTTTTTCCGTGAAAGTTTTGTATAAACGGAGTTATGAGCGTTTAAAGTTTCCAAATTTTGTCCGACCTCTCCTATTGACTCGATCCACCGTGTTCCGGGAGGAACCCAATCGAACCCCTTCAAATCGCAAACTCTTGATACAAGCAAGAACTGAATTGGGCCGAGTAACGAGCAAAGAACCCCCTCTATTCTCCAGACCCACCTTCATGAAGTGTGGTGGCCGTCAAACTGACGCTGGGCGGTCCGACGCCGACGTCGTTGACGGCGAACAATCTGACGGTGTACGTGGTGGCCGGCGCCAGCGGCGCTATCCTCGCCGACGTCTCGCCCTCGGCGACGGTCATGTTGTTCCATTGCTCCTCCAAGTCGGCGCGACAGAACTGGATGACGTATCTCCCGACGGAGCCTCCTGACGTCGCGTCCGGTCCCCTCTCCTCCGCTCTCCACGAGAGGATCATCCATCGCGCTCCCAACTCGCGTATGTCCACAAACTCCGGCGGACGCGGTGGCTCTGGAAATGCAACACAATCGGATAGAGTTCGGCAAACTAGTGAACCAGTCTAGTCTTTATTTTGAGGAAGAGAAATGTCTCGTAGTTGGTTGATCAGTCCTGCGGGGCGATTATTGAAACTGATGGACAAAGCGGTAGACAAAGAAGACATAGGTGGAGTATGGAGCGATCTTATTGGTGGACATGGTTGGTTCTTATAGACTAAGGAAGAAAATCATGGACTAACTGTCGGGTCTTTAGTGGGTTGCCGTTAGTTAGTCCATTACCTACCTCCTATGTCCATTGCCACCACCTGCTTCCACCAATAGGATCCCTCCAAATCCTTTTTGTCGTCTTTGTCTATAGCTTTGTCTATCAATTTCAATAATCAGCCCACTCAACTGATAGTTGGTCAACAAGACTAGTCTCTTTAGTCGGTCAAAGTTAGTCATCATAAACTCATATAAGTGAGCCTTGACACATTATCATTCATAAATACCAAGAGTCAGAGAGCGAGAGTATGTGCAATATAGTCCTGTGAGTTTTGTGTTGCACATGCAACACATGGAAAAATATTGAATCGGTGAAAGAAAACCAAAAAAAAGATGCAGAAAAGGAAGAAAATAAATAGAAATAAGAAGAGGAAAAGAGATAAATAGGGAGGAATGAGAATAAAGAGAAGAGGAAAAATGAGAAGAAGAGAGAAAAAAGGAAAAGGAAATGAAGTTTAAGGACAGGGGTAATAAGAAGAATTTGGAAAGGAATGAAGGAGGAAAAAGAGGAAGAAGACAGTTACATGAGTATTGGATAATTATGAAGGTAAAAGAAAATTATGAAGAACAATATGTAAACATTGGAAGAATACTAGACCAAAATTGCTGCATGACATTTCGTGGCATTACTGGGACAATACGTTCAAAAAATACTAACAATATAATGCAACGAATGTAGCTCACACAGTACCATGATGGTTTAATTGCTCTTATGTTTGTGCTGACTCATTGCTGACAAATTGACACATTGAAAACAATAATTTCGCAAAAATGTGACTTAATATCGCCAAATGGACTACATTTTGCAATTTGGAACTATAAATTGTAGCCCGGTTTAAAAACAAAGTATGTGCCATTAGTTTCCCTATGCACATAAGTGTTTTTTCAGAAGAGTCAGAATTTATAGTTCCAAATTGCAAAATGTAGTCCAAATATTCTTGCCTCAACTGGGCCGACGATGATAACGTACCTTTGACGTTGAGTCGGACTTGCATCTCATCCTGGCCGTATGCGTTGTAGGCGGTGCATCGGTAGAGGCCGGCGTGTTTGGGTCGAAGTTTGGGGATGTGGTACTCGGAGGGGGAGGAACGATGGAGGAGGGGTTGTAGATCAGACTTCGGGGGAGGCACCCATGTGATGTGGATCGGCTCGTCTCCGTCGGCCTTGCAGACCAAGTTCGCCGCCTGCCCGATCGCCTCGCTTTCGTTCCGCGATTTCTCCCGGAAAAACGCTGGAACTAAACACCAGAAAATAAATAAATAAAAAAAAAAAATTAAAAATATCAAATATATCTAAATAAGATTGATAATCTTTAATTAAACAATATATAAAAATGTAGAGATTTAAATTTAGATTTTAAATAAAATTAGATTTTCATCACCAACAACGTATGACTCGAATAATGAGAACTTCTCATCACTATTCTTGGCTCGATTTCAGCATTCGTTCAAGAATAACGAAGGAGATTTAATTAAAATATGGGTAAACAAGGCTAAAAATATTATTGAAACACTAAAAGGCAGGACGTTTCGAGCTGTTACCAGCTCATTTTCAGCTGCAAAAACACATAAAGACAAGTGAAAAATCGAGTGGCGACCTGACTCCAGCCGTTATCACGTAACCACTCGTGGTACGTAACCTCACGTAACCTGGAGTGGTTACGTGATAACGGCTGGGGTCAGGTCGCCGCTCAATTTTTCACTTGTTTTTATGTGTTTTTGCAGCTGAAAATAAGCTGGTAACAGCTCGAAACCTCCTGCCTTTTAGTGTTTCAATAATTTTTTAGCCTTTTTTACCCATATTTTAATTAAATCTCCTTCTTTATTCGTATATTCGGGCTATGTTTTTGTGCTTTATCGTTCAAGAATAACTGAAGACATAGTCGACCGCATAGTGCTGCGTTTGTCGGTTAGAGCAGGTCTCCTTAAAAAACTCGATAAGACAATTTGAGCAGTTTGGAAGTAGCAATGGTTGCCTGCAGACATTTGACAATATTTACTTGGTTTTATGCAAGGACGGACCAGCTTTCGGGCTAGAGGGCGATTTCACCCTAGCATTTTTCTTGAACGGTCCCGCAGTGACCATACTCTTCCTATGAAGGTGCTCTACTTTTATCAGGAGAGGATCCTATCATTTTAGGGAGAGATGAACGACTGCCTCTGGAAAATTTACAGCTGCCTCATGTGTCTATAGATGCCTGATGAAGATTTTGAAGTTATGTTCAGAAATAAGTAAACATTATGTGAAAGAAGTTTCAATAATAATGGGGCTATAGACAAGTTGAAAAAAAGCAATGGTGGTAGATTTAAATGCCATAAAAAGCATACACTAACCGTTCACTTTCAGGAAGACTGTTTTGGTTATTGATGTTCCAATGCCGTTACTAGCTTCACAGGAGTAGTGCCCCTCGTGAATCGGATGAACACTTTTTATCAAGATGGATCCATTTCCAGCGATGTACAAATCTGAGTCCGACTCCAAAGGTGTGAAATGACTCATTTGATCGGCTGTAGTGAGGAAAAAAAAATAAAAATTTAGAATGAGAGAAATAATTTGGCGTTTTTGCACGATTTTCAGCACATTTAGAATTCATTCCAAATAAGATGTCTCTTGTTGCAAATTGTCAATTAGAACATTCTCGCAAAATATGCATCCATTTGTGCTGAAAAATGTTGCAATTTTTAATATCTCTTCACTTTTTTGTTGTCAACTGTTGATGTTTGCTTTTAGATAGATATAGCGAATCTCCTGGTTTTTTTTTTTATTTTTTTATTTGCACTAATGTGTTATCTGCAGCTAATGCTCAGCTCATATCATTCAAATTGACAAGTAATAAAGGACAATAAATTATATCCTAGTTACAATACCTCTTGCTTTCATCCATTTAAGGGAGGGAGTAGGATAGCCACTAGCTTGACAATGGATGTATGCAGATTGCTCGTGAATCACAGTGGTGTCTTCAGGTTCAACAGTCCATGAGGGAGCCACTGAAAATGAAGCGAAAAGTTTATTCATACAAGGCGAAAATTTTGTTGAAAGAAGCTTCTGTTCTTCGACAAATTGTCACTGATCATCCAAAAGACTCTTAGAAATCGTTTGGATAATTAAAAATCGACCAATTTGATTTAAATTACATAAAAAGGGTGTTTTTCATTTTCATGTTAGGCTTGTGTAGGGTGTGATAGACGTTAGTGCTATCTTCTGCATCCTATTGTAGTTGCATTTTGGACACACAACAAATACATTTTCATATTAAAATTGGCAGAAGAGGGCGGCACTTTTCGTGAAAAGCACTGTTTTCATTGGCTGTCGGGAAGAATATTGACACTTACGGCTTTTTCTCCTGAAACCGCGGCATTTTCCGCACAAATACGGCTTTCGCATATGTATCGTTTTCATACAATTAATATGAACGTCGCTGTTTTAGCTATTTCAGTGATTTCATCTAAAAGAGATCAGACGAATTTTGAAGGTAACTCGATTTCGAAAATTTAACACTTACTGCTCTCTTCGCTATGACGAAAGTATAGAATGGGCGGCGCACAGTGGATCGAGTCAATTAAAGAGGTCGGAAATGTAATTTTTGACTGAAATTGCAAATTTTGATGTTCATTTCGTCACATTTTAAATTTTTAGAGGTGCGCCTGGAAGAAAAAATCACGAAGAAACCAATGAAACTACTTTTAGAACCTCAAAGTTTTGTATTAACGGATTTATAAGGGTTTAAAGTTTTCAAATTTTGTCCGACCTCTTTTACTGACTCGATCCTTTGTGCGGTGGCTTTGCGGAGGCGTACCTTGTATGACGAGGTCGGCGGTGAAGTTGGTGGAGGCGGCGGCGTTGCTGATGATGCAAGTGTAGAGGCCGGTGTGCCGGGCCCGGAGGTGCGAGAAGGAGAGGGTGCTGGCGAACTCCTGCATGTGCTCCTGGACCTCGTTGTCCTGCGGCAGGGGCAAGCCGTCCTTCCTCCACGTCACCGTGATCGGCAGGTCCCCCGACGTGATGCTGCACGAGACGTGCGCCCGGTTCCCCTCCCGCAGGTTCGCCGGAAACTGGAACGGCGCGATTTCCGGCGGCTCTGAACAGACAAATGTTCAAGACTCAACTTTAACCTCAATCCATACTAATACACGCAGAGACAACATAAATATTAGATGTACAAAAGGAACATGTCCCGAGTGTTTCCGTCAAAAAGGAAAAAAAAGAAAAAAAAAAAATCGGAAGATTAGAGCCTAAGAAAAATGGCACCGAAGCAAGGTTCATTTTTGCAGGTTTTAGCCCCTTTCAGGTTCAGGGTATGCAACCCGCTCGAAACCTGTTTCTATAGAATATCATCAAGTGCGGTGGTCTAACAACAGTCGACGTGTTATTCTTCTAGATATGTAAATAAACAAGTTTCAAATGTGCACAGTATACCCCCTTAAAAGAGATGAGGGAATGCCAACTGCCCTAGGACTGTGGGAGGACAGGGCACTATGCCGGTTGTGCGTCACAGAGCGGCAGGGAGCGTGGTGAGACCGGTTCTTATGTAAGTAGGCAGGTTACGATTGCTAAACCAACCGCTCAACTCTTTGATCATCAATCATCATTGTATCAATCTGAGCGTTGACTTTCAAAAGTAACTTTTACACTGTCAGAAACATGGTATTATGGGGGTCTCTAAAATAAATTGAAGCCAAAGTGAAAAACCACGTATCTCTTTTGCGGTGTTTCAAAATATTTGCTGCTATTTATTTTTTAAAGAGAAACAAGTCAAATACACGCATACACTTTCACAGCGCAGCCTCGCGCTCTACGACGCCCAATCGCCATTGCCCTCTACCCTCCCAGATATCATCAGGCAATTGGCACCTTCTGATCTCCTCCTCTACTCCTTGTCGCCAACCTTTCACAGGACGTCCACGCCGTCGCCTTCCGGGAGGGATCCAATCGAAAACCTGCTTGGGCAACCGATCGTCTGCCATCCTTCGCACATGTCCATGCCAGACTAACTGCTTGGATCTAATATCGACAAGTCAACTATATAGCTTGAAATTTCAACGGAATCTTTTGCTACTCAGAGAAAAAATCAAGGAGGTTTTCAAGAAATTACGTTGAGTAGTTTTCCAATGAAAAAACAAAGTATTACAGAAGGTCTGTAACGTCCCTAACGGAGATACGTGGTTTCGCAATTTGGTCACCGATATAATCTCTGGACGGAGCACTCTGTTGGAATGAGCACAAAAAGTCTGGAAGAAAATGTTTCCATTCACCTGTATTTGTTAAAACACACATTTCCATGTACCAATAACTCATCTCGTTCCTCGAAAAATTGAATTGGTTTTTGGCTCAAACACAAAAGGTAACAACAAAGCGAGGAGAAGAAAAAAATAAATTGCAACAAAATGATGCTGTGCACGTCTAATTCTGTATCTCGCAGATTCCCCGCGCTGTTTATTTTGTAAAAAACGCAGAAAATCTATCGATTCGGATGGTTGTGTGCTTTCGCAGGTACCTCGAGGGGTCAATTCTATTACGAGGGGAAAATCTAGGAGCACAAGAACAAAACCATCGCTTTTTTTGCCTCGGTCACTGCGTCCGATTACTGTTCGTTCTCACCGGTGAAATTTCTCTATAAAATCCACTTCCTCGAAAATCGTTGTCAGTCTTTCAGGTTATTCCATAATTTTGAACGCTAACTTGATGGGACTTTCCACCGATTGGACAACGACTCCTCGAATTAATTCGATCAATTGCGCGCTCGGCTGACTTTTAAAGAGTCCTCTACTCAGTGGTGAAACATGAATGATCGATTATCGATATTTTCCCATTTGAAGCTATAGTGAAAGAATCGATTCTTGAGGTGCTCGTTGCCAACACCCTATTTATCGATCCTTTTCCATAGGTTTAAATGGTAGAGCAATCGATTTATCGCAAAGCTCGTTACGGCACTGTCCTCCACCCTCTGATTTGATTTAATAGTTTGAGATTCGATTCCTCGCCCGGAATTAGATTTCGCCGAAGGGGGCAATTACCGATCATGTATCTGACGTCTACTGAGCGGAACACTTGAGAAAATAACCACCTAGCCTTCAGGGATTATCCTTCCACAGGAATTCCTGGCGTGTGAAGCAGAGCATTTGAAAAACGTTTATTCCTCTCGAATATTATGTGTGATCGTTTCAGAAAAAGGGTCCTTCGGTCCGAAACACTCGAAATTGAATCGGGCTTTGGTAAACTGGGATATGTGGATGGAAAATACACAGCACATAGCCTTTCCTCAAAGACAAAATCAAAAGTAATGTTAGGACTACCTAACTAGAGAGGTTATGAAGAAATATTTTCACAGTACGGCATAACCGTTTGAGTTTGTTTCAATTTATGGAACAAAAGCACTCATTGTTTACGGGGGATACTAAACAGAGTATAGTTGAGGCAGTGCATTTTTGGGGCCCGATTTTAATGGGTGTCACAACTCGGTGGGCTTTGAATGAAAAACTGATGGTGTATGAGCCATACTTTTCAAAAATTGTGATTTCAATTGTTGAAATTCTTATCGTATTGGTCAGGAGGTGTACTCCCTACTTCATCATTAAGTGTTTTTCTACTTCTTACGAATTCGTAACATCGTGTTATGGAGGAACATGCAGTTTTACTTATTTCTCGTCACTTCTAATACGAATTTGTAAATTCTTGCCATGGAGGAATGTTACGCTTCCTGAACGAGAAAAAAAACATGCATATTGATGCATTGATATGATGCTACAATTCGTAACAAGTTTTCCCTCATGAAGAAAAAACTTCGAAAAAGTCAACATTTTGAGGGAAGAAATAGTGTGAGAAAAAACACGGAGTGATTGATATCGAGGAAATTTGACAACCTATATTTCCATCTACCACTTGCAAAGCACCTTTTCATTTCACTTGTTGACACTAATTCACGCACTTATTTCACTTTAATTCGCACCTGATATGATTTATTTAATCGCTGATAGGTTGTATAAAAAAAATTTAAAAGTTTCCAATAACATGTGTACTGAGGTTGTCAAATTCCATCAATAATGGACATGTGGGGTAAAAGAAAAAAAGGAAGAAACAATTAAAATAAGAAGATATTTCTACTCGGAAGTAGATTTGTTATAGTTTTCCCTCCTCAATAGTCAGAGGCAGTATGTTTATAAGTTGAATTATAATATATGTCTTATCTTATAAGTTACATTTGAGCTTTTTAAAGATAAAGTTTCATCTAAAAGTGTTACTTGTACAAACTACATTTATATTTACAAAAAAAAGTGGGGTAAAATGAAATGCGGACTCACTCATGACTTGGAGGTGGACTTTGCTGGTGGCGACTTGGCCTTGGAGGTTTGCGACGGTGCAGGTGAACTCGCCTCGGTCGTTGGCGTCCCCCTGGACGCTTTTAATGAGGAGCGTCCCGTTGCTGAAAATATTCTGGCGGAAGTGAATCGGGAGGGTGGCCCCATTTTTCTGCCACACGGTCGAGGACACCGGAAACCCGCCACCGGACACTGCAGATAGACGTCCATTCCGTACACGGCCGTCACGTTTTGGGGGGCTCGCGGAGTTGGTGGGCCTGAGACGATAAAATCATTCTAAGAACACGGTGCTACGAAAAATACGATATAAATCGTCGTCCGGCTGACAAAAGGGCGTAACTACATACTAAGATGAGCCGGGAAAGCATTCAATTGGATGGACGACAGGGTTCATTGCTGATTGTAGTTACGCCCTTATGTAAGAAAGGCGAAGAAATGTCCCAGACTTGCGTTGAAAATTCAGTATAAAGCTGAAAATCTCGATACAGAGGGAAAAAGCAAAAAGTAAGTAGTAAGTAAGAAAGTTTTTGTAAAAAGTCATTCTATAGAAAATGGATTTATCTAAAAAACGGACGTTCATGAAAATACTCGAGGGTCATTTTTTATTCAAAGACTCAAAATACACTAAATGAATACATTTGCAGACTTGAGGTATCTTCTTTACCTTTTCCTTTAGCAGGTAACACCAAAAAACACAATTACAAAATCTTCATTTTAACGGGGATCATATTTTAAAAATATATTTTTTCTTGTCAGTTGGATGGACACATTGACAGTTATGTTCAAGTGAACTCTAGCCTTCAAGCAAAGTTTAAAATTTTACTGTGATATTGACTCAGCTGCATAATTGTTGAGCTTTAACTACAGCTCACAGATGCATTACTACGAGACGACTTTCTTTCTTAACGCCTTGATACAACTATACGTGTTCGGCGGATGTCCATGTTGCATACACAATCATTTGAAGGCGTTCGGACTTTGCATGCGCGCGGGAGGACGCGATGCGCCAGCGCCGTTTCTTATCCATGATGTTGGTTTGACTGATGAGTCTGGGCCTCACCTACAAATATAAAAATGTTTGCATTCCGCTCAAAATTTAACAAACGCGCTTCAATCGAACACTGACCATTTACCAAAACGAGTGATTTATCAGTGAATGCAAAAACACTAAAATTTAGGAGAGTTTCTTGTCATTTTTCTCTAGGTTTTCCATTTCACTACTAAGCCCCATCTAATTACGTACTTTTTATTATTTCATGAGTACGTACCATATACGTGAAGAGCTGCAGAATGTTGCGCAGATCCGAGCATGTTCTTCACAAGACACGTGTACATTCCACCATGATGAACTCGAGCACTTGTGATGTTTAGATGACTGATAACGTCCCCTGAAAGTTCATGTGAAAATTCGTTATAAAAATCGACGCGACGAGTATTGTAAAGCACAAGTTGTCTTTGGCCCAATAAAATTAGATTTAAAAAACCCTGAAATTTGTTTTCTCATGACATTGCTGCATTTTCTTTTATTTGGTCACAAGACAGAGCTCCAGAACCTCCAAAAAACACACAAATCTATATACATAACGTAGGAGACTGCATAAGAGAAGAGTAATATATTGCGGGAGAAATTAAAGGATGCTATATTTCCTGTGCTCCAAGCAGCAGCATAATAGGCACATTTTTAATTTTTACGTGGCTAATGTCCCATATTGTACAACTGTCCGTCAAATTGCAGCTATTTCTCTGTGGTAAAAAGATTACCAAATTGCATTGCCTTTGTTAAAAGTCACTTTTAAAATCGTACCACTGTCGTGATGAAATTCTCTTTTTTACAACTTCAACTTACTAAAATCATCGGCTTTCATCTTACTTGATACCCAAATAGCGTACCTATGACATTACTCAATCACGACCGGAGAACAAATTTCTGTCTTTAACATTCTTCATTTATAATCGAAGAATACATTGTTGTGTGAGTGTGAGTATTTTTTTGTATTTTTTTTGAGCTCAAAATCATTGCGAGGGCGGTTTAGGTAAATCATGTAAAATGTGAGGGACTCCACTCTGCTGTATAAAAGAAAGTCGTTGTAGAAACTTTCGAACGTTGCCAAAGATCGCTGGAAAAATAATTAGTATAAAGAAAAGTTATTTTCACTTTTTTGCCATATTTTCATATAGCCATAGATGAAATTGTGGAAAACAATTTGTGAACTATGAGAGAAAAATATGCGTAAATTATTTAATAAGTTTAAAATGTTTTCAGTAAGTATAAATTTGACAACGCCTGCGTGTTCATACGGCGTTCTTCTTCAGCACACTAGAACTCTTCGGCACAAAAAAGCATCACAGATCAAAACTGATGCTTTCTCCTCCGGCAATCAATTCCTATTCAAGGGATGATGCTTGAAAAGAAAAATGGAATTCAAGTGAGATAATTTTACCGTTTGATTGGAGGTAACTTCCGATGATGTATCCATCTCTGGGCTGTAAAATCGCGCCATTGAGCAGCCAGAAAAATCTTGGAGATGGATTGCTCGACGCGGAACAATGGAGAGAGATGAATTGCCCCGGCTGAATTATCTGTTCGATGAATGTCTCGTGCAGTTCCGGCAACGTTGCTGCAACATTTCAGCACCCAATATCACCGTAAACTCTCTCATCATGCTCGTGCAAATAAGTTGAGAGTGGCATTAACCACGCAGGAAAGTGTTTAATTTGCTCATTTTGGAGATGCGCATTCCTGAGCGTTCCACAAAACAAAATGTTAAGACAATTTATCTTGAAAATTTAATAGGGTAAAGCACCATCACAGTTCTGTTTTCGGAAAAATTTGCCGCCTTCGCGTTGTATACAAGAAAAGACATTTAAGGGTCATCCTTAGTAGAAAAATCGGGGTTTTCGGGGGAAATCGGGGAAGTGGGGGTTTATTTTTTTTTTTTAAAAAAAATGAACATTATCGAAGTCAGAAATTTTGTCAGAGGTAAAATCGATCTTGTGGCGTGTTTACTGTATTCTGCGCTATCTCGAGATACTCGGAAAAAACCGATTTTTGGGGCCATTTTAACCCCTCCCCCTCCCATCCCAAATCGGAAAGCTCACCTCCAAATCTTGGGGTCTTTTTTTTGGGGGGGGGGGGGCATCGAGGATCTAACTGAACCCAAAAAAACAAAAATTGGCTACCTCGCAATTTTTTCTTTGCCAGGCCCTATTCTGAGCTATAGTGCCTAAATGGATTTTCGAAAGACAGTTTCTTACCTCGAAGAGAGAGTTCAGCTGTTGCAAGGGCATTTTCATCTGCGCTCCAGGCGAGGCATTGGTACATTCCTTGGTCTCCTTTGCTGACGGATTTAAGGACGAGGACCTCTCCTCCGTGGATTTTCGAGGTTTGGCCTCCGATGAGGGGACGCGCATCCCTCAGCCAGTCGATCTTCCGTGGGCTCCCTGGAAACCCACCCTCCACCGAGCAGTTGAAACTCGCGCCTGATCCAGCGTCCACAGCCTTCGGTCAAATGCATTCCATTTAATGAAGATCACACGGAAAGTGTCTCAACGTAGGATCAGAGACAATGTGTCTCAGAGATCCCGCACTGACCATTTGTACACTACATTTTGAAATTTTGAACTATTCCTGGCTATGTTTATAAAAAAAGTATATAGCATCAGTTTTTCTGTGTGCATTAAGTGTTTTTACGGATGAGTCTAAAATTGTAGCTCCTAATCGAAAAATGTAATCCATTTGAGGTGATGTAATAGGGTAAGGCTACTCTTTCAAAAAAATCCCATCTTGTTATATACCTGAGCCGGATAAGCCTTTTGATTTGCCTCAGCTCAAGTCTATTCGATCTTTCTTGTGTGCGATAACCTCGCGACGCGACGGTATCGGCGTGTCGCGGCGCTTCAGCTACTATTTTGTCACGGAGGTGTTGCTAGGTATCATACGAGATTAAAGGGACACCAACGTATCATGATTGAATGCATCTTTCAAAAGCACGATGCTCCCTCGCAAATTAGATCGAGTGACGACAATAAAAAAGGAGCGCTGGTCAGAAAACTTACCACGTCACATTATCCGTATTCAAAAACGTTTAGCATGATTTTTGAACTTCATCAGAGGAAAGATAGATTTGATTCAAGCAGAAAGATGCTCAAATTTACCGCCGAAAAGATTTCCTTAAGAATCAATAAAGGAAATAATGCTTTGTTTAAAGAAGAGAATAATATGCTTATAAAAAAGAATAGTCACTTTCATCATGCAGAACCCGCTTTCATTCAGCTATTATACAGGGTGTCTCACGAAAAAGGAGCCACCTTGAATATCTGGCGAACGGGTTGGAATTTCGAAAAACGGTAAAAGACGTGTTCGTTTATATCGAGGGGGACACCTTTTGGCGTATTTGACATTTTCTCAAACCGCGGGGGGGGCGCGGGGCGGGGGGTGCCCCCCCCGTAAATCGAAATTTTCAAATGGCACCCCTACTTTTTTATTTCAGAAATCAATTCTACGCAAAAAAACAAGCCACCCTATCCAAACCGGATGTAAATCGGACAATTTTTCAGCGATTGGCAGAGGTTCAAACATTTTTTTCATGCTCTTTTCAAAAATTCCCTACGCTCAATGGAATTGCCGTATCAAACCAAACTCTCCGCCAAAAAAATTCTTAAACATTGCACTTTCAATTAAAAATAAGAAAAAGAAAGGATAAACCCCCAAAAAACCAAAAAAAAAAAAAAAAAAAAAAAAAAAAAAAAAAAAAAAAAAAAAAAATCTGTACTTGAAAACTTGAGCACGCGGAGCCCTTTTTTGCGATATTGAAATGCGTTTGACCGAACATATCCGAGGGGCGCTCATCGGGAGGGAGTGGTAAGTGTTTGACACGAATTATTATTTTTGTTTCTGAAGCATAAGGAACCATGTCCGTGAAGAAACAGCTAAGTAGAAATACAAATGAATTACCTTTTTTTAAGTGAGTTTCAATGATTTGAGCTGGACCTTGATACTTCTGAGGACGCTACTTTTCTGCGGTGCGTGGCAATTTTCCGAAGTTCATTTTGGATGACCCACGAAGAATGATCGGAGAGTTTCTTTCCCTACACTGCCACTTGTTTCACACTGACGATAAGATACGCTGACACTTACACTCTGATTTGCTGCACGTGCATAGATCTTATCAGTAGTTCATCACATCAGTTATCAGAATCGGTGCATCTTTTCTTCTAATCTCAAGGAGATGAATTGAGAATGACACCAAGGGTCGGGGGGGTGGGTCATCCAAAATGAACTTCGGAAAATTGCCACGCACCGCAGAAAAGTAGCGTCCTCAGAAGTATCAAGGTCCAGCTCAAATCATTGAAACTCACTTAAAAAAAGGTAATTCATTTGTATTTCTACTTAGCTGTTTCTTCACGGACATGGTTCCTTATGCTTCAGAAACAAAAATAATAATTCGTGTCAAACACTTACCACTCCCTCCCGATGAGCGCCCCTCGGATATGTTCGGTCAAACGCATTTCAATATCGCAAAAAAGGGCTCCGCGTGCTCAAGTTTTCAAGTACAGATTTTTTTTTTTTTTTTTTTTTTTTTTTTTTTTTTTTTTTTTGGTTTTTTGGGGGTTTATCCTTTCTTTTTCTTATTTTTAATTGAAAGTGCAATGTTTAAGAATTTTTTTGGCGGAGAGTTTGGTTTGATACGGCAATTCCATTGAGCGTAGGGAATTTTTGAAAAGAGCATGAAAAAAATGTTTGAACCTCTGCCAATCGCTGAAAAATTGTCCGATTTACATCCGGTTTGGATAGGGTGGCTTGTTTTTTTGCGTAGAATTGATTTCTGAAATAAAAAAGTAGGGGTGCCATTTGAAAATTTCGATTTACGGGGGGGGCACCCCCCGCCCCGCGCCCCCCCCCGCGGTTTGAGAAAATGTCAAATACGCCAAAAGGTGTCCCCCTCGATATAAACGAACACGTCTTTTACCGTTTTTCGAAATTCCAACCCGTTCGCCAGATATTCAAGGTGGCTCCTTTTTCGTGAGACACCCTGTATTCTTGTTTCAAAATAAACTCCTCTTGACGACATACTCAAAAGTGTTACTGCAAAAATTGAGTCACTTTTTTTTAAAATAAAATTCAAAAAAATATGCTAAACGCTTTTAAATACTGATGCTAGGACTTGGTGAGTTTTTGAACTACCGCTATCTTTTTTGTGTGTCTCAGCATTTTGATTTATTTTGCGACGAAAGCTTCGTATTAAAGGATGCCTGTTTTTCTTAACATGTTGAAGCGCCTTCAATTTTGTATGATACTGTGCAACACCTATGATGTGAAATAGTTGCTTGAGGAGCCGTGGTACGGTGCGGCTGGCGGGCGCCGGCGGCCAGCGCGATACGCGCATTGGCGCCTACAAACCTAACAGGGATACTTCAAGCATTGCGCAATGCGTGAAGTATCCCCTTAGGTTTGTAGGCGCCGTGCCAGTGCGCGTTTCGCTTCGCGCTGGCCGCACGCTGCTCTGCTTTGTGTCAGGCTTTAATATTTAAACTCTCGAAGTTTGCGGTATCCCACTCATGATTTTGAAACGTTTGCACACTCTGCTGGATTATTCTCACGAAACTGATGAAAAAAATTGGGCGCTCTACGACAAATAATTGCTACTGAACCCCGTCAAGGTATATACATTTTCTAAGACCTTTCACCTTTCCATCTCTTTTTGGATTCAATTCATCCAATTTTGAGAAAGTCGACGCCGCCGACATTTTTCGCCTGCTGATACCTGGACAGCATTTTTAAATTGGGAACTACAATATCCGGCTCAATTTAGAAACACCGTGTGTACCATTGGTTTCCATATTCACAGAAGTGTTCTAACGGTTGTTCCTATAGTTTTCATACTATGAAAAGTACTAGAAAAGCACTCTGGTAAAGTGTACTATATCAATGGAGAAAACCAGTTATTGCTGCCTCATCTAAAATCGATCATGTATGTTCGTTCGATTAGAGTCCCTTTACCCAGAGTTAAGACAACTCGATTATCAGCTGACTGGCAGCCGGCCTTGGCTGGCCATGGAGGCCGAAATGAGTGCACCCAAACGAACGATATTGAGAGATAAGGATCAGGAATCCTGCGATGTCTGTCACACAAAAACAACAACATCAACAAATTGATCAATTAAAAAGAAAATGAGATTGGTTTGTGAATAATATCTTAATCTATTTTCATTTTGGACCGATGGCAATAACAATTTACTCTTGATAAACCACAATTAGGTAATATTTGCATCATTCTTGTTCACATTTAAGGTACCGCCATCTTGGTGCACTCGTTTCGGCCTCCATGAGCGAGAACCAATCAGAATTGGATTTTTTTTTTAGGCCACTTTCAGCCTACCCTGGCCCAACCAAAAGTGAGTTGTCTTAACTCTGGGTATAAAGGGACTCTAGTTCGATTGAAACGAATACAGTGTTGCTAACTTGCAGAATCGCCAGTAATTTCCATAACCGATCCACAACACAGGTGGGCAGACAATCCAAATATATGCGTTAGGTTCTCAGGAATGGAGTTAGAAGAGCCGAGTAGCGAATGCACTCACACGGAGTGGCTGAAACGCTGAGTGTGTACTGGAACTGGATGTATAGGTAGCTCTCCCGTGAGGCGGTACCTGAGACCAAATTACGTTAGTTTACGACGCGATTTACGGTGCGGTTCACACTCTCAGGAATCCTCGCTCCTGATTACTCAGCGATGCACTCCTAAATACGCCGCTCCTCTGACGTTAGGGCGTATCTCTTTTTCCGTATGAGCCTTGGAAAGCGTAGAGGTATACGGGAAACAGGGCTTACGTTGAAATTAAGATATGCTCTTACGTCAGAGGAGCGACGAATAATGGTGTTGCGTCCTAATGCATGAGTAAAACTCAGTTCCCTTGGCAGTAGTTGCTCCAACTGCTGCGAGAGCGATACCGCATTTACGTCCTTGACAACGAGTTTATCGTTAACGGAAGCAGGAGCGGCACTCGCAGTGTCCAGAGGAATTTCAGTCGAAATCCGGAGAAAATTTCGCCGGTTTAATTTAATATTAAATCTAATCTGACACACTCGGATCGTAAGATTTCTAGCTTATGCCTGACGAGGATGCGTTAAAAATCTGAAGAAATAAAATATAAAAAAGAATAGAGAGAGAGTAAGAGGAAGAAGGAAAAGAGGAATAAATAGAGGAGGAAAAGAAGAGGAGTAGAGGAGTAGGAACAAGAAGAGGAGTAGAATAGGAGGAGGAAAAAGAGAAAAAGAGAATAATAAGAAGAAGATGAATAGGATTAGATGAGGAAGATGAGGATGATGAAGAAGAAGAATAGGAACGAAAGGCATTTATTCTCTCGTCTTCGAAATTTGAAATTATATTTGAAAATATTTGAAATTTCGAAATCACATGGATCTTCATGGCAGAAATGAAGTCTAAACTGACTTTTTGATGTTTAAAAATTGGAATTTGGGAGAGAATTTTTCACAGAATATGCATTAATATTAGTTTTACTTGAAATCATTGATATTTAAATTTTCTCAAAAACTGCAGTGATGCGCCCTGTCCTCTAAATCCCTCAAATGTAGATAGACTTATTCGACATAGATGCGTCTGGTTATCGTACCTGATACTGCGGTCGAATGTAAGTGTAAAGCGGAACGAGAACAAGGAGTTGGAGTTCTCTGCGATCCTCTCCGATGACGTTACTAGCCACGCAAACGTACCGACCAGAATCGCTCGTCTGTACACGGGTGAACGAGAGAACCGACGCCAAAACAGAGCCACTTCTAATTTCTTGCGGAGTGTCACCCACGAGCTTAAACCACCTGGAATCGTTCAAACAAAATGTGAATAAAAGTTGAAGACAAATAGACTTATTTCTGCGAAACGGAGCTAAGTGCATTAAGACAAGAGTTCTGAGACCCATAAGAATACATGCATAACAGGGCTCACATCATAATGCACACGGCTCCGTTTGGCAGAAATACGTCCAAATCAGAAGAGATAGTCAACTTTGCATGCAGTAACAGTAATTGGATGGTTTATTATATGATATCGACGCTTAAAGCTGAGAAACGTATATCTTTTCTGTAACGTTATTATACAAATAAAGAATTTGCAAATGTCTAAAATTTGATGAATTCCGTGTTTAAGTGGAAACGACTGAGTGAACTGAACACGAGGATACCCTTGGTTCTTAAATTGAACAATTAGTAGAGAAGATATGACAAAATGATCTAATCTGCTAAAATACATTTCTTTAAATGGGGAATGCCGCCAGATGACGTCACTAGGAGGTGCATTTTCTCACTTTTAAATCTATTTTCACACCATTTCCCATAACAGAAAAAAATACGGAAAATACTGTGAAATTAGCTCCTTAAGCACTTTGAGATAAAGCAATAAAAAATTTGCATGGAAATTCTCTATTTCTCTCTCTCTCTCTCTCCCCCTCTCTCCCCCCTCTCCCCCCTCTCCCCCCTCTCCCCCCTCTCCCCCCTCTCCCCCCTCTCCCTCCCTCTCTCCCTCTCTCTCTGTCCTACAAGGAGAAACAAACTTCGTGCATGGGACCCGAAGTTGAGGTCATATGGATCTCTGAAGTTTCCTGATCACGCATCCGAAAACTTGAGGTCGAGTTGGGTCAGACATCGAGGCATGCACTTCGGTATGTACCGGAGTATTTCAGATATGTGACCCGAACCCTTCGGTATATATCAAAGTACTTCAGATGTCTGACTCGAACTTCGGCAGCTGGACCTCCAGTTTTTATATACGTGATCTGAAAACTTCAGAGATCCATATTACCTCAACTTCGGGCTCCACGCACGAAGTTTTTTTTCTCCATGTACATATTGATGGCAAAAGTGTGAAATCACGTACCTCCGTTTGCGTAGTCGCAGAATAGGCCTGTTGCACGCAAGAGATACAGCCGTGCGAATAGACTTTTAAGAGGTTAAATGACACGAAAATTACGATGGTCACATTAAAAAAGTCTGAAATACACTCCTTACTGGGCAATTTGCGTTATTACGAACGCGCTTTCTCAAATTTCCCGCCTCTGGGGGCAGTTTTCTAATCACCGGAAACGAGCAAACGGCGGGCTTGGTGATTTCCGGAAGATGCCGAGTCGTTGTTGTTGTTGTTGTTGTTATTTTTCCTTCAGTTTGTTTACAAACCCAACGTGATCTCTTATAGTGGTCCATATACGCTTTATGCGGTAACCAAATCGATCAACTTTTAAATATCCAACGCAATCCTTCTACATTTCATTTCACGATATCACGAGTTCCGACTTTTAGGTTATGTTGTCAGTTTTAGTTGACCGGAAATAGCCGCGAGTTGCCGTTAATTATTTCCGGTAGAAAACTGCCCCCAGACGCGGGAAATTTGAAAAAGCGCTTTCCTAACAACGCAAATTGCGCAGTAAGGAGTGTATTTCAGACTTTTTTAATGTGACCATCGTTTTTTTCGTGTCATTTAACCTCTTAAAAGTCTATTCGCACGGCTGTATCTCTTGCATGCAACAGGCCCATTCCCGCCATACTTCACTTTTTCTTTAGAACTCTAGTCATCCAAATTTTTTGAATTTCTCGACTTTTCTTCTCTGTAGGAAAACAAATTCTATCTCTTCAAGCTATGAAATTGGCTTGTTTCTTCTAGGAAAAATGGTATGGGAGCGGACATTTTCAAACATCGCAACGGCGATACGAGGTCCGCCCTCAAGCCATCGGTACGTCATGAGTCCTTAACTATTGCGGATTTGTGTTTGATCAAAACTCCGCATGTGAGACTGAGATGCTCGAGTCTATCATACCAGGGACGAGCACGGTCACAAGGCAGCGTGGAGGGATGTAAGGATCCCAATGCACGCGGCGTGTCCCTTTTGTTTGGCACAAGTGGGAGCCGAGCTCATGTCGGGACCGTCGGGCCCTGCCACTGCAGAGCCACGAAGATAAATGATTGCGGCGCAAGTGTCGAACATATTGTGGCTTTATTTTGTATTCAGAGGCGTCCTGATCAGGAATGTTGGAAACGAGACGATGAAATGCGGGAATGCGGCGGGCGGGAGGGCATTCTTCCACAGCGCGTCGTGTCTTGCGATATATCGATAGATCTGCCTTTTAAACCTGTGGAAAAGGATCGATATGCAGGGTGTTCGCAGCGAACATCCTAATAATCGATTCTTTACAATAGCTTCGAATGGGGAAATATCGATAATAATCGATTATTCACGTCTTGCCAGTGGTATTCTTACCGGTATGTCGGCGCGGGGAAGGCCTGGGCAACGCAGACGAGATCCGCAGATGAGCCCGAGCGTGCTTGCACGTTTGTCGTCGAATATTCGATCCGTGGCGGCTCCGCTGCCGTCGTTTCTGAAATTAAACACACATGGTTACAAATTTCCGTGTTTTTTGTTACCTATGGTTAATGGATATGTTGAATGTGTGAGGAATTTGCGATTTGACTATTGATTCTTACGTAAAAGTTCGCGAGAAACACGATTGTGCCACTGGTTTTCTCTGAAATTAATTTCCAAGCTCAAAAAAAAAACTCTCAAATTGAGGCCGAAATGGAGGGGATATCCCACGCTATCCTGAGAGCCCACGTTTACATCAAGACAAACTCTCCATGCAAAGATAGGAAGCAAGTACATTAGCAGAGTTGCCATGTTTTCAGTTTTAGAGTCCCCAAATAAAATGGCAGCCCTGTCAATGTATTCGCTACCTATATTTGCATGGAGAGTTTTTCTTGATGTAGAGGTGGACTCTCATGATAGCGTGGGATATCCCCTCCTTTTTGGCCTCAACTTGAGAGCGTGTTTTGAGCTTGGGAGTTGATTTCAGAGAAAACCAGTGGCACCATCGTGTTTCTCGCGAACTTTTACAAAAGAATCAATTGTCAAATCGCAAATCTCTCACACATGCAACATTTCTATTAATCATACCTATACCATACAATTTTTTAAAAAACTATGACATTTTCGAATTTTTATTTTTATTTCCGACTGAA
Organism: Bemisia tabaci; assembly: GCF_918797505.1. Classification (NCBI taxonomy): domain Eukaryota; kingdom Metazoa; phylum Arthropoda; class Insecta; order Hemiptera; family Aleyrodidae; genus Bemisia; species Bemisia tabaci. The sequence continues at coordinate 77,304,028 of NC_092793.1, forward strand.
AATAACTCGGTTTTAAGTCGAGACGTCTCGGTTTCTTTTAAATGTGTATTTTAGCCTTATTTCCCGTTTCCCCCCTTGCTTTTCTACTATCTTCCATAGAATGGATAATGGATATGATTTGATATGCGGCGAAGAATGTGAGAATGATACCTGAGAAAATGATGCGTCCGGGGGAGCTGATGCTCTGCTCGCCGGTGAGTCTGTGGACGGCGCGGCAGTAGAATTTCGAGTAGGAGTCTTCCTCGACGGTGTCGCGGATGTGGAGGGCGCCGGACTCGGTGATGGTGTAGCGGCTCCCGGGGTGGATGATCATCGACTCCCCGGCCCCGGCGGCCGAGAGGTCTTTGTACCAGTTGATCTGCAGCAGGTTCCCGCCGATCCCGGGCGTCAGGCACCGCAGCACCGCCACGTTCCCCCGCGTCACCAAGACGTCGTGCACCTGCACTTGGTACGGCTTCGCGATGTCTGCAACACACCACAATACTCGCATCAACTCCAAGTCCTCTATGATGAGCCACATTGACATTTGATTCGTGTTACCGGAGGGTATAGATTCGATCGACATGAATCGATCGAAAAATGAAAACGTGAATCGATCGAAAAATGAAAACGTGAATCGATCGAAAAATGAAAACGTGAATCGATCGACGTGAATCGATCGACAAACCCGTAAATCGATCGAGAAACCCATGAATGGATCGACAAACCCGTGAGTGGATCGACAAATCCATGAATCGATCGACAAATCCGTGAGTCGATCGACAAGCCCGTGAATCGATCGAATTTTGTCGACGGAATCGGTGTCGATTTATTCACGTCGATCGATTCACGTTTTCATTTTTTGATCCATTCATGTCGATCGAATCAACACGGGTGTTTTTAATAATTTGTCGATCGAATCGGTGTCGATCGATTCACGTTTTCATTTTTCGATCGATTTATGGCTATCGAATCCATACCCTCCGTGTTAATCATCGACACAATATTAACATAAATAAATTTAATCGCGATGTACAGTACCTGTACTTTATGTACTTAGTTAGGGCCAGGTGACTGGTCTACCCTACAACCAACATTGTATATTAATCAGTTAAAATCATTAGGGTTAATACCTGTATACTTGTAGTCCCCTATGTATTTAATTAATAATAATAAAAAAAAGAGTGTTAATCCTACTTCAACGGACTCGGATCGTTTGACTCCTTATATGTGTTTGATAAGGAAGCATTAGGAATTGGAAGAAGGCGGAGAGAAAAAAAGATATGAGGAGAAGAGAGAAGCTGAGAAAGAAGAGGAAAAGGGGAAGACGTGGACGAAGAGGATGAGGATGACGAGGGGATGGGAGAAGAAGAGGAGGAGGAAAGAGGTGGAGAAGAAGAATGAGAGGGGGAAAAGAGTGAAAGATAAGGTAAGGAAAAGAGGAAAGAGAGGAAGTTGAGGAACGAGAGGACGAAGAAGAAGGAGAGGACGAAGAGGAAGAAGAGGAAGGAAAGGACAAAGTGGAAGGAGGGGACGAAGAGGAAGGAGAGGACGAAGAGGAAGAAGAAGTTGAGAATGACGAGGAGACGATAGAAGAAGGAAAGGGAAGTGAATAGAAAAAAAATGAAAAGAGAAAAAAGGAGAAAAATAAGACAAAGAAGTCCATGAAGAAAAGGCAGGGAAAACAGAAGAAAGCAGAGCAACTGAGCGAGGGAATATCTTTTTCTGTGTCCTTTTCATCTTATTCTTCTTCCTTTCCCTCTAACTATTCCTCTTCCTCTTCTTTTTTTATCCTTTCCCTTTACCTTTGCTTCTCTCACCTCTTATTCCAAGTGTATGCCGGAGAATATGCTTGACAGTTCACATATTATAATGCTACCCTCGACACATTTCAAGTTTTTATCAATATATCTCATCATTCATCATTGATAAAATCCGATATTGAAAGTAATTCCGACCTAGATTCATGAATTTCCAACAAAATTTGAGATTTTGCTCTGATGACGATTCAGATACATGATCATTGAGCGTGAGCGTTAATCAATGCACAAAGCGACGACGCTATTTACTAACGCCTTGCATTGATACAACTATTCGTGTTCGACGGATGTCCATGTTGCATACACACTGATTAGAAGGCGCTAGGGATTTGCATGCGCGCTGGAGGATGTGATGCGCCCGCCGTGCCGCCGTCACTGATTCTAATGATTCGCCGTTCTATTGCTGTTGGTTAATTTGACCGATGAGTCTGGGCTTCATGAAAGCGATGATTATTATTCCACTAGTATACGGGACAGAGGAATATAGGTGCTTGACCCTTCTCTTAGAAGAATCGCACTTAAATCTAGTGATCATTGAGATCTTTTTTACCCTTCAGTGCAGGCATGTAATCTTAAGTTTTAATCAAACTTTCCACGTAAATAGGCACATTTCTTGTGTTTTCTAATCTATCTAAAATCTATTAGCAGATATTTTCTGTAATTTTCAACGATTAGGACAAGTGACAAAATGTTACCGTCACACAGTGAGGCGTGTTAATGGGAGAGGTCGGGCATGATTTGGAAACTTCAAAAAAGGTTATATTTTGATTTTCTCGTGTTGTTACAAGAAGCATCCCTTAAAATGTATATTGTTACAGAATAAACATCAAAATTTGTAGCTTTGGTGAAAATTTTCATGTCCAACCTCCTCCAATGGCACAATCCATTCTGCACCGTTCTTCCCTTACATTTTCGTACTTCTAAGAGACAGTAGTTACGGACGTATTTATGCTTAAAGGAACTATGTTCCTCGCAAACTTAGAGACTAGTGTCACACGATCACAGCGAGCCATGAAACAGACAAAGGTTAGAAACTTTTCCCTCGGATACCAGAGCCAGCGGCCGCAGGCAGTTGGTGGAATATTTAATAGATAAGTTGGCTAATCAGAGCTCACCCATTCTATCAAATACCTGTGGGCCGCTGATATTTGAAGAAAAGGTGTCTGACCCTGTCCATATGATAGCTCGATTTGATCGTTGTGACACTACGATGGTGAAACTCCTAAACCACACATCTTGGTTTGCGACGTTGTAGACTTCCTGCCATACTTTATTTTTTTTAAACAGAGAACTACTTATCGCCAATTCTTGAAAATCCCCTTGATTTTTTCTACCCTGTGTGAGGCAAATTTGGGAAAACTTCGAGAGATGATTTTGATTTAGTCTCCTTACAAAAAAAATAAAATAGGAATGGAGATTTTTAAACACCATAAATGAGATACGCGGTATGTTAATTTCACCATCGACTAGCATATGCATCATGCACAAAGTTCCTTTCGGCATAAATACGACAAATTAGAATACGCGGCGGCAACATTCGCTGTATATGGAACACTGAGCGATTCCGCGAGTTTATGCTGGCAACTAAGTACGCCCCCCAAATCGGGAGAGCCAGTATCCCAGCTAATCCAGTGTACTTAAAACGTCTTCGTTTCGAAACCGCTCGAATGATTAATAACATTCGAACGGAGATATGAAGTTTGACGATGAAAAAAGGCGATAGGGGGAACGAGAGGCGGGAAGCAGCCAAAGGGGTCGGCGGGAGGGAAGCGAGGCTCTGCTCCCCCGAGGGGGGGGGGGGGGAGGGCGGAAAAAAGAGCCGCAGAAAAGCCTCAAGACGTCTATTGGACGGCTCCTCGGCACACCATTAAAATGAGAATAGGCGAAATTGATAGTGACCATTTATCACGGGTGCAGGAGTAGGGAAATTTATCTTGCGTGAAATTCTGCATTCCGTCCGTCGCGAACTTTCTCCCGGGCAGTGCAGCTCCCCCGGCGTTCGTTTTTTGATGCTCGGAAACACCTTCTCCGGCGGCGGTAAAGGAAGTCAGACGCTGTTTCTCCCGACCCCGGCTCGATCCTCGCCAGTGGCGTGGCGTGATTTGCGATGTATCGATTGTTATGCCATTTAAACCTATGGAAAAGGATCGGAAAACAGGGTGATCGCAGCGAACACCCAAATAATCGATTCTTTACCATAGGTTTAAGTGGCATAACAATCGATACATCGCAATTCACGCCACGCCACTGATCCCCGCTCTCTAACGAGGACACCCGGGAAAACTTGAGCGAGTGGGAATTTATCAGCCCACACTTCGAGCCGCAGTTCCCTCAAGTCCCGATCTTTAAGAAACTCCGTTTTGAGGACTCGGACGGATTCATGAGTTCCTAACTTTACAGTCGACGTTCAGCCCTCAACTTACGGCTCTCAGTTTTTATTGTGAATGGGAGTGCGAGAACTGGGACAGTTCTATTTATATCAGTCGGGTAGTTGCGAGGGTATAACTTGGAATCTAAGTATATCACATATCATACAGATTTTATTGATTTTATAGGTTTTAAACAGGTTTTTTTATCCATGAAACTGATTTTCCGCGGATATTCTCAGCCGTCTCAAATTATTTGGAATTATTTATGCTAAAAGGAACCATGTGCATATAGGATTTGAGAGTAACTTAGTTCCTTTTAGCATAAGTACATCCATTTATGCTTATCTGCTTTCCCTCTACCGGTGGCGGATTCGGGGGCGAGGTATGATGGCAGGCCCCTCGAGCCCAAACAAGTAAAGAGGGCGGAAAGGGGTGAAATAGGAGGGATAGAAATTTCGTGGGAAAGAGTCCGTTTTTTACAAATACCCTACATTGCAGAAATGAATAGTCCATTTGTTAAAATAAAATTGCGCCAAGAGAGGTTTAATTCTTCCATTTTCAACTGTCAAATGACGCACAAATTGTACGCTAAAACTGGTTAAAATTCAATATGGGAGAGCAATTTTCACAAAATTCACTGTGGCCACTCGACATCAGCAAATGCCCCCCCCCCCCTCCCACGTTCGGCTCACCCCGCACAGTGCGCGCGGCGCAGAAAATTTAAAAACTCCTATCAAGGACTACGCAAGTTGTGTTTTTAAGAGTGAATTAAAGACTTTTTTAGAGTGCTTATTGAATTTTTCGTGCGATTTTACCAGAGTTTATTTGTTTATCTGCATCACTTGTAAGCAATAGATCCATTGTCAATGCTTCTCTGAAATTTGTTCTACACGTCGACGAGATCCAATATTTTAGTAAATTACCTATATTATTCCCACTTTTAGTTTAATATTATTTTTATAGCACAATACTCCGCAAACTGAGATATATCCTTGGAAATTATTCACGAGAAATAAATAAAACTCGATGAATGACGAAAGTTGAGAAAAACGAAATTCAGTAATCAAAAAATAAAAAAGGAAGAAATATAAAGGGCGAGATCATCCGATGTCCGGAAATCTTTTGTAATATTCCTGGAGCAGTGTGCTGAAGCTAGTTCCTGCGTCTGAGACAGGATTGAAGAAACGAGGGTACAAAAACAAAGAAGGGTGACGAAAAAACTTATAAAAAGAACACGGATGTATAAGGAAAAAATTAATTGCACCCGCATTGTACTGTGCTTTGAACACTAATTAAATGCAGCTCCACCGATTTTAATTTGTTTTCTCATTAAACAACTTTCCTCTTTATTTTATTCCAGTTCTTTGAAATTTGCTAGGAGAGGTAGATGGCGTTATAACTTGTCGGTGATAAGCTATGTCCTACTTTTTTTGCTAGTGCGTATTTTCATCATTTGGAAGGGTCAAAAGCATTCTTAATTCAACACATTACACATTTTTATGAATGAATTTTGATGAACTCATGGTACCTAAAAACGTACCAAAATTTTATGGGAATTTTCTTACTGATATAGTCTGCTCTTGAAATAATAATAAAAGTCTCAGAAAAAATAAAATAACGTCTGGCATCTACACGAAGAGGTAAAATGAAGTAATCTTAATCTTCCGATCACTCTAGTGCTCTGCGTCTCCCAAACGCCACATTTGCTTTTCTCCCCAAAGGTCGTCGGGCAACATCTTCTCGTCAACGCAATGCCGCCATCTCTTCATTGGACGTTCCCATCGTCTTTAATAACGCCTTTACATGATAATAAATTTAAGAATTGCGAACCTCCGATTTTACCCTTTATCCCACTCGGTTACATCGCTTTGATTCTTAGTGATCCTCTAGGTGGCTGAAATATTGTCTCTGTACTGGAAAAAAAAACATATTGGATCTAGAGTCCAGACTCTTAAAAACATCGACAAGAAAAAATACTCTTGATTCAATCAGATTTAAGCTTAAATCAAGAACCAAGCCTCTTAATTTAAGCGGATTTCTTTTTGATATAAGCTTAAATCTGCTTAAATCAAGAGTCGTTTTTCTTGTCAATGTGCTCAAGAGTCTGGACTCTAGATCCAATGTGTTTTTTTTCCAGTGTGTCTGATTTAGAATCGTTGCCATTTTCTTGACTTCTATGGGTCTCTGTGGGGGTGGGGTCCATTGTCCATTCCCATCTCTATGAAGGTAGACCCCCCCCCCCCCCCATTGACTCTCGGAGCTGATTCAAACGTGCTTAACAACTAATACCCAACGATTGATCAGAGTCCACGATGGAGTGAAGAGTTGGCAAAAATATCCCCACGATGGCTCGGCGATCGACGGATCATCATTGGCTAATGAGCCATCATCCATCTGGGAGCCGCTTTAATCCCTGGAGCATTAGCCGCTCGAGCAGGCGGTAATTGCCCGAGAAACCCGATACAAATGGCGCAGAAAAAGAAATGAATGACACGCACACAATGACGTCGCGATACCGTAACGACGCTGCACCCGTCGACCAATCACGGGGCCGCTCTGCGCTCCGCCGCCGCCGGAGCTCTAAATGCTAATGGCGCATTGATGTCATCGGTAAACGATGTTCGACAACGATAGGTGAAGCTCAATCAGACGGAAAGATAATATTTAAACTTTGGCTCCGCGTTCCGCTGCGTTGCCGACCCGTCTGCAGTTCACGCAGTCTGCGCGGAGGAGAATCGACGGTATGGCAACCTCGCACCAGCGTTGTAACTCCTGGGAAGCTGTAAACACGGAACGATCCCTCTATTTTTGTTGCACCGGAGCTCATGACGATTTTTTTTTAAAATTGAATCAGTGATGTATGTCTGAAAAAATGGTAAAGCTCTCTCTATTGTTTGAGGGTGGTTATTTAGAATCATTTTAAACTATGAGTATTTTCCGAGAAAGTTTATTCGAAGTAAAATTCAAACAAAAAAAAACGGTATACAATGCAGACCGGCTCCGCAGATGCGGCCTGGAAAATAACCATCCGACCGGCCCTCTTTTGAGCCTCCTCCCCTCCCCCATCTTCAAAATAGTCATCATTTTATTATCACATACGAGTTTACCATTATCATACCATGATTTTCTGAGCTGTTGCAATTTGAGACTGCCGGATATATAAGTGGTTTTAAACCAAGGATTCTCTGTTTGGTTAGAAAATTCAAGGTCATTAAAAAGCTTAAAGTAAGTGTTGATCTTTGAAATCAACCATGATAAGATCGCCTATCTTTAATGAAAGTTAATTTAAGTGTTAATCTTAAGGACAGGGGAGGATAAACAGTTCAACCAGTGCCAGCTCCCGCCCTAACAACTATCCTAACTAATATAAAAATCAGTGAAGGAACTAGAAGCCAAAAACTTAAATTATTTATACGAGGAAAAGCCATGTCAGGAGCACCGATTATCAAAGGAATAATAAGTCAATTACTAAAACCACCAATTTGTTATTTTTCATACCTATCAGACGGAAGCTCGACTCAGCATATGTTGCTTGTTTTATAAAGTTGATTCATTTTTCAAACAATTTTGGGATAATGTTTTTTTTTTTATTTCATGATTATTTTCATTTTAAACTTATTTAGTAATCACTTCCGTCTTCATATCACATATCGACGGTGAAACTACCAAACCACGTATCTCGTTTGCGGTGTTTAAAAATCTACGCTCGCATTTCATTTTTTTGAAGTAGACCAAATCAATATCATTCCTTGAAATTTTCACAGAATTTTCTCCGCGCGAAGAGGAAAAATCACAGAAAGTTTCAAGACTGGACGTTAAGTAGTTTTTCATTTAAAAAATAAAGTATGACAGGAAGTCTGCGACGTCGCAAACCGAGATACGTGGTTTGGTAGTTTCACCGTCGATATGTGGTATGACGGGAGTAGGAACAAATTTCCTGTTACCCGATGAAAGGTGATCATATACGAGTATGGAATGATTTGAGCAATGGGATTACACTTTGCAGTTAGGCACTACAATCTCTGGCTCATCCGTATTTACACTTATGCGCATAGGAAATCAAATGGTGCAATCGTTGTTTCTAAACTGAGCAAGGAATTATAGTTCCTAATTATAAAATGGAGTCCAATTCTATTAAAGTCTGGTACTAATGTATATATCAAATGGGGGTGGGATTAAGAAGTGCCTCACAGTTGTCCTATTAAATTTTGACGAGAACATACATCTCATGTTGTTTTTCAATTATTGTTACCCTGTCTATTGATCCATTAAGCACTTTGCTACATTTTATGACGTCCGCGTGCTCATAACCTGTATAGGACGCAGAACACCAACTGATGATGATGTGATTGATGAGGTGATTTTACTGGACCTCAACAACATTTTTAACTAATTAGTATGAAGTTTTCACGAGAAATCATCTCATGTTGTAATTCAATTTTACCCTCTATATTTATTCAATCCATCACTACGGATTCCAAGATACCGAAGTTCCTTCATTTCATTGGGTATGCAATCTGATCTCCGGAGAGTTAAAATAGTTGCTGTAAGTCAAAGCAAATCGCCAGTCAGTTTTTGAAAAAAGACGAGTTGTAATAAAATGAAGTTACAAGAAAGCAATTTTGGAAAAATCAAATTAAACATGTAATAATAGTTTTTGAAGTCAAGGGAAATATCTCGTTCCGTAAATTGAAAAAAAGTTTAATTTAATAACCATCAGTAATTTGTAGAGTGCAAATAAAATCTATACATTTAATATTTACAGTAAATGTCTGATCATGAATATATCAATCACGCCAATAAATTGCCGTTGAGGTATCATTAAGAATATGTTTTATTTTGAATCTATCCTTAATATTAACTTACTATCTCACTGGTATTCTCATGCTCCTTCTTTTCTTACTCGTTAAAGGACATAAAGTAACTAGATTCATTCAGACAAGAGAACATTTTCACGAGAATTTTAAAAGAGCTTTTTGAAAGCCCGATAGGTGCATTCTTTGACGGTAAAGACGTGTTCACCAGGTCCTTTTTCAAGGGTCTTTAATTTCATAGCAAAAGTTCCACGAGAGTAAAACTTAAGCATGAACGTTTCCCTTATATTTCTTGCGTCGAAGTCCTCATAATGGTACGTTTAAAGTTGCTCCGTTCATTTCCTTTCAATGTGTTCCCGCTTCACGTGCGCTGTACATGTTAAATTAATAGGTGCCTTTTAGTGCTGTTCCTTCTTTTGAATGAGGCGCTGCCGGCTGGCACACTGAAAAAAAATCTCGGTGGATTTACTAAGAAAAGGGTAAAATTACCAAGAATTCAGGGTTCTATTTGATCCCAGTTTTTTCTTGGTAAAATTACCATTTAAGGAATTGGTAATTTTATCGAGAAATCTCGATAAAATTATTGAACTTTTCTCGGTAATTTTACTGGACCTTGGTAAAAACGCCAATATTTTTTATCGACTGTGGTAGAATGACCAAGATAAAATGGCAAAGTTACCGGGAATTGATTACCAATAAATGTGGTATTCTTACCTGAAAAAAACAGTAAAAATACCGGTTTTTAGGTAAGCTCACTAGTCTGTCTTGGTAAAATTTCCAATTATTGGTAAAAAAAGTGAGATGGTAAAGGTACCAACGGACCTTGGTAAAAACGCCGAGCACTTTTTTTCAGTGTTTTGAGGATATATCGTGCACGGTTTAAATCTCATATCCTAACCATCTCGTCTTGAAATTGATAATTTTGCCCCGATTGATTCATTTCTACCTCGCCTGTGAAGTTGGAATGATTTTTCGAGAACGGGCCACAATCGTGTTAAATATGTAGAAAGCAATCAAAACAAAGTGGATGAGCAAGCATAAATTATTTCTCTGATTGCCTCGGACATTCTGGGTCAATTTCAACCTATTTTAAAAATAAAATGTCATATTGAACTGAATTAAAGGCAGTACCTATGGCTGTGATAAGTAAAATCTTTCATTCTAATTATTGCGTCCGATTTTATCAATTGCATTTTTTTTAAATTTCCACTCCCCTGGTCCATAGAGGGCGTAAAAACCACTACAAAATGCCATAAGTGCTTTTTAGAATAATTTACCCTTGGTTATCAGTAAACTATAGACTTGGGTACATAAACTTTAAATTTACAAAACGCCACACCGCAGAATGTTTCCAAACTACCACAGGCTCATTTTAAGTTCGAAAAGCACTATACAAATTTGTGAGCAATTAAGTGGTGATCCAAACCCAATTTTTGACTCTGAATGATTGTTTGATACCAAATGAAATAAGATCAACACTCAATTTATTATTACTATATAATTTTTATAGTCCCTCTAGATAAAGACAAGCCTGTGAAAATTCAAAATATCATGTTTTTTTTTTGGGGGGGGGGGGGGGACTAACCTTGATCAACTATGTTTATATGTTTAATTCCATCGTGATCCTATTTTCGGACCAGGTACTTAATGCGTCCTCGTTATCAGTAGGTGGATTAGATTTGAAATCCAGCCCACACGAATTATGCGTATAGCAAGCTGCCTACGAGACTAGTTTGTCAAAGGGAGGATATAGGGATGTGACACGTAATTATCGCGAGTGAGAAAACCCAATTGACTCGCAGACAAAGTTCTTTGAGTACAAGGAGGAGGGATGGAAAGGAGGAGTGAGGAGACACTTTACCCAGGCGAAGCAGATAGAAACATCGTCGTTAGCATGATAAGAGGACGCATTAACCCGATAAGCTAACATCAGATGCTGAGCGTTCACCCTATAATGGAGGATCCAGCATTGTGTGACAACAGTCCATTATGAGGTCACCAATTGTGAAGTGATGTTAACCATCTTCCCTCTGAGACCAGAGTCGCGGCGTCGATGCAAAATCTCAGAGTTGAAGCAGACGGTTTGCCAAATCTAACCATAGCTAGTGGCACTACCATTCTGCCCCCGTCAGTTTGCAACCTATTTGGACAACGTGGAAGAATAAAATGTTCTGTTTGCAGCCAGAAATATTTTGTTTAAAATCATTTCATTCATAGATCACGGAATAAAATCATGGAGTATCTGGTCCTGTTAATATTTTCTGAATCGGATTTCTTGTTGAGACAATCAAAATTCCCGTTTCCACAATGGGTTTCTTGTCACGACAAGATTCCTTTTTCCAACAATGTCCTCATTTCCTTCCTTTTTCTTCCTTATGACGAAGGAAATCAGTTAGATTCAGCGAACTGATCAGCAAAACAAAGGGAATTATTGAGATAAAAATATACACGAGGTGTCCCTGATAAAATTACCAAGAATGGGTCTGTTGCACTGGTCATAGATTCGTGTTTTGATACTTGAGCCTTTCAGAATAGCCACAAACAATAAGATCATCCTATAATATCCTAACAGCAACTCTCTACGTTCAATGTTAACGGAGTTATTGCGATTTGAAAAAGTTGGTTCATAACGTCATCCACAGAGGTAGTACCACCCTCGGTTTCTTCTACCTTGCTTTCATCCGGGTTTCACCTTGAGAAACTAGTGAAAAGTGTGTCTCCCTGACAAATGAATGCATAAGATGGCAGAAACCAAGGGTGTCACCTGTCACTTCCGCGATAGATGACGTCATTAAACGATTTTTTTTAAAGCGCAATATCTCCGTTTAATATTGAATGTACAGTGATGCTGTTTTGACAGATCTCATTATTTTTGGCTAGTCCACAAGAACCAAGCATGAAAAAAAGTTTCTGTACCCAGTGCAACTGACCCACTGGCAAAAGTTTCTCAAATAAAATTGCGTGCAGACAATGTGCACCCAATCGTTGTAATCCCACACGCACCCTGGTAAAAATTGGCGATAGGAGCTGCGTTTCAAAATACCATAGGAGTTTTTTTAGCCGACTGAAAAAGGCGATAGAAAATCATATAGCTGGCTGTAGAAAGTGTAAAAAATCATAAGACCGGACTACACGAAGCGATAAAAAATTAAACAGTCGGGCTATAGTTCCTGTCGCCAGGCTTTACACTTTATCGCCTGGCTGTTGCTTTTTCGCCATCGGCTATAAAAGGCTATAAGAAATTGTGTAGAAATTCGTGTGCTTTGTAAATCCGCAAGGTTGTACGAAATCACCATAATATTTACAAAACGTACATTATATTTTCCTTTAATACATATTTGTTTTCATCAATTAAAATGAGAATAATCCATACAGAGTGTGCAAACATTTCAAAGTCATGAGTTGAACAACGCAGACTGCACGAGATTAAATATTAGAGCCTAACACAGAGCGGAGCGGCGGCGCACTGGCGCCTACAAACCTAACAGGGATACTTCAAGCACTGCGCAATGCGTGAAGTGTCCCTGTTAGGTTTGTAGGCGCCAATGCGCCTGTGCCGCAGCGTATGTACCACGCGGCACTTGAAGCAACTATTTCACACCAGAGGTATTGCACAGTATCGTATACGAAATTAAAGGCGCTCCAACATATTAGGAATGGCAGGCATCCTTCAAAAGTACGGAGCTTCCCTCGCTAAATAAATTAAGATACTACGGCCCAAAAAGAGAGCGGTAGTCCAAAAACTCACTAAGTCCTAGCATCCGTAATTAGTAGCGGATAGCATACACTTTATCGTCAGGCTGTTGCTTAATCGCCATCGGCTATAAAAGGCTATAAGAAATTGTGTAGCCGGCTATAGAAGCTATTGGAAATCGTACAGTCGGCTGTATGTCTATGGTATTTTGGAACACAGATTCTACTGCCAATTTTTACCAGGGCAGTGGCTAAGCGAACGATAACTGCACAGGCCACACGCCGCGGTACAAAAAATATGTGGACGCTAAATATAGGATTCTCGATCAGATGTCAAAACGTCAAATTCCTTTTTCTGCTCTACGGCAGAGGGAGGTCGTCCATATTTTATTATGAAAACGCTGCGTTTGTCGATGACACGATTACGGGAAACCGAGGAGGAGAATATCGAGTATCCGTCGGAACAATGAAAGCATAACCGGAGAGAGATAAAACTTTTATCCAGAGAATCGATGAAAGACAATACTTTTCTACAGTATCAATTGAGCTCAGAGGTCGCCGTCACTATTGAACTAACGGCAATTAAGCTCGCTGTCCTCGGTATATTGTATTAACAACATCCACTGCTTTACAACTTGCTCTCAAACAGTCGGTGGAATCGAATTCTATACACAAGCTGATTGTGTAAACGTAGTTCCGAGGAAAAGGTTCGTATATCTACATAGTGATTATATGGGTCCAAAGAGCACAAACAAATTCCAGAGTGTCGATGTAAGGCTGTAAATTTAATGATAGCTCTGAAAAATGTTACCTCTTTTTCATTTTTTTATTTTATTCTTTAATTTTTTTTTGAACTTAAAACTAGCTGTACTGCACTTCATCGGTGAAACTCCCAAACCACGTATCTCGTTAGCCGTTTTCCAGAATATCCGCTTTGTATTTTTTGAAGGAGAACAAATACAGCGCGATGCCGCGATCATTGTAACGGGAGTTCGGATAATCGCGCCAAACAGTGCAGCCGGCGGTAAACGTATATTAGCGCCTGCAAGACTGTAGAAATACTTCACGCATTGCGCCAAACAGTGCGGTCAGCGCACAGCTTATATCAGCGCCTACAAGACTGCAGGAATACTTCTCGTATTGAGCTAAACGCAGTGTAGTCGGTCAGTTGGCCTGAAACACATTATGGCGCCTATAAGACTGTAGGTAGGAATGCTGTTGGACTGCGAGTCATCATTTTTTTACTTTCTGCTCCAGTTTTTACCATAGTAAAAGGGGAAATATGTATCCTCAATGTAACGACTCATAAACTCAGATGAGATTTAACAGCATGACATTAACAAAAACATCGCGTCGAAAGTTTTGATACTTTTATTTGAGATCATTTAGGTGAATTCGCGGAAACTTTTCAGAAAATCTGTGTGTAGCTTTTTAAAAACATAATTAAAAATAAAACATGAAAGTGGTGCATAACGTTGCAATCAGAGATAAATACATTCTTTCGGATGTCCCCGTCGTGTTTTGAATCCATCCATCTCTTAAAAAACTTGAACATGGTTGTTCTACGGTTTTTTACGTGTGGTTTTTTTTTTCAGTAGTTGGTGGCCAGAGGCTCCTAGTTCACTTTTTAAATGTCTACAAAAGCTCTCTCGGCCATTCGTGCTGCGAGGGCTATCCATCGAAGAGAGACATGCCCGTAAATGAATAGGGAATTAACAGTCTTCCGCGATGTTGCAATATACCACAAACTTCGAAGGTTGCCAGATTAACGATTCCTCTTTGAATATTGAATATTCGCGCAAAGATATGAGTTTTCAGTACCAGAAAAATTTGCGCAATCCTATGCAAATCCAGAAAGGTAAAAGAGGGGGCATTCGCGCAATTCTATTGCAGCCCTTTCTCCTATGTCCGCTGAATTTTCCTTTCACTTTTCAGAGAAGGTTCCGTCAGAGCGGATGATTTTTTTCATTCTTACCTGCCATTTGCGTATAATGGTTTTTTTTTTTCAATATATATTTTTATTTTAATTGTGCTGAAAAATATTTGAGCTCCGTGTGAGTTTATCATCTCTTGATTAAATGAGGAGGAGGGGAAGGAGGTTGTGTAAGACAGTACAAAACCTAAGACAGAATAACGATAGCTGCTATCTCTTGTATCACCGGAAGACGACAAAATGAGAAATCACCATATTTTCATTCTCAGGATATGAAAGATTTTGCCGCTTTCTTTCATTTGTATTTTTTTGATACTTGTTTCAAAAATCGAAAAATGTGCCGCCCCCTAAATTTGCCGCCATGGGCCATGGCCCATGTGCCCTTCCCACCCTTCAATCCAACTCTGGAAGTTACAACGCATCTCCGATCTTTTTTGGATGCATATTTATTTCATGAAGGTGCCTCAGCAATTGTAGCAGATATTCCGTAGATGAGCCCTCTATATTCAGAGCCCTTTTTTTATTAACAACTATTTTAATTATACCCCAATGGTGACGAGATGTAATTCGGGAATCACTATTATGAAGGATTTCGATATATGAAAATTCATTATACTATCAGAGCTGGTATAATTTTCCTCATCATTTCAGAAATCTGATTTTTCATTTCGTTCTTCTGAACCTATCTTTACTATAGATCAGGACCAGATATGAGAGTAGGATCAATTGGACGTATTTCTGTCAAACGGAACTATGTGCAATATCACGTGAGCCCTGTTATGCATATATTCTTATGGGTCTCATAGCTCACGTCTTAATGCACATAGTTCCGTTTGGTAGAAATACGTCCAATTTGACCCCCATACACATAAATTCCAATATATATTGAATACTTTAATTTTCTTAATGTCGGGGTTTTGTGACATGGTCACACTATGAACTAAATATAAATAGTTTAAAATAAAGGGGGCTTTTCGCAGCTCGCGAAGTTGGCGTTAAAGGGCGAGAAGTGCCTTCTGGAGGTCGGGCCTCGTAGTGACCAAGGGGCGTATCCCCTGGGATTATCTCTGGTCACAAATTCTATATCAGTTGTGTAGGTCCAACGCTGTTCGAGTTCGATGGAATCGAGTGATTGCGTTCTGCCTGCGTCAGAGTATGAATATTTACAGGCTGTCACGGGCTCACGGGCTCCTCATCAACTGCTCTTTCTCCGAAGCTCCGCCTCCGGTGAAGTGTTACGCGCTCTGATTATGAGTTTTGCGGGGCATTCGCCAATTCGGAGCCATAAACTGGGAGCCGAGGCTCAGCCGGGTATCACAAAAGGGAAATTCGTGTTCGCGTCAGTGCCTGCCGCTCCTGTTGCCACTGTGCCATCATGTTTTTGACGTTATAATGCCATGCGCCCCGAAGAAACGCGGAGCGATCCCCTAAAATCCAGTGTTGCCATGCTTTGTGCGAAATACATCAAAACTCAAGGTCTAAATTGAATCGGTGAGAACGGAAACACACCAACTCGAGAAAATTAAAATAATGAAGACGGACACGAAACCGCACAGTAGGTGAAGAAGTTGGTTCAAGGAAAAATACTTTTGGGACCGGAAGATAAGTACTTGAGGACACGTCAAAGGTCCGAGTTGGAACAAATTCACTAACTTCATGTAGCCATCATAAAAATTGACTGTCTTCAATGAAAATTGAGTATTTTCGAGTTATCGAGTTGGTGTGTTTTCGAACTCACTGATTCAATTAGAGTAACTTGCTAAAGAGTGTATCGCCACGTGGCTATCATGTCGTTTTTGATTTGCTTCCTCATTTTGAATATTATGGAGCTTTTTGGGCCCAAAAATGGCGGACGCTGTATAGGTAAATATGAATACAAAATGACATCAATGTTGTTTTATTTGCATATCGCAACGAGAACTTGACTCAAGCGCATTATTACGACGTATTTACATAGTTTTACGGCTAATCGTGTGCTATTCTCGAGAGAACTCATTTTGGCTATTTCAGGTTGGTAGCACGCGCGGTTGGTGATAACGGTCAAAATTTGCGGCAATGACCCTCCTCCCATCCTCGAAAACTAAAACAAAGCGCCTTCATTTTTAGGTCCTATAAGGCCTCCATGAAAAGTGAAGGACCGATATTTCTACAATCTCTCTATCAAGTTACTCTAGTCTAAATGGGGCGGTTGGACTTGGTTATTTTATTTCATTTTATCACATCCAAATCATTAGACTTCGGAATATGTTGAATCAAATACTATGCTACAATCCCTGGCCGCTGCGGCCAAACTTTCAGTGGGCGTTTTGCGCTTCCAAAGGCCTGATTTGAGAGCCTCATTGAGTTAATTTAAACAAAACGGGCTCATATAGGGAATATCTCCTACGGATGGCCACAAAAATCATGAAAATCGGTCCGGTATCTGTAGAACGATCTAAGAAAAAAAATGAAGATTTACATTGTTTAAATGGGAGGATTCCAAACTTTATCAAATAGCATACAAAAACCTAAGGTCATATTTCCAAAATTTGAATATACATTGGACGTATCGAAGGACTATCATCATGTTGATAGCCGTAAAAATTCGTAGGAATTAGCTCGGTAGGAAGAATTGTAGCAAAAAATGAAAGTTTAGGGGTCAGAGAGGTTAGAGCAATGAAGGTAATTGATGAAATGACCCAACAAATCCAATTGAATGGCCATCGCTCGCATCAAAACAGTGGCTTCAATATTCGAGCGGAAAAGTGACACTCTTCAGGAAGAAAATATTTCGAAATTACGGACTGTAGAATAGAGATATTTTACAAAAGGTCATTTCGCGGTATACGACGACTCATTCAGCTAGTGGTGCCGAGGCGTATTCATGAATCCAATTAAAAAGAAACTCTCATACTGGCCTCTAGGGTGGAGACACGAAAGAGAAAACTTTAAAAACAAAATATTTCATCCAAATGACCTCCGATTGAAAGCTTAATTAATATACACAATCACAACAGAACACATTCCAGATTTGCTTTGTTCTCCTCTGCCGCAGGATAGACCCTTTCAGTTGGAACCTAATAATACCTTTCATCCCTTTTGTTGCCTTGTGCATGAATATTAGAATTTCAGATTTAAATTTACTATTTTCGTTATTTTATTTTACGTTTAATATTATTATTTCAAGGTTTTATGAGCTCTATTTTTTGAACCATCAATAAGAAATGCATCGCATGTTCATTGCACTTATGAACTATTTACTCTTTAGATGTATCTCTATGTCTTTGAATATCGATGGCTAAAGTGAGAAACCACGTCCTCTCCGTTTGCTTTAATATGACAGATGCTTTGGCCATACAAATTTCATAGATTGATGGTTCACGCATTGATGCTGATGGAAATTTTTTGAACGTACTTTTGTTGCTTTATTTTTGGGGCAGTTAACTCCAAAATCATTTATACCATTAAAAATGGGTTTTCTCACTGTTGATCCGTATTTTTTTAAAAAAAGAAAAAATAACCCAAAGAAAACTCAAATATTAGACAACAATTTAGAAAGAGAAACAACTATTGGCATCTATCTACGTATGGGAATTTACGGCTCGTATCGTGGTTTTCAGATGAAAGATTGTAATTCCATTCCAAGGTTGCAATATATCGATTCGAGAAATTTAGTTTATTTTTAGAAATACGAACAAATCATTTTTGTAAATCGAAGAAAAATTTGAGAAATTTCAGTATTAAAAAATGTCAACAGTCTCTTTCAAAAATTACAATTCTTGAGTGGACATTTTGCAATGCTGGAATGTACTTACGGTGTTTTGTCTGCTTGGGGAACAACAATCTATTGCTCACTTGGAAAAAAAAGTATCTTTGGATCCAAAGTCTATGCTCATAAAAAATTTGCCAAGAAAAAATACTCTTGATCAAATCCGATTTTTGCTTGAGGCTATAGCTTAGCCTTTTACTTTAAGCGGATTTCCTTTTAATTCAAGCAGAAATCAGCTTGAATCAAGAGTATTTTTTCTTGTCAAATGTTTTAAAAAGTCCCGGTTCTCGATCCAAGAGGCTTTTTTTCCCAGAGTTTCTAAGATTGAGTTAAAGATAATGTCTTATTCAACCTTATTATTATAGTTCTTTTTTATTATAATGTCTTATTCTTAATCAGCCAGACTTCGAACTGGTGTCAATACATGACATTGTACAGTCTGGATTCACCGTAACCTCAACTTATTTTGCCCGACTCCTTCTCTTGTAGAATGTTTCCTCTTCAGCCCCCCCCCCCCCCCATCTCACACGGAGAGGGTCTATCATCGACATTCCCTCGTGCCGCTGCATCCCTCGCAGACGGGGGTGGAGAAGCGACGCCACGACACGGGGGGGGGGGGGGGGGAACGGGGGGTTCTCACGGGCCGTTGGGTTGGGGGGAATTCCTCGTTGGGGACCACGCAGGGTCTCCGGGATGAGTTTCCGAGAGGAAGCGATGCGGGGAGGAATTAGAAGTGCATTAAGGGAAATCCATGCAAGCCGATGCTCATTGCGATCCGTGACGCGCTCGTGCGGGTACGTGCGGAGAGCGTGCGAAACGGGAGGGGGAGGGGGGAGGTATTGGGCTCCTCGACAAAGAATCGCATGGCATCGCCCGGGTTGTCATTGTCAAATTTACGTTGGCTGCTTTGAGGCTTCATCAACAAGTTAGCGAGCGGTGGCAACGAAATTCGCTCTGACAGCTGCCACCATTTATTACGCTTGGCGTCTGCGAGGCTCAGACGCGCGCGGCGGCGGCGGCGGCGTCCCCAGGGCTGCCACGTTCGTCGACGCAGCCGGAAGCGGCGTCGCTCGAAAGGGTCTCGTCCTCGGGGGGTCGCGGCATCATCCCAAATCAGCACCGAGTAATATTCTTCCAGGAGTAACTTGGTAGAGAGAGTATCGCTATGTGGGTATCATAGAGAAAAAAAGGAGGTGTTTGCATTTCGGAAATCTTGGACTTTTTTTGATGACGTAGGTCGGCACAGCGACTTTTATCATCGATTTTCTTGGAATTGGTGAAATTTATGGAAAAAAGTATTTATATAAAAAGTGCTTGAAATTATATCATGAGTTGATTTAAGCGAAAAAAATGTATGGTCCGTTTTCATACATCGAATTCCGGATTTCGCTGACCAGGTTGTACCGACCTATACGTCACAGGGTAGACAAACCTCAAGGTGCAAACACTTCCTTTTTTTTCTCTATGTGTGGATATCGCTTTTGATTGGCACCCTCGTTTTGAATTTCATGGAGATTTCGGGACCCAAAAATGGCGAACGCTGTATAATTAAATGAGATATTATTGATGCTCCGCAGCCCGTGACAGGATATACAGTAGTAAAATAATTTACACTTTCACGAATACAACCAAAACGTTTCGGCTGAAAACTCAGCCTTCCTCAGTTGGATAAACCAGTAGAAAATTGTAAAAATCTAAAAACGTAGTACTTGGCTGCACCTTTCAAAGTGAGAACCATGTTGTCATAAGTAAATATAAATACAAAATGACTAAATGAAGTCTTATTTGCATATCGCAACGAGAACTTTACTCAAATGCATTATTACGACGTGTTTACGTGGTTTTACGCCTAATCGTGTGCTATTTTCGAGGAAAGTCATCTTGGATATTTAAGGTTGGTGGCAAGTGCGGTTGGTGATAATAGTCAAAAGTTGGCAATTACCTTCCTCCCATCATCCAAAACTCAAACAAAGCGTCTTCATTTTTGGGTCTAAAGGCCTCCATGAAAAATGAAGGGGCGAGATGTCCATACTCTCTCCATCAAGTTACTCTAATTCTTTCCATATTTAGATTGGATAGCGTCATAAACCGACCAGTCACGAGACATCGGCGCGCTGGTTGCAGAATCGTGTTTTAATGTTTTGACTCAACAGATTAGCGAAAACGATAAGATCTATTCACACGCCAAGTTTCTATATGCGATAGTAACGGAGATATCATCTTTCAAAAACCACGGTGTATGACGTCATCTATCAAGGTCGTGCATACTATGGTTTCTTCCTCCTTGGTTTCATCCGTATTTTCGAGTAACCAGTGCAAATGTAAGTCTTGCGGATCGATGAAACCAAAGTGGAAAATTTCATGACCATGGTATGGACAACCGTGATGGATGACGTCACGTCGTGTATTTCGATGGTTGATATCTCAGTTAATATTGGACGTGGAAACTTGGCGTTTGAACAGATCTTAGTGTTAATCTAATCCATATGCTTAAACCATTAAAACACGATGTAGTTCCTGCCGCAAATCTTCTTTTCAATACATCATGATGCTACGATAGCGGGTAGTAGATTATAATAAATTAGAACAATGATTCGCGAAAGGCGAAGGGAATTCCTTTGGAAAAGCGTCTGGGTTGTGATTATTTTTGCGTTAATCCGGCGTCGAGCGGCGTCAAGCGGCGGATTCACCGAAGCCGATACTTCATTTCTCGTTTAAGTTGCACAATGCGCGACTCCATTAACTCAACTTGGGAGTTGCCTCTTCGCTGCTCGTTGTGGGCTCAACATAATAAGAATGCCCCAACTTGTGGGCGCACTCCTCTCCATCGCTCACACTTAAGACCCGCTCCATCAGCGGATTTTTCCCAACATGATCCAGATATAATAGAGGTATCAGAGGATTCCCCTCATCTCGGAGTCGAATAAAAAACCATCGAAATTTTACTAATGAACATATAACTAGTGGGGCCACGCTCCCTGGCCGCTACGCGGCTACTCTCTCTAAGGCCTCCGTTAGTCTATCTTTTATATAAATAAAACTGTAAGGGTCGAAACCTTGTGATCCTTAATTCTGAGGAATCGCCCGGCCAATTTCCTTGATTTTCGTTGCAAACGAAAGCTGTTGATGTCCAAATATTACAAAAAGTCCAAAACTTTCAATATTTGCTCTAAAATTTTTTTCGCGCAATCGTCAAGCGGGTGATTGTGGCTCCAAAAGGGGGGTAGGAGCCCCCTGGCTACGCGCGGAGGCGAGCGAAGCAAACTGAGGCAGCTAGTAAGTTTTAAATATTCTCAGTATAAGAAATTATTATATTAACAATATTATGCATCCCTTCACAATTTGAATAATTTTAAAACTGGGGTGCTACGAGATGATCAAAGTTTAATGTATTTTTTTTCTCCAAAAAATGTTTTCATGGTCGGAAAATATTAATGTAACTATAAAATATAGGACAACTCTTGACATATATCTGTTGTATTTCCCGACTTTTTGAGTAACCAGGAAAAAACTACTAAAACTACTGTGTGGTAACGATTTTGCCCCGCCGATGCACTTAATGCTTCAATGCTATGCTATTGTTCTCAACAGTCACGGACACTCCGGCCATCATTGCGTAATATTTATGCAAAAAAAAAAAAAAAAAAAAAAAATCAATGACTGACTGTTCCGATTTTTTCTCCCTCTAGATACAACCATCATTGAAAATCTTCATTCATATTCCCATCGTTGACTCCAAGAACGTGTAAGTACCTCAGATAGCTCGATAAAGTGAATAAATTTTCCTCCAAATTTCTTTTTCCTCTTTTTCCTATTCTTTGTTTGGACTTCAAGCCAAGGTTTTTCAAAAACGGGTCAAATCGTTGTCAAAAGATAAGACGAGAGTTTAAGTAGAACAGCACCGACCAGAAAGCCAGTTACTGTACATGTGTCACTACGTGTTAAGGTGCGTTAAATTCTATTACCAAAAAGTTCGGTGAATTTTGCAAACATCCTATTTATACAAGTCCCTCATCGTTTGAAACCAGCAGCATTTCCAGGCGGTATATTATTCAAAGTTTTTGTAAATACCACCAAATATTCAGTCGAAGGTGTTTCACTTTTGAGTGAATGTTTTCGAGCCATGGAGCTGAGTAACCTGTTTTTAGTTGTCCTTTCGTTGGGTACAATTTTGGCGACCTCCGCTCAAAATTCAACTGAATGCCAGATCTCAACTTACTACAACCTAACGGAGGAATTCGATGGATATGGCCTATCTTTCAACAAAGATTGTGCCGTTACACGTGTACGTTCTCTTCCTCCAAGAATTTGGGACACCGATCTTATCCCCGAAGAGTATCGTGAACTTTTCACTCATTACCTAATCAAAGTTTTTGTTGCTATCGGCTTCTCCATGAAACGGATTTACTTAATAGCCGCCTTTCTTGTTGCAACAAAGCTGAGTGGAATCAGCGATATAGGTGCATCTGTACTTCAGTGTGCTGCTGACGTGCCCTGACGATGACCTCCATCGGGTGATGTCTAATTCAAATGACGAATAAGATTTGAAATTGCGTAAGTCTACATGACTCCTGAAATACTACTAAAAGCCACGTTTAAAAGTTAAACATGCAGAAATCCTAGAAATAGGTTTCTTTTTTATAAAATTAAAATTGATTTTGTTTCCATGAAAATTCGAATAGTATACCAAAATATTTATTTTAAATTAGCATAAAATTGTCAATCTTATCCAAACTTTTTTTCGAGTTACGTAGAATATGGAAACTTTTTGTCAGTCGTAAGTTCTCGTTTGCATTCTCCTCTCATACATTTCAATTACTAAAGGTCGTGGTTACATTTTAGTACTGTCTAAGTACTCATTAAAAATGCATTCTAGACACTCGTTTTGGAAAGACACATGGTACCAACAGATAAAGTAACATATTTTAAACCTGCTTAGTATAAAAAACTATTACATTAACAATATATCATGGTTGATGCGATTGGGATGCATCCCTTCATAGTGTGAATGATTATAAAACTGAGGAACCATAAATTGTATAAAGTTTAATGAGGGAGGGTGAGGGTGTGTTTGAGAGAGAGGGTGAGGTGTGTGTGTGTTTTTTTTTCTTAAATAAAAAGAAATGTCTTGATAGATGAGAAGTAACGATGGTGGCAAAGTTCTTGATACATATTTTATATTTCTCGACTATTAATTTGAGTAAGCATAGGACAAGGAATCTTCCATAACTATGTATAATGCTTTTCCCCGATGCACTTAACGCGTCAATACTTTTGTTCTTAATAGTCATGGACACTCCGGCCATCATTGCGTAATATTTATGAAAAAAAAAAAACAATGACTGACAAAACCTATCTCTCCCCCACCAAAACATAACTATCATTGAAAATTCTCATTCATATTCCCATCGTTAACCACACGAAAGTGTTAGTAACTAAGATAGGTAGTTAAAATGAATTTCCTCCAAATTTATTTTCCTTTTTTCTCCTATTCTTTGTTTATGCCTCGGGCCAAGGTTTTTCAAAAATGGGTTAAACCGTTGTTGAGAGATAAGACGAAAGTTTAAGTAGAACAGCTCTGATCAGAAAGCCAGTTACCATGCATTGTGTCTCTACATGATGAGGTGCGTTTTAGTCAATCAACAGGAAGTTCGTCGGATTTCTCAAACGTCCTTTTTACAAGTCCCACATCTTTTATAACCAACAGCACTTTTAGGTGGGGTATTGCTCAGATTTTTTTGTAAATACCACTGAATCTTCAGTCGAAGGTGTTTCAATTTTGAGTAACTGGTTTCGAGCCATGGAGCCGAGTAACCTGTTTTTTGTAGTTATTACTTTGGGTACAATTTTGGCGACTTCCGCTCAAAACTCAACTGAATGCCCGATCTCGACCTACTACAACCTAACGGAGGAATTCGATGGACATGGCCTATCCTTCAACAAAGATTGTTCCGACGCAGCTCTAAGTGCTCTTCCTCCAAAAATATGGGAAACCGATCCTATACCCAAAGAGTATCGTGAACTTTTCACTCATTACACAATCAAAGTTTTTGTTGCTATTGGTTTCTCCATTAAACAGATTTACTTAATAGCCGCCTTTCTTGTTTCAATAAATAGTGGACTCAGCGATATAGGTGCAGCTCTACTTCAGTGCGTGGAAGCCGGTTGATTTTTAATGAAATTGTGCATGTCTTAATCATTCGCCAGGAGGACTTTAAAGTCATGTTTGAAAGTGAAACCTGACTATCATATGGCTATCCTACAAATAGGTGAGCAGACATAAGTACACACGACATCCATACTGAAAATAATATTTGTTTAAAAGTTTTCAATTTTGGTTGATGCGAATCATTGTTCAGTTGGTAAAACTAAAATTGATTTTGTTTTAATGAGAAAGATAAAACAAACTAATTTTATTTTTTTAATTAGCATAAGATTGTAAATCTAATCCATACACTTATATGGATATGGAAACCTTTATGTGAATAATATTTTGTCCCCTATCGTTACTCGCCCATCATCATTCTTCCGCAATACCTACCTGTAGGCTGAATAGTAATTTGAATTCGATGATAAACGCTGCGTCGAAAACAGCTGCAACCGTTCACAAATGTATGGAAGTTAAACTGCAGATAGCACACAAGAATATGAAAAAAATGTTTAATTTTTACGGATGTATTATAATTATTCATATTCAAATCAATCAAATATACAAAATAAATTAATGTATAGTTATTATTTTCTGTCCTAATTAAAGTAAATGAAGCTGCCTCGTGTGTAGGGACGATCTCTCATGTAAAGCCGCAAAAATTATGAAAATTAACCCGATAGATCTTTACAGCAAACTGTGACCAATTATAATATGCTTCAATGGAAGAATTCACAATTTTATCACGTAATATACAAAACCTGGGTCATATATCTGAAATATGAATTGAACTGGGGTCATTCACGGAAATTCTCATGTCGATAGCCGTAAAAATCATGGAAATCGGCTTAGATATGATAGAACGAAATGTGACCAACATGAAAATTTAGAGGGCCAAAGAGCTTTTTGTAATGATGAGCACGAAACTTATTAAACAGCATTTTGAGAAAGAATCTCTTGTTTTCGCAGCGGTGTAACGAAAAAAATAATGATCGCTCTAGCATTTAGCATGCACAACGAAAATGTGACTGGTGATCTGTAGGCACAGGCATGATTGCCACAGCAGTTAAGTTTGCATTCCCAGGATGTAAATTTAACTCAGGAGAAGAATAGCCAGCATCTAATAATCACCATAGGCAAACTGTAGACATCCTTATATGCTATTTTTCCTATCTCTTCCGGTGTCAATTCCTGGACAAAGATTCTGTAACTTAAGCTCTGGAATACGCAAACTAGAATGCAATTTGAAGTAAGGAACTACTAACATTTCACTGCTGCTAGGATTGGGCAACTCTTTTGTCTTTCAATACAAATCTAACGATTTACAACTAGTCTATCTCTACACCAAAACTATTAATGAAGGCTTACCTATTTACATTCCGTTCACTAATCTTCTCTTGGTCATTTTTTATGATACGCGATACTCTTCGATATCATACCTTTCTAATGGTCGCACCTAATTTCCTATTCTACTTCGTATATTTTAACATTCTTTCAACTGTGTAATCTTTTTTTGTTGATTTTAGAAAGAGATGCACATTTATCTGAGGTAAAATTAGAAAACACTTTTTTCGAGAAAAGAATATTTTAACCATTGTAAGACCTCAATTTTGACCTTGTAAAGACGGCTTATATCCATCCACCAAAACGCCTTCAATCCCTCTGAATGCAACACTCACACTCATTAAGTTGCACCAATAGTCGCATCGATGTAGTTCGCGATTAATTTGAACTGTATTTGGAGCCCAAGATAAAGCTTAAATGGACGAAGCCGCGCAGAAAAATGTCACCGGACCTCGTCAAAAAACGATATCATGTTCGTTGGAGATGACATCACTGCTGAAACATGAGAGAAGCGCGGGACTTTCACAAGGCGTCGCTGCACGACAACGACGCTCGCCGTGGCAGATTCAGTGCTACGAGTAAAAAATGAGCCAATTAAAAACAGGCTACCATCAGTGGGCTCCCTTTAATCGAGAAAAATTTCTCAGGAGCCGCTAAGAACCGCGCCGGCACCTGCAATAATCTCTCCTCGGCGGGGGGGGGGGGAGGAGAACACCCCTTCCCCCTCACACAACCCCTCCTCACGGTTGTCCCCGATATTTTTTAGCTCTTCATTAGTATACAGAACACGTATCCAAGTTACGGGCGCGAGCGAGGGGAGGGAGAGGGCGTGCCGCCGAGACATCATCTTTAAATTTTAATCGCGAGTATTATATATATATTGTATTATGCGCCAGCACCCCTCTCCCCTCATCCCCTAGCGCCGCTCTTTTCTTAGTCTATAAAACTACGCTGCTCTTCATTATTTCCTAATTCGTTTCGCTCTTCGAGCGAGATAACTTACCGTAGTCGTTCCCCAGGAGATTTTATTAAATTCGCCTCCTCCCTCCTCCTCCGGGGACTGGGGGCCGGGGCAATTAAATGGAGGCACGAATCGAGGTGAACAATGCAGGACAGATGGAGACAATCGCTTTAATTTAATTTGCGTTTCGATCGTTATTCCGTGTGAGTTCGGATTGATTCGAGGCTTTTTAGAATAACCGAGGGGCCGCCTACGCCTGGGTTTTTGGTGGACAGTTAACGTGAAGGGATTCTTACAAAATTCACTGTTTAATCTGCAATCGCCTCTGTTCTAGGAAAAAATTCTGGATTTTTTCCATTTGTCCCTTTCAAACAAGGAAACTCTAAAAATAAGTTTTAAAATGCGTGTTTAACGTATTGTGTAAGTTTTTAACGGATGAACGTATCCGAGGGATCATGGGCGTTGCAGTTGATATGGTAAGGGCTTGTGCAGAGGATGGCCGATAGCAGATTGTCTGGCGTCGGAGTGCCTCTAGCTAAAAGGTGGATAGAAGACATCCAAGAAGAGATGGAGAGATTTCAGCTTCCAGAGGATCTTCGCCGTGACAGATTTCTGTGGCATTTACGTGTCATAGAGCGCCCTAATGCGATGTAAAAGCTACTAATACATACGTACATTCAACGTTCTACCGTAGTGTTTCTCCAAAAAATTCGGGTAAGAGCAGAAACTTTGGAACGATGCAATGCTCGGGAAAAAATGGATTGCTGATTTAACAATTAAATTGTTAACAAATATGTCCGACATGTTTCAAATGATGTACATTTCACAATAGTGGGGGGGCTGTTTTTACCACGGGGGTGGTTAAATTAGCATTTTTATTGTAAATCCTACATTGAAACATGTCGGATTCTATTTTTAACTACAAAATTGTTAAATCATCAATTTCATTTTTTTCCGTGTAGAAAAACGATATCTCAGTTTCTTCTCTTTTTTTCTCTCACGTTGACAAGCATGCATTTTGTCCCAGGGGTAAAATATGACATGAAAATACGCACTGACACAATGAAGTGATTTCAGTGGGTGATCAACCCTTCTTCGGAGTCAACTCCACTCTTACGGAGCGGACTTTACTCCGCAAAAAGAGGATATTCCGCTCCACGCTCGTTTCATTCCGGTTATTATGAAGCAATCGAGGCACCAGGATGTAATGAATTCCTTGGTTTCACTCCGAAGTTTTTAACAGTATGACCCCGAATGAAAAATAAAAACTTGGCGACATTACTGTTGGATGTCAAACAATTTCCTCCGGGGATCGTGGCGTAATTCTTACCTCGTATCTCAAACTTTATCTGAGTCTCGGTCGGAGAAACTAAGCGGTCCTGTATGTCACCCATGTTAAGACCTATTATTGCGCGGAAACATTTATCAGACCGTATAAACTTTCCTTGATGTATCACAAAAACCCACACCTTTTCAATTTACTCGACCAACGAGCAGAGCATTCTATAATTTTTACAAACATATTTACTAGGCTTTATTGTGCTACATTCTCACCAATGATACTAGAAAATCATGAACCCGTATTTCAGTTTCTAATGAGATAATTTTTTTTTCACTTTTTTTGTTTTTGAAAAATGAATGGCTATTTTTTCTATTTAAAATTATCAGGTTTATTACTTGAAAATTTCGCACTGGAATATCAAAAGCATTTAACTGTGAGGAAAAAGCTTCAAACTACGAAAAACTCGACCCAATAGGCTACAGGACAAATCATGCTCGGGTACCTAAATTTATTGCGATTTCACAGACCGGCAACGTTGTATATACATGGAAATAATCAAAAAAAATTCCAGAAAATTGAAAATGTCACGATTAAAATCGGCAATAGAGCACTTCATCGGCACAAGGTGACGCCAGAATTTAGTTAAGTGAGAGAGAAAAAAGTAAAAACACTCTCATTGTCAGTTAGACTAGGAAGCGCTGAACACCAAACGAATTCCAGTCTAACGCCTTGATGCAACTATTCGATCTCTAAGGATGTCCGTGTTGCATACTCACATCAGTGAAGGCGTTTTGACTCTCCAGGCACTCGCCGCTGTACGTGCAGTAAGGTGCGGCGGGCCAGTATGGCGAAACCAAGAAACGTCGTTCCTTGAAATTTTTTTCTTAAATGTGATTTTTTTCTCCTAAAAAAATATTCTGTGAGAATTTGAAAAAATACTCTTGCTAACCCTTCATTCAAGAGAAATGAACTGAGAGAGGGAATTTTGGAACGGCACAATCGAGATACATGGTTTGGCAAAGTCGCTGTCGATATCCAAAGTACATCATGCAAAGTCTTTTGTGTTGCGTGGTATACAAATCGAGATGGAACACTCAAGAATCACAAATTTTCACCATTTTGGCTTTCATAATCAAAATTATCTGATCATGGGCCCAAAGCTTGAAGCCTTTGAATTCGAAAAGGATATGGTATCATATATCGAGCCAGTGAGAAAAATAGGACCTGTAAAGTTACATCGATCATAATTTAAAGTACGCTGTATACTTCTGAATGGTAGTCGCAAGTTGAAATTTTGCTTCCCGCGTTCTGACAACAACGCAGCGGTTTTCCCTAAGAATAATATTTGACGGCCATGATATGCTCGCACAGGAGAGCAACTCAGTTGACCGTGTGAATACACCAAATTTCCTCCGTAGACAAACATGAAGATCTCATCTCGAGCAGAGATAGGGGTTCCCAAACAATCACCACAAACAGCCGCGCAGAGGAGTATAAAGTCAAATGGCACTATTCTAAAAAATGTAACGGCACTGTCCTGAAAATTGTAATGACACGAGTAGGTACAGCGTTACTTTGCATTAACGGACATAATTTCATCTACTTTTGTGCCAGGTATAGAAAATGAAATTACTTGACAATCTCAAATTCTATAATTTAAACATTCTAGGCATCCCTGGTGAAACGGGAGAGCGGTGTTCATCTACACTCCGCAATCGAGCGAGTCATAAAGCGGTTAAGCAAACAAAAAGGCATGCCTCCCGCCTTTAACGATATTTGAATGAGCGGGATTTTGAAGCCGAACTAACTTCTCCGCGCCGTGGATTAGTTTTACATTTACGTCCGACGCAAAATTTATGCCATTACAACACCCTTTCAAGTGAAACTTCACTTCATTAGGTTTTATACATTGAAGAGAAAAAAATAACTTGGATTTAATTACATTTTCTTTTTGGTTTAACATGAGTCCTTTTTTTGACAGGCAAATTTACTTTACCTATTTAAAGATAATTTTCTTTCAATAGAAGAATTTTGTCAAAAAATTGATTAAATTTTTTCTGGGTCATTTTTTCTTTAAATAAAGGATCTCCTTTTAAACATAATCATAAATAAATAATTTTTGTAGCGTTCTTGAGCATTATTTTGGTTTTACTTTTAGAAAGTTTTGGTGCTGGTGTCTTTCTATGTTAGTCCGTGTTATAAAGGTACAAACAGATGAACTTCGAAACAAAGTCGACTGAGAAATCAATGCGTTGTATCGGTGGCTGAAGTGTAAATGCCTATCTTCGATTTATGAGTTGCAAATTTTCTCTCATATATTATTTTACTGTAAGTAACAAAGCCGACAATTTCTTTTGGAATTTTCTGGGATTTTCGCCCATTCTTTTAAAAATATTCACGGAGGCTATGAAGGAGATATTTCAGTCAGCTAGTTTTCTTTGGAAGAAATAAAAAACATTCGGAGATTTCAACACATCATAATGAAGGTACGCATTTTTCGAACTTATTGATATAGTTGGTAAATTGAAGCTGTTATTGTAGATATGTATAATCACCGCAATTGGTTTCGCAACTCGGC
The DNA here is from genome assembly GCF_918797505.1 of Bemisia tabaci. Lineage (NCBI taxonomy): Eukaryota > Metazoa > Arthropoda > Insecta > Hemiptera > Aleyrodidae > Bemisia > Bemisia tabaci. The sequence continues at coordinate 77,334,697 of NC_092793.1, forward strand.
TCATTTTTTTGAATTCAGTCCTTTTGTATTTTTCAGTGTTGCTCATTTGAGGCAGTTACGATCTAGCTCATGATCCGGAATATTCAAAATCATGAGTAGGATATGTGAATTCTCGGAAATAAATAATTATAAAATTTTTTAAATATAAATTTGTCCATTTTCCTTCATAAAATTACCACGAGAAACCTACTGACCTCACTTTGAACCCGATTAAATAATAAGGTCAACTCTATCGTACTAGAGAAAAACATCGTATGAATATTTAGACGTTGCCAAATTTCTGCGTATAATTTAAATATGCGTCATTTGTTCATGAGAGATTTTCTGGAGGAAGCATTCGTAACTTTATTTTCAAGTAAATAATTTGTTAGAGGAGATTTGGTTACGTCCAATGTTGATATTGCGTTTTTCCATAGCGAGGAATAACTGAAAATATACCTCGCGCGCTTAATGTGCCGGTGCCTTTGAAAAGAAGTTCACCGCATTAAAGGTGACTGAACGTGCAAATGTTTTACGGTTTTTACCGTGCGAAGGAAAAACGCCGTAGAACCATTCGAGCATTGCCAAATTCCTTCCTAAAAATTTTTAAATATCTAGAAACTGAATGAAAAAAATTTGTCAAATATATAACCCACCGAATTTTGCCCATCAATTTCTTTGGCGCCTACAAACCTAACTGGATACTTCAAGCATTGCGCATTGCGTGAAGCATCCCTTTAGGTTTGTAGGTGCCAGTGCGCGTTCCGCGCAGCTCTGAAAATTTTAATGAGAGATATTCTCAACTGGACGTATTTATGCTAAATGGAACTATGCGCAAGTGGGGTGTGCTTGTTAGTCGAGGGCCATAAGAATGAATGGGAATTTTGAAGCGCCAGTGACGTCAGCGGCGAAGAAGCTGCCGTCGCCGAGCATTAACTCATAAGCCCTGTCCAGAAGGCTCTCGTCACATCTCCACGGCTCACGAGTTAGTCCTCAGTTCCTTTTGATTTAATGCAAAATCCCGCTTTTCTATTTTCTCAAAAGGAACTATATCCACTTTTAGATTGTTTCTTGTCCAGCTCACCACGAGCACATACCCCATACTTCCTTTTGCACAAGGTTCCTTTTGGTATAAATACCTCCAACTTACACTGGGAAAAAAAAAAACACATTATATCTAGAGTCCAGACTCTTGAAAACATTGACGAGAGAAAATACTCTTAATTCGATCGGATTTTTGCTTGAATCAAAACGAAATATGCTTAAATTAAGAGGCTTGGTTCTTGATTTAGGCTAGATTCTGATTGAATCGAGAGTACTTTTTCTTGTCGATGTTTTTAAGAGTCTGGACTCTAGATCCAATGTGTTTTTTTCCAGTGTACCTAAAAAATAAATGTTATATGCAGAGAAATCTGGCAATATCCGAATACTCTTACGGCGTTGTTCCTCAGCAGGGCGGATTTACCATTCACACGAACTAAGTGCTCCTCGCGTAGCTGAGTTCGGATCCAACAAAACCCGAGTGACGGCTCCGGCTCCGAATATCTTGTTAAACGAACGTAACGACGCGTTGCAAAATTCATTTGACGTGACGTTTGCGCGTGAAATTCAGCATGATATTCGGGCGGGGGCAGGAGGGGGAGGGGGGGGGGACGACGGGGTTTAATTAAAACTTTGCGGTTACCTGGCCGGAGTTTGCACTCCCTTGACAAAACGCTTCCGACGGCATTGGTCGCCATGCATTTGTAGCTCGCCGAGTGGATCTCCGTGTTGAAATCTTGGGATCTGAACGCCGGCAAGTATAAACTCCCATTGCTCAGCAGTTCCCTGAAACAAAGAAGCGGCAAAAGTTTCTTAGATATGAATAACCACTCTCTTTCACGAGAGCACTAAGGGCCAGATCCATAGTCATTCCTTTAACCCTGGTATCTCCGTTTGCGGCGTTGCAGAATGGAGATGTTGCATGTGTGAGGAATTTGCGATTTGACTGTTGATTCTTATGGAAAAGTTCGAGAGAAACACGATGGTGCCACTGGTTTTCTCTGAAATCAATTCCCAAGCTCAAAAAAAGCTCTCAAGTTGAGGCCCAATTGGAGGGGATATCCCACGCTATCCTGAGAGTCCACATCTACATCAAGACAAACTCTCCATGCAAAGATAGGAAGCAAATACATTTACAGGGCTGCCACCTTATTTGGGAACTCTAAAACTGAAATCACGGCAACTCTGTCAATGTATTTGCTCCCTATCTTTGCATGGAGAGTTTGTCTTGATGTAGATGTGGACTCTCAGGATAGCGTGGAATATTCCCTTCATTTTGGTCTCAACTTGAGAGCTTTTTTTGAGCTTGGGAGTTGATTTCAGAGAAAACCAGTGGTACCATCGTGTTTCTCGCGAACTTTTCCATAAGAATCAACAGTCAAAACGCAAATTCCTCACACATGCAACATCTCCATTCCTATCGTACTTCATTTTCTATATGAAAAACCACTAATAGTCATTTTCAAAAAGTCTCAGTGATTTTTCTTGTCTTCATAAAGACTATTCTGTGAAACTTCAAGCCACGATGTTGGTTGAGTCTCTTTATAGAAAAAAAAAGAAAAAATGTTACCGGGGGTTTTGAAACACCGAAACCAAGATACGCATATTTGCAGTTTCACCGCCGATAAGTTTGCAATAGACCCCTTCTGCCGTGCTATGAGAAAAACGCCGTATGAACTTTCAGGCGTTGCAAAATTTCCTTGGCTAAAACGCGAATATCCTGGTCAATTTATGAATATTTTCCTCCCAATTTTTCAGATAATTTAGTTCGCAATTTCACCTAAAGATTCTGAAAATTTGAAGGAAAAATATCCATAACTTTTCTGAAAAAATAAACATTTTATCGAAAGAAATTTGGCAAGTCTTGAATGTTCATACGGCGTTCTTCCTTAACACGGCAGTATAACTCACTCGAGTCGTTCACACCGCTCGAATCTTGCTATAGATTGGACTGCTTTTCTGCGGTGCTAAGGAAAAACGCCGCATGAACGTTCGAATGTTGCCAAATTTACCCTGAAAACACATATATATCTGAAGAAAGTTCTGCATATTTTTCCTTGGAATTTTCAGATACTTCAGATTGAATTGCGAGCAAAATTATCTAAAAAAATTGGCAGAAAAATATTCACAACTTTCTCAATAAATTTATATTTTATCAAAGGAAATTTGGCAACGCCTAAAAGTTCATACGGCGTTTTTCATTACCGTGGAAGTTTTCGCAATTGACGCGTTGGGTGGCGAAAGGGCATTTCTTGGTTGCGATGTTTCAGAATCTCCACTGCTAATATATATCTTCGAAAGGAGACTATTCAATGAATTTTCTGAATTTTTCGTTTTCCACATTGTAAAATTATGAAGAAAATTCGATAAAAGTTTCAAAAAATATCATAAATTTGCTCCCGCCATAATGGATGAGATGTTCGCGTAGATTATAGGGCACTGCAACCAAGAAATGCCGTTTCTGCATCCAGCGCCTCAATGAGTAATATCTATTCCTGGCTCATCCATAAAAACACCAATTTGAGGAGGAAACTGACGGCACAATCGATGACTAAAGTGCGAAATCACACTTGTCTCCATTGCGATGCTTCAAAATGTTCGTTCCTGTTTTATTTTTTAAAGGGAAGCAAACAAACTTTAAAGCGTAAAATTTAATTTTCTGCGAGAAGCAACCAAAACCTCTAGCTGTTAATATTTTTTTTCAAATTTTCTCGCTTTATAACTGAAACTTCACAAGTAAACAAGAACATGGAGGCTTCGCTTTCTTTCAATATTAAAAGTATAATGGTCGCACTATTGGACGTATTTATGCTAAAAGGAACTATGTCTCACGCAAAGCCTATGCACATACTTCCTTTTAGCATAAATGCGTCCAATTTTCAGACAGGGCAATGGGGATTGCAGGTTTTGGTTCTAGACGTCCTGATTGTCCTTTTTATGAAACCATGTTCTGGATCTTCTTAAATCCTCCCAAGGAGAGGAGCTGCTTATAGAACGACTATGAGTAACCCCCCGGTTTTGGGGGTCATTCGTGTGAGCTGCTTCAAAGTCACTAAACGAGGAGGGTGAAAAGGGGGGAGAGAGGCACGACTCGTGGTGACTCCCTCAACAAGTTTTCCGACCGCCGAACTGAACTTACGGTAAGACACTTTGTATATTGGGATTCCGTCATTTTCGCTCAACTTTTGTTTTAACGTGGGCATGGGAACCGGGGAATGTCCTGAACTTTCAAGATCAACGTTCAAGTCACTAAACTGTTGCCAAGAAACGACCGAGTCTTCCGAAAATTTATTCATCCCTAAACATTGCTTCGATTTCACTCGAATATTGAGGAAAATTAGTAAAAAATTGCCGAAAGTATCTATGAAAGAACTGCTACACAGAGAAAAAAGTAACCTACAATTTGTATTAATTTCGGATGTAACGCATCACTAGAAAAAAACACACACACACAATAGATCTAGAGTTCAGAATATTGAAAACATTGACTAGAGAAAATACTCTTGATTCAAGCGGATTCGGAAACGAAATCCGCTTAAATTAAGAGGCTTGGTTCTTGATTTAAGCTAGATTCTGATTGAATCAAGAGTAATTTTTCTTGTCGATGTTTTTAAGAGTCTGGACTCTAGATCCAATGTGTTTTTTTCCAAAGATGAAGTAACGCAAACTTTCCGGTATTTTTCTTGGTTATAGTCTTCCTCTCGGATTACGCATCACTCAATGTGATCCAAATTTGTTTGACACCTAGTGCGTCTTGACTCTGACCGAAATGAACCACTGGACAACTTGCGAATTAAAAATTAAATTGCATAATTTTTCTCATCAAAATTCCATGTAAAACATGATTTGCACATCGAAAATTGCTGAAAGTAACTCGCAACAAAGATGTTATGTTTTTCGATACATCAACTCAAACTACCCGCTCATAGAAACAATACTCTATCTGAGAATAATCGCACCCTAAACGTCATTGATGCAGTCTCTGCGCCACGAAAATATGACAACTTCAATAACGGTGCTTCGGCTCAGCTATCGCACATTGTTTACAATTTGAACACAGGGTGGAGAGGGGAAATTATTTATTTAGAAGCCTGATGTAGTAAGCCAAAATCGATGTAGTGCGCGATGTGATGCAAGTAGACTTTACCTCTTCATGAGAGCGGGAAATTCAATTTTTTTGGAGCCATTGCTACACGAATAAATAATTATCTTAGTTGAGAGTTGATAGCTGTAATTTTTGTTGCAAAAATCGTGTTCTACGTGAAATTTTGAGGCAGAAACAGTCATAAGAATGCTTAAATTCGTGCCTTGTCCAGAGGTGCATTCGGAGGGATGGCGCGGCGAGGCCTCACCGGAGCATTTGTTGAGAAAAGGGAAACTCGAAAATTTTCCGGGGAAAAATACTTTGCGAAAAACACGGACATCATTTTTTACAGCCGTGTGATATCGTCCGGTGACTAATGCAATCTTTCACGGGGGACTAAACGCCATGCCCAATTAACGGCTGTCTGCTGCTTACTTCCCCACCAGGGCACGCTGTAATTGCTATTCGCGCCTCCATCTCTGCCAAACCGTTGGGAAAAACGATCTAAAATGAATGATCTTTGTTGTATTTTCCGTAAAAATATAATCGAGAGTCGTCCCTCAGGCTGCTGTGCAGTCCGGAAACATCTTCGGGGCGATAAATAACAAAGAACATTATTTAAAATTTCGAAGTAGGCGGGATCTTTCAAAGCATTTGACCTACTGATAACCAATAAAACATGAAAATAAATATCTAGAGTCTTCAAAAATAAGTATGGCAAAAAAAGTCAAATATGAGAGTCAGACATTATTTGATGCACTGCCCCTTCTTGGTGAAAGTGGCCATTGTATTAATATATTTGTGAGTAAGTATGCTTTCCTCTTGACAACCGAATGTAGACAATATATCTAGAAATATGTAAGCATATAATCTAGCCTGGAAAAATGAGTAAATAAAATAATGAATAGTAAGTATGAGAAGAAATTTGGAGCTTCTCAAATATAATATCCGGCCCGCACCGACTCAATCTTTTTACCAAGCATTAGATGAGTCTTATGTGTCCTATTCGACTTACACGACGATGTGGGTTTTTGTGTGATCGTGAAGCTTGAGTTGACCAATTTTGATGTAAAATGATAACTTCTCATCTACAGGCTGATTTAGGATCTTTCTTGTTCTGCCTTTATTCATAGGGGCCCTTTTAAATTTATAATTTCGGCCGACTTTTTGACGCTCCTACTCTTGAAAAGCACCCCTAATACAACCCCCATTTTGATTTACGTATCTATGGTTGACTTGGACCCTCCTTCCAGTTTTTCAGAAAATAAACGAAGGAGCCTGAAAAATATAGCTGAAATAATTATTTTCACGAAGAAATAATAATTTGTTGTGAAAAGTGGTAGGCTTACGTCAAACTGCCCCCCCCCCCCCGCCACTCATAAGACCCAGTAGGGCAGGCGAACCTCCTCTCCCTTCTAAGTAAGTATGCTTACGGAATACTTGACAAGTGCTGTCCAGTGCTCTATGAAATCGTTTTCGAAGGAGACTTGGCAAAGGCGGCATAAGGTTAAAATGAACAAATATCCTGAGGGCGAGCTTGGTTCGGGTCATCTCGGGACCGAAACCGCCATCATCATTTGATAGTTGCTGCTTAATTTGATTCGTTAGGTTTCGATGGGGTTGATGTGAAGCTATTCCTGGAACGTAACACTGTTATAGAAAAGTTTTCAGCGTCATCGCAACTTTGGGACTCGATGCTACAGCCATGAAATCACCTCGTCGGAGTCATTCAAAATTGAGCTGTGTACCAACTCGTTTTAACCATAACTGCGAGGCGAAAAAGCCTCTATAATTACTCTGGACCTGTGTAAAATGTGTTCGCTAAAATTTTTGTGCTTATCTAATTAATTAATTAATTAATTGATAAATTAATTTTTAATTTTCAGAATAATTTTAGTTGATTATTACCATTTCTAGGAGCTGGTTACAGTGTTTCCTACTTTTCAGAGGAGGAGGCATAAAATTTACTAATTTCAACTTTCTTGGAAGTGGTGTCAGTTTTCGTACTATTGCAAATTTTCTGATCATACGTATATTCCTTCATTACGTATCTCAAAATTTGCTGTATTTAACATTTGCCTGGCAACGATTTTTAAGGAGCTAATGTTTTTTCTAATTAAGAACAGAAACTTCCGGTGAGACAACCGAATTCACAAGTAAAATAATGAACGACATGGCATGTGATAATCTCAGGGGTTGCTTGTGGATTTTCATTAATGGACATTGGACACTGATAACACTTATTCCTTACTCTTGATCGAGTGGTAAGAGTTTCAACTGGACCATGTTTACAAGAAAGGAACAAAGCAACATCAGTCATTGCCATTTAACTGGGCAATTTAATTTTTTTAAGAGAACGTTGTACGGATTTTTTTGAATTTTAAGGAATTTGCTTCGTCGCACAATGCAAAAAATAAATGAAATTTGCAAAAAAAACCCTCACAACCGTTTTTACGTAAAAAATTACTGCCTAATCAAATTCAGCATTAGCTGATGTGGCTTCCTTTCTACACTGAAAAAAAAGATCGGTAGAATTTACCATTCCCCCACGCTGTATTTCACCCTGGTAAAAATTCGCAGCAGAACGTGTGTTCCAAAATACTACAGACCTAAAGCCGGCTGTAAGATTTCCAATAGCTTCTGTAGCCGGCTGTACAATTTCTTATAGCCTTTCATAGCCGATGGCGATTAAGCAACAGCCAGACGATAAAGTTTATGCTAAACGTTACTAAATACGGACACGAGGACTTAGTCAGTTTTTGGACAACCGCTCTCTTTTTGTGCCGTAGTATCTTGATTTATTTTGCGAGGAAAGCTCCGTACTTTTGAAGGATACTTGTCATTCTTAATATGTTGGAGCGACGTCAATTTCTTATGATACTGTGCAATACCTCTGGTGTGAAATAGTTGCTTCAGACGCCGTGGCATGCACGCTGCGGCGCAGCGGGTGGGCAGAGAGCGCGAGACGCGCATGGGCGCCTACAAACCTAACAGGGATACTTCACGCATTGCGCAATGCGTGAAGTATCCCTGTTAGGTTTGTAGGCGCCAGTTCGTCGCCGCTCCGCCTGTGTTAGGCTCTAATATTTAATCTCGCGGAGTCAGCGTTTTTCAACTCATGATTTTGAAATGTTTGCACACTCTGCATGTATTATTCTCATTGATGAAAAAAAAAAATATGTTTTCAAGGAAAATATAATGTGTGTTTTGTAAATATTAAGGTAGTTCTGTATCAAACTTAATGATTTCCAAAGCACACGAATTTCTACACAATTTCCTATAGCCTTTTATAGCCAATGGCGATAAAGTGTAAGGCCCGGCGATAGAAACTATAGTCCGACTGTATACTTTTTTATAGCATCGTATAGCCCGGCTATATGATTTGCTCCGCTTTCTACAGCCAGCTATATGATTTTCAATAGCATTCTTTAGTCGGCTACAAGAACTCCTGTGGTATTTTGAAACGCAGATCCTATCGCCAATTTCTACCAGGGCACATAGCGTGAATTTAAAGTCGATTTTGCCAGAGGAATAACGGTCACCTGTACCAGTATATAGTAACGTTTACCTTCCTTCTGTCAGAATTGACTCTGAATTGACGCTGTGTGAAATACAGAATGAAAGAATGGTAAAGTCTACCAATTTTTTTTCCAGTGTATCTGCTTAACGCGGTCCAACTATGGACGTTCTTAAGCCGAAGGGAACTCTTTTCAAATGAATTAAATTCACAGGAGATACGCACATAAGATTTGAGTATTTCATAGTTGCTTTTTGTTAAATAAATTTGTGCATAGTTGATTTTAACATCAATGCGTCTAATGGGAGCAACCCATGACGACGTGCGGAGCCTTCTGTTGTGAGAGAGAAACGAGAATCCATCATAATGGAAGTTTTTATTTATACTGCTTGATGCGTGTGCGAGCTGATACTCATTGGAGCATTATTTCGGTGGATATCTGAATATGATTGGGAGCTCATCAATCACCGGACACGAGTAGTAAATGTAATTTAATAAATCCCACTTTCCGAGTCCCTCGACGCCCGGCAGCTCTCAGCGCCCTCGTCATCCACTCGGGTCGCGCCCGCTTCATTTCAGCCCAAAGTTGATCCTTCGCCCAGTTATAATGAGTCTGTTACAACCCAGAGATACAGCCACCGGCAGTATATTTCAAAAAGCTTCCCACTAAAATAAGGAATGTAATCAGGCGAGGTAAAAGTAAAATTTGGTGGTCAACGCTACTTTTCCCTGAATGATGCTTGATTGGCAATTTTCTCCACACGAAGGACCCCACACACTCCTCATGGGGATGCGTACCATGATCGATTTCCAATTTTTAATTTCGTTGAAATCGTCCTTTGGATGCTGATCAAAAGTCATCATCGTGCCAACTTCCTACGAGGCTCCGTTTTCGCAGTATTTTTCAAAACTCGCGAAGGAAGTTTCAATAATCACTTGAAAAAGTGAGGCCAGCGCAGCGACATCTATCTTTCAGCACTTGCTGAAAACGAGAAAAACCTGGCAGTCGCATCTCGGATCCCGCATAACTTTTCGTTTCATCGTCCAAATCAGATTCTTTGTCTCTCTCACTCTTTTCCTCGCCTATCACCCGTTTTGGCTTTCGTAATTAAGTCGCCAAACTGGCCTCACTCACTCAAGTAACTATCGAAACTTCCACCACGGATTGCGAGAAATACTGCGAAACCGGTGTCTCGTAGAAAGTTGGCGCAATGTTGATTTTTGATCAGCACTCATATAGAGAATTGGAAATCGATCGTGGTACACATTCCCATAAGGGGTGTGCGGGGTCCTTCATTGAACACACAAAAAATATGGCGAGCATAGAATTACCCCGAGGCTATCTTTATTAGGCTTTTTAACATTAATTTTTTTCCGGGTATCGGGGAGTTAGCCCGATGCCCCAACCCCCAACCTGGAGGACCATGGTTTGATTTTGGAGTACCGTCTTCTAGACAGGCTGCTTTCACTACAGCTATGAGCCCTGTCTGCCCCTCTGATAAGTGGTTCATACGCCATGAAGCCGGTGACCATCTCCACCTCCCTTTGAGGCAGGGGCTACCAGCTGAGGTTCGCAGGATTGCTAAACCTGTGACAGTACTGAGTACAGTCCCCCATACGGTCATAGAATTACCTTAAGATGATTTTTTTTTTTTTTTTTTCAGAGCTTGCGCACTCATTTGGCCTTAGTCGTGTTAGACAAACAGCCACCGCTTAGTAAAAGGGTACTTTAGCATGAGATTTTGTTATTGATGAAGTGGGATTCAAGTTCTTGGTAGAGTTCTATTTTTGTTCTTGATATCGCAAGAATGACGTAGCCTCCATACCTATAAATGAACATTTTCGGCCCAGTCAACGAAGTCCACCGAATGCGCCCGCAGACACACTCGCTGACATCTTATCGGCGGCGGGGGGGGGGGGGGAGAGGGGATCTAATCTTACCTATCCACGCTTCCCGCCAGTTTAATAGACAGCAGACGGAGTAATGCAGATAATCCAGATACAATTGTAATTCACTCTGAATCGACGACGCCCAAGTGCGGTTAGACAGGGCGTCGCGACGCGGCGAAATCATCCCCAGCATACACGATCGTTATCAATCAATTGATCTGCGGTCCAAGTCGAACTCCCCGGAAAGCACTGATTAATAGGTTGCCCAGGAGACCCGTTCTTATTATAATCCCCTCCCCCTCCTCCTCCACTACGTACTGCTCCCGGTGGAAAGCTCCAGGTTGCCGAGCTTTCGGCCAGCTTTCAACTTTCAGTGGGCTCGAACTTTTTATCCGGCTCAATATGGCACTGCGATGGGTCACTGAACCTTTTGTTTTTTATTTAATATTCTGGAAGTACCAAATGAGTAGATTACGAAATGATTTATTGCATATTTTTGGAGCAAAACTCCCAGAAAAGCCCGCTTTAAAATAAGTCCAAACACTCGAATGAATTTCAAACGCGTCGGAATGCCGGGAAAATGATGGCAATGATGTACCTACTCATGCGGCAGTCAAATCGCTATCTCCTCTCATTTTCCACTGATGTTTGTTAAAGTAAAACGTCCTTAAAAGTAGGATTCTTACTTAATAACTGAAAATAACATGATTACGAAAGAAGAATCTTGGCTCTATACATTTTTATTAAAAGTTATTTACTCATATGCATGGCTACAATGGTTACATGCTAAAGGCCTTTTCGGCCTCTCAGGGCCATCTTTAGAGCAACAAGACAAATAGAAAAGAAAAACTAAATAGCGGTATCAGGCAGATGGACAAGCAAGAGAATTTTTATAACAATTTAACTTGCAGATAAACGAATTAGCATACAAATCACGGTGGCCAGCGCACAATCGTATGTGATATTTGTGTTAACAAGAGACAAACAATTCGATGGTCACCCACTGGGTCAAAAAAATGTTTTGCTCATAATTTCAATCGTTTTCAAGCTTTTGCACTCTCCAGGGCGTATTAGGAATTAAATAAGGACAAGAAACGACAAAATTTTGTGGAAATTCATGTATATTTTGTATACTTCTTTGCAGGATTTAATTCTCAACCCAACCTGAAATACTTATAAATGATACCTAAAAAATAATTCTACAATTTTTCTTGAAAATAATTATTTTTCCCGGAGAAATTTAGCAACCATTGAGTGTTCATACGGTGTTTTACTGAAGCACGGCAGCATGAATGCTGTTCTCTCAGAGATGCCTTGACGGTGATTTGAGTTACTTACGAAGACAATCTCAAGTTACGAAAAAAAAGAGTCACTAAAAGTCCACTAAAGGCGTCAAGAATGACTTTCGTCTAAAAGCTTTTTCTTTTTACTTTACATTTGATAGTATTTTGCGTTGGTTTATCAGCGAAAATAAAACCACGGTGACATTTGCTCTTAGAGTTATATCCCTCACTCCGGGGAGGGTGGCGTTTTGTGGCACAATCTGAGATCGTTCCAGGTTCGCGGAATATTTCAATCTCTCAAAAATGTCCTTTCCTCTAGTTTAAAAAATTAAATTTCTTTACGAAAGATAAAAAGAGCTTGGATAAAAAAAGTTATATTGAGGGAAAAAGAAGAACCCCTAAACAGCAGAGAATGCACAAAAGTCCGTATGAGCAAATACGAGGTGAGGCCTGCATAATTTTAATTCGGGCTTTTAACTTTGTGGAACTTAATCTTTTTGCCGATTGTGGAATCGTTATCGACCTGCGGGCTGATTTTTGAAGTTGATAGACAAAGCGATTGGCAAAGAAGACATAGGGAGTATGGAGCGATCCTATTGGTTGAAATGGGTGGTTCTGATAGACTGAGGGAGAAAAAGATGAACTAACTGAAGGGTCTCACGTGGGTTGCTGTTAGTTCGTCTATTACCTACCTCCTTTGTCCAATGCAACCACCCGTTCCCACCAATTGGATCGCTCAAAATCCTATTTGTCTTCTTTTTCTATCGCTTTGTCCATCAATTTCAACAATCAGCACGCAGGTGGTGGATACATCCTATCCTAGCAATGCTATTAATCGATCAAGGTTGTTGGATAACGATTCAACACAATCAAGGAGCAGGATCAGTTGATAACGCTTTAATAATCAGCCCACCGTCTAGACCACTCAGCAGTTTCTGTTTAGTGGAAGGAAGTGAAGAAATGCATCAACTTCCAGACCCCTGCACGAGTGGGGCTTCCCCGAAAAAATGACGATCAGTTATCATCACGCGAGGGGTGTTAAAAGTTCGCAGCCGCGTCTGGGAAAGCAGGGGTGGCGGGAGGTGGGCGAGGGGGTGAATTTCTCGGCGATAATGAGTTTAAACGGGTGGGACCTCAGCCGCTCACCACCTAGCCACTAATGGTGTTAATATGTTCGTTTAATGCGCTCGGACCCGCCTCCTTCTCGGCTCCTCAGTGTCTCGCGAAAATCCGCGAGCCTGGTTTAATAATTCGCAGTCAGCGCCGGGAGGGGGGGGGGAGCAGGGCTGGTACCGGGGCCCCCACTCGTAAAAATAATCAACGGGGTTTTTGCGCTCTTTTCATTTTACGACTGGAGTTTCGGCTAATGAAATCGTGGCGCGTTTTTGTCGAGCCCAGACAGTGGTCCTGGTCCCGATGCCCGGCAGGGATGATTAAAGATTCAACAGGGTTTTTATGCCGTCCCGAGTTCGTTTCCTGGAATTATCTCCTCAAGTTAATAGTTCGGCGTTTCCCGTCGCTTCCGCTTGTGATCGGGGACATTGTTCGCCGGGCCTCCCGCGCCATCCCTCGTTGCCGATGTGAACTCAGCGGGGACCCCGCGGCATAATTGCCAGATTGTGCTGAAAAATACGGACTCCTCGGATTTAAGCCCATGTAAAGTCACATTTTATCCCACAATCTGACAATTGAACCGTGTTAAACAGAAAGGAACCAAGCCACATCATCCATTGCCAAATTTAACTGGGCAATACAATTTTTTACGAGAGCCTGTTTGTGCGGATCCCTTTGAAATTTTTAAGGAATTCGCTTCAAACTATGGAGAATTTTCACTGCAATTTGCACGAAAATCCGCAGAACCGTTTTCAGGTAAAAATTAAATTGCCCAATTAAATTTGGCAATGACTGATGTGGCTTGGTTCCTTTCTGTTTAACGCAGTCCAATTGTGCCCATGGGGAAAAAAGTTCAGAGAGCGGAACAATATATTGATTTACAGGCTATGTGATTCGTGCGATATGCGACTGAGAGTGCCTATAAGGGAAAGTGCGGACATGTCGGTAATTATGAAGTCATGGAGCTTTTAGGGCCCAAAAAAGCAGTCAACCTGCGAAATCAAATCATCCAGAATTGTTCAAATTGTCCTACAATTGTTACGACTCGTAGTTTGTAAAGCGCGTATTTGACTTACTTTTTGCATAAATTTGCTAATTTTTGCGGAAAGACGCTCCTTTATAAACATTTTTGGTCAATTTGGTTTGCTATTAAAATGTGAAAATGTGACTATATTAGCAGCGGCGTTTCTCTAGTGTTTTTCGTATTAGAAGGTTGGCTGCTCTTTTGGGCCGTAAGAGCTCCATATTTTGACATGTTCGTACTCTCCCCGTATGGGTGCTATAATTATTCGACCTTCCGATTTTCAATAGCTTTAATCTAAACTATATAACATAACCCTAGGTCCAAAGTTCACCGACTAAGAGATAGGATATAGGGTCCTTTTATGTCGCACATGACGCCTGATATGATTAAGAGAAAATCTCTATGAGTAAAAGTGAATTAAAGCGATAAAATTATTTGACCACTGCAGGAACCAAGAAAGAACTCTGTTTGACAGACACCGTGTAAAGAACTATTGAGGGTACCATCCATTTTCATGTGGTTACTCTTCGCACATAATACGTCCAAATAAAGTACAGGGACAAGGGGCCCGTTGGTAGCAATCAAATGCAAATTTTCCAGTTTTCCTGAAATTGCGCTGGGTAAAGGAAATAACTCTAGCATGGAGCAGTACAAACTTTCCTTACATTCTAGTTCCTTTGTAACTAGAAGATTCGCTCGAGCGCTTGATTCCCGCTTGCTTTCATTATTTCCTCCGCACAGGTGCTCAAAGACATAAATTGGAAGTGCGAAAATTCATTTATCTTGCGTTAAACAGACGACACACTAAAACCTTTGAATTATTACACGAATGGTGGAAAGTTTATCGTAATTTTCCACGAGTTTCGGAATACTTTGAGGATGACGATGAGAACTTGCCCCTCAGCGCGGTTGCCATGACGACTGGTCAAAACTTCAAAAACCTTCATTATTTATCTCTCTGTTGAGGGATGTCACTGCTTTAACGGATGAGAGGGTGAAAAACATGAGGCAATTGAATGTGATCACTTTCCTTACGAATTGATATTTTGCTACGACGTCTAACTCTAAATAGGAGGGTCATTTTAATCGCGCTCTTAGAAATTCGTGGCGAATCTCGCAAATTGACAACAACGGAGTAAGTTCGTTTATAATGTAAAACACTCTATATTTTTAGGCAGACCTTCTCACCTGATATTGATTACATATGATGAATTTGAAAAAAAAGCAGTGCTGTCAACTTCCAGTAATCACCACATTCACCACCGGTAGAAATTATGTTGACTTCTAAGGTCAAAAAATCGATGGGACCATTTTCAATTTCAAAACTCAACGTTATCAATTTGCCAAACAATATGTTTGTTTCCGTCAACATGTTTGAGCAGCAGATTCGAGAGATTACGAATATTCAACGATTAAAGCGCGCACTGTGCAGTGCGCATAATGTGTGAAGTATCCCTACAGTCTTGTAGGCGCTGATATGTGTGTCACGCACGACTGCGGCACCGCACCGTGGCGTTTTTGGCGCAATGCGTGAAGTATTTCTGTAGTCTTGTAGGCGCTAATGCGCGTTCCACGCCGACCGCACTGTTTGATTATTCAAACGCGCGGAGTCGAGCATTTCTTGGTACTGAGGCCGAAGCCCCGTCACAGGGCGAAAAATCAAAAATATAAAGTGAAATTACAAAAATATAGCCTCTAGAGGATAATGTAAAGGAGACATCGAGTCAAGGGGGTTTCAAGGAGCATCTTGAAACTATACGCCTTGAGGTTCAAACGAAGCATTGATGACAGCAACAATATGTGTTGGTTCATTAATGCAATTCTCAAAAAAACTTTCGTGATTTTTCCTCTCTGTGCGAGAGAAGTCTGCAAAAAAATTTCAAAGAATTATGTTGAGTTTTTCCCCTTTAAAGCAATATAATTGGAGTGAAGATATTGAAATATCGCAAACGAGATACGTAATTTAAAAATAAAATAAAATTCATAATAATAATCAATTGCAGAGGTTGTCACAAAATGGGAAAATAAATCAAACTGGGGCCGCACTTATTTGATAAAAGATAATCAATGGCAGCATCCAGATAAAACCTAGATAAAATTCTTTTGATTTTTTCAATGATAGTTTCACCGTTGATAAGCGCTAGCAATCATCAATTATGAGTTAAGTTTAAACAATTTCAACATTTTCCTCGTATCATGCGTGAAATTTGTCTTGCAGTATTTTCATTCTTAATTCGCCTAGCAGTCCGTTTTTGGGGCCGTCCCTAAATTACGAAACGCACTTTTTCTTCATTTTTGATCTCCTTCTCCTTGTAACGCTTTTGTTACGAAGACTCCTATCCTTTAACATGTAAAAACGAAATTCCGTAACAATCTCCTCGAGTCCCCTCGTTAGTTCCTCCTTAGAGTGTTGCGAAATTTAGGGACGGTCCCATTTCATCCCAGAAGGCCAGAGGGTTATCGCCCCCTAAACACAGGGCTGAAGGGTTCTGAAAGGGCGCAAGACGTTTACTCGCTTTGGGATGAAGGGTAATTGGTTTAATCACAGGGACAAAATCAGAATGAACAAAACAAAAGACCTTTAGTATAGACACTTTTCAGAGACTTTTTCCAGGACAATACTTTTTTATCTATCAACAAAACTCTCCTTTCTAAAACCATGGCAACCCCCACAACCGCGACCTAGCCTGTCCCAGCTGGCGGTGACTTTTTTGGCGAGAACAGGGCCTCTTATGGAAAAATGGGGGGCCTCATTCAGTATTTTTGTAGAAATCTCACAGAGCCCCTCAGGACCACCTTTTTTAAATCTTTCCCAGCTGTTATCAAAAGGGGCCCTCTGACCCCTTTTCAGTGGGCACCGCACTGCTCCCCGGACAATTTTGATTCTGTCCGCCCCGCTTCTGCCACGCGCTAATCGTATTCTGACCGTGTAAGTAATTGAGTACCCACCACTACCCTCTTTCAATTCGGATTCCCTTAATCTAGATCGATCAATTATGCAAGGGCTTTCCTCCTTGGAATCGGAGTGGGTCAAAGGTTAATGAATGAGCCCGCAAGCGAGCATGCAGCTCGACGGAACCGAGATGCGAGCAGGCCTTTGCCGTTCTCGCTGCACAATAGACACAGAGCATAATCGGGCCGGATTCGCCAGATTGACGGGTGAGCTGGCGACAACAGTGCTGCCACCTGGGCTCAAAATCCTGCGTGCTCCGCCGTGCTAAGGAAGAACGCCGTATGAACATTCGAGAGTTGCCAAATTTCTCCGTATAAAACAAGTATTTCTGAGAAAAGTTATTCATATCTCTACATGAAATTTTCAGATATTTTAGATAAAAATGCGAAAAAAATTACCTGAAAAATTGGAAGAAAAATGTTCGCAATGTTCCAAAAAAAATTCGGTTTATATTGAAGTAAATCTGGCATGGTCTGAAGGCTCATACGGCGTTTTTCCTTAGCACGGCAGCATTGAAAAACACCGTTTGAGCACGGAATGTTGCCAAATTTCTGCCGATGAAATGCTCATACCTGAGGAGAGCATTAAGTATTCTAACTTGGATCATGGAAAAATACGAGAAATATTTTATTGATTTTTTTCCTATGATCAGAGAAAAAGTCAGTGGCAATTCGATGGCCAATGTGTGAGACCACATACCTCCGTTTGCGACGTTGGAGACCTCCTGTCATACTTTATTTTTTCTTAGGCAAACTATAGTCATGTACCACTACTTGAATTTTTCTCCTCTGTAAGCAGAATATTCTACCTAATGTTCAAGCTATCAAGTTGGCTTGTCATTTTCCGAAAAAATACAATAGGAGCGGACATTTTGGAACACCGCAATGTAGATACGTGGTTTCGCACTTTGACCGTCGATTTTCAGTTTCAAATTCCAAGCAACCGCATTAAGAAAGTCTGAAATTCACTGCTAAGCGCGCTTTCGTAACACGCTTTTGCAAATTTACCGCGAATGCGGGCAGTTTTTCTTGTTGGCCGGCAGTCAGATTTGCCCGGAGCGAGAACTCACTTAAATAAACAAACAATCTCGGGAACTGCTGTAAAATCTCCTTGCGTAAGATTTAAATTCATTCAAAACTTTTGTTTTTATAAAATAAAGGCAAAAGGAAACAAACGCTTGGAAACGATTTAAATCATACCATAGAGCATGTCAGTGAAATCGTTTGTTTACTCAGCTTAGTTGTTCTCATTCCTCTTTCCAAGCAAACTCGGTCGGCGGTGACTTCACAAAAACTGCCCGCAGACGCGGGAAACTTGAAAAAGTGTATGTCACGAACTATACGCAGGTTGCACGCTAAGGAATGGATTTCAGACGTTTTTGACGTGTAAAACGTGATTTACGTACGATTTGACCCGTATATAGTATATTTATGTGTCTGCATCTCTTAAGTGCAACAGACCCATTTGGTGACGTTCAAACGTTCTTAAACCGTTTTGCTTCTACACGGCATGACGTCCGCATTTTCGTTCGAAGTCCTATGGAAAACGGCAACGCGCCTCTGCGATCCTGGCCGCGGAAATTTCAATATTTACCCGCTCAGAAGCCTGAGGGCGAAAGCGAGAGGGGGAGCGAGAGAGAGCGAGAGAGAGAGAGCGCGCAAACACCGGAATCCAACTCGGCGCGGGAACAATAAAATCGGACGATTTATTCCGGCGATAATCATCTGTGATGCCCGCTGCGTCACCGCGCTCCGCAACCATCGATATTTTCACCGCTTTTTAACGGAGAGAATCGAAGTTCGAGTGTTGAAGAATATCGATTGAGGGGAGGGTAGAGGACGGAAGGGCCAAGTCTCTCGGTTCCCCGTTCCACGATTACACTGCTAATTAGTAATTAGGCCCTTGTTTGTGTCGCCGACACGCTCTTTTATTGCCTCCCCGCAAGTATTTATCCACGGGCTCCCTCCCCCGCCCCCTCCTCCGCAATGCTGCGCGCCTCGCAACAGTCACCGCTCCAGCATCCCGATTCTGAAATCTGCTGGACTGAAGAAAAACGCCCTATGAACACTCGTATATTGTCTAATGTTTTCTACGAAAATATTTCTTCCCATAATAATGGAGGGGCTTGGAGGACAAGGCGCATATGTGCAGTTTTTGAAAAAAAAAAAAAAGATATTAATGATCTCAAGTAAAACTAGTCCTTGATGTATATTTCGTAAAAAATTCGCTCCCATATTCCAATTTTTAAACATTAAGAAGTCGGTTAGAATTTTCTTTTCGTCAAAAGGATCTGTGTAATTTTGGAACTTCGAACACGCATTTCTCAAAACTGGAAGAACTGCATTTATGCGCCTTGTTCTCCAACCCCTTAATTGACTCTAAGTTGCAGGCAAATAGCGAAATCAAGCATTTAGCATAGGCATATGATCAAATATTTTTACTTAGATTGAAATACTGAATATTTTCCTAATATTGGACAAAATAATTCATTGCTTCTGATAGAAACAGTCTGTATAAAAATAGGTATCTTACATAAAAGCATTTTAGACGATTTTTAGCGCATTTGAACAAACTCTTATCTAAAATTTTCAGTATGGCATGAAATGTAATTATTTTAAAAATTCTAACATTTAAATAAATAAAATGCATTCAAAAAGAAAAAGGCAAAAAGAGTTTGTAAATTTCATTATTTATTTTTCCCAAAATATTGAAAACTTCGCCACAAATTAACAAAATTTCGTAAACTGTCAAAATAATTGAAATAGCCTCCATGCACGCCGGGCTTGTCGTTTTCCTTTGACATTTTTGCAGTGGCGAATGCATAGCTTAAGTGCGCTCCAGCTAGAATTGTATTTAGCAAATGGGTGGTTTTTATACGAGGATTAAAAATAAACAAGTGGTACGGAATAAAAGAAAAGAATATGAACTATGCAAAACGATAATCCGGGTATCGGAACTTGGCTGTTTTAAAAACGCCATCAAATGCGGCGTGATACCTCACGCATTCCGGAGAGTTCAAATAGTTGTATCATTGCGCCGTAAGAATGTGACGGGAGATTAAAATAATTTAACTGTCTTTCTTAGCATTTGCTCATTTGATGAATTGCCTGCGACATATATTTTCTTTTGAAATGTTCGGAAATAACTAACCCTTAGATTCCCAAAACTTTTATTATAAGGCCATCGGAAACAAACTCAATATGGGAATAGAGCAAAGAAAGGACGTGCGTTGATGACGGCGCAGAGATACAACTATTCGTGCTTGATGGATGTCCGTGTTGCATCTGAAAAATTGAAGGCGCTATGGCACGCTGCGTGAACTCGCATTACTCCGTCCGCTCAATGCTACCAGTGAGTTGTCGCTCGGAGAAAACATTAAAAATTAGGGGTCACAGAGCTTATAGTAATGATTTTCAAAACACTGCATCGGAGACTGATTATTTTCTCGTTCAATATTACGTTCACAATTTAATATGCACATATATGTACATATTTATGCGACATGCATATGTATTTGGGTGAGAAGGGAGTTGATAACCGTTCATAATGATTTGTGCATCGAGGAGCATACTGAGGCTTACAAATAAACACATTTTACTTTCCGAGTCCAATGGTGAGAATGGGGTGGTGCTGTGCGAAAATGAACCTGAGTTTGTCAGGGGAAAAAAATACAAGTTCGATTGGAAGCAATCACACTTTGGGAGGCCTAAGTGCGTATGAGAATTGTTTGACTTATACGCGGTGATCCAGTGAAAACCACATGATTTTCTTCTCTTGAAAGGTTAAAAAAACAAACTCACCAATCTCTAAATCGTTGAACATGGCAGTCTAACTTCCATTTTCCCTGTGAATGGTCACAATATGATAGCATGTTTAGTAATACAAGTGAATGTCATTGAAAATCTGGCTTACCTGAGACCAGGAATGTAAACGATAGGTTTGTTGAGAGAGTCTAGCCATCGAATGTCAGGAAGGGGGTTGCCCTGAGCAGTGCAACTGATAATGGCACCAAAAGTATTTGAGTAGTCCAACCAAGAGGGAGGTTCTTCCGTGAAAGAAGGTCCTCTGGAGTGGGGAAGCAGGCACAAAGAATCTGCAATAAAAAATTGAAGTTAATAAATGAATGAATGAAGGTGATAAATATATCATAATTATAATGACTATAGATAATTTAGGATAAATTGGTGCATTTTTGAGAGAATTGTAAGAACTTAAACGGCTAGATTTTTTTCCCACACTCACGGCTAATGTCATAGAATACGTATCTCATTCACAATATGCCACAACATTACCACAAACGAAAACTTTTCAAATGTACAGCTTTTTTTTGCAAGATAAAAGAAGTTACAAAACCTCTAAAGCAGTTCATACTTTCAGTTCCTCTTTGCGAAATGCAGTTCATTTCGTGAACAGTATCTCTGGTCATTTACATACATTTTTCCTGATTTCACACGGAGCGAAAATCTGTTTGCGAGCACCCGCCCAACACAAAATATTGCTGCAATATTTTCGCAATGTTCCAAGACAATATTGTCGCAATATTGTTGAAAAAACACTCTTTAAATATTTGTTCAATATTTTAAAAACATTTTTGACAACATTTTCAGAATGTTTTTGCAAAAATATTGTTTGAATATTCTAGCAGTGTTTACAAAATATTTAATTTACAATATTGTTAAAATATGTTGATGTGTATAGTAAAAAAAATGTTTCAAAAATATTTTAAAATATATGTTGCTGCAATATTTAACAAAAAATATTTTAAAATTATTTTAGAAATATTAGTTTAAAAATATTTGTTTAATATTATGTTAAAAATATTTTATAAATATTTTTGTAATATTTAAAATTATTTGCTAAAATGGCAAAAAATGGTTTGCGATTTCTGCAATTTGCTTTTTTTTGCGAAAATGCCCACCCTCGTGGCAAGAACGACAAAACAATTTGCAACAGTGGTAATTTTATTGTGCGAAAATGGCAAACTATACTTTTGCGAAATTAACATCACTAGTTTATGCTATTATGGCTAAAACTTTTGCTAGATTTTCAAAATGTTTGCCAAATTAGCGTATGGTTTTGCTCTGTTTACCAATTATTTTGCGGAACTTACTAAAATCAATCGCTATTTTAGCAATCTCAATATTGCGATTTTGCCTACCTCATAAATTGCTTTTTTCACAAGATATATTGCGAATTTAGTGACATTTTTGCGATTATAACAATTCAAAAAGCTATTTGATTGTGCAATTTAATTGTGCTGAATTAGCAAATTGTTTAAAATTGCTGAATTTGCAAAATTATTGTTAAGTTAGCGATCTCATTTTGCGATTTTCGCAATAGCAAAATACAACCGTGTGCGCGCGCCCTAGGAGCCGTTTTTGGTACTTTTGTTCTTTTCTTATAAGATAAGATAAGATATTTTATTCAAGAAGTAAAACATAAAATAAAGAACAACATTAATCTCCCGGATCGGACCTAAAATTAAATTCAACTGATAATAATAGAAAAAAGAAGGGGGGGGGGGAGAAAAGAAAAGACAAAAAGAAGGGGAAAAAAATAAATAACATAACATAAATACATCGACATAAATTCAAACTAGAAAAATGCTCAAATAATTAAAACTGGAAAAAGACGCAATTATAAAAACAGTAATTTGGTAAAGAAAAAAATGAGAGAGAGAGAGAGAGAGAGTTAAAAAAAAAAAAAAAAAAAATGAAAATTTGAAATACATGAATAGGAATATGTTGAGTACAATTAATAAAAAATTTGAAACATAAATTACAGGATGAAATAAAAAATAATAAATAAATAATAAATAAATAGTAAATTCTGGTAAAATATTATAAGAATCCGTCAATAAACAAACATATTACGGACTCAGAGGCCTGCGATAGTTAAGAGATTGAATTTACGGGCCCATCTACATCAAGCCTGGCTGGTCTGGTGGTAAAGTACTGGATTTCGGAGATCAACTCCATCCCGAGGCGTGGGTTCTAATCCCGACTAGGACGGCGCGGATTTTAAGGTAAGTAATAACTCTACGATTCACAACCTGGACGCATATGTACATTAGAAAGCAAATTAGTACCAAAGGTGTCTCCTAGAGAGCGCGCACACGGATATGGAATATGTACCCTGATCGCAATATTTGTGCAATATTTTCGAAATATTTTGGCAACATTGCAGACAATGTTGCCAAAACGTTCCCGACAATGTTGTCAACAATATTGTTAGGTAGGACCCTAGCACATTGCTGCAATATTGTGACAATATTGTGACAATATTGCAGCAATGTTGTCGGAAATATAATAACAATGTTGCTGCAATATTTTGGAAACATTTTCGTGTTGGGCGGGCACTCCAAACAATAACCTTTGTCCGTTTTGTTCATATAAGGGCCGTTCATGAAATTAGGATTTTCTCGATGGATTTTGTGACGTATATCCCTGCCCTTTAACACGTAAATAGAAAATGGTGTAACGCTTTAAAGTGCGCATTTAAATTTGGCAATAGCTGATGTGCCTTGGTTCCACTCTACTTATCGCGGTCCATTTAATGATCCTGATGTCAAAGCAAGGAGGACGATAATCGTTTTTCTATGGTTCATTTTTTTAGCCGTAGGGTAGAGTTCTCAAAATTGATCGTTGAAACATTGGTGAGCGAGTTCTTACACTTCAACGGTCCTCATCTTCCTTGCGGAATTTTAAAACGCGCCTACATAAAAAACTTTTGAACGCTTCTCTAGTACAAACGCATCAAAGCTATCCATTTTTTTTAAATATTTTCCAAAAAATTCATTTTTACCAGCTGCTTTTCAGACACTATTCGTTATTTTTTTTTGAAAAACGAGGGAGGGGGTAGACGGGTGAAGCATGTCGCACGTAATTCAAACTAAAAGTCGAGATGTTGTCAAACGGACGTTTAGAATGGAAGGAGGAGGGGGGGGATTCAAAACGTCTTACGTAATGTAATTCTTGAGCGGACCATTGCTCCACGCATGACAGACGGAAAGATGGAAGGAAAACGGTGGGTTGGGATAGTGCTGATTGAGAACTCGTGTCCCACCCGGTGGAAGATCCCGACACGGAAGCGACAACCGCAAAACCATGCATCGCTCGTCGGGAATGTGCCCCATTCCCCCCTGGAATCCGCCCCTCCTGCCCGCACACCCCTGTGCAAGTGTGCAATGCCCCATGCCATCCCTCCATTCCGCGTCCACTGCAGCGGTTAGCGGTGAGCGAGTCGTGCGACAGACCGCGCCTGGAACCTCATAGCGGCACCACTCACACTCGCACCGGTTTCCTGCGCCAATTCGTAAATCACATGTCGCCTGCTTCGTGTATCATTAATGTGTTCTATGAGCCCGGATGTTGTCAACAGGATGTAGGCCTCCGTCTACGCCTTCACCGACGCCGCCCGCAACGCTCCTAGGCGCACCCTATCTTGTATCACGGACTATGTAGAAGATTAACATTAAGCAAACCAGGTGTATCTACATCGAAACTGTTGGAAAAATACCGATCTATTGCAAACTTATCGGCGGTGAAACTGCAAATATGCGTACCTTGTTTTTTTTTTTTTTTTTTTTTTTTTTTTATGTATTTATAAAGAGACCCACCAACAGAATAGTCTTTATGAAGAGAAGAAAAATCACTGAAACTTTCTGAAAATGAAGATTGGTAGTTGCCTATATAGAAAATGAAGTACGATAGGAAATCTGTAAAGCCGCGAACGGAGATACGCATTTTTGCAGTTTCACCGTCGTTATGCCAGAGCAAGGATGTGAGTTGTTTATGTAGGAAATTTACTTTGAAATCACGATGAGCGCATAGGGAGAATCTGAAATTTATCTCAAATTCTCATACTATAAGAAAGGAGGGGTATCGAATGAGGGCCGTTTTCAGACTTGCCTTAGCTGAATTTCCTCAATTCTACGATTTTCACCCAATGCAGGTCTATATTTCACGGAATTCATCATGATTTGGTAATTTTTTGCATCATTTTGGGGTCTAATACTGGATGGATCTGAATGTCAATTTCAACGTAAATTGTGGGTTTGGCGTCGAATGCCGAAAAATCGGAATTTTTGTTAAAATTGACCCCTCAGACCCATGTTTAGGCTTAAATTAGAGCCTAAACCGAATCATGATATATTTCGTTAAAAATAGTCCTTCAATGCGCAAAAAATCGTAGAGGTTCGGAAATTCAGCTAGGATGGATCCAAAAACGGCCCTTATCGATATCTCTCCTTTTATGCAGGTATATACGTGCGCATTTTTGAGCGTTCTACTTCAAAAAGTATACTGCGGCAAGGATATCATTTGATACAGTTGAATATCCCCGGTTATAACTCCAAGCGAAATGACCCCTTCCTTATTAATACTCAGGAATTATACTTTCAAAGATGGATATATTTATAAAATTCTGACCCTCGTTCATTAAAGGGACATTTATCCAGAATGAGCCACTAAACAGAGTCTGAACTAGAGAAAAACGGTACATGTTCTCTCTTCAAAATTTCGAGTAAATAACGGTTCACGCAACGGGAAGTTGATTATTAATATGATCATTAACTTGGGGATCGGTTCTCGAATATGATGATTACTGGGATAGTACTTCTTTTAAATCGCTCTTTTAGACGAGCACGAGCACGGTAGAGCTCCTTCAATTTTTTTGACGCAACCTGTGGTTACCGCAGAGTTTGATAAGTTGCATGCTGCATGTGCATGTACTCTCCAGTATTAAGATGCTTGAAATTCACTATCCAAAACGCATTTTGCATTATCGTAGTTAGTATCACTTATTTTCAAAGTATCAACGTCCTTGGGCACTTCCTTTTAGTCGGCAGTAGCAAGTAGGCAGTGACAAGTAGGCAGTGACAAGTAGGCAGTGGCAATTACCCCAACCGACCCTTAAGTATACCCAACCTTAAGAGACAAACATTCTTGCAAACAGGATTAAATCTTTCTTACATTATAATTTAATGTATATGAGCCACTGCATAAAGTCTGAACTAGATAAAGATCCGCACATTTTCTTCTTAAAATCTCTTAAATATAATCATTAACGCAGCATGAAGTTCGAAAATTAACACCTTTGAACAAGATACAGAAAAGTATTAATTGCACAAATCAAATGAAAGTCAGATTCTATAAAAGAAGTTCTTCGTATTTTTGCCTATTGCTTAATTTTAACTGTATACTTTCATGTCTTGTTTAGGAGCTGATTTCCGGACATCCCGTTGCGTGATTCGTTTCCGCGTAAAATTTTGGGTACAAGGTCCGTATTGCTTCAAATCATTCCTTGTATAGACGCCCATTTTTTGAATTTCGTTCGTTCGAAATTTATTACACCAAAAACAAATTTGAGAATTCAATAGGAAAACCTGGAAGTTTAATTTTGCTTCCGCTTTCACGGACTTCGATTTAAGGGAGAGAGAGAGAGAGAGGAGCGTTAGATGACCTCACTGCTCCACAAATTTGTTCACGGTTTCAAACATTTTATTCAAACTTAGAAGGAAAAGTGAATAAAATTCACTTCATATTTCTCCTAGCCGGTGGTTTAATCTTGACCCGATAGGTGACAGAGCTGCGGTCGCGAGCATCAAGTCTAGATAAATTACTGATGATTTTACGTTAAAGATGAAAATTCGTAAAACTCTCGTTTTTAAATGATCTGTAAACGAAAGAAGCTTTCCAGAGGTATCGCAATCGCGGGCAAGTCGGAGCTCATGCAAACGGAGTGAAACGAGAGGGGAATAGCACACAAAGACAACGTTCAGAAACAAAAGGAAGCACCCCCATCACATTACGATTTACATAATAAATTGTCTAATTCAACCACTGGAAAATGGAAGCTCATTCCCGTAAAAATATGTACTTTATTGTTTTGAGTCAAGTTGCATTCTAAGCAGAGTCGTTGTATCGTGCGGTCAGATCTTTGTTTGAAAAAAATCCATCCAATTTACGTTAGCTCCGACATAATTTCCGGTTCAGTTTTTACCCGGTGCTCCGTAATAATGTCAGCTCCGCGTTTCAGACCCCCTCCCCCCTTTTTTCCATTTTATCCGACTTTTTCCCCCTTCATTCGCAGCGCTTCCCACGTTTTTTTATCCCACCGTACCCATTCTTTCCTCGCCAATCTTCTTATACTCCTCCCCGTTTGCTTTTTCCAGTGAACAGATCATTTACAACCGAGGGACAGTAGCAGTGCATTAACAGCCCATCAGAAGAGATACCAAATTATGTGTTCCCTCTTCAAATTTACTATCCATAATAATGAAATAACTATCAGTAGGTCAGTTGAAGCGAACTACTTAGTTTTACAATTTCTCACTTATTCACTATGTCCATTGTTCATGGGCGTAAGAAGGGGGCAGGCAAAATGGGGCCTGGACCCCTTAAAATTGAAAATAACATAATCTGCCCCCCCCCCCCGTCACACTAAGAAATTCTGGATGGCAGCAGAAACCTCTGTTGGGGATGATTATTTCTTTTCATGTAGGGTCTTAGATGAAAACATCGTGTTCGTTTAGTTAGTATTTTTTTAAATTTTCATAATGGCAGCCTCAAAATGCGTCCAAATAGAGTTAAAATTTTAAAAAATTTCCAGACAGGTTGAAAGCAACAGTTTGAAAGTAATCTATGCTGAAAGTGAAGAATGAACGTAAATCTTCGGAGGTTTTAGAGGCAATTAACAGAGATGGGCTTCTGGCGTAGATCCGCTGGTATTTCCAGAAAAGATCGCGTCAGGGATGAGACGGCACGAGAGATCACTGATGCCAAACAGACCATCTTGCATGAAATTATGACGAAGCAACTCATTTCGTATGGTCATGTTCAGAGAATGGCAGGAGACAGGTTGATTGAAGCGGAAATGTTAAGGTGCTCAATGCCCCAAGGGTTGTGGTTCGACAGAGAGCAGTGGAGGTCAGGTGTCGTAGAGCACGAGGAGTGCCATAAAGCGACTAAGTGTGTAAGTCTTCGGCAGAAACTGGTGGAAAATCTGCGTCACGAATGCCTAAAAATGCGTCCAAACAGATTAAAAATTTCAAGAATCTCTGGAGTAGATCCCACAGACCCTCCGTGGTAGAGGGTCAGGCGCAGGCCCTCCCCCAAGCAAGAAAACCTAAGTATGCCCATGACCAAGTCTCGTATGTCTCTCCTCTCTACATGCACTTATCAGATATCCTAAACATGACGAAACCAATAAATCAGTCAAGTTAAACCCGGAAATAACTCGTAAATTGCGTAAAAGCCGGAGAGTAGCGGATGCTGTTTAGTACTACTACGTCACAGAAAATCGATTAATTAATATTTTTACTCTTAATATTATAGGATCGGAAGAGTATCTGTCATTCTAATGATTTTTAGTCCTTTTTACTTAATACATATATTTTGAATATATATAACGGATAATTTCCTTAGTGATGTAATAATTAACGTTTGTGCAGCACAACACTAATACAACGACGAGCGGAGAAATGTGGAAAAACCGGCTCCTGAAGTTTCTCTCTCCAATGCTGCTAAATCTGACATAAAATTATCGAAGGCACGGCAAAAATGAAGGCATCGGTCCAACATAATCCGTTCGATCTGGCGTTGCAGCGCGGCTTAGAGCTAAAATCCCTGGGCACGGTAAAACAGTCGCGGGTAAATTTTAATGCGTACCCTCCCCAGCGGATCTCCGTGAATCCTATTTAGTTTTTCCTGTTGCTCGGAATCCAGTCGCAGGACGAATATCAAAGTCGAGCTGATGTGTTTTCTTCTTATTAGGGTTTTTTTTCGTATCCAAAATGCATATCAGATTGAATGTTTTTAAACAAGGAAATGTCAGCGGGGTAGCGCAGTGCTACATGAAATACATTGAGGAGAGAAAGAGAAACACAAGGAAGGCGATGGGATGAAAGGGGCGAGAGGGGGAGAGAGACAGAGAGAGGTAGTAGACAGGGGTAAGAGGGGGGAGTAGTGCGGGAGACAAAGAAAGGGAGAGAAAGAGAGAGAGAGAAATGTGGATGGCTCTGAAATGTTGCGTCTACTGCCTGGCTAAAATGATAAAAATGTGTCTCGATTCATGAAACTATTTCAATTATGAACATTGTAATCATACAGAAGAAATGAACCTTGTTCGGACCACGAGATTTTTTGACTCTACAAGGACTTTAGTTGCTTTTTTGGCACAAGAATTGATCATACCACACAGGGCTAAATTCAGATACACGGAAGAATTTTTTTAGGTAAGTGTAATTGGTCAAAGTGAGTCAAAGAAATCCTAAGTTTTCGATAGAAAGCACTATCCAGTATCCAAAAATGATGAGAATGAAAATTTCGGAAACTTCATGAAACCTCCTCATTAACTTGAAATCTATTTAAAAAATCTCAGGAGGGAAAATTTCTCCGAGAGAAATCTCAAGCTATACAGAGGCTTCAAAGTGCGTTTCAGGAGAAGGTTTTATGGGGACTTTTTTATAAAAAACACCAAAATGTCGAATAAAATAAGAGGTAAGACAGACAGTTACAAGTTTTCAGTTCAAATAACATATTTTTGAGAAAAAAACAACCACCGATTTAACCAAGCGTCATCATGTTGCGTCCATTCGATTGATTGAATTTCAAGTTGAAGTTATATGTAAAGTGGCAACTCGGTTTTTAAGTTGTGCGCGGTGCGCTTGTGACAATTCCCGAATCCGTCACCCTCCTTTTTAATATTTATCTTTTGAAAGTTTCTTTCTTCTCCCTCAACTTTCAAACTTAGTTATTTATTTAAAACTGTGTGGAAAGTGTTACCTCCCAGCATTTTATGAGCATAGTCACTTTTTCTTGCACCGCTTCATTTGAATCCAATGTTGTGTAGTATATAGATGACTGGATTCTGAAAACGCGTAACTCAATCACATCGTTTCAACATCTCCGTCCATATTCTATTTGTCAAAGTAAAAATAACAGGTTTTATGACTTGCATTTTTTACGGAATGATTGTGATAGGGTAAGTTTTAAAATACTTCGAAGGATTGGAAAGCGTTGCGGTAGGTCCGTAGAAAATCAGCACGGACAATTCGTTTGAAATTTGGAAAATCGAATCGCATAAGGCGCAGGGCCGGATTTAGGGGTTGGCCACATGGGCCGGCGGCAAATTTAGGGGGCGGCAAATGTTGTAATTTTTTCAAAAGTAGGTATCAAGAAAAATCTGATCTGAATCAATCTGAATTAAAAAAAAAAAAAAAAAAAAAATTACAAACGAGAAAAGGCGAAAAAATCTCTCATTTCCTGAGAGTTAAAGTATAGTAATTTCTAATTTGTTCGTCTTTCGGTGATACAAGAGACATCACCTTTCATTAGTCAAGTTGAGAGAGAGACCAAACACGCGATTTGGCCTGGAGCGGCGCGGCGCGGCGCAGAGAGCAGTGATGACGAGGACCTGAGATGGAAAGGAGAAGCCCTCGGCGCGGCGGTTGGCATGTAACACATATTATCGCCTACAAGACTGCATGAATACTTCACGCATTGCGTCAAACGTAGTGCGGTCGGCAGTGGTTGGTGTGGAACTCATAGTGCCTACAAGACTGCATGGATACTTCACGCATTGCGTCAAAAACAGTGCGGTCAGCAGCGGTCGGCAGCGGTCGGCGTGAAACGCATAGCGCCTACAAGACTGCAGGAATACTTCACGCATTGCGCCAAACACAGTGCGGTTGGCGCGGTGGCAGAAATTAAAATCATTAAACCACATTCATGTTTATTCTTTCATAATTTTTTCGTTCTTTTCTTAAAAATGAAAGGCCTCGTCCACACAGAGATATTTTTACGGAACTTAATTTTCGCGCAAAGTTCTGTGAACTTTTGCTAGTGTTGACAGGGCTTTCACAAAAAATGTGCCCAATACGAGTAAACGCGTCTTATGCACCCCTCCTCCTCCGGCACGTTCACTTGATGGTTTGTATCGATGTTTCAAAACGACTGACAAGGGGCGGCAAAATACAGGCGGCCCATGGGCGGCAAGTATGTAAATTCGGCCCTGATAAGGCGTTTGGGCGATTGGGGGTAAATATTTTTATATATAATGACATGGCATTTTTGCATTCGTATCAATTTCATCGCGAATATTATAATTCGGTATAAAGCTTACCCTACTTCTCTCTAATGCCCTCAAAATTATTAGAGGTTAAATATGTGTATGCACGCATAACAAATGAACAGGAACGTGATAGGCACCTCAACAGAGCGCGGAAATGGAAATTAAGCTTCATTTGGATCCTCTTATCCAGGAATCACTCGTTTTCCTTCCATTGAAATTGTAAAATAGCCTGCAGGTTTTTCAGAATTATGAATTAATGCACGTTCTCATTTCAACGTAACGATTAAACTAAAACATTTCCCAGTTATTAACTCGTGCAGCTTCTCATGCTAAATCATCATCTAATCATCACTCATGTAATCATGAGTATTTACAAATACATATATTTGTTTGCCTCGGAACGAAGTTAAAAGAGCCCCCATCTCAGCAAACATGCGATTGAGAATGAGCCTTGGACGAATCCTCTTAGAAAAATATGACCTCTTTGAACGGAAATTTGAGTCGTAGTCTTTTATTTCCTCATTACCTGAGTTCCAAATTTATATCACGAATAATTCTGTCCATTGATAAATCATGAGTCAAAAAATTAGTGACTTTATTCAAGGGCGAAATAGACAGTTGCCCTTTCTTCAAAAACTGAAATAACTAGGTGACATTGTCGGGTGCTTTCGGATAGTGTCCGTTCTAGTTTGTACCTTATATAAATTTTGCTCCTTTCAAATAATTTCTCCCTAACAAGTCATAACAATACTTAATGCTTTGCTGATGCATGGTGCCCACCCCCTCCCTCTAACGCCCCGTAATGCTGGTAAAAACCGCCGATATCGACTCCGGTTCGTACGATACATAGAGTTAAATCATTAAGCGAATTTTCGCGATCGAATGTCATTCATCAAACGAATTGATCAGTGCTGAGTGATGCCGATGATCGGTGATGTCAGGAGCCAATCAGAGCTCAGATTTTTTTCCTAAATGAAATTAAGAAGAAAATAAGAAAACACGAAACACTAAAACACAGAAATTGCGAAAACACCAGACTTGAATTGACAAAACACAACAACAGATAGAGATGACAGAACAACAATTTTGGTGAGAGATGAAGTTTCTGACAACGATTGCATCAATTCAAAAATTGAATTCAAGTCCCGAGGTGAATTCGAAATTTCGAATTGATGGATTTCAACGGTCTCTGGTAAGACCAACGAAGAAGTCGATAATCATTGAAAAAAAATGCACAATCGTCGAATATCATTCAACGGTGAATGATATTCGATCGTGAAAATTCGCTTATTGTGATTAGGAACTGGGATATTGATCCGATGAGGCAAAATTTCCATTGGAGATTTTCTTCGATTTGGGTAAAAAAAATCAGGCTTTGAGATTTCGATGGAAAGCTCTCTCAAGTGTCCCACGGAGAAAACTGCAAGGGGTTTAATTTATTTGTTTGTCGATAGGGAGAATGACTTTCTATTATGATCTGACAGTTTTGCGTTGAGCATGACAGATGCAAATTAGAAATCGCTCTTTTTCGAAAGTACATTATCAAATTGGAAATACTTCAGACCGCCGTTTTATTAAATCATGTAATATTTAGTGCCGTGTTGTAAGTTGTTAGTGCAAATCTCATTTTATTCCAAAAAGATAACAAGAAATACTCAACACCCACTGCGAAAATTGTTCTTAGTCGATAGTTTTTCATGGAAAAGCACCATTTTCTAAAATTGAAACGGCGTTTCTCTTCGTAAATCTTTTGTAAATCTCCCCGTCAAAGTCGGCGTGACTTAATCTAAAACCCACTTTAAAGCTGAGAAAAAGCAATAATGACGGGGACACTGCTCGCGACGGAGAATATCCTAGCGAGCGTTCTTTGTGAAGGCGGTAACTAGCGGCCGCCGCGAAGGGGGTGGGAATGAAGGAGAGCCGAGGGGGAGGGGAAGGGGGGTGGAGACCTTTGAAGGTGGCTGAGGAGGAATGGAGCGAGGATCATTTGAGTGCGGAGCAAACGAGCCTAATTATTATCCGCAGCCTGCGGTCACGACGATTTGCGAGCTGAACGCACTGCTGCCGATCCGAGAATCGCGCAACAACTACGGGAAGCGGATGCATGTCTGCGGTTTCTGCTTAGCCCGGCTCCGCTCTTGACGCCAGAACAGCGGGACCCTGCCGGGGAAGATACTCCCACAATCCCGCCGACCGTGATAGTTTATTCAGCATTAAGTATACTCCCAGTTTTAACTCCGGTTATTACTCTCCTTCACCGCCCACTCTTTACGCCTTTCTCTCCTCGCGGCTGGAACGGGGAAAAATCGGATGAGTAGTCAGAAGCAATTCTCACAAGTTGGTTGCATTAAGCATCGGGTTTTGTCCCCCTGGTAAAAGTTGACGATAGGAGCTGCGTTTCAAAATACCAGAGGAATTCCTATAGCCGACTAAAGAAGGCTATTGAAAATCATATAGCTGACTGCAGAAAGCGGAGCAAATCATGTAGCCGGGCTATACGAAGCTATAAAAAAGTATACAGTCGGGCTGTAGTTCCTATATCGCCGGGCTTTACACTTTATCGCCATTGGCTATGAAAGGCTAAAAGAAATTGTGTAGAAATTCGTGAGCTTTGGAAATCATTAGGTACTTAAGTTTGATACAGAACTACCTTAATATTTACAAAACGTACATTATATTTTCCATCAAAACATATTTTATTTCATCAATTGAAATGAGAATAGTCCATTCAGAATGTGAAAACATTTCAAAATCATGAGTTAAAAAACGCTGACTCCGCGAGATTAAATATTAGAGCCTAACACAAAGCGGAGCGGCGATGCACTGGCGCCTACAAACCTAACAGGGATACTTCACGCATTGCGCAATGCGTGAAGTATCCCTGTTAGGTTTGTAGGCGCCAATGCGCGTTTCGCGTTCTCTGCCCGCCCGCCGCCGCGCCGCAGCGTGCCACGGCGTCTGAAGCGACTATTTCACACCAGAGGTATTGTACAGTATCATAAGAAATTGAAGGCGCTCCAGCATATTAAGAATGACAGGCATCCTTCAAAAGTACGGAGCTTTCCTCGCAAAATAAATCAAGATATTACGGCAGAAAAAGAGAGCGGTAGTCCAAAAACTAACTCAGTCCTAGTATCCGTAATTAGTAACGTTTAGCATCAACTTTATCGTCTGGCTGTTGCTTAGTCGCCATCGGCTATAAAAGGCTGTAAGAAATTGTACAGCCGGCTTTAGGTGTATAGTATTTTGGAACACACATTCTACTGCCCATTTTTACCAGGGCCTAGTTAGTCGACGATAATCATAACCACACATTGAAAAGTGTGGGCAAGGAGGAGAGGAGAAGAAAAGGAGGAAAAATTTGGAAAAGAAAATGAAAAAAGGATGATTATGATAATGACGATGATGATGAAGATAGTAATGATGATGATGATAGTGATGATGATGATGATGATGATGATGATGATAAAGATGATGATGATAAAGATGATGATGATAATGATGATGATAATAATGATGATAATAATGACGATGACGATGACGATGACGATGACGATGATGCCATCAAATGATGATGATATGTAAGATAAACGTAGGAATTTTTTTTTAAATTAATGCCAAACCGTTTCTGCTTTGTGATTGTGCAAAATGAATTTTTGAATCCCCGAGAGTAAACATTTCCACCTGTCACCAAAATGTTAGAGAATTGTCTCTCATTGTCTCTAACGCGACCTCTCCTAAACTAATTCAAAGAACCGATCTGTACCCACTACTCCTAGTTGAACGTCAGCTCTAGGAAAAAGCAGAATTCTGCTTGGACCCGATTTTGAATTATGAGAGTTGAGCGATCCATTAACTGGACCAAAGACAGCTTGCCAAAAACACAGGGCGTAAACAGCGAGTGATTCAAATTAAGACTGTAAATTAAAAATGTCTCCGGCGTCATTGTAGCGTGAGTAATGGGATGAAAGGACGTCCTTTGGAGGAAAGAAGATTGGAGCCATAAAAGGAAACTAAATGAATTGAAGGGATTCAAAGCGGAGCGCTGGCTCTGGGAGCACGATCAAACGGCGGGCCCGCTCCGTGATTGGTTTCAATATTTTCCGCGAGCGCAAAACGCCACCGCCGCCTCCGCCACCGCTGCCGCTGCGTTGAGCCTCTGTGATGTGCTTAAGACTCCGGAGCCTTGATTTTCTCTACATCACGTTGCCTCAGTGTTGTCTCTCAATTACTTCTTTTGACATAATCTCATATTCCGGCCGTTCCGCGCTCCCTGGATTATCGCTAAACGTTCGATTCCCCACTGATCGCCCCGCCAAGTCGCTAGCGTTCAGCCGAACGAGGAGCAGTGGCGTGGCGTGCTTTGCAATAAATCGATTGATCTACCCCTCAAACCTATAGGAAAGGATCGATAAACAGGGTTTTCGCGACGGACACCTTGATAATCGATCCTTTACCATAGTCTTAAACGGGGATATATCGATAATCGATCATTCACGCCTCCGACTGCCAAAGAAACAGGATTGATTAACATTGGACTTGCTTCCTAAGCAATGAATTACTTGCGCTAGTGGCGATTCTTCGAATTTAGCAACACTGTCTTTCTCGATTCATATGTATGTTAAACAATCGATTCCAGCAGCCTGATTATTGAAATTTTTTGTTTGTCGGATCGACATAGATGACATAGGTTAAAAGGCAGAGCGTGATTGGTCGGCTATGTCTTATCGCTGCTTTATCGTGCCTTTGTCAGGTGGAATGATCGACATACTGTCGGAAACTTAAGAGGTGCCGTTAGCTTGTCGATCATTCCACCTGACAAAGGCACGATAAAGCAGCGTTAAGACATAGCCAACCAATCACGCTCCGCCTTTTAACCTATGTCATCTATGTCGATCCGACAAACAATAAATTTCAATAATCGCCCCGCAGGCGAGGAAGCCTGTCTCGCCTAGAATCGATATATTCAGCGGATTTAAATGGAGAATTTACAATGTCGCCAACTATCTGGAATTGCCGCAATGGCTTGCGCCTACACTGAAAAAAATAATCGGTGGGATTTACCAGAGTTTGGGTGTTATTTACCATACTGTCTACTTGATTTTTTACACAGTGAAGCTGCAGCATAGTTACCAATATACCGGTATGGTAAATAACACGATACGGCTGACACTGTGCGACACAGTGCCAGTGTGGCGTTCCCGACTGACTAGTATGGTAATTTCAAGCATCCAGATGCTGCGACAAACCTTGTAGATTCTAAAATCCACTCATCTTATATTATTAAATGCTTTTGATGAAAGTCGTGGATATTTTACTTACATCTTACTTTTAGAAATTCCGTTACATACACAATCAATGGCAGTTAAAGACAGTTTCAACGAGAAATAGCAGATAATTGCTTCACTGATTTCAAGTAAATGATACCAAAACCATACTTGTTATACGCGTTAAGGTATCATTTACAGACTAAATCAGATCCACGGAAAATTTAATTGCATATAATAAATAGATAGTTCAAAATATACCCACAAAAAGACACTACATGAAAATCCAATCGCACGGTTCACGGTGGGGCAGAAGCTGCCAAATTTTGCTTAAAGTTACAGTTAAACATCAATCCCACGCACATTTGTCTCTTCATCTGAGTATGTTGAGCTTCGAAAATTTTAACAAGAATATAGATATACCTACGAACGAAGTATTCAAAAATCACTTCTAGTCGATTATTTTCAAATTACTTCCGCACTTTTATGTTTTCGAAATGACTTTACACAGAACCGATATTCACTGGATTGCAGAACAACTTTGCGAAGGTTTTCAAATTTTCAGGATTCCTTCACTTTGCAAGCCAGATTCATTGTAGCAACTCCTAACCTCCAGAAATTGGTCGATACGAATAACGAAAAAATCTCAGAAAATGTATGTGGCAGATCAATATAGATAGATTCGAAGAGAAGACGGTACCTTTAGGGACAATTCGAACACAAATTTGGGCAAATTACGCGTGGATTCACATGGATTAATATGGATCAATAAAACACAGCCACGGACTCCGACCCTCAACGTGATAAATTTATAACTGACAAACAGACAAACGAAAAATGGCGGACCACAGACCGCAGCGCAGTCAAGCGGGAGCTCTCACCATGCTGACTATACCAGTATGGTAAATTTAACCTACCAACACCATGACCAGTCGCATACAGATGCCTACAGATATCAAACGCAAGTGTTACCATGTTATCCCATACTTTTAACTCATCGTATGGTAAAAAATACCCAGCTGATGGTGAGAAATACCTAAACGATGGACAGACACACCTAACTGATATTTACAATCCGGGTATGGTAATTTTTATATCGAGTATGATTCTCACTTTCATCTAGATGCTTAAATCGACCATTATTTGGCTTTTTATCACCATATTTTTTTTTACTATACCATTATGGTCAATCCCACTTCCACTTTTTTTTCAGTGTATCGAGCATCAAAGTGATTCCACACGGAGAAAGAACTTCAAGCTTGGAGCCCGAAGTTCAGATCCTATGGATCTCTGAGGTTTTCGGATCGAGCATCCGAAACTTGATTTTCAGCTGCCGAAGTTGGGGTCACAATCTGAAGTACTTAAGTACTTCGGTCGCAACTTTCATAGGGAGTTAACCAAAGTAGTGCATGAGATTCGTGACCTCAACTTCGGCAGCTAGACTTCCGATGACGAACTTCACAGATCCATATGACCAGATCGTCAGGTCCCACGTGAGAAGGTTTTCCGTGTATTGCACTTTCGAGATGAATGCAATAATTTTTGCCGGAATTCTCGGTTAGGCGGTATTGCTCCTTAGCCTTTGTAGTGCCTCTTGTTGCACCCTTCGTACACCACCGCGATATCTCCCGATATAGAGGGGCTCATTTCGTATTGATGCGTCCATTCGACGAAGGAATACCGCAATGGACCACTAGACAAGGTACGAGTTTAAGCATTCTAATACATGTTTCCGAACCAGAATTTCACGCGAAACACGATTTGCGCAACGAAAATTACTGAAATCAACTCCTAAGGAAGATATTAACGTTTTTATTTCACATTGGTTATGAAGAATTTGAAAGGCCCGCTCACAAGAAACTCAAAGCTCTACGAAAGTCAAATCGCGCACCACAACGGTTTCAGCGAGCCTCTCAATCGAGCAAACGTTCATTTCCCACCATGTGTTGTTCAAACTATGAGCAATTTGCGATAGCTGAGCCAAAGCGTCAAGATCGAAGTTGCCAAATTTTTACATCCCAGAGACTGTCATGATAACGTTTAGTGCTCGATGTGAATCACGTAGAGCATTGAGTTTTCATGAGCGGGTGGTTTGAATTCACGCATTAAGAATCATTAAATATCTTCGTAAGGTATTAATTTTGGTAATTTTCGTTGAACGCATCGTGTTCTACGTGAAATTTTGGTCAAGAAACATGTATCAGAATGCTGAAATTCGTACCTTGGCTAGTGGTCCATTTCTTCGGACTCTCGTGGTGCAAGGGATCGGAGGATGGTTCACTCCACCCAGTTGCTTTTATTAGTGAAACATCCATGTTCACGTCGATGAAACCCACAAAACGAATGCTCTTTTCATGTTCGGCGCGGACAGGACGCGCGGGACCGGGATACCGTGGACCGGAGCTCATAGAGAAGCCGCCTCCACCACATACACACCTTGTAAACAGAGCGTAAAAATTATGAAGCGTCATTAGCAGGAGTGGGAAAGGCGGAAAAAACGGGCGGCGGACCGCGAGAGGAGGCGCGGGTGCCGGCGCGGACAAGGCGCGCTGCCACTTCCACGCCGCGGCTTTCACCTAACTCAACGCGACAGCAACCGCGTCGCCATCGCGCCGTGTCAAATCCCGAGCCTGGGACGACTGGGTGCCGACTCCATTTGGATTTTTCCATCCCGATGATATGATTCATCTCCCCGCTCCGGCGGTTTTTCGCGTTTTCTAGGGGCGTTTGCACGGAGGCTGTCCCAAAACAACTGGGATCGTATGTGACCTATGGTTGTTGGGCCTCTGCACACGCTTCTACCCCACGCTGTAGGGCTTCCGAATGATAGTGAGGCTAATCTTCATGAACCCCCGATAAAGAATTTGTCGTAGAATGCATTTCCATGGCCATGAAAATAGTCGGTTGGAAGGAAGTATTCTATTTGGGCGTTTTGTTAGGTCCGATCGGGTTAGAAGAAATTATTTTATTTTGGGATTTGGTAAGCTTAGGTCAGCTTAGGCTCAGTGAGATTGGGTTAGTTTTCTAACAGTCCAGAAATCCGATTGTCTCACGCACAGGATTGTGTAGCAGTGAGTCTGTATTTCAGAAATTAATATAAATGCAGTTTGCGGCAGGGTATAACTACTGTATATAGGGTGTAACTACAAACCAAGCCAAAGTTCAGCTAATTTGATCAAAAACTCGCCGAGTTGCAGCATTTTATCGGAGGCGAGTTAAAATTAGATCTCTAGGAATTTCAAGTGAATTTCAGTCGCGAACTGGTCCCCTATCTCTCCGGGAATCACGATGCGGATCGCGACACTGTATACCATGTGGATATTGGTCTGGGTGCATGCTCCACTTATTTACAAGTGTTTCATTGCAATTGAGACATTTTGTCCACCTAACAGCCCAGTGCCGCCAGTGACAATCTAGCGTGGCGTCCTCTCGTGTCGCCCAATAGGTTTACTCGCAAAGTTTCGGAAAAAGCTTTATGCCACCGTAAAATGGTACACTCACCAAGTCGATTTTGTCCACAGGCATCTCAAATCTCATTCACAGAAGCAGATGCAGATAACCCGAGGCGATAACTTTTACGTGTGGTATGCTGCTACTCTTGAATAATTCTTGGTTAGATTTTGAGTTTAAACAAGCGCAAAAATTTGACAATTTTTACAGGATGTATATTCATAATTAAATTTTTAAGAGAAAAAGGGAGGTGGAGGAAAAGGCGTTTTCGTTTTTCTTCGTATAGTGGACATACATAAAGACGTGATCGACTGCCAAGTGAGAATTTAGACAAGATGTACAAGAAGGGCGATAACATTAGATCATCTACAAACCATGGGTTTATGTGCCCAGTTCTAAAAGTCTGTTGAGTACTACTTGCTAAAAAAGAATCAGACCTCAAATTGAAAAAAAGAAAGAGAAAAATTGACACAGCCGCAGATCGAAAAGACGTAATCAGGCCCGTTTTTTAACTTCCCTCCCGAAATATTAACAGCAAAGAGCGGAGCATTGACATTTCACGCCTCGCGCCAAAGCGCCTTCAATTTTGCAGAAGCAACACGGACATCTATCAAGCACGAATAGTTGTATCTCTGCGCCGTTATCAACGACCTTTCCTTCGCTGTATTCCCACGTTGTGTCGGTTCTGTTTTTCTTGGTTGTAGTGGTACTTCAAAAATTACGTACGCAACACAGCCGAAGGTATGACAGACATAATCGGGCCTCGTTTTTCAACTCTTCTTCCGAATCGGAGCGACATCTCAAGTCTGGAACACACGTGAATGACCTGCTTCTCTTCAGCCAAGATTTTCAACAGATTCTTGTACTTTTTCAAAAACCGGAAAATGGCATCGCAGTGGCAGTTACAATTTACACAACTTAGCGACATTGCATTTTCTCCATTCAATCACATTATATATCATCTATTCTAGGTGAGGTCAATAAATCTCGAGGTTGAGGTTCTTCCCTATACTTTCAAATGGACGTATTTCTGCCAAACAGAACTATGTGCTTTAAGACATGATCCCTGATACCCATAAGAATATGTGCATAACAGGGCTCACGTCATAATGCACATAGCTCTGTTTGATATAAATACGTCCAAATTTACAAACCCAGTATGATAACTTGCCAGAATCACCACGGAACGAAATGGTAGTGACGTCATTACGCGATTTGACCAAGGGAGTTTCATTGCCCTGATTCGCATTCATGTTCGTTGAGACTCATAACGTAATGAAGCTCTATCCCCCATCGGCATATTTATACAGTGCTGCCAATTTGTGTCGCGATACTGCCGTTCTCGGTTCTGCTCGAATTATTCCAAAAACTCTCATAGATTTGGCAGCGGTGGTTCAAACCCTGGCATCGGTCGCGGCGAGGCAGAGAGCACACAAAAGACCGGCCCCCGTCTCCGACCTGGCTGCAAACCGCAATACAGGAACAAAGCCTCACCGACAGCGACAGAGCGTAGAGGCGAGGCTGTGGAATGGGGAGCTGGGGAAGGTGGAAAAAGTTTCAAAGCTGTCGCACATGATCCGGTCTCATCAAATGAGCAACGCCATCCTCTCGTCAAGAGAAAATCCCCAGGTGTAGACCCGTGCTTTTACGCGGGGCGATCCAATGATCCAAAGCAGTGGCAATTTTGTAAGTTGGCAACACTGTTTTTCATCCATTTAAATCCTTTAACAAGGATAATATCCTTGAGGAGGACGTTCTTTATGAAAACAATATATTTCCTACGTACTCTTCAGGAGGTGAAGTTGTAAAGCATCTTGGAAAAAATTTCGGTAAAAATGCAGAGGAAAAAAATATATTTCCTACACGTCCTTTTCAGGAGGTGAAGTTGTGAAGCATCTCGGAAAAAATGTCGCGGAAGAACTAAGTCTTATTTCGGCCCATAGAATACGCTCCTGCAGTCTGGCGGTACAAAATTGGATCACCCTGTATGTTATGTCATGATAATATGACAACAGTGCGAGCCGGACCTTTCTCGGGCATTGATTGGCATTAGATTTGTCATTGTCGAAAGCTCGGATGTTGTATTTTTTATTCAATTTTTTGGAAGCTAAACTGCAAAACAAATGTTTTTTCCCCCGAACTTCACTGTAGAGGTAACTTAATACCTGAGTTCTGAGTGCTAGAATCTCGGGTTCCGCGATGCAGAATTATGGCCGAAATCGTTGTTTCC
This sequence comes from Bemisia tabaci, assembly GCF_918797505.1. Lineage (NCBI taxonomy): Eukaryota > Metazoa > Arthropoda > Insecta > Hemiptera > Aleyrodidae > Bemisia > Bemisia tabaci. The sequence goes on from NC_092793.1 coordinate 77,376,601, forward strand.
CGGCCGACGGAACGTGACTCTAATTGCTCGTTGCAAAATTGAACGTATTCATGGTGAAAGGAACTATGTCTTACGCCAACCCTATGCTTATAGTTCCTGTTAGTATAAATACGTCCAATTGACTCTTACAATTCAAATTTTTACAGAAATATGACTGTGCTTTGTTAGCCTAAAATGTTGGATTCTTGCGTGTAGGTAATCGAAAAGAATTAGTGGAATTTCCGGTTAGAAACGCCCGGCGGTTACGCGGTAAAAACCCGATTTGTGAATGGAAATGTTGCAACGTTGAAATTCAGTTGCGTTCGTCTGTCTGATAAATGACAAATTATCGACAGACTAAATAGTATCACAACTAAAATTTACGGTAAAGAAATACCCCCGAATTTAAGTCGCATGGTACAAGTAGTGATCTGTTATAAATATACGGTGTAATTCCTAACTTGAAAGTCAAATTTGGAAAATGCCAATAAGTTCATCGCGCTTTGAGTGAAAATTTGATAAATGCACGTGTGTTGCGATGATTGGACTCCGACGTTATCTAGTGGCGAGACACAACTACAGACCTCTGGGCGAGAAATAGATGATGCGACGCGACGCTCCTCCGAAAGTTCCTTCAATTGGACGATTAGGCAATTTGAGCTCCGGAGCGTTAATATAGTTGAATCAGATGTTCTGTCAACGTACCATTTCGTATAAGACTTAATCTGCAGCAGAATGCCTATCGACTAAAACCGTAGAATTGTTTTTTCATTGCATTTGTTCAATAATTTCCATTCTTAACTCCTTTTTTTTAGGGTAATATTACGGGACAGATATTGCGAAAAATTAGGAGAATATTTTTGAAAAGCGACGCACGCCTTCTTGATAATCAATTGCCTTTTAGAATAGTGAAAATATATTAAAATTCTGCATGGTCTCAAATCAAGAGACAAAATTGTATGTATTTCAATCAATTTTTGTTCTTTTTTAATGTTCCTTCGTAATTTTTCCTCATTATTTTAATCACGCATCTTAAATCGGATGGAAGATAGAATTGAAGAATCAACCTTTGGGAAAATAAAAAACGGACATTTTAGAACATCTGATTCATATCTGCGGACTTTTTTTTATGTTTGTTTTCTAATTAGTATCGACGTGTGCACTGAAGTTGGGATTTTAAATAATACAAGAGCAGGTGTTTCTCATCTATAAAAACATTTCAAATGAGAACAGAGTAGGTACAGGGTTCCGGAATAAACTTACCCCGATCACTTTCGATCGAACAAACTCCACCGTAACTTTTGAAAAACAAAATGAAAGGATTATAAACAACGGTATTAAATGATTTGCGTCGCTGTAGCTGTTTTTAAATTCTCTCTTCCCTGCGTTTTTGTGACACATCTACTCATGGACCCCAGAATGAAAAATCTGTCGGGGGAATAAATGGTTGTTTCAACTCAAAGCTTCAAATTGAGAGGAGTTCATTGAATATCTATGTTAAAACTCTTTTAAACTGGGCCATCGGCGGAATGTGTGTTGAGAGCATTTCCAATTTAACTCAGGTACGTGGTTCGCGTGCACTCCTAGTTTCCGCGCGCAGTAAATTATTCGGCTCTCACAATCCTTTGATGTTCAGAGCCTAAAAAAGGCTCTAGTCGTCTGTGCCAGTAATTGGTCAAATTGAAATGTAATTATGATCGCGTCGCTTTACACAATCACTAGTTTAGCATTTCTTTTCAATAAACCAACGCAACTTTAGAACTTTTCAGGAAAAATGTTCAGAAATTAATTTTGTTGACCGATGGAATAGACTTTTTATTGGTTTGACAAATTTTACGCGTCTCATAAAAAATACATAATAAACGCAGCATGGCTCTTAGTATCCTCTGTTCAGTTCACCGTTAATTACGGTTTAGCACTAAATTACAATATTATATTTTCTTTGGAGTATACACTAAAAGATTCCTTTAGTTAGGAGCAATGAACGTAGAACGTTTTACACCATATAAAACAGTTAACAAATCAGCAAATGACAATGAAGTAGTTTGGGAGATCGCTGTTATTTTGGAGTCCCACTACTTTTCAAAAACTGGACAAATTTTTCAAAATCCACCAACCGTATCTCCCTTATCTTAAAATCCGTCATCGGCTTAACCAGAACTGGGGCACTTTACTGCAATGAGGCTCTGAAAGTTATGGTAATACTAAGTAAGTGGCTCATCACAAAATGAGACAGACAAAGTTTTTCAAATGCAATACCTCTTAATCCCAATAACGTTGTCCTAAAAAAAAGGAGCATCGTGTTATGGAAATATCTACCGGAAATAGTCGAAATTTCAGGTTGCATCAGCTGATCCCCGGAAACACACTCTGATTGAGTGCTTAAGTTCCAGCGTCGAGTAAATATCGACCGCAAATATTCAGCATTTCTGGTCGCATCAGCTGATCGTCGGAAACACTCTTTGATTTCGCGCGGAAGTTACAGAATTTCTTTCTTCATGAGTTGATCTCTCACCCAGTGGGGGTTTCCATTTGAGATTCGAAAATTGCCCTCCACCCCGTCTTTCGGAGAGTAGATGGTAACGACCCTCCAAACCGCATGCCAATATTTATGACCGTTCTTGAGATATTAACAAGTATCCATAATTTTCGCTCATCCTGTATAAAAATATGCTCAAAAAGTCCTTCTTTTTACACGATCCTTTCCTGGGAAAATAATTCGAAGAGAAAATATTGAAACTAGCTCAATGAAGTATGATCAAAATGTACGGCCATATTCTTAGACATGGCGAGAGAAGTTTACTTACTCTGAGTGAAGTAAATTAGCACCAGGGAGCAGTATTTTAGCACTTCCATTCAGACACCTGGAACACAGAACAAAACAAAAAATATAAATCAATGTTCCCCAAAATATAATCATACCTATGTACTTTGCTAATTCACCAGGACTTTACTTTTGGGGCCATCTGTTTTTAAAAGTAGCACCTTTAGGTAACGTGATCCTCATGAGTAACGCCCCTACTTTCTTAAAATCTGATTCTGTATTGAAGTTCTCTAATAGAATACATAACGCTCTATGGGGGAGAGCCTGCGTTACGGATGTGTTGATTTGAGCAGTTTTTGGAGGGGGAGTGAGGAAGAGAACATAGCCATGAAAGTCTCCAAGCGCAGTTAAACATATAAATTTTCGTGAAAAAATTGACCCGAAGATGGTGTCCATCTATCAACATTGGAACCGAATGAATGCCAAAATCATCAGAGCTCTTTCATTCTTCGAAAAATTCTCTCGCATAGAAATATGGGTTTCGACGCTAAGACAGCCAGCGTTACATGTACTGCTAGCTGCGATTCGGTGTAAACCTTCAAAACAATAGGGGAAAGATTGACGACTCGTCTCAACCTAATGGACGTGATTTCAATTTTCAACACAATCAAGCGAGCAGCTTATATTGTTCTTCACACGGCTTATCTGTTGGAAACACACACCTCCGTGGTTTTCGCCGTCCACAACGAGGGGAAAATTTCACGCCGCGGGAGAAAGGGAAACGCGAGGATAATTTTAACCGTTTGACAACCCTGCGCCAGGTTGAAAGATTTTCCAAACACACTTGACTTTTATTTAACCCACCCCCATGAGACCACTCTCACACGGGACAAAGCGAGAGAAAAGCCCTCAGAGAGAGACAGAGGGGAGGGGGGTCTGAGCGAGCTAATATGCCATTGTTCTCTCGGGCTTAATGGAGGTGTCTTGAGGTTTAAAGACGCGGGGCCTGTGGAACACTATGCGCCATTTTACGGCATTAAATTATGCCTGATGGAGTTGCGTGTAGAAGTAAGTCGGGGACTAAAATTTTTGTAAAATTTTTAAAAATGTGAAAATTTTCACAAAAATCGAAAATCCTCGAATGGTCAAAAGTATCATTTATTATTATTGATATTTATTTTGAATACCTATATTTATTTATTGTTTAACTCATAGTTTTAATTCGATTTACAGCGGACTTAAACTCTCTACGAATTCGCACGGATGAATTTTAACAAGGAAACATTTCTTGAAATTTTACATCTCTGGTTTCCGTATCGTAGCCGAGAAACTGTTTTGGTTAGGAGGAGTTGAAGAGCAAGGGAGCGTGTATAATAACGCGTTGAACCCAATTGGGAGGCATACACCGCTGATATATGATGTTATGGCAGCTTAGTAATATCGAGGGGTAAATTCGATAATTTGACCTCTCGCTCCCCCCCCCCCCCCCCGGTCCTCGAGCTTCGTGGCGACGCCGATGGGATGAGCTAGCGCAGCCGAGAGGAAATAACTCAATGAAACGCCCCAACGACGATGGAAAAATTTAACGCCAGCTGAACAGATAAGTTCATAGTGTTTGTTCACCGCCGGAAATTTAGATTTGTTCGCCGTGATAGAAATAAAAATTCCGCCACCTTCATGACGCCGGGAAATAAAAGTGAAATATCGCTGGAAAATATTCCTGTTTGTTGCGTTTCACAGGAATAACACATGCGTCAGAACGCGATGAAATCATTCTTGAATGGGCCCGGCATCATAGATAGTGTGATCTTCGATGAGGCTCTTCAATCTTAAAATTAATCGACCGAACATGACGTACTATCACGATGATATTCGAAACATTCGCATAAGTTCCTATACGTCGAATTTTAGGTTGAATGGAGTATTTTCATGGGGAGGGAAAAGTAATACCATTCCATCCTTTCAGCTCTAAGTTTTATAGGTTTTTAAGGTTAGAGGTCAACGTAAACAGATAAGATGGTGACAAAGTTAAAAAGAAAATTTCATTTCCAATTTTTAATATGAGCTCTGAACAAACGTTAATGCATATTTTTACCGAGAATCTCACTTCTCCTCCGAGTATCATTCATTAAATCACCTTTAAATAACTGTATTAACCAATCAACCATTCGTTTCTTCCTTAAAAGTAAAAATTTCTCAGGATCAGCTTGTTTACATTGGGCTCTACGAGCCTTCTAAAATGCCTAAAACTGCCTAAGCTCTCCTCATGCAAGTAGATTCAGTCCAATAAAAACCTTCAATGAGTTATCTAATATGAACAAGGCTTTAGACTCCAAAACGGTCAAAATCATGCCTTAATTTTTATTCATATTTGAAAATGTAAATCAGGAAATGAAATACGTATGGAAAAAAGAATTAGGATAATTAGCAGCTATGATAAACATGTTTACAAGTGCCTTTATATGGTCGAAATGCATCCCAAAGCATCTCGTTCTCACTCTAAATAATGCTCTAATATATCTTCATTTCTATTTTCATAATCAAAACGGCCAGCGTGCCCGAGCTGATGCTTCACTTTGATTTATCGCATAATTTTCAATCATAAATTCGAAAATGAGCCAATACCGGGGCACTTCGGACTTATTGTGTTATCAGTTCAATTGGTACAGTCACAATGCTAGCAGAGGCGCTCATAGTTTCACTGGATGGCAAATTGATTTCTCTACTCCCACCGGAGAGAGGGTAGGGGAGAGAGAGAGAGAGAAGAAGGGGAGGGGGGTGTTGCGAGCTGATCTAATTCCGTAAACCCATATTATTGACTCTCATTCTAGTAAGATTATCAATAATGCCGGATAGAATAGAGCTTTCTCATTTATCTGAATGAGGCCAAATTGAATAAGCGTAAAAGCTGTATGGGGTCAGGTTTTTGTTTCGGAAAATGTCACGCTCATATGCGGGACACAGTTGTATGATTTCCAATTTTAGTGAGCGCTGCATCAGGCATTAGTGCCGATTGACGTGATCGAGACAGCGGATGGAATATTTATCATTAAACGGATTGAGGATTGAGTTTTAAAATTAAAAGTCCTCAGCCATTTCCTTTTCATCTATATCCGTTTCTAAAAAGGATGAGCAACAGGAATCCCTTATTGCAAAATAGATTCCAGTCGGTCCATGTCGTACCGAACTCGCCTATCACTTGATGAGCCTAAGACTATAACTATTCTCGTGTAATTCAGTCGATTCTGCAATCGTTATTGAACGACCTTGATTGTATCTGTATTTCAGGAATACTATACAGTGTGAGCCGAAAGTCCCACACCTATCCTATAGCCCCTTGAGTTCTTGCCTCCCTCCAGGGTGGTGACTTTGAAATATTGAGGTGTCCCAAAAGTCGTTTCTTTTGACCCAGAAGCACGCAACAAAAATGTTAACTCCCTATCGTGCAAAAATCTTAAAGTGCACAAAAGTTACAGGGATGATACCAGGTGCTAGTGGTGCGGGACTTTTGGATCAACCTGTATATCGATCAAGGTCTGCCGATAACGATTTAACAATCAATTCGCGTGGGGATCATTAGATATTGGACGTGTTCAGATCAAATATCGAAAGATCTGTGTGATTTTCTCGAAAATCTATGCTGGAAGAAAATGCGCGAGGCACATGCTGGTCAGAGGATGATTTAAGGCTGTGTCCGGATCAAAAGTAGTGTACTTAAAAAGACTACATTTGAAGTATTCGACCGGATACGTGATACTCGTAGGGTTGCACGCAGACGAAATAAAAAGTATCGTTGGTTTAAAAGTGGTTTGGATGGTGTTGGAACAGCCTTTGCCTTGAGGAAACTTGAGAAAGTGCTCTGGTCGTCGGCGGGGATTTTGTTGGCGAGAAAAAATTGAATTTAGTGGAAAGTTAGCCGAGAAGCTGAAACTAGAGCTGGAGGCCGACGAGGAGAGAGATGCGGTCGGAGCAAGCAAAATTTGATGACTTGAAAATGTATGGACACTGCACCGTTGCCACTGGTTCAGGTATCTAAGTCAGTCTATAAAGCAACTTAATCCTCTATGGCATACCGTTAAGAATTCGTGACAACGTATTTTTGGGGGTTTTCAAAAATCGAATCTTGCCATGATTTTGAAAAATTTCGTTAGTTTCTTCTTTTTTTGAAAAATTGATTCCCTTAAATTTAAAATTTTGAACGTAAATTTGGTACTCTTTTATGCAAGCTACACAAAAAATTAGTGTCCCCTAGACTCTGAGATCCGAAATTAATTCATGCCATAGAGGGTTAAAGAATTATGATTATTTTCTTTAACTCATTTTTCTCAAATGAGGAAAAAATTAGATAAAATAAAGCAAGAAAAAAAGGGAAGGGAGCCTGAGATATGCTTCTCATTTTTTATTTAGACATTACTAAATATTCGGGGCTTTTTTCCCGAAAAATCCATAAAAAAAACTTAAAAAATCATCATATTTTGATTCATTTTCATCGCGCTACATATTTTACATTCGCTTAGTACCAAGGGGTGTCATTTTGAGGGTGTCTAGACCAGCTTTATCAGGGGCGGGTTGATGCCAGAAATCGGAAAAATCGTGTTACGCGCTTTATGGACAGCTCCTTCGACCTAAGGGCAACTCGAAAACGTTCTGAGGGGTGGGGTGTGATCTCAAGATTTTCAGGAGGAAATCAAGCAGAGGATTCTGGTCAAGTGGGGGCTCCCACGTCAAGGGATTTCGAGGGAGCATCTTGAGGTGAGGATTTATTTGTTTATTTCGGTTCTGAAGTCCAACTAAATGGACTGCATTTCGCGAATTGGAACTGCAATATTTGGTTTAGTTCAGAAAAGACGGACGTACCATTAGCTAAATTACGTAACGCTCCCAAGCGTGAAATGGGAGCCTTTTCCAGCGTTACACGGCGTTACAGGGGGGGAAGGTACAGAACGAAGCGTCATGGAACAAGTTTAAGTGATTTTATTCGAGTTTCTGTAGAATTTTTCGTCGGTCATCTTTAAAAGTTTTAAAGAATCTCGAAAATATTCTCCGAGATACTTTCACTTTCCCTCACTACATAGAAACGCCAATCTGTTCAGTGAAATGTTTTAGGGGGCCTAGCTCCGCGTTGCACAGTTTTTAAGGGGGGGGGGGCGGGGAGTGTCAAAAAACCGCAAATTTAGCGTTCCATAATTTAGGGATGGCCCCTAACATAACTGTGTACATAAGTGTGTTTTCCGATGGGCTAGAAATTGTAGTTCCTAATTGAAAAATGTAGTCTTAATCCTCGGCAACGATGCCGGGAGAAACTAGGAAGCGCAATCGACGCACAGTGAATCGAGTAAATGGGAGAGGTCGGACATGATTTAAAAACTTTAAAAGCGTACATTTCCATTATTTTGAAATTTTGATGTTTGGAGTTTAGTTTCATTGGTTTTTCTCGTAAAATTTTCTATAATAATCATAGCATTATCTAACGTTACCACGTACAATTAATGCAATTTGTATAGTTTTAGTTTTAAACCATGTAGATAGATACAAGGAAATACTTGTAGTAGTTACGTTATATTAAAATAAAATTCCTTCAAAAAAAAATCTATACAATGCAGCCCTAAAAATCAAAATTGTGACGCGGCAAAAGTAACATTTTACAATTTTTGTGAAATATTTGAACGTATTTATGCTGAATGGAACTATGTACAAGTGGAAAGATGGGGTGTGCTCGTTAGTTGAGGGCCATAAGAATGAATGGGAATTTAAAACGCCAGTGACGTCAGCGGCAACGAAGCCGTTTCTGTCGTCGCTCTCGCTCGGCTTTAACTCATGAGCCCTGTCCACAACGCTCTTGTCACATGTCCACGGCTCACGAGGAAGCACTCAATTCCTTTTGATTTTAATTGAAATTCCCGCTTTTCCATTGTCTCAAAAGGAACTATATCCACTTTTACATTGTTCCTTATCCAGCTCACCACGAGCACACCCCATCTAGAGTCCCTTTATACTGAGAGTCAAGACAATTTGAATCCATTTCTGATTGGTTCCCGTATTTTAGGCCTCCACAGTGTCACAAACGGGAATAAAGATTACATTTTCACCAATTGCAAAGATTATAATCTGGAATGGACCAGGGAATTACGGGTTCGGCAAGGAACAAACGGAATGAGAGGAGGAACGGAGAAAGGCATTTGAGAATGGGCCGATCAAAGATTACGAAAAATGTTCAATTTCTGTAATCTTTATTCCCGTTTGTGACATCCATGAGCCGAATTGTCTTGACTCTCAGTATAAAGGGACTCTAACCCCATCTCCCCACTATCACATAGTCCCTTTTAGCATAAATACGTCCATTCCATGTCCGACTTCTTGCAAAGAATCGTTCCACCGTGCGGCGAAGGAAAAGACGTCTCGGCTCGGGGCTGAGACGCGTGGCGTGGCCGTGGCGCGGAGATGGGCAGTGGGCAAAGGGAGGGCTGGGGCACCCGACCGCGAAATTCACACAGAGGGCTGCGGCTCACCGCGAGGCAGCATGGCTCCGATATTAACCGGATGAATTATTTATTTTGAATCTAAGACCGCCCCACCCCCGGCCCTGGTCACCGCCGATGTAACCATCCATTAGTTTTTTCCGACCGGACCCCGACTTTCCGCGTTGTCCCTTATTAATTTCACCCGCATCCCCCTCCCTCCCCTCCCCGGGGCCGCTCCTCGACGGTCTTTCCGTCCTCAGCTGAATTTCATTTATCTTCGGCCTTCAAACGGATCATCAATTCGTCTGGACGACTGCAGTCGGATCGCTCCGTCTCAATGCTCGTGCGCGTTTTCTCCGAGCCAAAAATTTGATCTTCGTGTCGGTTCAAGAATGAGTTGTTTTTTTTTTTGTTTTTTTTTTTTCATCTTATCCCTGTACATTTAAGGTGGACTCTCTATTTTGTGTCCGAACGACATGCTACATATAGCATCGATTAGTTCCATTTTTTCAGCCACTTGTCATTTTTCTCGAAGTTCGAGATCGCAATACTGTTGTCAGAAGACTGAAGAATTCACATGCCAATTTTGACAAATAAATTCGACTAATATAGGGGTGGCATTTTTAGAGTAATGTTGCACTGACGAAGTGCGAAACTGCACTGGACTGCGCTATTTTCTCTCTAAAAAAACCACGCTCATATTACATTGAATTTGTTTGTCAAAATTGGTACGTGAATTTTTTAGGCGTCTGTACAGCAAAACAAGCATCTCGAATGACGACTTTTTAGATTTCGTCCCTCGTCATACTTCAATGTTTTAAAGAACGAGAATAAAGACTCATGAATTCCCTTTATTCTTCAACGAATATTTTCCAAGAAGTTCTTTTAAAAATACATCGTGAATTTTTCTTGCAAAATATAATATGAGCGACCATGTAAACTATCGCAATCCCAATGCATGCTCTTCTAGTGTAGAAATTGATACATTTCAAGCCTCACGCGTTATTTCCTACTCACTGACCCGGTAGGTAACTTATCGAACTTTGGAGTAGTGGTGATTGCATACACATGAATTGAAGGCACTTCGGCCGCTAGGGGTGCGAAGTGCATTTCACTCAAGTAGGAGCTCTGATTCCTTGAATGTCTCGCAAATTTATTCCGAGCTTTCCTCGTTGTTGAGTTTTTGATGAATTTGATTTTATAAGGGCTGACCGAAGATTTCATCCCCGGCAAACGGCTCGATAAAAACAACGCGGGAGGCTGAAGAGCAACCGAATGGCATGCAAAGTGCTTGAAATGAATTTCCATTGAGATACAGAGTCTGTTCTTCTCGAGAGTGCGAGTTTCTTCGAAACTAATCTGCGCCGAGACTCTAATAAAAGCTCCTCAAAAGACTAATTTTCCTTTGACGGCGTGCGAGAAGGAGTTAACGTCTCAGAAGAATGATCTGCGATAAGATACAAATTTATCAACGCAGCGCGAAAGTGCCTCCGAGCTCGCGAAGGTGAGCGAGCGCGCCCCGAGAACAAATTGCAATCATGATACTCAGCGTGATGTGTTTGAATTATATGTCTTCTGTTTTTATTCGAGGCAAGTCGTTTCATTTCCTACCGACGAATCCCTTTTAATCTGGAGCGCTCGGGTGAATTATAATCGGGTTATTCATTACGCCTCAGTAGGGTTTTTTCTACTCGTATTTAATATCGGCCCGCCGATTATATTCTCAGAGACGAAATAATTCCGATATTATCGCCGCGTCGTTTATGTATCTTAAAAATTATTGAAGCTCATCAATTTGATGTTGATCTCATTCATCGATCACGTAATTATATCACTAATCACGATTATTCTAACACGAGTTCGAATAATCCCGCCAAACACAGTGCGGCCGGTGTTAAATGTATACTAGCGCCCGCAAGACTTTAGTACTTCACGCATTGCCCCAAACAGTGCGGTCGGCGTACGGCCTATATTAGCGCCTACAAGACTGCATGAATACTTCCCGCATTGCGCCAAACGCAGTACAGTCGGTCAGTTGGCGTGGAACGTATATTATCGCCCACAAGACTGTAGGAATGCTGTAGTGCGTGTCATCATTCTTGACTTTATACTCCACTTTTTACCATAGTTAAAAGGAAAATATGTATCCTCATTGTAACAATCCAGAAATTCGGATGACATTTAATATTTTATTTTTTTTTTTTTTTTTTTGTCTACATTAAAACAAAATAGAACGAACGAAAATATCGCGTCGACATTTTTATTCTATTATTTGAGATTATTAAGGAAAAGTCGTGGAAACTTTTCTGAAAAACTGTGTAGCTTTTTAAAAACATTTATTAAAAATAAAACATAAAGGTTGTGCATGACATCGCAATCAGAGATGAATATACGCTTCCTTCTGAATGCACCTGTCGAGTTTTGAATCTATTCATCTTATAAAAAATTTGAACAAGGTTGTTCTAAAATTTTTCACGTGTAGTTTTTTTCCAGTGGTTGACGGCTGCGTGTAGCTGCCCCAGGCCTCTCACTTTTTAAATGTCTATGAAAGCTTTCTGGGTCATTCGTGCTGCGAAGGCTATCCGTCGAAGAGAGACACAGAGATCGCCTCCCCTATGCCGAAGGTTGTGAGTAAATAAAGAAGGAAATGATTCAGTCGAATGGAGCGAGGAAGGGCCGTAACCGCCGCCACCAGTGGCAATCTGCATCACAATAAAAGTTGTTTTCCCTTCAACTGGACTCAAATCCCTATCAAACTACTTCGGTATCAGTAAACACTCTCCTCCTCTATACGGCTCAGGGTACCTCAGAGGCCTCTCAGAATCTCAGTTTTCATGCTTAAATGTGGCATCATATGCATGCTGAAAACTTTCCTTCACCGTCTGTTGGGCTTTCGGATAAGTCCTAGTTTGTGGGGTTCAACAGACGCGATTTTTACTTCTCCTGATTAGTGACAATATGACCTCTATGCAGGAGATATTTTGCCATCATTGGATCCCGAGAGACCCAACTGTTCATATCCCATTGTAGAAAGGGTCAAGTGCGCTGGTCTCAGAATCGTGTTTTGATTCTTGATTCTTGCATTTCAGCTACAAATAATAAGATCTGTCCTAACAGCAACTCTCTACGTTCAATGTTAACCGAGATATCGCACTTTGCAAAATTCAGTTTATAACATCATCCACCGCGGTAGTGAAACCCTTGGTTTCTTCCACTTTCTTTCGTCAAAGTTTCACTGTTAATAACAAGTGCAACAGTGTATCTCCTCCTGTCTGATGAAACTAAGGAGGAGGAAGCCAAAGGTGTCACCACCGCGGTAGATGACCTCATAAATCGAATTTTTCAAAGCGTGGTATCTCGGTTAAAATTTAACCCAGAGAGTTGCTGTTTAAACAAATCTTATTATTATTATTAGCTGATTTACAAAAATCAAGCATCAAAACACGATTTTGTGACCAGCGCGACTGACCCGTACTGAGTTTGTAAGTTGCCATGACGATCGAAACATCTCCGTCTTGAGGGAAAAACGAGAATATTTACCAACCAAGATGACTGTGCGGGTTATGGAGTCAATATTACCCTGATAGGAGAAATATTATCAAGCAGCCAAACCAAGAGCCTCGGTGAAATGACTGGAGATTGTAAACTTAACGCTAACAAGATTAAAGGGAGTGCTTCATTATCCTCTCGCCGAGTTCACATTATTTACAAAATGTCGCTCGAAGGAAGTCCGCCGGGTTGAGAGAAAGGATACTTGGAGTTTTATGGAGTTGCTAACTTGATTTCGTCGCGAGCAATTTGAGTATCAACTGAGTTTATAGGCAAATCAAATTTTCCCGAGTTTACGCGCTGAGACGAAATAGATTCTGGAGGCAGTTCGCTCCTCCTGCGACAGTTCATCGCCGCTCTTAGTTTTAGCTGCGGTTTAAATCCTCAGCCGATCAAATGCAATTAAGTGCACTTCCCGCAAAAAGGCTGTCGCTGTCGGTAGACAAATTAATACACCTAGTGCGAAACTATTTTCGCTTGAGCGGAGCCCGCCAGTCACAATTAAACGAGGCTCCGGCGAACGAGCCGGCGGCCGTCTGCGGAAGCAGATGCTCGATAATTCGATTGTTTCCAGAGACGCTGCCCTGATAACACCGTCTAATTAATTCCAAGGAGCCACCGGATAAACGTAAATTCACGTTTTTCACAACTCGCTCTCTTTTCCAACATTTAGAGTTCTCATTTAGGGTTATTTTGTAGGGTGATCCTTATTTTTAAAAGTTGAGAAAAGTTGAAATCAAGTTCGCTCAAATTATACCACGATGTGTCCAAATTATTATCAATTAGGTGACTCCGCCCCCTGCCCGCCATGCTGCACAATCTCGAGGGTGCTTCGCGGCCAGCGAAATCGTCTGATTCGCTCGGACGAAACAAATTGAAATTGCCTACAGTTAATTAAGAATTTAAAAAAAGATACCTCATCAACAACTAATGGTGGTAAAAACCGGAGCAGAGAGTCAAGAATGAAGACACTTAGTGTCCTAAAGGGAAAATTAACGAAAATCAGGAATATCTCCAGGCTCCTTCAAGGATTGCAGGCTCGCGTTGTGCACTGGTTGGATAGTGTGTCCGCCGCACTGCAGGTGGTGGGTCTGACACCGAGAAATTACAACGATTATAGCGCGCACCGTGCTGTGCGTGCAATTTGCGAAGTCTTCCTACAGCACAATATGCGTATCACGCCAACTGACCCACTGCACTGCAATTGGCGCAATGCGAGAAGTATTCATGCAGTCTTGTAGGCGCTTACATGCGGTCCACGCCGACCGCTCTGTTTGGCGCAATCAAAAACATAATTTAAACTCCCTTTCCTGACTCCAGCCCATCAAACGTCTTTATCCCCTTCCTCACCCTGTCCATTGAGCGTCTTAAAAATGACTTTACTAGAATAGATATGAGTATTTAGATTTTTAGAAGAAAAAAAATGTTGGTGGCTCCTTAAACGCACTAGTAAGCGCACGTCTAAAAATTAGTATTTTATAAAGAGTAGTTTTATTTGGATTGCATTTTGCAAAAAGGAACCACTAGCATTGCAATGTTGCTAAGATTGTGCAACTTCTTTTGTCTTGGAGGAAAAACCCGATTATCCATTAATAGTTTCTATTTTACTCGCTAAAAACTGTAAATTTAAGACAAAAATTACCATCTAAATTTCATAGTTTTTCACGATTTCCGCAATTTTATTGCAAAAGATGAAGTTGCACAATCTTAGCATCATCGCTATGCTAGTGGTTCCTTTTTGCAAAATGCAATCCATTTCTCAATGGAAATCATCAGATTGCATGTTTTAAGTGCAAAATTTATTTTGTCCGTTTGGCCTCACCCGTAGACGGGAAACGGCATTTGAAGTGCGAAGTCCGCCATCCGGCGGCCCCTCGTGGCCGCGCAATGAACTTGAGCCAGAACGAAACCAACCCCTTTGGACAAAAATATCGGCCATTTTGTCGTATCTCTGAGCATTTGGCTTTAAGCCACTGAGCTTTCCTTCCTTTATTTGATACACGTAACGGGATTTAGGCCGCGAGATCATCCCCACTCACATATTTTGCCGCAATGGGAACTTGGTCACAGGATTTTGTCGCGGGAGATCTTGGTCACGGGATTTTGACGGGGAATCTATTTAAAACTATGCTAGACTCAAAAATTTAGAACTGAATGAAATTAAAACCAACTATGTGTTTATGATTTTCCCGCCTTATAGTTCCTGTTGATTTTACTCATTTGCATGAATTCTGTCAGACCTTTGCAACACCCAGAAATATCCGACTTAATTATGCGACAACTAGGCGATTTAAATAACGGAAGTATCATAGTATCCGAGAGCCACTGATAAACTTGCAATAAACCTCACTCTCAAAGTGCGTTTGGAAAAACTTAAAAGGCTGAAAAGTTCTTACCGCGCCGTCAGTCTATAGTTAAAATGATAAGAGCTAAATTGGAGATCAGGGCATGAAGCAGTCAACAGAAAAGGACATCTTGATTCGGAAATAAAAATATAGTAAGTTGATTCCGGTGAAAGTTTCTTCCTAAGATCGAAATCGGACAAAAGCTTTGCTCATTTCTGCACTTGTCTTCGAAGTTTCATAAGTCACCCGAATCACTGGTACGAAGCTCACTTGTGGAGAAAAGTGCTCATAATAAGTTACCAGAGGGTTCTTGGAATAAGTAATTTAGAAAAATGAAAATGTTTTTGTCGGGCGTAACTTTTCCGTTGCTCGCGGAGGAGAATAAGAACAAAAACAGCAATTTATAAAATGAGTTTCTTAAACGGTCTCTCTCAAAACAAGGTTTCAAACAAAACACGGAAGCATTGTTGTTTGGCATCATTAATCTTGAGGTATGATGGCAAGATCTTGACAATGAAGTAAACTTGGCGATTCATCAGCTCCCACCACTTGTATCTGAGTTTTTCTCATCCGCGAGGAAAAAAAGAGAACTCGACCTCCTCACGCGTCCTGAGGTGTCCGTTTAGTGGTCACCCTCACGCGAGCTGAAATTAACTGATTTAGAGATCCCGTCATTCGGAATGGAGAATTTGCAAGGGTCTGAAATTTGATGAATTTCCTGTTTAAGTGGAATCCTCTGAGTGAACTGAACACGAAGATACCCTTGATTCATAAATTGAGCAATTATTAGAGGAGATATGACAAAATAACCAATTCTGCTAAAATACAGGTGTTTAAATGGGAAATGCCGCCAGATGACGTCACAAGGCGGCACATTTTCTCACTTTTAAATCAATTTTTCTCCAATTTCCCATGTCAGAAAAAAATTATGAAAAATATTGCGAACTCAGCTCATTAGGCACTTTCAGATGAAGCAATAAAAAAATTGCGTGCAAATTCTCCATTCGATATTTTTCATGGTACCACCCTGCCGCCTGATTATTGAAATTGATAGACAAAGCAATAGACAAAGATGACAAAAGGATATGGAGAGATCCCATTGGTGGAAGCGAGGGTTGCAATGAACATAGAACGTAGGTAATAGACTAAGTAACGGCAACCCTCGAGAGACCCGATGGGTAGTGCATTTTTTACCCCCTTAGTCTATAAGAACCACCCATTTCAACTAATAGGATCGCTGTATTCTCCTTAAGTCTTCTTTGTCTATAAATTTCAATAATCGGCCCGCAGAAAAAATGCACTGTTTTGGTATTGATCGTTTTGCTGCGCTATTTCAGAGGGGTCCAACTTTGTACCTTTTTAGAACTTTGGACTTCGCGTATAACATAATTCTTGGGTATTTATGGGTTATAAAGGCTACTGATCTGAATGCGGTTTGAGATGTTTGAATTAAATTTGTTGCCTTCGTCCTTAGTCGTAAACGGCGGTCTTTTAAGACTCGCAGCATTTGTCACAATACAGTAGTACCTTGCTAATGAAGATCGCCGTATGAACATTTGAGAGTTGCCAAATTACCTACGAGAAAATGTTTATTTTTAAGGTAGGTCATGAATATTTCTCCTTGAAATTTCCAGGAATTTTAGGTGAAATTGCGAACAATATTATCTGAAAAATCGGAAGAAAAATATTCATAAGTTTACTAGGAAATTGGTTTTTTATCAATCGAAATTTGGCAACGCCTGAGGGTTCATACGGCGTTTTTCCTTAGCACGGCAGAGTAAGCGACTGTTGTAAACTCGAGGGTGAAAACTCAGAGAAGCCAGGGAGTAGACAGGAGTAGACGGAGCGAAAGGAGTTCGGCTCGAGGCTGAGAGCAGGGAAGATAGACAGCGAGACGTCGCCTCCATTATCCACCATCATTGTATTGATGTGTAATGTCTGCAAAGTACAATTTGTACCGCTATCTTCGCCGCCAAGAATGCGAATGTCACTCAAGGGAGATCTCGGCGCGCAGAGTAGCAACCGCGCAAGTGCCACGGGTGCCCTGCGCAAAAACGCCGTTTCGCGCGGGAGGCCAGAGCTGCATGTAGCCCGACGCCTAAGATGCTTATCATCGCCAACTTGGAGGAGTCTGCTTTACTAGCGACTCGACAATAACTCGCCCTTTCCCCCGTAGGCATCTCCGCTGAGTTGCTGCCCTATTTTCTGACGAGACGTAAGACCAGCTTCAGAATATGCAGTCCGGAATTTGCCTCGTCAGCTTCAGTGAATAAAGCAGATAGCCTCGGCGAATCTCCATTATCAATAGTCACGTGTGCTTGGGCCCTCAATTAATTCACAAGCTGTACTTTTTTTGCCTGACAGACTGGTAAAATGTAAGTCAGGTTCTCTATCTCAGGTTCACGTTCGACCGCTTCATAAGACTATCTTTTTGTGCTTTTTCATTCTTAATGTCAGTTATTTTTCTGCCACGCCTAAGGTTGATACAAGAAATCTAGAGACAAGATCTGGCCGTGCGTTTTGCCGCTTCAAAGTCGCAGTGTCGTTTAGAATCAACAATTTCTGTAATCTATAACTTAATGTCACAATTTGAACCATAATGTGCACTATACGGAGCTATAAGACATCCAATTTCTGTAAATTCACAAGAAATTATATTAAAAACATTAGGGGAACGTATCACGGTCATGGACAGAATGGGTAGGAGATAGATTATGTTACGGTCTTCTCTTACACATTGAGTCAATGGTAGACGTCTTTTTTGTGATTTCCGATATTGATTTTCAAGGAATCCTCACAAAATTGAGATAATGCTACTCAGTATCAAAGCCTCTTTCACGTTATAGGTCAGTTCCTTGCATGCGTTAGTAAGTTATGATAATTATTGCTTCTCAACGACACATACTGTGTACCAGCAAAACGTACTGATGGATATCTCGACTTTCGAGGCCGTTCATGAAATACGAAACACTCTAGGGGGAGACCGTAGGGGGCCAAGGGGAGCTTTACTCCAATCTAATCTTACATGTTGAGGGATTGAGACGGACGTTACAAAAGTGTTACTAGGGGGTCAAAAAATACGAAATTTAACGTTACGTATTTCATAAACGGCTTCCTAGATTCCATAATTTCACCATAAGTATAACAGAGACAAGGCTCTAATTTTCATGGCATAGAACAGTTAACGCTCAAGCTCAGCTGCGAGACGAAGGGACGGCAGACGGAAAATTGCAACTCGACGGTGAAACTACCAAACCACGTATCTCGTTTGCGGTGTTTAAAAATCTACGCTCACATTTTATTTTTTTGAAGTAGACCAAATCAATATCATTCCTTGAAAGAGCCGTATGCAAAAACGACATTTTTCGCCCCCCCACTAAAACTTATTCAAACTTCGTCTATCAGTTACTAACACTGGAGCGCTTCTTTCCCCAAATTTTCAGACCCCCAAAAAATTTTGGGGGGGCGCTACGGGGGGTGGAAGTCAAAACCTGTGAACCTCGATATCTTGCGAACGAAACAAGATATTGAGGCCCGGTTTGGACGAAAAATCGTTTAAAATTGCATACTTTAAGATTTTAAAGGTCAAAATCCCAAAATTAAATTTTTAAATTAACTTATGTGCTTTTTTTCAGTTTTTGAGGAAAAACAATTTCTTTTAAACAGATTAAACTGAAATTTCACATTTTTTGATTTGAACCAAAACCAGTTTTTAAAATTGTTCGTCTTTTTCCGCATCCAACGAGTGGTCGTATAAGCTGGGGAACCGAACGGTTCCGGAGTTATGATCGATTGAAGTTTCCGCTCAACGCGCGCCGACCGATTTTCGCGCGCAAAAAAGTCGGATTTGACTGTTATTAAATCAGATTGAATGTTCAAACTGAGCAAAATGCATTATTAGGGACTCTTGAGGGTCGCTGAGTTCAGAAATTACAGATACTTCCAAAAATCACGTTTTTAAAATTACAGCTCCGTAGCGCTATTTTAGAGGCCCACTGAAACGCCGACCGGCCGCTCAGTGGTCCTGTACGGAGCTGTAATTTTGAAAACGTGAATTTTTTGGAAGTATCTGTAATTTCTGAACTCAGCGACCCTCAAGAGTCCCTAATAATGCATTTTGCTCAGTTTGAACATTCAATCTGATTTAATAACAGTCAAATCCGACTTTTTTGCGCGCGAAAATCGGTCGGCGCGCGTTGAGCGGAAACTTCAATCGATCATAACTCCGGAACCGTTCGGTTCTCCAGCTTATACGACCACTCGTTGGATGCGGAAAAAGACGAACAATTTTAAAAACTGTTTTGGTTCAAATCAAAAAAATGTGAAATTTCAGTTTAATCTGTTTAAAAGAAATTGTTTTTCCTCAAAAAACTGAAAAAAAGCACATAAGTTAATTTAAAAATTTAATTTTGGATTTTGACCTTTAAAATCTTAAAGTATGCAATTTTAAACGATTTTTCGTCCAAACCGGGCCTCAATATCTTGTTTCGTTCGCAAGATATCGAGGTTCACAGGTTTTGACTTCCACCCCCCGTAGCGCCCCCCCAAAATTTTTTGGGGTCTGAAAATTTGGGAAAGAAGCGCTCCAGTGTTAGTAACTGATAGACGAAGTTTGAATAAGTTTTAGTGGGGGGGCGAAAAATGTCGTTTTTGCATACGGCTCTTTTCACGGAATTTTCTCCGCACAAAGAGGAAAAATCACAGAAATTTTCAAGACTGGATGTTAAGTAGTTTTTCATTTAAAAAATAAAGTATGACAGGAAGTCTGCGACTTCGCAAACCGAGATACGTGGTTTGGTAGTTTCACCGTCGAACTGCTCGTTTCGAGAGGAAGGAGTGCTCGCGTGAAGATCTGAAATCAAGCGGAGGGACTTGGAACTGAAGTGAGGAGTCGGTGAAAAGTTGGAGCAACAAGATGGAGCAGATACGTGGGAAATAACATCTGAATCAGCTTCCTACGAATTCATATTTATTGTCAGACCCGCGAGCACGCCGTAAAAAGTCCTCCGCGGTTTACATTTACATCCGCAAACACTCGTAGCATTTGGGAGATTCCCTCTCTTGACCAAACAGCAAACACTACGCCACTCTCCCACACGCCACATCCTCCATGCGTATCTTGTAACTTGCGAGTAACATGTTTCAGCCAGCCGAGTACACTATCCCGCTCAACTTGTCTTGAGCGGTTTGAGTCCATTATGCAGGAAACGCTGCATGATTTTATCAGTGGAAACGGACTTTTCTATTCCCGTGTAACTCTGTAGTCGGATCGCTCGAATTTTTGCTGTTGAAATTCAGTTGAGAAGGTTAACAGTTCATGGAAGTTTTTAGTTTCCTCATTCTTGAGAATTTTAATGTCATTAGCCTTACTCAATATTACGACGGTGCAAGTCGGCAATCACATAACTCGGTTTGCGACGTTGTAGACTTCCTGTCATACTTTATTTTTTAAATGGCAAAACTACTCAACGGCAATTCTTTCAAACTGTCATGATTTTTCTTCTCAATGCGAAGAAAATTCTGCAAAAACTTCAAGCAATAATGTCAATTTGTCCTCCTTTAAGAAAATGACGTAGAGGCGGAGATTTTCAGACACCGCAAACGAGTTATGTGATTGCCGACTTTTACCGGCGATTATTAAAATTTTGGCAAAACTATCGACTCATTTTAGATGAGCACTTCAATAAATGCAATTTAATAATCAGAATTTAGAATTTTAAAAGAATAAGTTGAGGTATTAACGTCATTATTCTTCTCTATATTGAAAATACAACTCCACCTAGAGGCGATTTTTTCTTCTCTAGCTGGTCCCAACCCCAGGAAAAGGAGGAGGGTTGTGCGTAGGGCTAGCAACCCCACCATGTAAAAACACTAGTGGCGAAGCGTGAATTATCGATTGTCGATTTCTTTTCATGTGAGGCTGTGGTAAAGAATCGATTATTAAGGTGTTTGTTGCGAACACCCTGTTTATCGATCCTTTTCCTTAGGTTTAAATGGCAGATCACTAAAAATGAATTTTTATTATTTTTATGAATGTCACTAAAAATTCGAGTTTCTAAATGAAAAAAGACGAAGATAAAAATTTTGAGGAAAACATGAAATATTTACACTCAAGAAAAATTAAATTTAAATAATTTTAATTTTTTAATTAAATTTAATTTTTTCCCCGAAAAATGTATGCTAAATAATTGAAAATAAACTTTTTTAAAATTGCACACGTTTTTCGGAAAATCTGTATTGTATAGAAGAAATTTGGCAACATCAAATTATCATTTAGCAGATTTTTCGCAGCATGGCTGCCTATAGTTTAGTGAGAGGGATAAAGTGTCTAGAAAGTTCTATTGATCGAAAAAGGTAGAAATATTGTGTAGATGTTCGAAAGTGGGGCGCCTTCGATTTGGGTGATACTTCCCGCCTTACCGTCAAATTAGTTTAGTTGCGTGACCTAACTTAACCCAACCTGACTCAGTTGAGATCGGTTCCCGAGCTATGTGACCGATCAGAATTATAAAACTTGGACATATTCAATTACTGCAAACACAAAATGTGTTCCGACGTTCCGGACTTACCTTTTTATGTATTATCTTATACAATAGAATTCATCGAATTGTTTTTCCAGAAGTTCCTCGTGAATTTTCGTCACTTTGCAGGTTTGGTAGGTGATTGCCATCTCGGTTCCTGCTCGATCGATTTTTTTAATAATTTGTAGCAGATTGACGAGAAGCTTGAAAATTCGAAAATCAAATATGGCGGATATGGCTTAAAATTCTATTTCAATTCTTGTTCAATCGATTTTAGTCCCTGTCTTTGGTATCCCTGTCTTTGGTAAATTCTTTTGAGCTATAGAGAATGGCGTTACTTTTCTTTTATATAAGAATGGAAGACCATGTGTGTCGTTTCGATAAATTAATATATTAATAATTTATTGATAAAGTTTTTTTTTGTAATTTTTTACTTATTTTCTTTTAAGCCTATCATCATTTCAAATGTTTTTACGATAATTAAAGAACTTCCGCATGGTATCAGTGCAAAATTAAATACCGATGGTTAAGAAACAAAACCGCCTGTCTGCAATCTCACAATTTCGCAGGGTAAAGAAAAAACTTTGCCATTTTTGTAATTTTGAGGTTAAATTTGCAATTTTCTTAATACATTACAGCGCTTCCACGCAGGATTGGAAAGAACAAAAACATCAGCTTGCATATTTAATACTGCAAAGAATGTGGGAAAGTCGCTTACTCATGTTCCCCAAAATTGTCAGTTGGGTGGTATCGTTCCTCAACTCTCGATGTACATCAAAGAAAATTTACGCTGAAAAACCTTAAAACTCCGCTGACCGTTGGCTGCTTCGCCATTATCATCCACGTATTAGAGCTTCGCCCGCATGGTTTTTTTTTTTCCTTTTAATAATTTTTCATTTATTGCTCATTTCTTGTGACAAAATTACAGTACATAAAAAAAAGTCAGTGCATAAGAACACATACGACGAATTGTTGAAGCAACAGCACGGCGTAAAACTGTGAATTACTGCGGTGCAGTGTCTAGCAAGTGTCTAGAAAGTTCTATTGATCGAAAAAGGTAGAAATATTGTGTACATGTTCAAAATTGGGACGCCTTCGATTCGAGTGATACTTCCCGCCTTACCGTCAAGTTAGTTTAGTTGCGTGACCTAACTTAACCCAACCTGACTCTGTTGCGATCGGTTCCCGAGCTATATGTGACCATCAAAACTATAAAACTCGAACATATTCAATTACTACAAACACGAAATGTGTTCGCAAAACGTGTGCCCGCATATGTTTTTTTCTTCTTTATTTTAATTTTACATTTATTTCTCATTTCTTGAGACAAAAATACAGTACATAAAAAAAAAAAAAAAAATCAGTGCGTAAGGATATATGGGACGAATTGTTGAAGCAACAGCACGGCATAAAACTGTGAATTACTGCGAACCACTGTTCCTAACTCTGTGAAAGTACGTTTAACAACCAGTTGGGAAAGTGAGGGCAGCCGAGGGAGTTGGACTGAAATTACGTCGAAGCACTTATGTATAAGGACCCCCCGCCCTCCTCCCAAGAGGCTTTACCGTGCGTTTAGATGAGTGTGGGTTGTGCACGGAGCGTGAAAAGTTAGGGGCTCAGCGAAAGCCTTTATGGCTTTTGAGTGACTCTTGAAATATTTTGCGTGCGTGTTCGTATACTCGCAAGTTATTTGCCTTAATTAGAATGCTGAGTCCTTTAACTTCTTTTACTTCATAATTAGAGCCATGAAAAATTCACAACTTTGTTGAGTCTATAATTAAATTTAAAGCAAAGATTAATCCTGCAGTATCAGAGGAATTTTAACAAAAAAGGATGCGCGGAGCGGAAGCTGGGAGAATCTCAGTAGCGTGGCGTGAATTGCGATAAACCGATTGTTAGGTCATTTAAACCTATATTAAAGAATCGATTATTAAGGTGTTCGCTGCGAACACCCGGTTTATAGATCCTTTTACATAGGTTTAAATGGCATATCAATCGATGTATCGCAATTCACGCCACGCCACTGGAGAATCTTGTGGAAACATT
This sequence comes from Bemisia tabaci, assembly GCF_918797505.1. Taxonomy (NCBI): domain Eukaryota; kingdom Metazoa; phylum Arthropoda; class Insecta; order Hemiptera; family Aleyrodidae; genus Bemisia; species Bemisia tabaci. The sequence goes on from NC_092793.1 coordinate 77,400,266, forward strand.
GTTCCGTCCAAGACGCTTCAATGATTAATTGGTGCTTTATTTGCATCGAACTTGGCTATAAAAATATGGTTTCGCAGCCATTCGCCATATCGATGACTTCATTCAAAAACGTGTCCCCAATGCAAAATTTCAAAGCTTGAACTTTATTCGTTTTGAGGAAATTCGTAAATATTTCAAGGAAACTGATGGTTATAGTCCTCATTTTCGCTGCATACATTTTTATCAAAAGCTCCTTTTCTAAAACCAAACATCGATAAAAATGTTCACAGGCAGGAAAATTTTCCTGCCGATAGTTTCTTCATCAGATTTCAATTTGACACGACGAGAATTCCCGTTATCACATGCAGTATCTATTATGACAACCCAGATCAGTGACGATTCCTGAAAACCGCCAACACAGTTTTACTTCATTTAAATGTATGTAAAACGATCGATTCTTTGTGAAGCAGCTTGCCTTAACTAAAGTCCATACTTTCGATGGATTTAAATGGAGGAAAATAGCGTTGCCAACTTTCAAAATTGACAATGACCAGAATCATACCGGGACAACAGGAATGCCGGTCTTCTCGATCGTAAAAATCTGATGAGGAAATTACTAACAAGGCATTCCAATAGGCGCTCTGAGAAATTTTCCGTGTGCCCTTCTCACGCCTTTTTAAATTATTTTTGTTTACAATAATTTAAGAAAGTTATCCTCTTTGATTAGAAGAAAAAAAAACGAAACCATGATACATTTTTTTCAAATAAAGTCCTTTCGATTTTAAAAAAAAAAACACATTGCTCGTCATTGATATCATATCAACTTTTACTTGACTCAAAAGAAGAAAAACTGAACTGAAATAATAGAAAACATTCTATAAAGACAAGATCATGTTTTCAATAAAAGTTAATTTACTTCAAATGAAAGAAATTTTTCTTTAACCCGGAAAGAATATTTGTTCCGAACTGAAATAGGGGTTTTCAAACTTGTTTTTCTCATGAAAGCTCCTAAATTTCATTCCTTATTGAAGAATAGCGAGAATTTCTTTCATTATTCGAACAGTGTTGCGTGCTGAGTGGCAATTCAGCATCGACCAACAATGATGGCCGAAAATGAAAGCGAAAGCTTTCCGGCTGAACAAGCAAGCAGTCACGTGAAGTTTCTTTCCTTTTTTTAGCGCGGTCAACAGAATTTAGAGGGTACGTTTCAATGACGGAACGTTTGAAGAGGATGTGTGCTCCTCGAAATTTTCCGTATCTGATATTGGAGAGCAACACATTCGTATCCACACAGCGGAATCGAACAAGAGGATATCTTATTTGAATACCCAACACCGAGTCTGAATTGCAAATTCACCTCTCGTCCCGTTGAGTCTCTCGAACAATCTAAATGTTTCCCACTCCCCTAGCATAGCGCATCTCGTAATGATTTACGGTGGTAAAAATGACAACGGACACTAGACAGCGCAAAAATAAAAACACCACAAGATCATATCTTCATCATCAAAATTTCTCGAGAAGAATAAGCGAAGCGGGTTTCAAAGAGCAAAATCAACTTTTCAAAATGAAAATTTATTCTTCAAATTTTTCAAACTTTCCTTCCTTGAAAAACCTAAAATCGACGTAGATCAAACCAGCCATTATTGGAAACTAACAAATCTGTCAAGCAGAACAGAAATAATTTCCCTAAAAATCTCCCTCCTCCTTTGATACGTGATATTTCTGAAATGTTCGAGGAAACTAAACCTTACCGATTATTTAGCTACAAAGCGCATTGAAATTAACTTTGTTACCAACTTGACTAAAGTTGACTTAGGTTTTTTAGCTGGCAGATAATTTGAATCGACGATTCTGAGAAACGCTTATTTCTCACTCATTGTGTAAGTGTAGAGATGCATTTTTGGTGTGCCTACTATATCATACTCTACGTACACAAACTCTGCATATCATACTCTGCATATACTAAGAGTGACGCCTAACGCATATCGTCTGAGGCGCGAAATGCTTCAGAGGATCGGATGGCGAAGCGGTCAGGATATATCTCCTGTATTTACGTTAAATCTTGATAAAACAACAAGTATTGTAGTGCGTGATCTCTAACTCTGTAGTTTTCTTACACACCGGATGCCTATAGTAAAAGGGGACCTAACTCACACTACTTGTTATGAGGAAAAACTTTCTACTTCTGCTCCTTTTCCTTTTTCCTCTTCTTCCTTTTCTCCTCCCTCATCTTTCTATTCTCTTTCCGGTGTCTAATGCGTTCCCATCATATGTTGGAAATTCTACAATCTGAGTCTGTCAGACTGAGGATAAAAGAAGAGGAACTACCTATTACAGAAATTGTTATGCTTGTGATCTCATTTTGATAAGCGCGGATCCAATTGCGTATTCAAAACAGTTAAATTGAATCTAGTCTCTATAACAGGAGTATCGGCTCGCTGACCACTAAACTAACCGGCTTTCTTTTCAGTATTTTATCCCGGACCTCTCATGCAACTGCCTTCTTCTCTCACCACTCGGACTCAGATACGACGGGACCGTTATCATCTTGAAAGAGCCATCGGCTTTTATGCTACCTTGTTAAGGAAGAGCGCCTTGTGAATTTTCAGACGTTGCCAAATTTCCCCCGGTAAATGATTTATTTTGAGGAAAGCTATTAATTGTTTTCCTTGAAATTTTCAGAAATTTTGGCCCAAATCGTTTAAGAAATGGAAAGAAATATATTCACCAATTCCCCAGTAAATTCGTTATTCATCGATATGGCAAGTGCGAATATCTATATACGGCATTTTTCCTCAGCATGGCCGTATTGAATTCAGCCCGACCCGACAAGCATGCATAGTCCGCTCGGCGTTTGGTTATGCAATTTCCGGACACACCCACCTCAACAAACATCCTCGCCTGACGGTATCGCGTTGAAAATATACAGAGTTTAGACTGATAAGCGTAGTGAATGTCTGCGTGCCCTCTTTTTCGCGACTCTTAACCCTCGGAAATTTCCTTCAGCCACAGAAAATTGCCTAAGCAATGTCCACTGTGCACTGATGATCGGCTATGGTATCATTGTCCCATACATAAAGCCGGCTGCTCGAAGCATCATCGATAAGAATGTGACGTTTCTACTTTTTAAATCGTTGCTCTCTGTTTTGCATTTGCTCCATATTTGCATCGAATTAAGCAATTGGAAAACATCTTAATTGATATTTTTGGAAAAGGGCATGTGTAGTATGTTAGAACTATTAAGTTGTTTTATACACACCATTGCTTGTGTGTGTATAAAATACGCAAACGACTTGTCGCGGTACGCCTGCAATGAGAAATGGAGAGTACTTGCCAGTGCATACAACCCAAAAATGCATTCCGAGGTATCATTCCACAGAAAAAAAAGTGAAGTTGATTTAACATTATGAATGTAATAAAGTGTGCGAGAACTTAGAAAATGCTGAATTAACCGCGACACCAATTACTTTAGTAATGCCAATATGTAAAACAAACTACTCTGGCGGGTAATTTAGGTAGCTGTTTAAAAGTTCTCGCACACTTTTTTACATCCAGAATGTTGAATCAACTTCCCTTTTTTTGGGTGTAATTGTAGTAGAAGGATTAAAGCTCGCATTTCTATAAAAACGTGGTTTGGAGTAAAAGTACTTTAAAGCTTTAAACAGCCGTGTTCACTACCGCTATGCTAAAGGAACAACATCCTAATAAACATTCGAATCCTCTCACAATTCTACTGACTAAAACCGACCTTTCCAAAGGATGAATGCACAGTTATCTTTTTACAGCATTTTATTCACAGTTTAATATAAATTTCAAAGAAAAATATAAACAACTTCTTGGGATGAGATGCAATTTTGCGTACTCTTTTGGCACAAAATGGAATCGGGGTACTAAAAGGTGTTCGGTCGAAAACAAATAGGGATTCCTCAAACCAACCTGCCGGAAGTTGCTATACCTATCCTGAAAAAATTTCTTGCACACACCGTCGTTTTTCGGATAAAGGAACGTAATTTCATTTCGGTGTCACAAAATTTCTATTCGTAAATGTATTTTTACCAGGACACGATAGGAAATTTCTAACTGAAAATCTTACTGGGTTTCCTTCGGACCACAACTAAAAATCAATACAATTTGAGCAGAGATCTCAGTCATGTTCATGTTAAAAATTGAATTGATTAATAGTCAGTTTTACAACCTTAGGATTGAGTCACATTCTTTTGTCTGCGAAACAACGACATAAGCGTTTTTACCCCACAAAAATAAGGACGGTCACTATCGTGCATGGGACTGATTGACACTGTTTGAGGCAGGCACTTTATTAAATCACTATTGAGGAAGTTATCGACAAATTCGTTCAGACTATTTTGGTTATCCGCATTGCGTCACAAATTTCAAAGGTAAAAAGGCATTAAAATTCTTAGTTTCTGATCGAGCACTTTTCAGTCGATAATCTTCTCGGCTGAAAGAAAGTTCGCGAGTAAGTGGACCAGTACGGAAGAAAAACTTTTCAAGAAAGACTGGCCTTCATTCCTAAAGAATGCTGCTTACGTTTTGGCTTTTGATGGCTTCCTAAGAAGATAAACAATTATCGTCGGACCTCGGAAAGTTTCCTCCTTTTTGAAACTTTCAGAATGGATCGCTGGGGAATTTGAGGCCACGGCAAATTCCTCGTCGGGGTAAGGTATTTGATAGATCGTCTCAATATTCTCTATTTAAAATCCTATTTCTTCCTTGGGGTCCTCACCGATCGAAATAATGCTCTCGTGGGTGGAAGCAGAGAGATCTCACAAAGTTGTTAGTCTTTCTTCTCTCATCGAGCACAATCGCCGCACCATTAATTGCTCATCTGCCTCTCGGGTTATTTCACCCCTGAGAATCACGATGCAATACCTACAGTCAGTGATGAGCTGTAAACATTTTAGCAGGGAAATTTAGAAAAATGAAGAAATAATATATTTCGTATTGGCACAAAAATCGACCACTTGCCGTCAAAAGCAGGAATACGTCAGCATTTTCGTTTCCTAATGAATCACTCAAATAATGTGCTACAAGAGTTTAGGATACAAAGAGTATGTAATGTAAGGTAAGAAATTGTAAGCCTTTTGAAGTTCAATTTTACAGAAAATATTAAAAAGATTGGCAACCTTCGAATTCTCATCTGAAAGCTTCCAAGTCAGGTACGCACGACAGTATGAAAATGTGACCATAAGAAAAGGTATATAGGTAAATGTGACACTTTTTCCCACCCTTAATTCAAAAGTTTTGCAAATTTACTTCGTAGCGACCGGAATTTCAACGGGAGAGAATGAACTTTTAGACAAAAAATTAGACAATTTACAACCCCTAATGACAAAAATCTGCACTATATTCAAGTAAGAGGACCATCTACCTTTAGTTTACTTTTAAAACCTCGTTTATTTAGTGTATTACATGTCTTTTTCTGGTCAAACGCACGCCGCGATCAGGTGCGCGGTTCGAGAAATATTCCATTTTATACCGGCAGTCCGTTTGAATTAGTAAACTGATAATGTTGATTTTTCCCTGAAGAGTTGGTTTGAAAGTTTGGTTAAATCCGCTCGTATTATACGTAAAATTTTGATATGAAAATATGCATGATCAGACTAAAGCTCTAGCCTTGTAATAAATAATTGAGATGATTTGAAATTCGTGTAACTCTAAGCGAAAATCGCTACTCGTATGTTCCAGCCTCGATTGCACTCACGAAATACATGGCGCAGTCTCTAGCACTATTTTGCTCATCAGTTCATTTACATAAATTAATTTCGATGATTGTCCCGATGTTCCCCCTCCCCCATCCAACATGCATGCGCCTCCTAACTCTCATAATTTTTACAAAAATGGCCTATTTGCCAGGATGATTCCTACGCAAGAAAAAAAATTATTTCTGCCATGGCCAATATCATTTTATTTTCAGGACACGAAATTTAGAGAGTCAAAGTTTTATTTGAGCCTTAGATGCCCAAGACCTTTCTTGTGCGCAAAGTCCAAAGTCGGGTCAAATTGGCCCGTATTTAAATACATCGATTTTGATAGTTTTTTAAGTATCATCAATTTTATTCCTAAGTTTCTAAAGGTAAGAGATACTGGGCCACGTGTTATTTTTAACAAGCTTCGGGTCAATTTGACTTGGTTTGGGCATCTAAGGGTTAAAACAAGATAGTATATCTTTGCACAGGTCGTGGAGGAGGTTGGGTTTAGTTTTTCCTCTCTTTTATTTTTCATTTAATTTTATCATCGATGTTGGGAAAGTCGCTAAAAAGGAAGTCTTGACGGCATGCCAAGAATATCACGAGAGAGAAAAAATATTTTGTAAAAGTCGTAAGTTTTAGGCAAGTCGAAACATCCAAATCGTTGCACTAATCTAGAAATTAACTACCTACCGCTAGTAGATATGACCCTATTTTGGTTAGTACCAAATTTAGCGAAGAATACACTGGAGAAAAAATTCATTGGATCTAGAGTCCAGACTCTTGAAAACATTGACAAGAAAAAGGACTCTTGATACAATCAGATTTAAGCTTAAATCAAAAGGAAATCCGCTCAAATTAAGAGGCTGGTTCTTGATTTAAGCTTAAATCTGATTGAATCAAGAGTATTTTTTCTTGTCGATGTTTTTAAGAGTCTGGACTCTAGATCCAATGTGTTTTGTTTTTTTCAAGTGTATTGTTTTCACTATCCTAACCATTGACCTAAAGTTTTATTTTCATAGCATATGCATTTGTATGTGATTTTTAGTTTTTCCACCCCATATTCAAAAGCGATTGCGTTTGTTGTGATAAAAGAGAACAACCATGTTCGCCGTCAAACTGCTATGACGTCGCATGCAACGTTTGACTCTTTCGGGGAGGATTTTGAAAGTTCCATTCTCGGTGGTGACATAACCCCCCAACATCGTCCCAGACAAAAAGCTTTTAATCAAGTCGCTGCAGGAAGAGAGCTGCCGCGATAGCAAAGAGAGCAGTAACTGGATGCTGGGATGAACCTCGAGACACATAAAAGCACGTGCTAATCGTGGCTCATACAGAAATGCCCTTACTGCTCTCTTCGCTATCACGGCGGAGAGGAGGAGAAAATCTCCGCAAAAAGGCCGTATAATAATTCCGTGATCAGATTTAATAAATAAAATAAGCGCTGCGGTGAAGAATAGACTGCCTCCATACTGTTATTTTTTGCTCGGCTGAACTTGTGCAATAAATTTAGATCAAGCGAAAGTTTATGCTCAGTGAGGTCCGCTCATAAGCCCTATTTTTTTTATGATCGGCTGCTCGCGGAATAACCTCGCTTTTTGACTTCCGTTACGTGCGATCGTGGATGAACCATATGGATCGTATTCGATAGTGGTTCGATTTATCGTTCGTTCAAAACGACAGAACATAACCTCAAACAAAAAGTTTAGGATTTAAGTTGGAAAAGTTGAAAATGAGAAAATTCCTGATAATTTCACCATAAATTGCCATGTAGCACACAACCTATTACAAAAAAACCGTTCTCAAAGATAACTCAATTGACTTTTGAGGCTATGTTTAATGTTGAACCAATCGATTTCGATACAATTTCACCCGTTTGATGTATCGAATCCGATCCATTGTTGTGCGTCCACAATTCGGAAAATGCCTTGTAATGAATTGTTAAAACGAATGAAGTCAAGTACGGAACATTTATCATAATTTTTGTGGTTACTGAATGATAAATCTAAAAACAAAAATTGAGCGGTGGTGGATTTTCCACGTCAGTGGCGGCCGCCAACCACTGAAAAAACCACACGTAAAAATCGTAGAACATCTATGTTTAAGTTTTTTAAGAGACGAATAAATTCAAAACCCGACGGGTGCACCCAAAAGAAAGGTTATATTCGCCTATGGGCGCTAATATACGTTTCAAGCCAACTGACCGACTGCGCTGCGTTTGGAGCAATGTGGGAAGTATTTACGCAGTCTTGTAGGCGCTAATATGGGCCGTATGCCGACCGCACTGTTTGGCGCAATGCGTGAAGTATTCTTAAAATCTTGCAGACGCTAATATACGTTTAACGCTGGCCGCACCGTGTTTGGCGTGATTATTCGAACTCGCGTTAGAATAATCGCGGCATCGAATGATAGAGCTCAAAAGGTCCATGTTGATTACGACGCCGTATGAGCATTCCAACGTTGACTCGTTTCTCCCGATTAAATATTTATTCCGAGAAAAGTTAGGAAAGTTCTTTATACCGACGACCATTATTCACATCTTTTCACTTCATTTATCATCAGAAGGTAAGACATCGGTGACTTGTCAACAAATTAACCTAAACTATCGTTAACATAAAAATTCGTTTATTTTCCAACTGTTCCCTGTTTTGCGAAACGTCTAATTACCTTAAATTAATATCATTTTAAATTTCCGCGTTTCTATAGCAGATGTTACGGTTCTATTCGCGCAATCTGTGTGCCTTGTGCCTCTTTCGCGCAATCTTCATGTATTTTCTTAGACCTTTCGCGGAATCCTGGATCACCGCGGTCATTGAACCAAAATTTCGACGATGATACAATGAGATTATGGCCGAATATTTACAATTTCTAATCCTCAATTCGAAGAAGGTCTCAAGAACTGTGAGCATGGTATGAGCCTACGAGAAACGACAAACTTGAAAAGCCCAAAAATCACTAATATCCACTATGATTCGCTTGAGAATGTGAAAAAGTCACTTGATAAACGTTTCAAATGCCGCGTGACTCTCAATTAAGAAGAGAGAGGAAAAAGTAAAAATGATTTGAATAAATTCGAAGCTGATAGGGCGTACAGGAGGGAGCATGGAAATAATTATTCGATACGGTTCAATAACAACCTCGTTAGGTGACATTCATTCCTGTAATTCTTTTCATGAGTTTTCCCGTGGCCTAATCAGAGGTTACTTTGTTTTTCCTTCATTATCTTCCTCCCCCTCGTCTCTTGGGCTGGTTTCTCCCTCGCATTATCCATAATTACGAAGCCGCTTCCTCATTATTTTTATTCTTCGAACAGGGGCTGGAGCATGAGCCACCGGAGAAACGACCCAAGCCTCTCGTTTTCATTTCCAAGCTCCACCACCCTCCATCCTCCCCCCGGCCACAAGTTCTATGGAGAAACATGGAGGACACTCTCTCGTATTTCGCTGGACATTTGTGTTCATTGTGTAATTGTTATGGGGCTGTTGCACGATTTATTTTTACGATTTTTTTTTACAGCTCGGGCCATTTCTCAGTGTTTTTTTTTCCTCATTTATTTTTAAATTAACTAGGGGATTGTGCCCTCTGAACGCTTCGAATTCCAACTCCCCGAAGCGCTGTTTACTTCATGCGTCGTGTGTTACGCATTACTCATATGATTTTATGTTACAGGGTAAGATAGAGTAAGATTTTCGGAAAGCAAGTTAAAAATTCGAATGCCTACATTTTCCTCTTTTTTACTCAACCAAATTGTAACTGAGAAAAAAAGTCTTAATTCACCAAAAATCCAACCCCGTTTCATACGGATAAATATGGCAACAGATCCCGTGACATCACAATAAGGATACGCCGCCGTGTGCTCCTTCGCCATTATTTTGGTATTTACTCTCTGGTCGCTGTTGTAGGGAGAGGGTATGTATATTGACTGTGCTTGCGATATTATCGTTGTTCAAGGTGAATATTTTTTGGCGTTATTTTTTTATTATTTTTAATTGATATTGTTCGCTCTAAAATTTGAATCGTGCGGCAAAAATGCTGCGCGGCAGCACCCAGATGTGTGGTAACATTTACCATGCGTTTGGTGAATGCTATTAGAGTTGCGTCCTTTGTTGCCATTGGGTTTGTTCGTGATCACTATTCTTTTATCAATGTCACTCAAATCATGCTTATTTGCTGGAGGATAAGTCATTTGACCAATTTCATTATTTTTCAGCATTTGCTCGCTTTACATAACCTAACTTTCATCTGAGTGATTATAGCCCTTACAATCACTAGTAGATCAAATACGTGTCAGCCTCACACTTCCCTCCAAATGTTCACACATTCATGCTTCTAATATTAAATGATGACACATTCGTAATCTTCTTGACCCTGCACGTTCAATGCCTCATCTATCTTCAAAGTATGGGAACCGGTGTTGCCATGTCACTCAATAAAATCCACCCTAGTTATGCTGGTGCTCACATGGAAAAAGGCACAGAATTTTCCGTTTGAGATTCTTCATTTGGCATGGGCAACTGCAAAGACGGATATTCGCCGAGAAGACGTTCAAGAATGAATAAATGATGAGGAGTTTTCTCGGCGATGCAGCCGGCGTGCCGTGCATCCAATGATGCCATTCAGCGCTTCATTTTGCCAAAAACTGAGCGTTAATTCGCATTAAATTCGTGCAATTTGGCAGCAACGTAGTGCACTCGAGGAGGACAAGGGCCCGCGTGTCGTTGCCTCATCCGCAGGTTCAGAGATCTCAATTTAGATTAGGGTCGGGGGCCTTGAATATTTCACAGCTTTTAACTTTTAGCCGCCACCCCCCCCCCCCCCTCGGCCTCTGGCCGAGCTCTTTGGCCCAATGGGCAGTAAACGGAATGGAAACGTGCGAGTGATCCAGATTAACCGAGAGCTCATCCAGTGCACTGAAAAAAGTCGGCGTTTCCTAGCCGGCACATGCCCTGAAAAGTCCTAAGGGTCTGCAGGCCTGTCGCGAGGGGCGCAGAAAGTGCGCACTTGCCTGAGGTGTCAACCGCATATCGACGGTCTAAGTCGGCAATCACATAACTCGTTTGCGGTGTCTGAAAATCTCCGCCTCTATGTTATTTTTTTAAAGGAGAACAAATTGACATCACTCCATGAAGTTTTTGCATAATTTTCTTCGCACAGAGAAGAAAAATCACGGCAGTTTTAAAGAGTTGCCGTTGAGTAGTTTTCCGTTTAAAAAATAAAGTATGATAGGAAGTCTGCGACGTCGCAAACCGAGTTATGTGATTGCCGACTTACACCGTCGATATGCGCCCACTGTGGGGCGCCTTTTCTCGCATTACTTCTGTATTTACTTAATTTCTCTCATAATATCCCTAGTGCCAATGACATGTCTTTTTTCCCGCTTTATCTTCTCCTCTTTCCTCCTCCTCATCCTCATCCTCCTCCTCATCCCCATCCTCTTCCTCCCCCCCCTCCTCCTCCCCATCCTCTTCCTCCTCCTCCTTCCTCCTCCTTCCTCCTCCTTCCTCCTCCTTCCTCCTCCTCTTTTTGCTCCTCTCTGTATTCTTTTCTCACCTCTTCTTTTTGCTGTCAATCTTCCTCTTTTCCTGTTTAATTCCTCTTTCACCTCTGCTTCTTCTTCCCTCCATCGTATTTAAAAAAATGATTTCGGTGCCAAAACTGCAAGATGTGATCTCGGTCTGCAACGTTGCAGACTTCCTGTCACACTTTATTTCCGACACGGAAAACTACTGAGCATCATTTCTTGAAAATTCCATTTATCACGGTAAAAAATCTCTGTATATCATCGAGTTCGACGGTTCACGAGATTGCTCCGAATGCCCGTAGTTAAAACTCCAGACGCCGACGAAAAACCCAACAAATAGACAAAATTACGTCGGCTTTAGGGGTAGATAGACATAAAAAAGCTCTTCATTTAAATGTGTCTTGGTCGTGTGGTTGTGTGCAAATAAAAAGTTGACTTTGTTAAAATCGAGTCCTCTTTTTTCTTTTTCCTCGCCGAGCGGAACTCGTTCGATGTGACCGCGCTCAGGTGTCAAACAAAATGATGAACTTCAGAAAATTCGCGGCGACGTTAGTTTAAAATTTGAGGCACGGAAACGTCGATAGAGTCGAGCCCGAAAAGTGAGTTGACGTCATTATTTTGGCTGTCAAACTGACGTGACGTCCGCGGCCGCGGCTGACAGCGAAAACCCAACGCGGGGGAAAAAAATAGAAATAACACTCGCCTAAGTAGAGACCCGACCGAGGCAGAAGCGCGGCGGGTGGGGGAGGGGGGTTATGGCGCGCGTTTATTTTATCTGAACTGCCGCGGGGGTTAGTTGATAGGGACGCGAAATCAGCAGCGGTGACGACTGTAAATGGGAACGCGGACGAGGAACAACGTAACTGCGAGAGCGATACGCGGTTTTATCTCGAAGAGCGGCATGGCGCCTGCCGTGGCTGTGGAGCCCAGAAAATTATGAATGACAGCAAAACAAAAACCGAAAAACCCCCCGCGCGACGGGGCGAACGAGAGGAGCGCGCGCAACTTGGCTGGAGCGGGGGTGGGGAGGAAGAGAGGGGGAGGGGGGTTGAAATTTGATTTTTATCAGCAAGAATCCAGGATCGAGGAGCGGCGGAAAAACAGTCGCACAATGACTGCAAAGGACGTATGAATACGTAATATGTTGACAGTGCCTATACGCATCTGGAATCTCTATCAACCCCACTGCCTGCCAACCACACCACCCCGACGAAGCCCCTCCCCCCACCCCTCGGTGTTTCGTCCCACTTGGGGGTTCGACACCCCTTTATGCGTTCCTCATCATGAGCTTAATTAGCCCGTAAGATTCTTCAAAATTGCTGACAGGCTGCGACTCGCTTCCCATGAGTACGTTGGCACTCTGACTAACTTCTCCTTACGAATCTCCTTGTGGAAAAAAAGAAGAAAAAAAAGTCGGTTGGTGCCAATTGAGAAAATTTCTACTTTTCTGCGGTTCATATTTAAGTTTTTTTCTGTAAAAAACACTATAAGGTCTTCTATTTTTAATGACTCCCCTCTGCTCCTCCTTCAGATTTAATCAAATCTCCACCGAAATCTTATCAAAAAATATTGTTTTTCAAATCCCGAAAAAATTCTGAGCTTTTTCAGGCTTGGGATTTCTCAGCCTCATACTACACCGTGATGCAGACTGCCCTCTCTCCGCCTATATCTGAACGTATTTATGCCAAAAGGAACTATGTCTCACACAAACCCCATGCACATAGTTTCTTTTAGCATAAATACGTCCATTCATGCGGAGGACCGTAACTCCATTCCAAGGTTTAGAAATTGACTTAACAATTCAATTTTCTCCAAGAATGTACCTGCTCGGACTTAGGCCAAATTTTTTTTGATTTTTGCTCGCGATCAGGAAAAAAATTGGGGGAATTTTCTGTTACAAACTCCCAAGTTCCTCCTGGTAAAAATACAATTTGAGAGGAGGAAGGTTACGCAGTTTCGTGAGGGAAGCAACGAACAGGGCAGAATCAAATCCTCATTTTCGGTGGATTAGATCCGAGCTCTTTGAGACTCTTTAGACGTTCTCAAAGAAAAAAATAGCCATGAATACGATTTCTGGGTGTTGGATGAACTAGTCGTAATCGTGAAATCGGGTTTTTTTCCACGAATAAAAAAAAACATACTTGTCTTACGAAGAGAAAAAAAAATTGAAACGGAGAATAGAGTTCATCGTCACTCCCTCCCCCCCCCCCCTTAAATGGCTAAAAAAGCTTCAATCCATTCCGAGATGCTTGGCAACAAGGTATTCTTCCCGTTGCCTTTCCTCGTTTTCGTGTTAATTTCTCATCTCTTGGCTGCTTTTGCGAAAATAATGAGCGGGGTCTCTTGAGCTGCACCCCTTTACCGATTCCAGTGGTAAGTCGACAGGCGGTTTTCTCCTTTGCCACAATGTCACTGCTCTTAAAACTCAACTGCCGTGGTATACGGAAGAACGCCTTACTTGCATTCGAGTTTTGCCAAATTTTCTCCAATAAGACATTCATTTTTCAGAGAAGTTATGGTTATTTTTCATTAGAATTTTCTGACACAGTAGACTGGCCTATGGTCGCAATTAGATAGAAAATTCGAAGGAAAATTTTCGTAAATTATTGAGAAAATTCGATGTTAATCGACAAGAATATGGCAATATCTGGCTGCTCGTACAGCGTTTTTCTTCGGCGCGGTAGTCATGAAGTCCGAATCGGCGGCCACGATAAGAACGCGCAATTATAAAATACGTGTTCAACGATGTATATTATATCCGAGAAACCTTCTTCACTTTTACGAAGAAATCCGCTTCTAAAACGGTATAATCATGCAGTTCGCGCGAATTTCAACCGGGATTGCATTAATTGTAGGTTTGAACCCGATTACCCAACCTCTAGGACTTGCTTCGATAATGATTCGTACGAAACGATCGAGAGCTTTTGTGCATAACCGGATAAATCAGAGTTTTAATAAGAATGGGTTCTTTTTTAATGACCAAATGATCACATTTTGAATAGACTACATTTTGCAATTAAGAACTACAATTTCTGGCAAAATTTAGACATAACGCGTGTACCATTAGTTTTCCTATGCACATAAGTGATTTTACAGATGATCCAGATATTGCAGTCTCGAATTGCAAAATGTAGTCCAAATCATCACTACTTTTGAAAAATATGTACATATTCTTTTGTAAGTGAATTTCCAAGGGAACAGTCACTTTAATTCACAAAAACTCAAAACTAAACTAGTGACACTAATGCATAAAAGAGCCGCAGCTGCAGGCACGCTGCATGCGGCTGGCCAACTCCCAACGCGCATTGACGCCTACAAACCTAAGGCGATACTTCAAGCATTGCGCAATGCGTGAAGTGTTCCCTTAGGTTTGAAGGCGTTAGTGCGCGTTGCATGCCGGTAGCACGCCGCTCCGCTCTGTGTTCGACTCTAATATTTAAAATCACGGAGTCGGCGTTTTTTAGCTCATGATTTTGAAATGTTTGCATATTCTGCATGGATTTTCTTCATTTAAATTGATGGGGAAAAAATGTATTAAAGAAAAATATAAAATGTGTTTTGTTAATATTAAGGTGGTTCCGTGTCTTTAATGGTCCCCAAAGCGCTTAATTATTTCTTTTATCTTTTGGTTTTTTCCCCTTTTATTTTCATTTTTGTATAGTTTCTTTCAACACAACTCTTATTTTACGCGTGGACGTAAACTACTGGACAAAACAGGCACGCGGACAAAAAATCGTTGACGGAATGACCTGAAACCTCAAAGTACTCACAACGCTGAAAATAATTTATCAGTTAATAAACCCCGGATGAGAATTCTCGTTGAGTCAGCCAGAAACCTCTTTAAAGCGACTGGCCGTGTCTGGAAATACGCGTTTAAAACAAAGAGATTTCCTGTTGACTCAAAGAGAATTCACATCCAGGAATTGATAATTGAAATCTATCGATCCAACAGAAATTTTTCTCCATGAAGTTTTCCAGGTAATTTTTACTTTATCAGTAAATATTCTGCAACATTCAAATGCAAATGTAGCATTGTTTCTTTGTTGTTTTTTTGTTCGTTTTCTCTCCGTACGGTATTAGCAATCCCCGCATCAGGGAACCCTGAATCCAATCCTTTATCCTTAATCCGGCAATCTTGGCGGGAAAGTCATTTACCTCCGGAGAGGTCGGCTAATTTGGATTCACTTTTTCTGCCATTATAATGGCTCGCCATTGTTGGCGGACATGAGAAACGGGAGCGAAAAATACGCGGAACGAAAATCCAGAAAACATTCTACATCTGCTAATTAAAAGGAGCGATTTACTCCCGTTACAAGAATGGCTGCAGTTGAAGACTTGCTGATGTGTACAAATTTAATTAGCCCCTGGCTCCATTGAAAACAAAAACTTAATGGCGGAAGTTCTTTTCAAACGGGAATTTCACTCTTCATGCGAAACTCTTGAGCCTAGATCTGAGCCTGCTCCGGTTCAGAACCGCTGCGCCCTGGTGCTCGGCTAAGCCTCCCGTTTCATATTTCTTTCCCTTAGCATGTCGTTGATCCTTGTTCCTTGCCTCTCGGATTTTTAATCTCTTATAATTGAGGGCTCCTTTATACAAACAGATCTAAACGGTAACCATTGAAATTAGAAATCTTGGATGCATGCACTTTGGCGATTGAAGAGGGCAACAACTTAATCTGAGAAAACGGCGCCTCAAGTATTTTTCCACTCTTTTTCGCGGAATTGTAGATCCGAACGAGGATTCTTTTGGGCTAAGAAATAAATAAGTCATATGGGCATTCAGAAGTTGCTACATATTCTCGGATTTTTTCAGATTATTCAATATGAAAAAAATTACTTATTTTCCCCTTGAAATTTTCAAGTACCTACTCGAAAAAAGAAATATCTGTCCGCATGGCATGATTTTTAATTTCATCACTCCCCTAAAAATATAAATGTCCATCAACGGTTCTAAAAATCGGTGTTCAATGCTTTCGCGCTACGCTGACAAAAACAAGTTCAATCGTATAAATTGAACGTCAGGTGTTCCGTACCATCCGAAATTATTCAGTTTGTCAAAGCGAACTAAGGTTTAGGTTACCAAACTTCGGTGGTTAAGTAAACTGATGAACGCAGTTCCGTCGTATGAACCGAACGTTTGTTTACACGGATGGAAAGGTCCGTGTGACACGACGAATAATTTGGACGACGTGGAACAGCGGCGTGGCGTGTTTTGCGATGCATCGATTGATCTGCCGTTAAAACCCATGGAAAAGGATCGATAAGCGTCAAACAGGGTGTTCGCATCAAACACCTTGATAATCGATTCTTTACCACAACTTCAAAATCATTCACGCCTCGCCACTGACATGGAACTCCGAACGCACGGTTCATATAACCAAACTTTTTTTTCACACTGAAAAAAAATTCTCGGCGTTTTTACCAAGGTCCGTTGGTACGTTTACCATCTCACTTTTTTTACCAATTATTGGTAATTTTACCAGGACAGACTGGTAAGCTTACCTAAAAACCGGTATTTTTACTGGGCTTTTCAGGTAAGAATACCACTTTTATTGGTAATCAATTCCCGGTAACTTTGCCGTTTTATTTCAGTAATTCTACCACAGTCGATAAAAAATATTGGCGTTTTTACCAAGGTCCAGTAAAATTACCGAGAAAGTTCAATAATTTTACCGAGATTTCTCGGTAAAATTACCAATTCTATAAATGTTAATTTTACCAAGAAAAAACTGGGATCAAATAGAACCCTGAATTCTTGGTAATTTTACCCTATTCTTAGTAAATACACGGAGATTTTTTTTTTTTTCAGTGCATATAACCAAACTTTTTTTTCAGGGTGTGTTCCGCACTGCAGGGGGCTCATGAACGATACCGTTTCTGGTCTTGACATTTTTCCCGCGAAAAAAGATGGATTTAAATTATTTTGCGTGGATGAGCGACACGGTGGGGACTGAGGGGTCGGATGGTGAGATGGAGGGGGAGGGGGAGGGGGGAGGGGGAGGGAGGAGGGGGAGGGGGAGGGGGGTCGTAGTGGGAGTCCGGTCGGGGGCCCGGGGGCCACTGCTCCGGTGTCATCCGAAGCGTGCGGGATTAATCAGTTAATGGATGCTGGGAATTTTCCCCGGTGCCCTAAACCCTCCTAACTCCGTCCTCGCTCGGAACATCACACACTCCAGCATCCACCTCCGGGAAGAAGAACCGCGTATCATCCATGTAAATATCAAGTGAAGACACGCGATTTTCGCTTCGTCTTCTTGGTCCTTGCATCCAGCGTTGCCATTTTTGCTGCTCCGTTACTGCAACGATGGGAAAAAGGAGAGTTTCATCGGAGGAGCGGCAATCCGGGGACCGGGGCGTCCTTACCTCTGAAGCGGAAACACAATTACATTTGTATTCATTACACCCCCGCATAATGTCCATAGTCTAGGCAACCGTCCGTGTGTGTGAGGACAGCTCGGCGCTTCCTAACCTCTCCGGTCGCGGATCTCTTGCAGCATTCAACAGCGTCTTAGCATGTGCAAAATGCGTCGTTATCCCCACGAAAGAACGTAACTACAGTTGAATGTTGCCGAATTTTCCCCGCAAGTTGCATTTTCACGGAAAGAATTTTGGGTATTTCTTTCTGGAAATTTTACTGATTTTTCCTCTGTCCTCATGCAAAAATCAGAAAAATGTTGGAGAAAAATCGCAAGGGCGTACGCGTGTGCAAAAATTAAAATGTTTCAGTCAATTTTGCAATCTTGGAACAAAGTTAAGTTCTTATCCGGGACGAGTAGGGCAATTGAATTTAGAAGTAACAGATTATCTAGAAAAACCAGGAAATTTGTAATTCTCTGTCTTTTGTAATACGATATGGATAAAGTGTTGAATCCTAAGTAGTAGGCTATGTTGAAGTGGTAGATCTTAGGCGCTGAATCGATTGCGCGTGGTCCCGAGGCTCCGCGCGCGATTCACCGGGCTCGTGAAGCTTTTCTGACCAGAAAATCCCACGGCGGCGTGCTGGCGCCTACAAACCTAACAGGGATACTTCACGCATTGCGTAATGCGTGAAGTATCCCTGTTAGGTTTGTAGGCGCAACAAGTGAGGATGGATAAAAATTTAAAAAAATAAATTTTTTCTCTTTTGATTACTATCTTTAATGAAAGTCATCGGATAAGCTTGCAATTGTAACTTAAGACTATAGAACTCCATGAGTTTTTAACAACTCTAGCCTTGAATTCACACGTGTATTCGTGATGCGTTGCAGCAGCTCCTAATTCTGAAGAGATCTCATGCAGAGAGGATACTTTGAACTTTCCGTTCGGATCCGTCTAGATTCAGACTCACGTTCTATCAACACTTAAACCGAATTTTAAATGACGGATTCTCCTTGACGAATTGAATGATCAAAAAAGGCTTCATTATTTATTTCAACGCGATTAAACGAAAATAGGTGATACAAAAATCTCAGAGTAAAATTGTGGTTGCAAGGAGAACCTAAGAATGAAAAACATGCTCTAAACGCGCGGGAGAAAACGACACGATAGTCGGTGAATTCTCATCTCTCCTCGACTTTTTCCGTAAGAAATATCCGAGGAATTCCGCTTCCTCCTCAGATGGAACTTATTTTGATTTAAGTTATTTCTAATTAAACCGAGGCATTCAATATAAAATACCTAGCCTGCCGCATTACTTCAAGAAATTAACCACTGCAATAATACTTTCTTCTTCCTCAGTGCCTTGTTTTTGTGAAAAGGAGTCCTTCGCATCAAGGCACTACACCCAGTTTGAGAGTTAGATGATAAGACTACTCGTTTCCAATCTTCCTCTCATGCTTGGTATGTCTTTCATGATTCACAGGATACTTTTCCCCTTTGATCCGTATATTCTATTTTTCTATGAACCAGAAATAGAAATTGTTCATGTTCTCAGCTGCTCCTTCCAGGATGAAAAAAAAGTTGCATAATCTTATCAGCATTGCAATTCCAGCAGTTCGTTGAGATGTGAGTAATTGAACTATTAAAAAGGAGACGTAGCAACAAGGCAGAACTTGTAGAATGCATCGCATGCATTTTTGTTATTCACAATTCGTTCATCCGTTATGAAATCCCCCGCTTTTCAGTAGCCTGTAAGCAGTCTCTCGTTGACCATGTTTCCAAAATAAAAAGATATGTCTTCCGTACTCGACTTGATACGTTTAATTGTAAACTCATAACAACAGTTCCGCATCACAAAATGTTGTCCCAAAGTCAAAGGAAAGTTATCATAACTTTTCTCTATTTCAGTATATAACGTAGCAAAGTAGGTATTTAACATTCAAATTTTCCTAAAATGTTCTTTGTTGTAACAGTATGAGCTCTCGTGAGAAAACACAAAATGGATTAAGGGGAAAAAACGAAAATACAAAACAAAACAATAGAAACAAAACAAAACAAAAAAACACACTAGAGTTTGAAAGCGAGAAATTAAGAGCCTGCTTGATGATCCCTCCACCCTCCCGCTGGGATTAAGAATAATTTTTGGACTTTTTCCAAACGAGCATCAAATTACAATAAGACACATTAACCCTAGCAAAAGCATGAGACTATCTCCGGCAGCAGATGTAATTATGAAACCGCGCCCATTATGTAATCTAAGGTAATTTACTTCCTATAAAAAAGCAGGCCCATTTGTACGGAGGTGAACGCAACGAGTATTAAAACAAAATAAAACACAGGCAAGCTTCCGTGGATGAGTTTCGAGAAGCCCTCCCCCCTTCCATTCCGCGCCACCCCTATTCGGCCTCCAAAAGTTTAAATGAGCCACTCTATTCGTCGCTTAAACCGAAATAAAGCCTATCCGCATTCTTTTAGTGAGTTTTGGTGAGCACAGAGATTAAATTGCAACAGGGCTTGTCTCAAAATGCATTTAAGCCCTTTTTGCTTTTGGAGGAAGAGCCTATTTCACCGTACTCGGATCCCCTCTATGAAGAGCACCGACTTTTTAAGTTTTTAATACGTACTAAGTATGTGCTTTATTATCATAGCCCGGGAAGATAATTGAGTTTTGATATTTTCGAATAAACTTTATCGCCAACTTTTCTTGCGGGACTGACGGAATCTGCTCGGCTAACTTTTTTAATCACTATTTACTTACGCGCACGTATACTTTACTTAAACATGAGCGAGGCGCAAGGAAGACGGCTTCTTTTATCCTCCATGTCTTATTATAGATAGTTTTTGTTCCTGTTTTTGTTCCTTCCATTCTTTCTCTCTATTTCTTTCTATCTTCTTTTCTTTCTTTCTTTCTCTCTCTCTTTCTCTATCTCTCTTTATGCGCTCCACTAAACTTAAAATTTAACCCTCCCCCTCAACCCTTTTGTATTTTCACTGATGTAAACACACAGAGGTGTAAATGCATGGTCTTAGATGCTAAAGCACCGCTTTAAAATAAACTTATCTTAATACTACTACTCCCTTTCTTCCTCTCTTTAAAATTTAACCTTTCCTCTCAACCCTTTGTATTTTTAGTGATATTTCCATGTAAATTTATTATTGTTACTGCCCTCTTTAGAGGTGTAAATGGCCTTAGATGCTAAAGCACCGCTTTAAAATAAAATTATTTTACTACTACTACTACTCTCTTTCTTTCTTTCTTTCTTTCTTTCTCTCTTTCATAAGGTAGACAGGAATGATGAAAAAAGTTAGGTTAAATGAGTGGAACTTTCGGTTACACAAACTGAAAGTTCGGTTTAACAAACCGAATAGTTGAGTATCTACTGAACGTTCAGTTCATAAGACCTACACTGGGGAAAAAAAAAACACATTGGATGTAGAGTCCAGACTCTTTAAAACATCGACAAGAAAAAAGACTCTTGTTTCAATCAGATTTTTGCTTAAATCAAGATCCAAGACTCTTAATTTGAGCGGATTTCCTTTTGATTTAAGCAAAAATCTGATTGAATCAAAAGTATTTTTTCTTGCAAACGTTTTCAAGAGTCTGGACTCTAGATCCAACGTGTTTTTTTTCCAGTGTACCTTTTCTATTCAGTAAAGAGTATCTTTTGAAAATGTAAAATCCAAATGACTCTAAGTATTTTTCATTCCTATGGCTCACTTAAATGAAAGTTTACTAGAATGACACGCAGTACTGAAATTTCGTTCGAGGGAAGATTTTGCTTTTCAACCTATACGCGAAACGCAATTTGATGATATTTCTCATCATCAATGTGATGATTTAACCATCGCCATTAAACGAATATTCCACTCATCACACAAAAAGTTTCGTTTTTCTGGTTGAAGTCAGAACAAATTAAGTAAAAGCCTCACGATGCGAAGACGCAACCAGTGTAACAGAGCAACCAAACAAAGGCTCTGCAACAATTGACTGAGCTCGAAATGGACAAATGAAGCGTTGATGCTGTTTGACAGCACTTGTCATGATTGTAGCGAGCTGCCAGATTGCACATTTCATTGTCAGCAATTCTATCGTTGCGCCTCAAAGTTTAAAAGACACTAACTTCTACCAGGCATCTGCGATGTGTTTGTTCTTTTCAGCTGATATTCGAGAGAGAGCTGCTTGATTTTCGTGTGAGTTAAGAGCATTTGATTATTTAAAATCTTCCTTCTACTTTGATACACTGTGTTTTGCAAATATAACGATTCGCTTGGGTGTTGGCCTGATTTAGAAATGACGTCACTCCTGAGAATCCCTATAGTCTGAAAGTTATATTTGGAGGTCAACGCTCAGATTCCACTACTGATGACTGATGAACCTAAATCCAAGCAATTTCTGCACGGAATCTAATCTCATTTGCTAAAACTTGCCATTAAGGTACTCGCCTCGACTTTCAACTCAAAATTCACTTACTTCGTCGTCATACTGCCCAACAAGCCGTTGTCGTACCGCCTGAACACGTTTTGCGGCATCATTAGGCGTGTTTTATTCTCAACAAGGTACCTAGCAACTATTATCTAGTGAAAATCAGCGTTGACCTCTGAACTTAACGTCTGCCTCAACCGCGATCACGTTATTTAAATTAATAGAGTAAAGCCTCCATAGTATATTGCCTCTGAGTGTAACCTAACTTAACTAACCCTAAATTACATAAGAGTAAAGCCTCCATAGTATATTGCCTCTGAGTGTAACCTAACTTAACTAACCCTCTAACTTAATCTGACATGATGTAACCTACTTTTGTGGCCAGAGGCGATTTAAATCAGGATCCTCACTGCTATCTCCCCTACGACTTATAGGTTGCTGTCGGGAAGCAACGTTCAGATTTTCCTGATTGAACACAGTCCAGTTCGGCAACTATTGGAGAACAGCGATTTTTCAGTTGGGTAGAAAATACGATTTTTGACTTTTCACTAGAACACTCCTACACCCGGGTATATCTCAGAGACTGAATTGTAAGTTGTTTAATTCCTCATATGCCAACAGAGAGATTATTGTCGCACTTTTATCCCAAAGCATTTAGCCCGCGACAAAACCTTTAATAACTTACTTGGCGTGGACTTGCATGCACATATCAAGGATTATACACTCCTCTATAAGATACCAAAATCTTGATACTGGGTTTTTTGTGGTACTGATCTTCTCCCTGGAGTTGGTTATAGATTTATCTTGATTAGAGGTCTGATATCGCGAGATGAGTTTTTACACGCGGTGAAGGTTTTCGATTTGGATTGCGTTTTGCAAAAAAGAACCACGAGCATTCCAATGTCTCTAAGATTGTGCAACTTTTTCCACCTTGCAAATATAAACTGATCACCTGAATAAGTTTTATCCTTACTCTTGCTGAATTCAAGCCAAAAATTATGTTTGTAAATTTAATATTTTATATGATTTCAGTTGTTTTTATTGCAAAGAAAGTAACTTGCACAATCCTAGCAACGTTGGAATGCTCTATGTTCCTTTTTACAAAATACAACCCATTTGATGATCGGTTCTTAGGAAAAATCTTGCGGGATCTAAGTTTTTGCTTTTTAGTAGGTTTTTCTCGGATCAACTCTCAAGTAAAAGAAACTGCCCCCTACCCTCCTTAGCTCGTAACTTAATTTTTGGGCGTCAGAGCACTAACTACATCGTGAACTCAAATTTTGAATTTTGATCCAACTTAACAACAGTCGCCTTTGCCTCCCGGACCGAGGTCCCTTTTCACGTGGAAGATTTCAAACCTTAACGCTCCCTTCATTCTAAAGTTAGAAAATGTCAGAGATAAAACTTGTATAGGAGAGAATTTTCTCGTGCTTGTTGTCGTCAGCGGAAGAACCAATCAGCTGCATCTAACGAAACGACACAACGCGCTAAGCCGCGGAAAATCGTGAGCTAAGGCAGAGCGGAGCGCCTTCAATTTTTTCGTATGTAACACGCACAACCGGAAAGCGCGAATAGTCGCATCACGGCGCCGGTGGCATCCTGAAGCCGAACCCACACGGAAACCGTTCACACATTTGCGTCTCTTCCACTGTTTATCGTACGAGACGATATTAAACGAGTAAAAGCATTAGTTCAGTATAGTATTCAAACCTGTACATATGTTCAATAGTATGTTTTTTTTAGGATTATTTTAGAATTAAGGTTCCAAAATATGCCTTTTTAAAGTGCTGCTGCAACAGATTTTGTCATTGAAAGTATATAATGTCTCTGTGTCTGAAGTCGGCCATTTTTTAATTTTAGATAGTCTCGTGAAGTGTAAGATGGGTGAACCAATCAGGAATGGACCTCCTTCCTCCCATGATAATACTCTACCTATGACGGTACTATAATAGAGTGGACGGTGACCAAAGACAGTATGTTTTAAAGATCTCGCACCGCTATCTTCTCTAGGGCGTAAATGTTATTTTCGGAGGTCAACGATCAGATTCGTTTATTGATTACTGATGACTAAAGAGTTGAGCAATCGATTTAGCAAACATAACCTAATTTGAGAAAATTCGCTTAGCCGCGACATTAATAAGCCATTATCTGGAAAATTGTATGCTTGGCAAGTTCAGCAAGTTAGTAATCATCATCCAGCAGAAAGTACCGCCGATCACCTAACTCGATTACGTTGCTTGGATAGTTAGAGTAGAGTCTCTAAAATATTATCTGTATGCTGCCTTGCTGAGAAAAAACGCCGTATGAGCCTTCAGACATTACCAAATTTCCTTAGGCAAATCACACATTTTTGGGAATATTTGTAAATGTCTTTCGTTTTTTCTGAGAATTGGCTTCGTACTTTTCTGAAAATTTCAGAGTAAATTATTCATAACTTATTTCAAAATTAATTATTTCCGGAGAGGAAATTTGGCAACATTCAAAGGATCATACGGCGTTTTTTCTTAGCACGGCAGCGTGTTAGATCCCATCGCTCACTAGGAGGTGACCGGTGTCCATTCCGGCATCGGCGCGGGGGGCCCGACTTCCAGGATTAATCCCGCTTTGTAACTCGGCCGAGGCCGGGATAATCTGGACGCGTTTCACCAGCCGAGTCGCCGCGGATCGCGATTAGGACACCCTGACGTAAAGACGTAACTGCTTTCCGGGTTGAGCTCCATTGTCCATAAGACTTCATGCACCCCTCGGCTCACGTGGGAAGCGAGATACGCTCTTCGTCGGAGGAACGACAACTTGAGAGGAAACAATTGGAGCAGTCGCTTTGTCAGGGACCCGATTCTGATCAGCAGATCAAACGATATAAATTGAAGGGAAACGGCCTCCCCTGCCCCCACCCTGCGCACCCCTCCTCCTCGGCGGAGTCCCGCGCAACATTCCGCTGCACTGCTCACCTAAAGGTCGCTGATGCGCCTCAAAGCCGTTGTCCCGCGCTCTCATTGAAAGGTGTAAACGCCACGGTGGAATTTCCTCCCGGACCAACGGACCGTCTCGAAATTCGCCGCGCGCTAGGCCTCTGCTGATACCGGCGCCGGCGTCAAAACTAAGCCACGACCAAGGCATCCCTGCCGCGCTAAGGAGGAACGCCGTATGAAACTTCAGGCGATGCCAAGTTTCCTTCGATAAAACGCAAATTTCCTCGTAAGCTTATGAATATTTTCTTTCCAATTTTTCGGATAATTTTGTTCGCAATTTCACCTAAAGATTCTGAAAATTCAAACGAAAAATATTCATAACTTTCTTCAAAAATAAAAATTTTATTGGAGGAAATTTGGCAACGCTCGAATGTTCTTACGGCGTTATTCCTTAGCACGGCAGATCTCTACCCGCGTGCTCCGTGCCTTGTGATGAACTCCGCTTTACAATCTGTATAGGAATCGTCCGTGCTTCGAGGAAGACAATTTGATTACAGCGACTAAGCTTCGGTCCGTATTGAACATCGTAGTATTCCGGCTCAGGTAACCGATTTTTTTCAGTCGTAGAAACCAAATATCGGTTAACTGAACAAAAATGATTTCTATGACCAAACATTTCGGTTGCTTAAACCGAAAGGTGGCAAGTCATTTTTCCTAAAACATTTTTTCCTACTGCAATTTTTCCTGATACTTTTTTCCTACTGGTTTTTTGTCCCATCACAGTTAGTCCTACGAGTGAGATGTCCTACTGGCTTTTTTCCTAGGGGCATTTGTCCTAAATTCAATTTTAAAACTAGGGGATCGAGAACCCTAGTAGCAGAGTTATATAAAAAATTTGTTTTTAAAAGTATAAACCGTAAATAACCACAAGCTAAAGAATATTCATTGTTTATGTAATGGATGTAAAGTTTTTTAGTTAAAAGTTTACTAAAAAACTTATTTTATTATGTAACCCTTAGTATAAAAGTTATATAACCAAATTCAAAGAGTGTATAAAATGAATTTTCATTATTCTTCCTGGCTGGTAGCGCACTCTAGTTATGAAGTGTGCAAGTTTTCATATGCGTTACTACCAGGTGGTGGATCATCGTAGAGTTGTGACTTACCTTAAATCCGCGCCGTCCTAGTCGGGATTAGAACCCTCACCTCGGGATGGAGTTGCAATCCGAAGTCCAGTACTTTACCACCAGACCAGCCAGGCTTGATGTGAATGGGTCCCTAAATTCAATCTCTTAACTATCGCAGGCCTTTGAGTCCGTAATATTTTGTTTATTGACGGATTCTTATGATATTTTACCAGACTTTATTATTTATTATTTATTTATTTATTGTTTTTTATTTCATGATGTAATTTTTTCATTTTCATTTTTTTTAACTCTCTCTCATTTTTTTAGCTCTCTCTTTTTTTTAACTATCATGATTTTTAACTATCATTTTTTCTAACTCTCTCTATTTTTTTTAACTCTCATTTTTTTAACTCTCTCTCTCTCTCTATTTTTTAACTTTATAATTGCGTCTTTTTCCAGTTTTAATTATTTGGGCCTTTTTCTAGTTTGAATTTATGTCGATGTATTTATGTTATTTATTTATTATTATTATCATTTCCTTTTTTCTTTTAAATTTTTATAATATTAATTTAAACATTTTAAAAAAAATCAAAATTTTTAAAATAATATTTAATAATATTTTTAAAATATTAACAAAAATAATTATGATATACTTTAAAAATATTATAAAATATTATTTTAAAAATTTTAATTTTTTATATTTTTAATATATTTTTAAAACGTTTTAAAAATATTCATTGATATCATCATTCATGAAAATGAGATAGGTTTACGTTAAAGTCATTCAGGTCATTTATATAACAGTTATATTAAGCAAATTAAGCAAAAGGATACTATGCGTATAAAGAAAATTTATAAAAACCCTTCCTCAATTATATAAATTTTATATAAACGTTATCTTCTGAAAATATGAATAATTATTTTCATGGGCATTTTATATAAAACTTATATACACGATATATAAACTTTAGTTAAAATGGTGATTATATAACCGGTATTAATTCCTTATACGTTTGTTAGGAAGGGGAAAGTGAATCATGCTACTAGGGAAAGTAAAAAAACAACATAGGTACCTCACAAGTTAAAGTTGTGGCCGCGTGCCCGTAAGTAGTGGAGCTTCATCCTCCTCCTTATATTGAGGGTATAGAAGGCTCAGTTTGTGATGCCTCCTGTTCATGCGCTTATATTCGGCTCGCTGAGAAAACTTTACTCTTTCTGAAAAATTTCCCTCTACTCTACTCATGTTTACGTTTCAATTATTATTGGATTATTACGACAAACACCCTTAAGAAAAAAGCCAGTGGGATATCTCACTCGTAGGACTTACTGCATGTAATGGGACAAAAAACGAGTAGGAAAAAAGTATTAGGAAAACCTGATGTAGGAAAAAAAAATTTAGGAAAAATGACCTATATAATGATGAATATGCTGAACGATGCTGAATATGAACTGAACTTCTTCTCCATGCATACTGACGATAGGCAATTTTTCCGATTTTTTAACCGATGGATCAAAATGAAATACGGTCCGATGGTTTTTCGTGTTTCGACTAGGGAGAGTCGGTTTACTTAGTGGCAATCTGTTTGACCTAAGTATCAAATGAGTCACGACGTTCTGAAAACATGAACGTTCCTCATAATAGCGCTGCGCCATTTAATGTTTTTTTGTTCTTCTTCCTGCTTTTCTTTGTTCTTATCCCCCTTCTTTTTCACCTTCTTCATCTTCAACTTCTTTTTCTTTCTTTTTAAGTACTTATATTTTATTTTCCTCTAACCACATCCTTTTTCTTCGTCCTCTGTCTTAAGAAGAAAAGGAAAAAAAAGAGACGAGGAACTTATTTCACTGAACGCCTTCATCCAGCTCGTTATCAAATATCATACATTACTATGGTATTTTTCGACGAGAAACTCGAATTTTCAGGCATATTTTCAAGATTCGCAAATCCAAGATGGCGGGTGTAGCATAGAATGCTATCTCGGCTCCTGTTCCGTCAATTTTTTTTGAAACTTGGTATCATATCAGAGAGTATTTTTCGACGAGAAACTGGAATTTTTATCCACAAAAATCTGATCGTTAGTTTCTTTTGGTTTAACTATGAACTTCAGCGAGAAACCCCATGATATCCTACCAAGAATATTTCCATGTAAAGATGAGCCGTCAAGCTGAAAATTCATTGCCGAAAAGACAGTGAACTCCACAAAATAGACGTTAAGTAAATTTCATAAATATTAATTTAAAGTTTCTCCTCCCTTCAGTAGTATTGTTGAGAAAAAGCAAAATATAGACAAAGAATATTTTTAAAAAAACCGATACAAATTTTTCAACTTTTTTGTAGTACAATGGCACAAAAAAATTGATAAATTATTATCGAATTTTCAAATTATTTTTTGTCTATATTTTGCGTTTTCCCGATAGTAATGTTGCAGGGAGGAGAAACTCTAAATCAATAGTAATGAAATTTACTTAGCGTCTATTTTGTGGAATATCACTGTATTTTTGGCGACGAATGTTTAAACGTAAAGTTTGTCACATTCAATGTTTTCGGTTGGATACCCACAAAGATAACGATCCGGTAAAGAGCGTGACATTAAAAATGTGAAACAGCTTACCTGACTAGAATATCTCGAAGGTAGAAATGAGCGCTAGAGCGAGTGTAAGTAGCTACTGCGTGAAAGCTCTTGCGGTGTGGTGAAATCCTTTTCCATGCTTCATTTTCTCGAGAGTGCAGTTCCGTTTTTCCCGCCAAAAAAAACCACGAGGCCACTCAAGAGTGAAATCCAGCGACGGATTAAATATTCAACAGCTTTCAGATCGAATCCATCAGCATCTAAGTCTGCCTCAACGAACCGTCCTCATCCCTCGACAGTGTCACTTTCTAATCCTCTCCGATGAACTGCAAGGTATCAGAATGCACGGCACTTATTCGTTGATACAATCACGAAACCGTCCGAGATGAAAACGGAATTTCGCGCCTGAGAATGATTATAAAGAGTGTGCTGCGAACGGAAGCTAGTGGAAACCTGGCACCTTGAACTCGTGAATGAAGCAGCGAATCATTGCGTCACTTTATGTGAAGTAACCTATTTTTCTTAGAATTCTTAAATGATAGCGTTTAGAATATTACCCAATATTCACTCTTATTGATTCTCCATTCCTCGTTTTCGACAGCCAAAAAATCACCGTCACCAGTAAGCATTGCTCTTCCTTTTACACGTAAAAAAACAAGTTTAAGCGTCGAGCTGTGGACATTATATTTAACGGGATAAAAATACCCGAATTATTTTTTATGTTTTTTTCACAACGTGCAAAAGAAGCACGACTTTCGCTTTCAAAGACGAGACATCATCGATGGTTCAGTCAAATCAATGGAGTAACAACACCAGTGACAAAACAGGACGGAGAGAGAACTATGGATTCGTGTTGTAACCCTGTTTTGCCATATGAATAGACGTGCAATTTTTATAATCTACTACGAACTAGCAATTTACTACCGATGACTCGATCGAATCCACGATGAAATGAACGTAGAGTATGCGTGTGAGAAAATTCGTATGAAAATGTTTGCCCTGGTGCGGTCTAATCACGTGGAAGCGAGGCGCGAGTTTCGTTATCAACCGATTGGTCACCGATGACGCGTTGAGATCAACGATGATTGGAGCGGCGAAAAAAAGCACGTGGTCGCGGACGAAGCGAAGCGGGGGCGAGCGCACTGACGCCGAGCGGAAGCGAAGAACGACTGAGGACGAGAAACTCGGGGCAGTCACCCTCACCCGACTCGGGTCCCCGCCCCCCGGCTCGAGGGGGTGGCGCTGGAGGTGTATGCGCTGCGAATCCCTCAATCGAATAGGCAACCCTAATTGCTCTGTGATAAGCCGGCGTCGCGCCGCGCCGCGTCTCCCTCTAAGCTCGATGCTTAACTGACGTAAGTGCAGCACGGATTACGACTCGTGAGTGCTCTCATCAATCCGTGACGTCACGCGTTCGACGATCGGGGCTCTTTGATTGGGTGCGGTTGCGGGCTCCTCGTTAGGCGACCTAGGTTGGGCTCTCAGTTCTTGCACTTGCCTCGTGATCAGGTGCAATTGAGTCGCTCTCGTAACGCAGCTTTCCCTAGTATTTCACACTCTCAGCTGTGGGTGGAATTCAGAGGCGGATTCAGCAATTTGGCAACACCGGTTTTCCTTCATTTAAACCTATGCTAAATAATCGATTCTTGTCGGAGCACCTAGCCGTTCCATGAATCGATACATTCTCATAGGTTTAAATGGAAAAAAGACAATGTTGCCAAGTTGCTGGATCCGCCAATAGTGGAATTTGGGGAGAGCCCGAGTAGGCCTGCCCCCCAGAAATCTTTTGATGAATTTTACGAAACGTGCGTGACGTATCTGGACGTATTTCGACTATAGGGAACTAAGTGCCAAATTTTCAATTTTCAGTTTTTAGAGGATTTGTATTCTACATCATCTGAGCTACTCTGAGGTATGAGTATGTCCCGGAAAAACTCATCTCATCCCGTTTGAATAGCGCATGAAAGATCGTAAAACGGGGGACGGAGGATTACGAATTAAAGCAAATGGAACTAAGTGTGGTCCCCTTTTGATGTAATGCGCTAGTCGGGATACTGCGCTCTATCAAACGGAACTATGTGCAATCTTCCTTCTATCTCGCAAAATTTAGTTGACTCTCAAATTTTTTGGAGTTTTGGCAATTTTTATCTTAGAGGAGCTCTTCGATTTTCAAACAAGCCGCGGAGATTCAAAATCGGTCCATTAATGAAGAAACGCCAATGGTTTTATCAATACTTGCTCAACTGGAAAGTTTGAAAATTGCACATGGTCCTGTTAAGAGAAAATCGTCCATCTTTGATCACTGTGATTGTATTTCAATAAACTTTTCGATGAGAAAAAATCAAAATTTTTCTTATGTCGACTCAGCTTTTCAAAATTCTGCTCGTGGAGGCTCCCTGAACCCCCTTTGGAGCTGTGAAAGTCTCTTCGAACTTCCCTTCCCTGGTAAAAATTGGCGATAAGAGCTGCGTTTCAAAATAACATAGGAATTCTTATAGCCGGTTAAAGGAGGCTACAGAAAATCATACAGCTGGCTGTAGAATGCGGAGAAAATCATACGGCCGGGCTATACGAAGCGATAAAAAATTATGCAGCCGGGCTATAGTTCTTATCGCCGGGCTTTACTTTATCGCATGGCTATTGCTTTTTCGCCATCGATTATAAAAGGCTATAAGAAATTGTGTAGAAATTCGTGTGCTTTGGAAATCATTAAGTTTGATACGGAACCACCTTGATATTTACAAAACACACATTATATTTTCCTTTAATACATATTTTTTTTCATCAATTAAAACGAGAATAATCCATACAGGATGTGCAAACATTTCAAAATCTTGAGTTAAATAACGCTGACTCCGCCAGATTATATATTAGAGCCTAACACAAAGCGGAGCGACGACGCGCTGGCGCCTACAAACCTAACAGGGATACTTCAGGCATTGTGCAATGCGTGAGGTATCCCTGTTAGGTTTGTAGGCGCCAATGCGCGTTTCGTGCTCTCTGCCTGCCCGCCGCGCCGCAGCGTGCCACGGCGTCTGAAGCAACTATTTCACACCAGAGGTATTGCACAGTATCATACGAAACTGAAGGCGCTCTAATATATTAGGAATGGCAGGCATCCTTCAAAAGTACGGAGCTTTCCTCGCAAAATAAATCAAGATACTATGGCACAAAAAGAGAGCGGTAGTTAAAAAACTCGCCAAGTCCTAGCATCCGTAATTAATAACGTTTAGCATACACTTTATCGCCTGGCTGTTGCTTAATCGCCATCGGCTATAAAAGGCTATAAGAAATTGTGTAGCCGGCTATAGAAGCTATTGGAAATCTTACAGCCGGCTGTAGGTCTATGGTATTTTGGAACGCAGATTCAACTGCCAATTTTTACCAGGCTAATAAAGAGCTAAGAGCTAATAAAGGCTTCACCATATTGCTTGGGCTGGGATGTCTTATATGCCTTCAGATTCTTCATGATAATTTACCTTCCTGGCCCCCTCCACAGAGAATTCCTAGTTACACCGATGTTCTCGGCTACTCTGATATTTTTCCATCTCATTAATAGACTGATGTAGTGGCAACGCCATTTCACGTGAAGCTCAAAAACAGAAAGCAATAGCCAGAACTTTGAGGAGCAGTCTGCCAAGTGGCCCCTATTTCTGAAATGGCAAAGTTAGTTGTTCCTGAAAAAGTAGAAATGCAAAAATCGAGGCATGTATGGGAGCAACAGTTACGTAAAAATTGTCGTAATTACCAATGAGACAGCAGTAACTACACGACACCTCGCAAGGCAGCAATGCACACAACTGTCATGTGCATTTTAGCATCCTCTCTGCCGATCCCTACGAATTATTCTTTTCCTAATAACCTAACCTAACCCAACCTAACCTAACCTAACACGTAGCTACATGAACGGGGTGGAGATGTTAAAATGTTACTTATTGCTATTTTGCGCAGCATTGAATGAAGAAATCTCTCGTTTTATAGTTTTCATATAAAACTGCAGTTGGTAAGAAATAAGTGCAGATGTTATTGCGTTTCGCTAGCTCTATCTTAATGAAAATCCTCGAGAGGCAAATGTATTGACGCATAATTCTGAGGAACAACTAAGCGAACTTTTTCGGTTTTTGTTCCTACCGATAGCTTCTTGTACCTTTTAGAGGGAAAAAAATGGAAGTGAAGAATTTTATCGAGGAAATGTTCCACGGAGTTTTGGAAAGCTTTACATGCAAATGGCAATTACCGCTTGGTCAATTATCCGGCCACTTCTGATTAGTCGACCTCTCTGTGTACTCTGCGTCGGAATGTTCAAGGCCTACCTGTGATCCTCAAAACTGGCAATCAACGCAAAAAAGTGATTGACTGCTGTAAAGTGGCCATTCTACCCCTGATTTTTGGTAATAGAGTAATAAGACTTTTCCAATACATAGTAGAAATACTGAGGTAGTAGCAGATGGTAATGGTATCATAGCGTAAATGTTCACTACATCAATTTTATAAAATGATTTATGTAAAATACGTATTGAAGCAAGAAAAAATTTAATTTTACCCGCGCCTTACCGAGATCTTAAATATACAGAAAATTGCAGAAATGTAATGTATTCGTATTATGATTTTTTAAAACCATTGCCTGTTATCATCATTCTTTCTCCGCTAAGCGTTTTTATGGTCCACATAAAATACATAAAAGACATGACGCGGTGCCATAAATAAGTGTTTATAAAAAGTTAAAGGAAAGTAAATGTTTCTTTGTTGATACTCAAACGCCTACAAGGAGTGACGTAATGCGAATGTTGATAGACTCAACACATGGTTAGACTAATTTGAAACTTTCTTTGAGGCCAGACAAGCTTTTAAAGGCAAAGCATTTGTTGCGGCTGTTCTTTTATCGTCCTTCCTCCGCTGAAAAATTATTATAAAAGGGAAGCTTCAGAGTTTTAAACGAATTTCTAGACATAAAGAACATTGAGAAGATTTGGTTCTTACTTCCTCCTCCTTCCTTCCGGGCAAAGTTTCAACAAAAACAATAAAGTTCCTTAGGTTTTACGAGGTAAGTAATATTAGATTCGCTCTCTATCTAATTTCATGAAGTGTACGCATAATATTTTATGCTTCGCATTTCTCTGCTCATAAAAAAGAGGGAAGAGAGGTAGTTCGCCTCGGATGATGCGTCGCTTCGGGGTTAAAATCGAGGGATTTTTAAAAAATGAATTTACAATCCTGCGTAATTTTATTAGACCTCTCGGCGATGTCAGTGCTCTCTTTCTTTAAAAGTTTCCACTTTCAGTCCCAGAATCGTGCGATTTTCCGCTCTTTAAGAGGCGCTAATTGGGACTTGAAAAGAGAACTGTTGGAAGAAAGTGCCCAGTAAGTGAATCTTCTTGAAGGTATCATAACTAATGAAAAAATTAAAGTTATTCTTTCTCTCGAATCGAGTTCAAACTTGCTGCGTTAGTCTAATGCAGTGTTAATGTAAATTAGTCGGTGTAAATTAAATTACTGTAGGTACAATGCCAATTTCGTCGGTGCGCAGCACCACTTATAGACTAGCCAGATGAAAATCAGTATCATATCAATGGTGCAGAACACCACCTTTTTCCTCAGTGTAAAAGAAATAAAGTTACCCTCTCGTAAAGATAGGTGCACAATCAAATTATTTCTGAGATTTATGAGCTTGAAAGTGTTTTTGAGGCCTAAAGGAGACTCTCGTAAAATAGTGAACAATATTAAAGACCATTTTTGTCAATGCTTCATTCATACAGACGTGCAGACGATTTTGTACAGACATTTCGGCCGACATACTTTGACCTGCTCTTAATGTTAAATAATTTAACAGCCAAGAAGCTGTATAATCAATCGGCGTGTAAACAGAATTGCAGTAAAATAAGACATGATTGCTGCAAGATTGAACTATACTAGGAACTTTATCGGGAAGCCAAGGATATCCAGGCTGCACCACAAAAACTTAGCGTTTCTGATTTCCAAGAGGATCTGACTACAATACAATGCATTTGTACACTTTTCATGATTTAAATTATTCAACATGAAAACGCATTCATTCCAGGATGCCCGCGGGCTGATTATTGAAATTGATAGACAAAGCTATGGACAAAGAAGACCCCGGGCAAATGAGGCGATCCTACATTGGTTGAAGGAAATTTTTTCGATGGACAAAGGTGATGAGTGATAGATTAACTAACGGCAACGGACAAGAAAACTTTAGTCGGTCCATTACTTTCCCTCTCAGTCTATAACAACCATCCGTTCCAATCAATCAAATCGCTCCATACCCCTTATGTCTTCTTTGTCTATCGCTATGTCTATCAATTTCAATAATCAACCTGCTGGACGACCGCTCAAGAGATGAGTACACAACTGGCTCTCACCCCCGCAGGATCCATTAATATTTTTCATGTTTAAATTGACGACTGGTTGCTCAAATGAAGATCGGTTTATATTCTATTTTATCAATATCATGCGTGCCTGATACGGCGATGGCTGAACAAGAAGGGCTGATGCCCTAATTAAAAGAAAAATAAGAAAAAAATGCCATTTTATGTCTAGCGCAGGTTCTTGTCGAGAATTCAATCCAATTTGATGACTTCGCTAGTCGATAAATGTAAAATGGAACGTAAGTACTCCAAGGAGAAAGAACAAAATCGCTTTCAATAAAGGATATAGGCAAAACGGTTGTTTCCAAGTTCAAATAGTGGTATCTCTTGTTTTAAGTACTTGCATTCACAGCTTGTACCTCACTCAGTGGAATCGCCGGGTCCACGTGTTTTATATAAACTTGGTAAGATACTATGAACGATAAAAAAAAATGCGAAAAGACTTATGCGGACTATTCGCAATTTCTAATGATGAAATATCTCCAATTTGAGCCGCAGGACACAAAGGGATTTTTTGCGAGTAATCAACAATTATTTCCGTCAAAGTAATGGTGGCTGTTTTATGAATTTTCATTGCTTACTAGCAGCTCCCGAGGCTTAGATTTTCTTTAAGTCTTAAAATGGGAGATTAATAAACTTAAGTATAATTAGGTTTCCAAGAATAATTCATTCCGAAACGATTCAAAAATTTGTTTTGAAAAGAATAAAACAGCGAACATTTACATTTTTCATGGAATCATATTTAACATCTTCTGTTCACACACCTTGGAATGAAATTCGACCAATCGTGAAATTCAGTTATCGTCTGGTTATATAGAAGAAATGTTTCAAAATCATAGGTCATTTTCGTAAGTTCAAATGGACAAATTCAACCGATCAGTTTAACTAAATCAGACTTTATCCAATTTCCTCACTGGTCTTGTATCCTACAAGAAAATTAAGCCACATTCCGACTTGAAATTTCGTGACTATATTTCGCATAAGTTTTGGAAAGATCATAGAAAGTTTCGAGACGTTGTTTTGTTTCGATCTCGGTCAATACAGTGAAACATAAAAAAAGATTAAGGAATTCAAAATTCAGTCAGGTTTAATCCGTCCAAATGTTTGCACGGAACTTTCTGAAACAATTTCATACCCAAAAGTTCGATAATATTGTGACAATATCCGCTGAGTACTCGCTCTCGACGGTGGCTGGACTCAGTGGCGTGGCGTGAATTGCGATACATCGATTGTTATGTAATTTAAACCTATGGAAAAGGATCGATAAACGGGGTGTTCGCAGCGAACACCTTAATAATCGATTCTTTACCAGGTTTAAATTACATAACAATCGATATATCGCAATTCACGCCACGCCACTGGCTGGACCGCAGTGACAAAAATTCAACTGAAAAACCCGGCAAGTGGGTCGGTGGGGAATAATCTCCGGACACGCGTTTAGCGACTCTATCTGGAAAATAATCCTCTGTGTACGGGGCTTTGTAATTGAAAATGACTGCCAGGCAGCGGAAGCGGCAGTGGAAGCAGGAGCCAACATTGACGATTTTTATCCGGGGACGAGCAGCTCATCCCTGCCGCTAAATTGCACGCTTCCCGCGGGCGCAGGGACCTCCAGGATCAAAGTTTGCCCCCACTTCAAAAGCAATCTAGTTTTATCTTGATGCGCATTACGCTACCATCGCCCGCCTCAAACAAATCCCTTATCACGATCCTGATGCATCAAACATTTACAACACCAACGGACGTATATTGACCTCAAGAATCTCAAAGTCTGATTCAATTCTTGGGTATCGCCCACGAGGGATCAACTGTTGATGTGGGGAATTAAACGCAAATTTTCGGATAATTTTGATTGCATTTTGCAAAAAGGAACCAGAAGCATTGCAATGGTGCTAAGATTGTGCAACTTCATCCTTGGCAATAAAATCACTGAAACCATGAAGAAATATGAAAATTTACATGATAATTTTTGTCTTAAATTTACAGTTGTCAGCGAGTAAAATAGGAACTGTTAATGGATAATCAGGTTTTCCTTCCATGACAAAAGAAGATGCACAATTTTAGCAACATTGCAATGCTCCTGGCTCCTTTTTGCAAAATGCAATCCATTGATCATGCTGAGTTTTTATTTTTGGTCCAATTGACCACATTTTCCATTATATTCACCGAATCTTCCAGTTGAAAAACTCGAAACCGGTAAAAACTAGTCACGGGCGGTTACGATTGAACATGGATAGCGTTGTTGACGCTACTCATCCGCAAAGAAGTAGAAAACCAATGAGAACGACGAGCACGCTGCCGTGCTAAGGAAGAAGGACGCATGAACATTCGAGAGTTGCCAAATTTACTGAGATACAATGTTTATTTTTGCGGAAGGTTATGAATATTTTCCTTTGAAATTTTCAGGAACTTCGGGTAAAATTGCGAACAAAATTATCTGAAAAATTGGTAGGGAAATATTCATAAGTTTACCAGAAAATTCGTGTTTTATCGGAAGAAATTTGGCAACGCCTGAAGGTTCATACGGCGTTTTTCCTTAGCACGGCAGCACGTGAGTAAAGTTGTCTCGATTTAACATAAAGTTTTGAATGACTGAGTACTTGACCCTAACGGTTGAATTATTATATTAAAAGAGCAGGTCGTATCAGGTGGTATGTGTTGGCTGGTATGTGTGTAATATGAATGGTGTAGTCGAAAAACTTACCAAGTCCCATTATCCGTACTCAATAAGGTTTAGCATGATTTTTGAACTTCATCAGAGGAAAAAAAGACTTGATTCAAGCAGAAGTATGCTCAAATTTACCGCCAAGCAGATTCTTTTATGAATATAGAATATAATGCTTGTAAAAAGAAGAAAAGATGCTTATATGAGAAGAAAAGTCACTTAGATCAGGGAGAAATCCGCTTTCATTTAGCGATTTTTTTCCGATTCAAAATAAAATCTTCTTGACGGCAATCTCAAGAATGTTTTTGCCTTAATCAAGACACTTTTTTCTCTAAGAACATTCAAAAATAACGCTAAACGTTACTGAATACGGATGCTAGGACTCAGTGAGTTTTTTGGACCACCGCTCTCTTTTTGTGCCGTAGTATCTTGATTTATTTAGCGAGGAAAGCTCTGTACTCTCAAAGGATGCCTGTCATTATTGATACATTGGAGCGCCTCCAATGTCGTATGACACTGTGCAACACCTTTGTTGCGAAATAGTTGCTTGAAGAGCCGCGCAGTGGTACTCCGCGGCGCGGCTAGCAACCAGCGTAATACGCGCATAGGCGCCTACAAACCTAACAGGGATACTTCACGCATTGCGCAATGCGTGAAGTATCCCTGTCAGGTTTGTAGGCGCCAGCACGTTTGGCGATGTTAGCACGCCAATCCGCTCTGAGTTAGGTATTACTTCAGCTCGCGGAGTCAGCGTTTTTCAACTCATCATTTTGAAATGTTGGCACAATGTTTGACCGCCTCCTCGAAAAAATTGAAGATGCCAACTCGCGGTAAATTTCCCACGCATTAGGTTAGGTTAGGTTAGGTCTCGGTCGATTTCACCTAAATCTTTGATTGATTCTCTACTTCAACCTGACGGTTGATTAGTAATGTTAAAGGAACAAGTCGTATTGCCTCACATCACATCAACTCGCCAACACGTACAGTCTGATTTAAGCCTATGACCACCTCTTTGGGAAAATTGAAGAGACATCATCTCGCGGGAGGTTTTCCACGCGATGCCGGGAAGAAAATTCAAAGGCGGACTCATCACGGCGCAGCAGGGGTTTCCTCGATGAAAAAGGCGAAACTTTAGTCGAGGCCGAGGATCGTAAAGTGAAAAATATGACGCTAACGGCTCATTGACGGGTGCTCCGTCGCGGAAGGATCGAAGCGATAAGTATTGGGAGTGAACTCGGGGCGGCGGCGGGGGAAAATCGTCGAAAGCCAGATTGCCTGTCACGGAAGGAACAGTTTCGCACGAGACGGAGGCAGCCCCGCAGCCGAGAAAGACCTAAACTCGGCTCTATACGGAATACGGCGGCAATATGAACCTGTCCTCTCCGTCTTTATAGCTCGTAAACAACAAGATTAGGAACCGCTCCCAGGATCTCCTCTACCCTGCTCACCGAAAACCACTCATCTTCCACCGTCCATTGTGTGTGGATACGTGTTTTTCGCCCAGCGCAGCAGTTTTCTCTCCAGAGGCGCTACTCAGTGCAAACTTCCATCACGGCATTGTAAATACGCGCGGTGCTCTTGCTTCCGGCACCCGGTTCGCAGTATGTGTCGCCTTGCGGAGTTACGGAGCCCGGAAAAATTGGGTCAATCCGGAACTATTTTCCCGCCTTGACTCGCTCGCAAGGAGCTAAACTAGAGTGACGCGTCGCCGAAAAGAGGCGTAACGGCCGAGGGGATATTACTCGATAGTGGATCCATGTATCGTTTTTGTTCAAAACAATAGGACATAGCCTCAGACAAAAATTGTAGGAGTTCAGTCAGAGAAGCTGAAGAAGAGGAAGTTCTTGACAATTTCACTTTTCATTGCCATAAGAGTGAAAAATAAAACATAAAAACTCAAAACTCGTTCCCACAGAATACTCGATTGACTTTTGAGGCTATGTTTACATGTCGAAACAATTGATATCGATACAATCTCAGCGATGGAACGCCTGTTTGATGCGATTCATTGTCAAAGTCGATTTTCATTCCAAATCCCTTCCATCCGATTTAAAGGAACTCAGCGATACCCTGAAGCAGTGTTTTCAGTTTCAAACAATCAGTTCCGTCCTACATTTTGATTTTCACGAATTGAGTGAATCAATCGTTTGAAGAAACGACTGATTTTGACATCTGAATGCCCGCTGATTCTTCAAGCAGTTTTCTATCGTGTTGAATGCTCATTATTTTTTACTTTTAATATGAATTTTTGAAATATGAATTCAATAGTTTTTACCAAGGTCCAGTAAAATTACCGAGAAAGTTCAACAATTTTACCGAGATTTCTCGGTAAAATTACCAATCTCATGAATGGTAATTTTACCAAGAAAAAACTGGGATCAAATAGAACCCTGAATTCTTGGTAATTTTACCCTTTTCTGAGTAAATACACCGAAATTTTTTTTCAGTGCATATATTTTTCTTGACAACAAGATCAAGAAAGTTATCTAAAAATGACGTTGAGTATTTTTTCATTTGAAAAATGAAGTACAAAAGGACGTTTGCAGCGTCACAAAGCGAGATATACGCGTTCCTGCAGTTGCACCATCGATATTCTTCTCACTTAATGCTCGAGGAAAATACGTGAGGTGTGGAATTCGAGCGGACGGAGCTAAGCCCGGAGAGTTCCCCGGGTAGATTTCCCCGGGATCTGAATCTGCCTCAGATTAAAATTAACGTTGCTCGCGACGAAATTTCAGGTGAAGCGACGCGCCGCGCATCCAGGTCGGAGCAGTTAGTTTTAATTTGAAGGACGGGAGCGAGCCGCGGCCGGTGCCGGGTCCTACGTGATTGCGGCTAAACAAGAAAAAATGAGCGAGAAACGGGGACAAAAACGGAGCCCGATTATGAAGCGGCAACAATATAAAGAAGTAATTAAAAGGTGAGTGGGCGGGTGGAAGGGATGAAACATTTATTACGAGGGAGTGGTCATGGGTTCAGGCGAACGTATCCGCCGGGCATCAACCACCGGACGCCGGACTCGAGGAAAAAAACGACACATCTACTCGAAGTATGAGTCTATAGTTGCGAGGTTCTCGCTTTGCGGTCGAGCGTTTGAGGCAGGACCGGTGGCGGCTACGTGGGATCATCTGTTACGATAGTATCTTACAAATTTGTACCCCTTTCGGAGCTGGCCGTGTTCTGCTCTGCCCCGACTAATGGTCTTCCTGTCAAGTAAACACATCCATTAGTTCCCTTGAACGTGTTACTCCGCCATCAAAACAATCCACAATTTGCTCTCTTGCCCTCGTGGTTTCGCCGCTAGCCCCCCCCCCCCCCCCCCGCCCCCCGGTCCGTATCATGGCTCCCCTTGTCCCCTTTTACTCTGTCTCAATTTCTTCTATCCACCTGCCCGCCTACGTCTGGGTCATCTCGTGAGCATCCTTCCGGCCTTTTCGCTCTTTCGTCTTTGCCGCGTATAAGTAATACGCGCATAGGCGCCTACAAACCTAACGGGGATACTTCACGCATTGCGCATAGGCGCATTGCGCATAGGCGCATAGGCGCCTACAAACCTAACAGAGATACTTCACGCATTGCGCATAGGCGCATAGGCGCCTACAAACCTAACAGAGATACTTCACGCATTGTGCATAGGCGCCAGTGCGCGTTCCGCGCCGGCAGTACGCCGCTCCGCTCTGTGTAGGCTCTAATATTTAAACTTGCGGAGTCAGCGTTTTCCAACTCATGATTTTGAAATGTTTGCACACTCTACAGGGATTATTCATTTTAATTGATGAAAAAAATATGTATTAAAGTAAAATATAATGTGTATTTTGAAAATATTAAGGTAGTTTAGTGTCAAATGTAATGATTTCAAAAGCACTTTAATTTTTTCATTTATATTATGTGCTTTTACTGTGCTGT
The DNA here is from genome assembly GCF_918797505.1 of Bemisia tabaci. Classification (NCBI taxonomy): domain Eukaryota; kingdom Metazoa; phylum Arthropoda; class Insecta; order Hemiptera; family Aleyrodidae; genus Bemisia; species Bemisia tabaci. The sequence goes on from NC_092793.1 coordinate 77,441,817, forward strand.
GTGCGCGCAACCAAACTCTTAAAATTGGACGTATTTGACTCTAAAAGATCGATGTGCAATTGGGTTAAAACCAAAGATCGCGTGCTATATTGCACTCAAGTAATATTTTCATTTTTTAAAAAAAAGGAGAAAAAAAGGTTTATATATTTTATATCGAAAATTTCAAGTATGGTAATATAACCAAATATTCACCAATGACAATTTGAAAAGATGAATCAAAGGAAGATAGAAGCATTTCATTTAAATAATGAGTTACACGCTCTCTCGATAATTCTCTATCAATAATTCTCTCTCAATTTTCTCATTCCGATATCGTCAATTTAATTTTACATACGCGGACTAAAATATAACGTTTGGACCAAGTCATTGCTGCTTATTTGACGCTTAGATGTAGACTACTGGATAAAACAGGTGCGCGGACAAAAAATGGTTGACTGAATGTCCCGAAACCGTCCCTTTCTACAATTTCACATCAATGTAAGGCTTAGTGATGATAGAGGAATACAAGTAGTTTAGCCCAGTCTTCGAAGAAGTTAATGGATGGACCTCCGAAATGGATCAATTTTACTTAAGAGACGCAGATGAACGAATAGACTTTTACAAGTGAAACCGTCCAAAAATCACGATAAAGACGTCAAAACACGCTGAAATCCGGTCTATGACTCACGTTGCCCGTGCTGCACGCATCCTAGTGCATCGTTAGGGCCAGGCGAGGCTTTTTTTCAAAATTCTGTCATTTTTGCCGACCTAATTGCTGAAACGGTTGGTCACCAGTCATAAGATGATTCTAAGCGCTGACTCCCGAGGGAGACTTTAAAATTTTAAGGAAGATGGATGGGTAGATAGATAGATAGATAGATAGATAGATAGATAGATAGATAGATAGATAGATAGATAGATAGATAGATAGATAGATAGATAGATAGATAGATAGATAGATAGATAGATAGATAGATAGATAGATAGATGGATAGATAGATGGATAGATAGATAGATAGATAGATAGATAGATAGATAGATAGATAGATAGATAGATAGATAGATAGATAGATAGATAGATAGATAGATAGATAGATAGATAGATAGATAGATAGATAGATAGATAGATAGATAGATAGATAGATAGATAGATAGATAGATAGATAGATAGATAGATAGATAGATAGATAGATGGATAGATAGATAGATGGATAGATAGATAGATGGATGGATAGATAGATGGATGGATAGATGGATAGATGGATGGATATGTAATGTATTTTTTAGGACACTTGGCGCAGTTCTGAATCACCGAACAATGTGCTCCTCTACGCACGTATGAAAGGAATGCCAGCTCAAAAACTGCACCGTATCGGTATGCATCAAGTTCCTTCCCGCTCGAAGTTTATGAGATGCTAAGAAGCTTTTTTTAGAGGCGCGACCGAGTCATATTGAATTTTAACATGTACGTGAAAGCATACAAAAATGAAGCCGGGAATCCAATATGTCAGGAGCGGGGGTGGGGGAGGGATGAGGGGTTGCACATTGCACTCTGCACGGTATCCAATTTGACGCCCGTCGTCGCGACGAGGAGCGGCTCGGCGCGATACGACATGACGCTCAGCTCTCAATGCTTTTTATAATGATGTTCGCCGTCCTGATTCAATTAATTGAGACCGAGCCAGGAGGATCCTCGCCGCCAAGATACAAATAAAGCACGTATAAAAAAGAAGCTCCTGTGACTGTGACTGGAATTTCCGAATGGAGGACAAGTTCGGCGGGAGCGTTCCCGCAAATCACGCTCGCACCGCACACTGCGCGCTTGACCCCGAAACCTGGCAAAAACTTACACTCTCTTTATCGGGCGAATTTTAGCGACTGGATTCGGTTAATTTTTTGGCTTGATGACTGTTGGACCACCGTTGGAATTCGGACCAATCTGAATTGAGTAACTTATTTTCAATCAGATCCTGAAGAAATCTAGCCCAATACTGAATGCAAGGAAGCGCCCCTCTACGATAAAAACATCATTGAAATTATACTGCTTGATTTTGTCGCACAAAACACCGCCATTTTGGAAAAATGTGTTACTTTTCCGAGGTTTCTCGCGAAACTGTTTACTCCCGTCCACTTGGACTCCCCACACATTTTGGAATTGGTTTATCAGGCACCGGTTACTGATGAGCTCAACAAAGGAAAAGATTGGGTTGAATAAAACCTTCATCATCAGTTGACCGGGTCTTATGGAAAAAAGGAAGTTTAAACTCACTTTTTGATGCTTTCAAAATTGATTTAAAGTTGACTTTTTCAACCAAGTCCACTCGCAAAATTTCGTCTATAGAGAGTTAAGACTGGGGTACCCACATCAATGGAGAAACTTCGAAACCACATGCCTCAGTTTGCGTCGTCTCAGAGCTCCTGCCATACTTTAGTTTTTAAATGAAGAATTAGTCAACGTCAATTCTTAAATATGCATACCGTGATTTTTCCTCTCAAAGTGCAACACGATTCTGTGATCAGCGCAATGGACCACTAGACAAGGTACGAATTTAGGCAATCTGATACATGTTTCTTAACCAGAATTTCACGTAGAACACGACTCACACAACGAAAATGACTGGAACCAACTCCTCACGAAGATATTAACGTTTTTATTTCTCAGTGGTTACAAGGAATTTGAACTGCCCGCTCACAAGAAACTCAAAGCTATACGTGAGTCAAATCGCAAACTACAACGGTTTCAACAAGCTTCTCAATCGAGTAATGTTTATCTCCTACCATGTGTTGTTCAAACTAATAGCAGTTTGCTATAGCTAAGCCAAAGCGTCAAGATTGAGGTTGCCAGATTTTTATATCGCAGAGGCTGTCATGATAACGTTTAGCGCGCGATGTGAATCACGTATAGCATTGAGTTTTCATGAGCGGGTGGTTTGAATTCACGCATCAAAAATCATTAAATATCTTTGTTAGGAGTTGATTTCGGTAATTTTCGTTGTGCGCATCATGTTCTACGTGAAATTTTGATTAAGAAGCATGTATCAGAATGCTGAAATTCGTACCTTGTCTAGTGGCCCATTTACACATTCACTTATTTGCTTCATACATACCTAGCCCAATCAGATCCTGAAGAAATCGAGCCAAATCCCGGATGAGGGTTAAAAAAGCACCCCAGTTGACCAATGCAACACGACTTATTCTACGATAAAAAAAAATCATTGAAATTATATTGCAAATATACCAAAAAATCTGAACTTGTATTGAATGTAACATGTGCTTACATGTTTGAGAATATTTTGTAGTATGCTTTCAGTCGTCAATCATTCGACACCAAAATTAAAAGTATCTGATTTGATTATCTGCAATTTTTGGTGTCCAGAAAAAGTTAAATGTAATTATAGGCTCTTCCTTTTCGTCAATCACAAATGTACGAGTACAGTTCCGTTTTTACGTTGTAGTTTTTATCATTTTTTACATAAATATTGGAGCTGCTTTAACTGGCTACAGAACTTGAAAGTTGCAAAGTCGAATTTCGATTTCCGAACAATTAAAATGTTTCTTAATTTTCAAGAACGCGTACTGTCACTTAGCACAAATTGTGCATGAAGAATTTAAGAAAATTGAGGGGCTCGGAGGACAAGGCGCACAAATGCAAATTGTGCTGTATCAAGAGATACCTGTTCAAAGTTTGAAAATTACATGGAGTCTTATGGCAAAAAGAAGGTTTAAACTCACTTTTTGATGCTTTAAAGTTTGATTTTAATTGTAAATTTTCCACATAATATACTTTCAAACTACTTTTAGTTGAGCTCATGAATATCTCAATTTTTTCAAAAACTATGCACTTATGCGCCTTGTCCTCCAAGCCCCCCAATTATTGGTTTCGCTGCGAGAGCGGCTTTAGGTTAATTAGCCCCCGTTTTACTTTTCGCTCGGTTCCGCTTCTTAAGCAAAGAGCTTTCTTGAATGTATTCATGAGCACGGACGACGATCAATGACGTGGTGTGCTTTGCGACACATCGATTGATCTGCCATTTAAACCCATGGAAAAGGATCGATAAACAGGGTGTCTGCAACGAGCACCTCAATAATCGATTCTGTACCACAGCTTTTTATGCGGAAATATCGAAAATCTATCGTTCACGCTCCGCCACTGGCGACGATCACGGCGAGGAAGAACCGCTTTACTGCCGTCCTGAGGAAACATGCCGTATGAACCTTCAGGCATTGCCAAATTTCCTTTGATAAAATGCGAATTTCCTGGTAAACTTATGAATATTTTCCTCCCAATATTTCAGATAATTTTGTTCGCAATTTTACCTAAAGATTCAGAAAATTTCAAGGGAAAATATTCATAACTTTCCTGAAAAATGAACATTTTATCGAAGGAAATTTGGCAACTCTCGAATGTTCATACGGCTTTCTTCCTTAGCACGGTAGTTTCGCTTGGGCACTCGAGAGGAAGTCGGTGGCGGGCAAGGTGCGCGCCAAGCGGGGAAAAGAAAGTGAATTTTCCTTCACTTCCGGCCTCCAAGTCCCGCCGGAAATGAAGTCTTAGTTGTTGTCAGGATACTCGGAACGAGGAGTGTGGGCCCTCCCCCATCCCGCCCTTTCAAACACCCCGCAGCCCTCCGCATCTCTGCGACTGGTCCGCCAATCGTCGATTATGAAAGCTACCAACACCAACACTGGCGCTAACTGTGGTATTTGATCTCTGAACTGCCTCGAGTTTTTTGATGGGGTTTCTTAGTGTCACGTCATGAACTCGGCGGAAGCTGTTGATGACAACCGGAGTAACGTCAGACGTAATGGGTCGAAACAAACGTTTTCTTTTGCTATTGCTAAGAGCGGAGCGTAGAGAGTTTATGCCTCGCGCTGGCCATAGCGCCTTCAATTTCGCAGATGCTACACGGACGTTCATCAAGTACGAATAGTTGTATCTCTACGCCTTCATCAAAGCGTATCATTTCCTTTGCTTGTTTTCCATATTATGTTGGTTCCGTTTGTATTATTTGTTGGAGTGCTTCAAAGGCCACGTGAGCAACCCAGTCACAGACATCAGGAGAAACATGATCGGGTCCCGTTTTTTAACTTTGTTCCTCAAGCCATCGCGTTTTCAATTTTGCAGATGCAACATAGAAATCCATCAAGCACGAATAGTCGTATCCCTATTCTGTCATTGACGCACGTCGGAGAGTCTCTTACTTTAGAAATTTGGACAAATTTAAGGCTAAGTTTGCTCAAAATATTCTAAAATGTGTCCAAATCAAAAATTATGGTGGGGAGAAAAATGCTTAAAGGTCTCTCAAGGGGTCTCAAGTCTCAAAGGGCGCACGTCTAAAAATCGGGATTTTGGCTAGAGTTGGGGCGTGTCGGAAAATAATTAGTTGACGACTACTAGAAATCCCAAGCCGGGTAAATCGATCCGAAATTCTCTTTTGAAGAGGGATTAAGAAACACTCATCCTTATGTTACCAAAAATGTGACATTTCAATCTCCCTCCCCCCCCCCCCTAAGTATTCCTACTTTCAGAAACATAGAAAAAACTTAAATAATACTGCAAAAACTATCAAACCCAATGTATTTAAATACGGGTCACGGTCCAATTTGATCAACTTGGGACAGCGTAAAATAAAAGTCTTGGGCATTTAAGGGTTAATGTAACATTACATGTGGAGTAAACTGAGTTAGAATTAAGATCTCGCCAGATTCAATTTTGACCTCCAAACTAATGTCTCAGCATATTATTAATTTTCGGTGCAAAAATTCGAGTTCACGATTCTGAAATACTTGGAAGTGCAGGAAATTTAACTTTAAAAAACGGAACACTTCCGGCGGCAAAACTGAAGCATTTAAGAGATTAAAAGGTAAGATTTTTTCGCTCCCTTTCTCCGTTTTTCAGGGTTGGATTTTGAAGAATTCGGACTAAATGTGAAAGCAATTTTTTTTCCGGTTTAGTAGAGAAAAAAGAACAATAGAGGACCGGATGGCGTATTGATAGGTTCAGTATTTGCGGGCCTGCTGCCCATAGCGTGTCTCAAGTCTGAGGATCCGGCTGTGCTCGAGTAAAGCGGGATAAATGATACTCTAACAAGCGCTCAAAGATGCAGCCCCCCTTTTCTCCACCAAACGGCCCCCCGAGTATTGTTCACCTCTCGGGTCATCGCCTCTCCCCTCCTATCTTACGCGCCCTCTACGCAGCTACTCGCCCTCTTGTCGATTTCCCCTTCGAAACCCACTACCCTCCGACAGAACATTTGTGTCGTGGCACTGAAAAGATTAGTGTGGATTGAATTTGGTGGATGGATTTTTTTTTCAGAGACTCGACCTAAGCCTAAATTGGAGCAATGCATTCAAATTTTTTTGTTGCTTCATCTGAGAGAGCATAAAGAGCTGATTTCTCAGTATTTTTTACCATTTTTTTCCGATATGGGAAGCAGTAAAAACTAGATTTAAAGGAGAGAAAATGCACCTCCTGATGACGTCATCCGGCGGCATTCCCCATTTAAATACAAGTATTTTAGCAGATTAGATCATTTTGTCATATCTCATCCAAGAATTGTTTAATTTATTAATCAAGGATATCCTCGTGTTCAGTTCACTCAGTAGTTTCCACTTGAATTCGAAGTTCATCAAATTTCAGACACCTGGAAATGTTCCATTAGGGAACTATGCCAAACTCGTCGCATTAAGATTCAATCACACCAAGACGGACTCATGCTGAAAAGTTTCATGTTTACTTAATTTTTTAATTTAAAAAAGATCAATGTCCGTAAAATGCTCGTGCTGCAAAGCCCCTAATGGTTTAATTCCTTCGTATACAGTTCGATGTGGAATACCTAAATCAGAAGCTAGAATCTTCGTGCGACATAAAAGCTTATCATTAAGAATTTGAAAAGGTTGACGCGATTCTAATGAAAAATTATCGTATCTACAGCAAATACTGTCCGACTATCATGAGAAGAGCGATTGTATTCTAGATAGACATTTCAATTTTTAAAAAAGAAAACTTGTAATGGCTAACATGTACATTAACCTCTCAAGACCCGGAGATTTCACAATTTTATGGTGCTTCAGTCCTGAGTCCATTTTAACTTTCCGAGTTTTTACTTTTCATACCGTCAAAAATCGCAAAAAATTAAATCTCCCTCATACAGCATAAAAAAAAAACATCACAGACCTCCAATAAGTCATTCAATGGTGTCAGAGCAGCGTTCTGGCGACTCAAATTAGAACTCGAAATGAAGAGTCGATTTGCCACCGGGTCTCAAGCAGTGCCAAAGTAAATGGCAAGACGTCTTGTACTCTTAGGCCTTAGGAGGATAAATAGAAATAATGAAAAGCAGAGCTAAAGGCTGAAGATTCACCTTAAGCGTGAATCAGTACTTCACAATGCCCAGTAAAAATCTGCCTTTGAAAAAACAAGTAGTCGACCGCGGGTCCCAGCTAAAAATAAACAGAACAGGAGCGTAGTGGATAGCGGGCGGGGAGCCTCGATTTTTCCCAGGGATTTTCACGGTGACAAAATTTCGAGGGAGCACCAGATAGCCGAGCGCTACACTCGTCACAATTATCGTTTAATTTTATTGTTCGCCTCGCAAAACATGATGTCAACTTTAATCACATCAGGTCTCCGCTTTCACCCCCCACCCCCGACCCCTTGCCCCACTCCTCCCCTCGCTCGCTTTTTATGATCTGTTTTATTTGTGTTTAATCAATACGGATTATCGGACGAGCCGTCCTCCTTTGTTTTATTGCCTGGCGACCGGTGTTTTATTTTCATTCGAGTCCTCCGGTGCATGTATAAATAATCGATTCTAGGTGAGACTGCCCACCTCGATATATATCGATTGTTTTACGTGCGTTTAAATACGCGAGGCTTGAAGTTGCCACCTTACACTGGAAAAAAAACACATTGGATCTAGAGTCCAGACTCTTAAAAACATCGACAAGAAAAAGTACTCTTGATTCAATCAGAATCTAGCTTAAATCAAGAACCGAGCCTCTTAATTTAAGCGGATTTCGTTTTGATTCAAGCAAAAATCCGATTGAATCAAGAGTGTTTTTTCTTGTCAATGTTTTCAAGAGTCTGGACTCTAGATCCAATGTGTTTTTTTTCCAGTGTACTTACAATAATCGCTAGTAGATGCGTCCGGTTTTCGCTTTGTCAAACCCGATGGTAGATTTCCGCCTTTATACTGATATTATAAATGGAACGCAACGCGAAAAAAGAAACTAATTTGCACCGGTTTGTATGTGAAATTATCTATTTGCATGAAAAATCAGTGGCATATCTATTTTTTCTACGATGAGCCGAAAGAGTTAGTTTTTCCTCACGTTATTCGGTCAGGAAACCGGAAAGAGAGGCTTGTAATGTTGCTCTATATTCGAGCGGCATTACGCAAAAAACCAACTTTCTTCTCTCATATTTGACCTGAACGAGAAAAAGGTTCTAGAACAACCGAGGCAAAATATTCAGTGCATTGATCATTTTCGCGGTGGATAAAGAAATTAGATTTCGAGGTTCAGCCGGAAAACGCTCTTTGATTTCCTAAATTATATGTTTTGAGCGCCTAAACATTGTTACATCAATACAAGGCGTATATATCTGCGGTGTATATATCTGCGTTGTATATATCTGCATATCTGTATATAGGTGTAGTTAGTTAGTTATTATAATTTTGAGACATTCAGCGACTCAGGCTATTAACGTCTTTACAGGTAATTTTGAAAATAGGAGTATGAACGAAAATTTAGATTTTTAAATTAAGAGAGGTGAAGAGTTTCAGAATTTTGGTGGCGATATTAGGTTCATCGCATGTAAGAGGGTTTGTATTTCTGTTGATTGTAGGGGAGTAGATCTGTGATTGGAGATATCGGAGGGAAGAGCAGTCCATAAGTATGTGATTGATGGTTAGAGGTGATGAATTGCAGAAGTGGCAGGTGGGTTGGTTTTCTTTAGATATGATATGATTGTGAGTGAAAAAAGTGTGACCTATCCTGAGACGTGCAATCTGCGTTTTAATACCTAAATGTATGTATACTCGATATGAAAATCTTCATCCTCCATGATATGATGGCGCGTTACAATTAACACTCAACTGTATATAGGATCCCCGAGTCATTTCTAAAAAGGTCAAATTGAGCAGAACACCTCGTTATATGAGCAAACGGTTGTTCTTCTAACAACAAACTATTCGAAGCTCCGGTTAGTTCCGAGGAGATTATTTTCCATAAAGTGTATATTTTTTAAAATGAAGCCTGGTCTCTTGCCAGCCGACGTACCTTCCATTATAATAGATGCGAGTTTTGCAAACCAGTCCATGGGTCTGCTGCTCGCAAGCGGAGCCCATTGAACACGCTATCTAAAAGAGTGATATCACATTGGGCACACCAAAAACTTCTGGAGTCCACTATAAGTAGTGGACTAAGCGCGTGATCTGCGTAGTTTTTGACACGTTTTTTTTTTTTTCAAATTTACCGCATATCCGAGGAGTTTTTCTTGGTGACCGGCAGTCAAGTTCGCCCGGATGGACACCTAACGTAAATAAATAAACAATCTCGCGAGCTGTTATAAACTCTCGTTGCGGAATATTTCAATTGATTCAACGCTTTCGTTTTTGCAAAGTCTAGAAAGAAAAAGGGGGAAACGATTGAAATCATGCAATAGAAAAATTTATTGAAATCGTTTGTTTACTCAAATTAGTTTTTCCGACGCCCCACTCTCTGAGTAAACCTGATTGGCAGCGACTGAGAAAAACTGCCTACAGATGCGAGAAACTTGAAAAAACTTGTTACAAACTACGCAGATTGCGCACTAAGAAATATTTTTCAGACTTTTTTATGTGCCCAACATGATTTTCGTGCGACAAATATACCTGTAAAGAGTACATTTATTTCGCTGGATCTCGCGTTCAACAGCTCATTTCCGATGTTTTGGCCTTGTCGCCCCTCGAAAGGTACCGATCGCTATGACGTAATGTGAGCGGATGCGGCAACAAGGGCCGAGAGAAGGAAGGAGCTGGGGCTCAAAGATAAGGAAACTCATTGAAAGAAGCTCCCGCAGTCTGCAACAGTGGATGGAACCGAAGCATTCTCCTGCAGAATTTGATATTGTACGGCGAGCAACTCAACTCAACTCAAGGAACTCGACTGAGAAAGCGGCCAAGTTTAATAGAGTCGTCGCCACCACCGGGTCGTCATACGCCCCGATCGTGTTCTACACGACATAGAATCACCCAACGTTTGATGCTCTGCCCCTGCCTGCCTCCCCCCTAGTTTTATCTCATTCCCTTGCGAACACCGACGGCCTGAACTCAATTAAAAGTTATAATCATTCACGTTCGAGACCCGTCCGTGGCTCCTGCATTTTATCCGCACGCAATCCCCCGCACATGTTCGCCCGCGGAAGTATTCGCTCCTATGAAGTGATGGGAGTGATTCAATGGTTACTTGAGCCCTAAAAACTATGGAGTCGTATGGACAATAGGGTTCATCCCGAGAGGCAGATGCGTCTCTAGGTCGGCGGAGCGGACCGACAACATGCGACTCTATTTCACTCGATATGAACCGGACCGAGCTTGACGGAGACGCACGAAGTTGCATATTTGAGGAAAAATAGTTAGGAGCACAGCCATGCTATGTAAAAACGTCGTATGAGCCTTCAGATGTTACCATGTTACCTTCGATGTAACACAAATTTGCTGGGAAAATTCTGAATATTTTTCCTCCAATTTTCCAGAAAATTTGTTGATCTTATGTATCTGAAAATGTTAAGGGAAAATATCGTCGGCATAAGACTGTAATCACATATCTCGTTTGCGGTGTCTAAAAATCTCCACCTCTATGTTATTCTTTTAAAGGAGAAAAAATTGACATTATTCTTTGAAGTTTATGCAGAATTTTCTTCGTACATAGAAGAAAAATCACGGCAGTTTTAAAGAATTACCGTTATGCTTATGAGTACCTATAGTTTTCCGTTTAAAAAATAAAGTATGACAGGAAGTCTGTGACGTCGCAAACCGAGTTATGTGATTGCCGACTTACACCGTCGATATGCATGAACTTCCCCTAGAATGCATTTTTTATCAGGAGAAATTTTGCAACATTCGGATGCGCGTATGGCATTCGTCCTTAGCATGGCGGAATATTTTTGGATTTAAAAAAGAATTTTTATACCGTCCAAAATCACAGTCGAGATAAAATATTTTGAGCATGGAAAAAGTGGCTAAATTTTGTCCTTAACATCGCGTCTTTAGGAGAAATAAAACTTCGTACCTCTTTTCCTCGATTCAAACCTAATGCAACTTGTTACAGCTCTGTTAAACTCGATCCAATCTATGCGATGCCTGAAAAAGTGGAGCATTTGCAATTGTGAAGGTTAGCAGTTTGACCAACCAACTTTGTATGAAACTTCCCTTCAGTTTGTACGTAGGTGCCTGAAATTTGATCAAACGTGACAGCACATGGGGAAAAGGAGCCCAGTCTACCGATGCAAATTTTTCAGAATAGTTATTTTTCAGTCGGATGGAGGAATGGTTTTTGAGTTTTAGCTAAAGTGCACAATCTTTCATTCCGTTGCATTTCGGAAAAGAATATTTTATGACAACAGTGTCGCAACAGCACTTTAAAGAGACCAGATTCTCGAACCTTAATTTCAGAATAGTTCAATGAAAATTCGATAGAATGAAAATTCGATAGAATTTTCATTGAACGTAAAAATTAAACGTAAAAATTAAACGTAAAAATACGTAAAAATTTAAATGCTACTGAAATTATACGTTTACTCGTTTCAAATAGTATCATTTGATAAGCAGTCGAAAAAATGCAGGGGTGTGAACGCGATTTCCCTGTGGGCTCATGCTTAGCATACCACCGGCGCCTTGATGCGACTATTCGTGCTTTGTGGATGTGCGTGTTTCATAGACCAAAAATTGCAGGCGCTCCGCCTTATCTTACCTGACAGGATTTTCCGTGACTTGGCACTCGCCGTGCCGTTTGAGAACTTGGGTATATATTTTGTAGGCATCCATCAATATTGAACAGTGTAAACATCACAATGCTGCGCCTCACAACCCCGGGTCTGCCCCACCCGGCACCTAAGGATGCCAACTCTCGGGGCTACCCCACCTGGCGACCAAGGAGTCCAACCCCCGGGCTTGCCCCAGCTGGCAACCGAGGAGCCCAACCCCTGGGGTTACCCCACCTGGCAACCAAGGAGTCCAACCCATGGGGCTGCCCCACCTGGCACCTAGGGTTCCCAGCCCCAGGGGTGCCCCACCTGGAACTTAAGGATCCCAACCCCGGGCCGCCCCACCTGGCACTTAAGGATCTCAACCCCGGGGCATATCTCTTCTCCAAAATAAACATTTAATTGGAGGAAGTTTGACACTTCTCAAACGTCCATTCGACGTTTTGCCTTATCTCTGCAGCATAGGAGAGACTAAAATTGGAAGGCATTTTTCGAATTTAAGCACAAAGTTGGAATTTAAACTTAGTCAATCAGCCTACACGGAGAAAAAAAACTGCGTGCATGGGACCCGAAGTTGAGGTCATATGGATCTTTTCTGATCACGCATCCGAAAACTTGAGGTCGAGCTGCCGAAGTTCGGGTCAGACATCGAGGGACTTCGGTTTGTACCGGAGTACTTCAGATGTCTGACCCGAACTTCGGCAGCTGGACCTCAAGTTTTTAGATACGTGATCCGAAAACTTCAAAGATCCATATGACCTCAACTTTGGGTCCCACGCACGAAGTTTTTTTCTCCGTGTAACTGTATGATTTGTGTATAGTTCATGGTAGAACACGCAAAAATATTCCATGACAATAAATGTCGCCGCAGGCACATTCGTCTACCAGGTGAGGTCATTCGGCAACAATGGCGTCTTAATATGCGGCGAAGCGGTGGCGGGAAGAATTGAAAGAAGTCTTCGCAAGCAAACTTGAAGCGTCAACTCGAACCCCCTCTCATGGGCCCGCTCCAGGTCCCCCCTCCGCCCTTCCCCCGCCCCCGGTGTCCCGGAACTCCTTTATCTACGATGCTTTTTATCGCGCGGGGAAACTTTTATGCGTCTTTTACCTGTCCCTGGCTAGGGTGGCGTCGGTCGGTGTCGGGATACATTCGACTCGACTCGGAGGGAATTGGCGGGGCATAATAGACTGTTGAAAGCCGGCGTTATTGTCTCACGTAGCCCTATTGACTCCCCGCGGCCGCAGCCGCAGCTTCCCGAAATCGCCTCTCACCCTTGTCCTTGTCGCGCCTCTTTCGAGCATGGGAGGGGGGGGGGACTGCACGGGGTGAAGGGTCCTGAATATTCATTACTCTCTTTTTCGCCGAAGTTTAAGGGGAGTAGCTCTTTGTGCAAGGGGTAGGAGCCTCCGTTTTTTTCAAGGGAACTTCGATACACATTAACCTTTCAAATCTTGAACCTAGAAAAAATGGATTTTTTTTTATATTTAAATCACACTGAAAAACTTAAATTGCTGATTTAACAATTCAATTCCTAAAAAAAGTGACTGCAATGTTTCAATGTAGATTTGACAACGAAAAAATGCTACTTTAACCACCCCCGTGGTTAAATTAGCTTAAAATAGTGGTTGAAGTAGCATTTTTTTGTTGTGAAATCTACGTTGAAATATTGCAGTCACTTTTTTTTTAACAATTTCATTAATAAATCGGCAACTTTATTTTTTCCGTGCAATTAAATTTTCTGAAAAAAATAAAAATTAAAATCGAAAATATTTTGAACACTGCGTTTAGTATTGCAATGATGACAAAGCATCAAAACATGAAGGTAAGTTAGGGATACGAAGGAATTATTTTTTTTGTAATCAGACGTATTTCTGCTGAACAGAACTGAGCGCCGATTTGAGTTCCAGTTTGAGGATTTTAGAATCGCGGGTAGCACGTCCTGTCAAACGCCTTGGAAAAGCATTGTGATTGTGAGTAGAGGATGGCATGCGCTCTTCGTTCGACTGCACCCGCCATTTCAACCTTCATTCCCCTTCTTCTCCCTATGGCGCTTAATTCCGTTTTACTGCAAGTTTATTTGACTCAGGATTAATCAGCACATGAAATTTCGAAGCGAACATAACTGATAACTTCGGAATTGAATGTATGTGGTCTCGTGAAATTAGAATGCCTTAAAACATTGAGAGCCTCCTCAATTTTATTTTTTTTCCTTTACTGGCGGCACAAGTATATACTACCAAGATACAAAGGGTTAAGATGATACTTCGGTTGAGGTGAAATAAGTAAAAAATGCAAACAGTAAAGAATCCGAATATTTTGTCGTCATTTTGCCGAACTCGCTTGATGGTGTGTCGAAGATTATGAGCACAACAGGAAAGTAGCTCACTTTTGTTTGAGAGGCTGGATTTAAAGTGCCCATTTTCTTTTGTGATCGAAGGGAAAAAATATTTTCAATGAGTGTTATACTTATTCTTGATGAAAGATTTTCAGTGATACTGACTACGTGCTGTACCATCTTGAACTTCCGTTATAAAAATTAAAAATTAAAAAAGACCTCTCGAGGGAGAGGAGCTTCCTACTTATACTGCGCTCAAAAACTATGCCGCGAAGACTTGCTGAAGAACAACGAAGTTCCCCTCTTAATCGGATTACTTTCAAGATGTTGAAGCTCATGATGCGGCGAGTTAGTTATTTCTGCAGAGCCCACCGTGCAAGATAGGGGGATAACTATCACACAGAGATGAGAAAATTGCTATAATTAAATTATAGCCGTAACGTATGAGCCCATATTCATGCAAAAGGATCCCCATTAATCCTACGCGTCGAAAAGTTTGAACTAAAAAGACGAGCACACCGAAGGAGAGAGGGGGAGGGGAAAGATAGAGAGAGAGTCTGGAAGGGGCCCGAACGTGCTGAACTGAAGAGTGAGGAGACCCGGCCATAAATTTGTCCTTATTTTCATCAAAATATCGTCTCTTAATCAATTTTACGCTCTATATGCGGAGTTCTTAGTTCTTTTGTTGAACGCGAACGTTCAGCGTTTTTCCCTAAACAAAAGCTTTCTTCGCTCGTTCCTGAACTTTCCGCGCTCGTAGTCATGGAAACAAATAAGAATAAAAATATCCTCCCGCAACTTGCTCGAGATGGAAGTTACTGTCGCAGTATTAAGACCGAAATTACGATACTCGGGTTTTTTAGAGAAAAGTTTCCCGGAACATAACAGGAACTGAGGGAGGTAGACGGCGCAGCGAGGCGGGAGAGGAAGGCAATAGCGCACCGCTATGAAATTATTCTTTAGGTCAGTTTCCAGTCGTCTTGCTCGGCTCAAGTCGGCCTTGAAGTTTAAGGGTCGTAATCACAGTCGCTCCTTACACAGCCTCTCTCCTTAGGGGACCAAATATAGTTAACATTGCGATTAAGGAAGGTTCAAAGGGATCCTCAACGTACAGCATCATAAAAAGGGCAATTCTTGCATCGAGCAAACTTCAGCCGTATAACTCCTCTTCCATTACCACCTTGTTCGTCAATCGCGTGTAACCTTAAGGTAACCTTGAGGAAGTTTCAGGTGGACTACAGGTTGCATTGAGGGACTTATACTTCTGAATCATTTGTAAAAACACCTATGTGCATAGGAACCCAAATGGCACATTTGATGTGTCAGAAATAAGCTACAAATAGTGCTACCTTATCGCAGAATGTACACATGTACCTAGGAACACAAATGACACACTGCACGGTAAAAAAATGTCAGGGGTTATCTCCTAAAATTGTGGTACTACCCCAATGTGTTGGAAGATATGGACATTTCAAATTAATTTTGGTAGCACCGCAACTTAAGTTGGGGTAGTACCGCAACATTTGGGTTAGTAACCTATTTTATCGGGATACTACCACAATTAATTGGGAAATGTCCATATCATCCAGCAGTTGGGACCTAACCCCTACTTCTTTTTTTCCGTGTTTGATGTGTGAGAAAAGAGCTAAAAATAGTGCTACCTTATCGCAGAATTTAATATAATTGGTTGAAAAGCATCATGCCTCACAATTACTCAGAGGGTGGGATTTTTGTCACATGAGGTTTCAGGACATTTGTCAACGTCAACGATTTTTTGTCCGCTCAGCTGTTTTGTCCAGTAGTTTACGTCCACGCGGAAAATAAAAGGTGTGTTAAAAGTAACAATACAAAAATGAATAAATATGGGAGAAAAACCAAGAAGCACGCTATCATTAGTTTTAACCCGTATTACTATGTACATCGATCTTTTAGAGTCAAATACGTCCGATTTCGAGCGATTGGTTACGCGGACACCGCGCTGAAGCACAGTAAAAGCATAAAATATAGAATGAAACATTAAAGTGCTTTGGGAATCATTGAATTTGACACAGAACCACCGTAATATTTACAAAACACATTTTATGTCCTCAAATACAATTTTTTTTCATCAATTTAAATCAGGAAAATCCATTCAGAGTGTGCAAAAATTTCAAAATTATGAACTGAAAAACACCGACTCAGCGATTTTATATATTACGAGCCATAACACAAAGCGGAGCGGCGTGCAACTGGCGAACATCGTGCACTAACGCCTACAAACCTAAGGGGATACTTTACGCATTGCGCAATGATTGAAGTATCCCCTTAGGTTTGTAGGCGCCATTACGCGTTGGAAGATGCCCCAACGCGCCAAAGCGTGCCACGGTGCCTCAAGCAACTATTTCACAACAGAGGTGTTGCACACTATCAAACGAAATTGAAGACGCTCCATCATTTTAAGAATGATAGGCATCCTTTATCTCAACTTATATTTGTCTGTAACGATAAACAATGGGACGCGCTTGCTACGGCGCCTTGATACAACTATACCACCTCGACGGATGTCCGTATTGCGTTCAAAAAATTGAAGGCGTTTCAACTGCCTGCTCACACTACCTGCAGTTGATTCGATCGACAAACGCGTTGGTTGGCGGTGACGGGGACTTGATGCAACTTTTTAAACTTGATGGATGTCCGTATCGCACCGACTGAAGTGCGAAACCACGTATCTCCGTTGCGGTGTTTCAAAATTTCCGTTCTTTTTTCATCTCTTCCATGAGAAATAATCCAAATTAGTCCAGGCGCCTGGTAGCTAAAAATGAGGCTCCCTGGAATTTTGAGTACAAAGCGATTTTTTTGGCTTACTTTATGTTTTTTAGGTCGCTGAATCCGAATCTGAAGTTTCCTACCGCTTAGCTGGTGAGCATTTTCCGCCATTTTGAAAAAATGGCCTAAAAAGGCCTTTTTTTGCGGGTTTTTTTATGTAGCGGCTACGCATGAGAAAAAATCCCGGATTTACCTAATGTTTTGAATAGCTGACAAAATTTGAAAGAAAATGGTGTATACATATGCTAGGTTTGCTTAAAAATTGAGGAAGATACAGCATCGTGAACATCGCGCCCATTCACGTTTTCGCGGCGCACCCGTCAACGCGCGATCCGGCTCGCCGGGGTCAGCTAAGTTCCGAAGCGTTCCAAAGTTCCGAGATCCGAGGTTCCTCTTTTTTTTAGAAAACCTAGCATATTCATATACCATTTTCTTCCAAATTTTGTCAACTATTCAAAACATTAGCTAAATCCGGGATTTTTTCTCATGCGTGGCCGCTATATATAAAAACCGCAAAAAAGGCCTTTTAACGCCATTTTTTCAAAATGGCGGAAAACGCTCACCAGATTGGCGGTAGGAAACTTCAGATACGTATTCAGCGACCCAAAAATCATAAAGTAAGCGAAAAAAATCGCTGTGTACCCAAAATTCCAGGTAGACTTACCAGGCGCCTGGCCTAAATTTACGACTTTAAATTTGGAACCAAATCTTCTGCTATCGAATACGAATAATCATGGAGAATTTAAGTTTTATGTTGACCAGCTTCTCGAAAGAAAAATAAAATTTCTAAGGAAGTCTGCAACGTCGCAAACGGAGAAACGTCGTCTCTCAGTTTGCCCAAAAATAAGTATGTATAAAATTGAAGGCATTACGACTGGCCTCTCTCAACTTATATTCGTCTGTAACGATAAACAATGGGACGCGCTTGCTACGGCGCCTTGATACAACTATACAACCTCGACGGATGTCCGTATTGCGTTCAAAAAATTGAAGGCGTTTCAACTGCCTGCTCACACTACCTGCAGTTGATTCGATCGACAAACGCGTTGGTCGGCGGTGACGGGGACTTGATGCAACTTTTTAAACTTGATGGATGTCCGTATCGCACCGACTGAAGTGCGAAACCACGTATCTCCGTTGCGGTGTTTCAAAATTTCCGTTCTTTTTTCATCTCTTCCATGAGAAATAATCCAAATTAGTCCAGGCGCCTGGTAGCTAAAAATGAGGCTCCCTGGAATTTTGAGTACAAAGCGATTTTTTTGGCTTACTTTATGTTTTTTAGGTCGCTGAATCCGAATCTGAAGTTTCCTACCGCTTAGCTGGTGAGCATTTTCCGCCATTTTGAAAAAATGGCCTAAAAAGGCCTTTTTTTGCGGGTTTTTTTATGTAGCGGCTACGCATGAGAAAAAATCCCGGATTTACCTAATGTTTTGAATAGCTGACAAAATTTGAAAGAAAATGGTGTATACATATGCTAGGTTTGCTTAAAAATTGAGGAAGATACAGCATCGTGAACATCGCGCCCATTCACGTTTTCGCGGCGCACCCGTCAACGCGCGATCCGGCTCGCCGGGGTCAGCTAAGTTCCGAAGCGTTCCAAAGTTCCGAGATCCGAGGTTCCTCTTTTTTTTAGAAAACCTAGCATATTCATATACCATTTTCTTCCAAATTTTGTCAACTATTCAAAACATTAGCTAAATCCGGGATTTTTTCTCATGCGTGGCCGCTATATATAAAAACCGCAAAAAAGGCCTTTTAACGCCATTTTTTCAAAATGGCGGAAAACGCTCACCAGATTGGCGGTAGGAAACTTCAGATACGTATTCAGCGACCCAAAAATCATAAAGTAAGCGAAAAAAATCGCTGTGTACCCAAAATTCCAGGTAGACTTACCAGGCGCCTGGCCTAAATTTACGACTTTAAATTTGGAACCAAATCTTCTGCTATCGAATACGAATAATCATGGAGAATTTAAGTTTTATGTTGACCAGCTTCTCGAAAGAAAAATAAAATTTCTAAGGAAGTCTGCAACGTCGCAAACGGAGAAACGTCGTCTCTCAGTTTGCCCAAAAATAAGTATGTATAAAATTGAAGGCATTACGACTGGCCTCTCTCAACTTATATTCGTCTGTAACGATAAACAATGGGACGCGCTTGCTACGGCGCCTTGATACAACTATACAACCTCGACGGATGTCCGTATTGCGTTCAAAAAATTGAAGGCGTTTCAACTGCCTGCTCACACTACCTGCAGTTGATTCGATCGACAAACGCGTTGGTCGGCGGTGACGGGGACTTGATGCAACTTTTTAAACTTGATGGATGTCCGTATCGCACCGACTGAATTGCGAAACCACGTATCTCCGTTGCGGTGTTTCAAAATTTCCGTTCTTTTTTCATCTCTTCCATGAGAAACAATCCAAATTTACGACTTTCAATTTGGAACCAAATCTCCTGCTATTGAATACGAAAAATCATGGAGAATTTAAGTTTTATGTTGACCAGCTTCTCGAAAGAAAAATAAAATTTCTAAGGAAGTCTGCAACGTCGCAAACGGAGATACGTCGTCTCTCAGTTTGCCCAAAAATATGTATGTATAAAATTGAAGGCATTACGACTGGCCTCTCTCAACTTATATTCGTCTGTAACTGCACGTTCGTCTCACTGCCTTTAAGAGCACGAAACTTTCCTCGAAAAATAAATTAAGGTACTACGGCACGAACTCCCCTGCCGAAAAAACGCGTGGACATAAACTAGTAGAAGAACCAGGTATGTGCGCACAAGAAATCGGTGCCGAAATGTCCCTCAACCTCACATGACTTCTGTAGCGGGAAACGGATGGAAAGATATCTAGTGAACAGACTTTTCGTGACTAATCTTTAGGTACGAGTAATGGTTATAGTAAAATACGAAGTAAAATCTCTCGAACTCACCCAAAGAATAGCTTCCTGCTGAACTGGGAGGGGTTACTTTCATGTCAGTTTGGCTTCAATTTTTGGTGTAGGCAACACGAGATTCCTCGTGGTCGAACAGTGCTAT
This sequence comes from Bemisia tabaci, assembly GCF_918797505.1. NCBI lineage: Eukaryota > Metazoa > Arthropoda > Insecta > Hemiptera > Aleyrodidae > Bemisia > Bemisia tabaci. Next base: position 77,461,944 of record NC_092793.1, read on the forward strand.
CATCACGAAATGGTACGTTCACCCGAGAAACACATGAATAAAAGCTTTTAACGTCATGTCAGTTTGCCTTCAATTTTTTGTTTTGTTTTATGATATCCTACTTGATCGAAAAGTAGTATCGTCGTAAATGTCACGATTGTTCAGAACGCACAAAATCATCCTTTTACTAAACGTTGATAGGTGATTGTAACGCATTGGAAGTTCCCCTACAATTTTCGGTTTAGGCAACGTGAGCTCTGCCGGGATCAAATCATCGTGAAATGGCAGGCTCACATATAAAAAAAATTATAACAAACAGGGAGAGGTTACTTTAGCGTCATGAAAGTTTGCCGTCAACTTTTAGTATGCGCAAAATACGAGCTCCCACGTGGTCGAATAGCGGTATCATTCGCATATAATAGTTAGACGATCTCTGTCGACGAATTTCCTCTACACGCGACAAGACGGAGGAGAAAATGAAGAAAAAAGGAAGAAGAATAAGGAGAAAAATGGAAGGAAAAGAAGAAAGGAAGAGAAAGGAGAAGAAAAGTGAGAAGAGAAGGGGAAGAAAAGGAAAATGATGAAGAAACGAGGGAAAAAAGGAAAGAGAAGGAAGTTGAAGAAGAAGAAAAAAGAAAGGAATGAAAATAAAAGAAAGAGGAGGAAGGAAAGAAAAAGCAAAAATGAGAAAATGAAGTACCCTTCCCTTCAAGGGAAAAATATTACATTAAAACCATGCCAGGTCGCTCTCAATTTTTAGTGTAGGCAACGCGCGCTCTAACGTGGTCGAATTTTGATATCATTGTAAATTGGCTCGCTTACACGGGCCACACACAAATAAAAGCTCTTGAACAAACGGGTGGATCGAGATCGTGCCAGATTGACAAGACTCGATAAAAGTAGATAAACGTTAACAGATCGACATTGACTCGAGCGCGAAATGCTTGACAATCAGGTTCTTTTTTGTTCTTCGATCGAATTATGTCGATCGAAACAATCCCGATCTATTGCTCCAGTATAAATGACTCGATAAATGAAGTAAGCAAGTATTAAAATTATAGTTTGGCGGAGCATCTAGTCCTGCGACTGCAGGCACGGGCTTTTCGCTAGTATATCAAACAATTTACGGTCCTATCTCGCTATAACGTTTCTCGAACTGACGGTTTTTCGGAAATAACGTCATTCATTTTTTTCAAGCCCTAGCCAGTCGAATTTCGTTTAGGAGTTTCTCGAAATAACGTTGGTTCTACCGGGATCGACGTTCCAGCTCTGAATCCCCCTCAAAAACGGTATAACGAGGTACGACTGCAATGGACCACTAGATAAGGTACGAATTTCAGCATTCTGATACATGTTTCTTAACCAAAATTTTACGTAAAACACGATGCACACGACGAAAATTACTGAAATTAACTCCTTACGAAGATATTTAATGATTCTTAATGTGTGAGTTCAAACCACCCGCTCATGAAAACTCAATGCTCTACGTGATTCACATCGCGCACTAAACTTTATCATGACAGTCTCTGCGATATAAAAATCTGGCAACCTCAATCTTGACGCTTTGGCTCAGTTATAGCAAATTGCTAATAGTTTGAACAACACATGATGGGAAATGAACACTACTCGATTGAGAAGCTTGCTGAAACCGTTGTAGTGGGCGATTTGACTCACGTAGAGTTTTGAGTTTCTTGTGAGCGGGCAGTTCAAATTCCTCGTAACCAATGTGAAATAAAAACGTTAATATCTTCGTTAGGAGTTGGTTTTCGTAATTTTCGTTGTGTGAATCGTTTTCTACGTAAAATTCTGGTTAAGTAACATGTATCAGATTGCTTAAATTCGTACCGTGTCTAGTGGTCCATTCTTATCCTGTCTTGTGGTTCATTTCCTCTTGACGTGGACGGTGACGTTAATGGAAGCTTATGCAGTTGTGTGCGATGGGTCGTTGCACGTCCGTGACAAGCGAGTCGGATGAGGTAAACACCGACGGCGCGGCGCGGCGGGACTCCGAGGAACCAATCCGTTGTAGTGAGCCGAATAAATTTAAATAAAATGCAAATACGAGACTTGGCGGCAAGCGGATTATGAAAATGAAAAAGTTGGATCCGTCGTCAAATGCTCAACGTCGGAGAGCCGGAGCCGGTACGGGGTGCGGTGCATTTCCGGCGTGAGGAATAATCTAAATAAGCCAGCGCCACTCCTCTTTTCTCCTCCGACGTAAAGGCGCGCCTCCATTTGCACGTGAGTCCTGGGAAACAAGGAGAAGTACGGGAAGGAGGGCTCATCTCCAATCGTGGCTACGTCCTTTACGCCTTGCCCGGTGCCGGTGCGCCAAAGGCTATGCGACCGCTCGTGCTCCGAGAAGTGGTGCTGGTGACGAAACGAAATTAGGGCCAATCGTGACGCGATGCGCCCAGCCATGAAAAACCACCTACTTTCCAAATAAATCCTCTCCTTCTAATCAAATATATATATTCACTATTCTTACTTTTTACCACCGGCATCTCTCCGACACGACGAGGCTCAGCGTCATTTTTATTCCTACCTGCGCTCCCGGACTCCCGATGAAAAATTCCCCCTGTTTTCACTTCACATGCGATAAAAAAGCATTGCATCTAAACCTTTTAATTTTACAGGGTGGTGAAATAGTGCTGAGTTCACACTATTTCGCAGGGAAAACGAGGCCATAATAAGTTCAAAAATTTTAATTTATGGAGTCGAAATTTTTTTAGCCCTATTGAGTACCAGAACAACCCCCTGTTTTCACTTCACATGCACAAGTCCGATAAAAAAGCATTGCATCTAAACCTTTTAATTTTACAGGGTGGTGAAATAGTGCTGAGTTCACACTATTTCGCAGGGAAAACGAGGCCATGATAAGTTCAAAAATTTTAATTTATGGAGTCGAAATTTTTTTAGCCCTATTGAGTGTACCAGAACAACCCCCTGTTTTCACTTCACATGCACAAGTCCGATAAAAAAGCATTGCATCTAAACCTTTTAATTTTACAGGGTGGAGAAATAGTGCTGAGTTCGCACTATTTCGCAGGGAAAACGAGGCCATAATAAGTTCACAAATTTTAATTTATGGAGTCGAAATTTTTTTAGCCCTATTGAGTACCAGAACAACCCTCTGTTTTCACTTCACATGCACAAGTCCGATAAAAAAGCATTGCATCTAAACCTTTTAATTTTACAGGGTGGTGAAATAGTGCTGAGTTCACACTATTTCGCAGGGAAAACGAGGCCATAATAAGTTCAAAAATTTTAATTTATGGAGTCGAAATTTTTTTAGCCCTATTGAGTACCAGAACAAGACTGAGGGGAAAATGTTCAACTCAGGCAGTTTGCATCCGAATGATAAGTCTAATTTTATTTAAATTTTAATTTTCATTTAAATTGCTAAATTTTTTATTTTATTCAAATTCGAGCACTTTCTCAGTCAAGAAGGGTTTGAAATCGGAACACAGTCAGTTTCATTGGGTTTCATTTCTTGGATTTTACACATTTTTCCTTTGGAGGAATGCTTAAATTTAAAAGAAATCATATTTAAAAAGCCACAGTGGTCGACAAATTTTGTAATTTCTTTCATAGAATTTGTAAATCAATGTTTTCTGTTTATCCCTTCTTTTTCACAACTAAGGCTTAAGAGCGTCAAGAATGAGCTATAAAAATTTTGTATTTCTTTGTGACAATCATTTTAACAATAGAAAATACAAAATTTCCTTACAAGGTTGCAGTATCTAAACAAGATAACATTCTAAAAAAGAATACAAAAAACAAACAAAAAATTTAGGAAAAAATACAAATTTTATTACTCACAAATTGATTTTTCACTAACTAAAAATTAAGCGTCTCTAATTGAACATTGAACTTCTCTTGGACTGGACAGGAATTGCGCTTTGTCATATTTTTGTGAAAATTCGAATCACTCAAGCAAATTTTAAAACACTGGTATGGGATAACCTGTTTCGTCTGGAAACCGCAGAATTTAAAGTCGCTTCCACTTGGGATGCATTTAGCGAAAGATAACCACGAAAACAACCGTCAATAAATTGAGTTGAGGAAAGCTGTGAGATTTTCTAGAGGCGTATTTTTTCCTCTTAAAATTTCGACAACTGCAGAAAAATGTTTTTCATTCAAAATCTGATTTAATGGTCTTTTTTTCTCTGTGATTTGTTAGGTTGTTTAAACTTGAATTTTAAGAAAGTAGGCAGGGCCGGATTTACCTACTTGCCGCCCATGGGCCGCTAGTATTTTGCCGTCCCCATCTCATTCGATTTGAAACATCAATGAAAATGAACGTGCCAGCGGGGGAGGGGTGCATAAGACGCATTTACTGGTGTTGAACACATTTTTTGGGAAGGCCCTGTCAACACTACAAGCAAAAGTTAAGTTTTGTAAACCTATCTCTGTGTGAACAAGACCTTCCATTCATGAGGAATGAACGAAAAAGTTATGAAAGAACAAACATAAATGTAGATTAATGATTCTAACTTCCGCCGCCGCACCTCGCAGACAGCACTGTGTTTGACGCAATGCGTGAAGTATTCACGCAGTCTTGTAGGCGCTATGCGTCTCACGCTGATCGCACTGTGTTTGCCGCAATGCGTGAGATATTCATGCATTCTTGTAGGCGCTATCCGTTTCACGCTGTCCGCAATGACCGCACTGTGTTTGATGCAATGCGTGAAGTATTCGTCCAGTCTTGTAGGCGCTAATATATATTACATGCCGATCGCCGCGCCGAGGGCTTCTCCTTTTCATCTCAAGTCCTCGTCATCATTTCTCTCTAGATAGGTCGCGCCGTTCCAGGCCAAATTGCGTGTTTGGTTTCTCTCTTAACTCGACTAGTTAAAGGTGCTGTCTCTTGTATCACTGGAAGACGACAAAAGTAGAAATTACTAAACTCTCAGAAAATTAGAGATTTTGCCTACTTTATACCTACATTTAAAAAAATTGCAAAATTTGCCACCCCCTATAAAGCCGCCATTGGCCGCCGGCCACCCCCTTAATCCGGCCCTGAAAGTAGGGAATACAGCCAGTTCTGTTGACGTCACAAGGTGTTACTTTTTCTCACTTTCAAATCGATTTTCCTCTAATTTCTCATATCAGGAAATACAATGAACTCGCCTCAGTCGGCACTTTTAAAAGAAGCAATGAGATTTCTCATAAGAATTCTCCACTGAAAACTTCTTCATTTTTTAAAGATTAGTTCAATTCTTTATTTCGCAAATTGCAATTCTTTCCCGGGAAAGAGTCAAAATTTTGAAACCAGTCCACAGATACAAAAAAAAATTGGAAAGTGGTAAGCACTCCGAGATTCTCTGTATTGGCAAATTTACTTGAAAATCAGAAAATGTGTATGTATCTGTGAAATAGAAACATCGTGACGCGGGAAACAATTTTTCTCACTCGGCGACTCTGGAGAGTCAGAACATGACAATCCCGCACGAGAAGCCGCGTCTTGAACTTTCGTGTGAACGATCTCGAAAACGGGAGACCGAACGGCCGTTGAAAACGGAATTACCGTCGAGAGAAGAGGAAAAGGGGGAAACCGATTATCAAGACTTGGCGATTGTCATTAGTGTACCTACGAGCGAAGGAAATCTATCGAGTCCTCTACAAAAGTAAAACATCGTAAGTTCACAGCAATATTGCCAAGATCGTGCAAAATCTTTCGGCCTCTAGCAGCGAGTGAACTAGCGCTTGCGATTAGAATTCGGTCGCAAGCGAGCGGGTGGCGGAAATGCGTTTTTTCGATGACAAATTCGACTTACGCGTGGCTCGGGTTGCACGTAAGGCAGTGGGAATGGAGTCGAAATCTTAACGGTGCTGTAAAGCTCTAATGTTTCGGATCCGAGACCCGCTATTGTTTATCCCCCGGTTGGCGGGAAAAAACCGAGGGGGGCTCGAGGGGACGTAACAAGGCAACTGAGAACTGAAAACTGAGCAATGAGCGTGGCGAGGAAAAATTTTTAAAACTCTCGAGAGCTCGTTAGAAAAAAGAGGGAGGCGGGGAAAAGTTCACCGGAGTTGGTTTTAATGAAGTGAAATTCGTCCTCCGCTCGGCTATTAATCGCTCTTTGCCCCAGCCGTAGTCGTAACCCCCCCCCCCCCCCCCCCCCGACACCTACTCGCGACGGCCGACAGATAAAAGTCACCGGATTTCCCGTGTCGCTACGGGGGGCGAGGAGGGTTCTCGCACAACTTTATTGTGGCCGACGCCTTATAATGGAGGAGGAGGGCAAATTGAGTCGCCGAAAACTGGATCTTGTTTCGTTGTGGTTGAACCTATTCGTTTCCAAATTATCAACAAATTTTAAAATTGAATGATAGGATGTGTTCGTTATGGACAACGGTCTTTTTGTTGCTTACTCGGTGTGAATTTTTGAGAGTTTGACGATCGTTCTTGAGCTCATGTTGACTCATTTTGACATTCCTCTGTAACAAGTCAAGCTACGGAAAGATCACACTCATATGAAGGGTGCAGTCATGAATGATGGAAACGTTGATGCAAATAATTTAGAAACAACCATGATTTTGCCATCAACATCTGTGAATAGTCTTAAACATCATGAAAACGATTCTAGCTCCTAAGCCGCTCATATTGCCAGTACGATTATTGAAGGCGAATTTGATAAAATAAGCTCCACTCAGTAAGGATAGTAATCAATGTGAGCTCCTTGCCAGTATGAGTAAATATTTTCCCATCCACTCATTATAATTATAATTATTTAGGAGTAATTAACAAATTAACAGCGTGGAATGCTCGCCAATAAGCGCGTAAGGCAGTGCTCCTTGCGAAGCACAGGTAAACCCCTAGTCCAATAATATGATGCACAACTGAATTTATCAAAATTGCTAATCAACGACAATGAGCTGTTTCCACCGGAAGTTGTGTGATCTCTCCATAAAGTAATTATAGTTTGCATGAACGCAGCTTCATGTCTCGTAAACCTCGTGAGAGGTCGTGAAATATTTCATAAAATTTCAATGTTTCCCTCTTTCCTGCGCTCAACGCTGATTGGCTGTTGCACTTGACAAACGGCGCTCGGCGGGAAATACAGTGATTGGTCGTTGCACCTAATGAGCGGCGCGTGGCGGGAAAAATACTGATTGGTCGTTGCACTCAACGAACGGCGCGCGGCGGGAAATCTGCGCAGCAAGTGAGAATTTTTTTGCGGGCAGTAAAAACTTCCCCGTCAATTTAAATAGCGGTTCAAACTTTTAAATCCTCGCGCGCGCGCGTAACGCGCATGAGCCAGTTCAATGCCACGTTCCGCTAGTTATTCCTCAGCTTCCACTTGGTTCCTTTTTGTGGTGATCTGGAACTGCGGAATGCGGAAACTTTAATCAAAACAAAACACCAACACATCTCTCTCGGCTCGGCCGGCTCGGGCTAAGGTGAAACTATTTTTGGCAAGCTCTAATTAAAGTTCCCGAAAGTTTTGGCTTGCGTGAGTGTAGTGCGCGCAGTGGCCGTGGTATGGATGGGAATTACATGGACTTTAACGTGAGGTGAAGCTTTAAACCGTCGAATGAGCGCGAGGTGTTTTGACAATGCCGGAATTGAGCTCCTCTTTTGAGAGAGAAATCTCATCTTCACTTCACCTGCCTCAGCCCCCTCTTTGATGCTGAAATTTTGTTTTGACTGCCACTAAAATTTGAGTTTATTTTCTGGAGTCTCCAGTGTTAAGTGCAGTTTTGTAGGGTACATGTTGGAGGAATCAACACTATCTCATTGAGACTACCGACCTCGATTAAGACGAACGAAAATGCCGAACGTCGAGCTCAGCACTACAAAAACTGTTTTCATCCTATCGATTGTTTTAGGATGTTTCGCTATTCTATGGCCAAAAGTTTTTTACCCCATGTTCCAGACTTCTGTCAACCAATCACCATCTCGATCTTTCAATTCAGAAGGTATTCACAACCAGCCCATTTCAATGTAGATTAGTTCAAAAGCATCTGGCAAAAAAACATTTATTCTTTACCCTACCCTACTACTGCATTTCATCACAAAAGCCGTCATAGAGTAGCCTTCCAGCAGTTATCACTGAGCACTGTCATTCCAAGCAAGAGTCCTAAAAGTCCAACATATAAGTAGCGTTGACTCACATGCCAAACCGTCGATGTAAGTTGGCAATCACATAAGGTCGCAGACTTCCTGTCATACTGTATTTTTTAAATGGAAAACTACTCAACAGCAATTCTTTAAAACTGTTGTGTTTTTTGTTACCTGCACCAAGAAAATTCTACGAAAACTTTAAGGAACGATGTCAATTTTTTCTCTTTTAAATCAATAACATAGAGGCGGAGGTTTGCAGACACCGCAAACGAGATATGTGATTGAGAACTTACACCATCGAAATGGTTTTTCAATGAGGAAAGGAAACATTTTACAATACTAGCATTTTTCACAGATATTCTTATCCAAGCTAAAATCCCACATTGAAGGTAACACCGTCTAGGATTAAGTGCAAATGAAGATGAGTGAATTTCCTTTTAAAGTTATTCCTGGTATTCAGAAAAACTGAAACATCCTGCTCCTGCTCAGAATGACGAATGAGGTAATTAGTCCTTGGCAAATAAGTTGATGCACTTAGAGTGCGACAGGAAATCTTCTATCTTCAGTTCAGCATTGAAAGTAAATTCAAGAATCAAGATGGTGCATCATCTGTTGCACTCTTAGAGTGTGTCAACTTGTTTGGCTTGACTTTATGGAGGGAAAATGTTCTGATTGGAGCCTAGCTGTTCATGTGTAGGGTCTATTTTTGTCACCAGAAAACTAACCTTTTTATTTCACTATATACTTTGAATTGATTAGTTGCACATGACAATCCTACAAGCAGCACTAGTGCTCTATAACAATAAGCGCAAGCTCTGATTATTGTGAGGATTTCATGTGTATTCTTGGTTAGAGGATGAAAAGTGGACCCTCAATGCCAGGAACACGGTACCAATCAACGTGGTTTCTCTCAAATAACCTTGTTGAGGATGGTAGAGATACCATCATCACTCGTCTAGCCAATTAAGTGCAAAAACCTTGGTACAACGTTTTTTCAGCGTCACGTCTTAGGAGCAGCCTTGCTCATAACATTGTGATAATGGTTTTGCACCCATTTTGCAGGACGGGAAGTTGACAGAAGTTACAGAAAAACCTGAAAAAGGTCCCTAGAAAGGTTCTCTTTTCTGCACTCATTGTCACTCTACAAAAGAGTTTGTGAACTTAGCAGAACTAAAACTTCTCAGTTTGACAATCTTGAGAAGTTCATAGATGAAGGTGAAGATAGAATCAGTGCCAAAAAATGTATGCAAAGACAGATGATACATCCTAGTGCCACCTAGGCCTAAATGCCTCAATGCTTAGTATCTCGTACGATCATCTGAGGCCAGGAAAGACTGGCCTCGAATGGTGCTTTCTCTTGGTCATTAATGGTTTTTTTTTTAATGAGAAAGAGTCAAAGGATGTCTAAATATGAAGTGACCCATGAAGTTATCAACTTCAATCATTTTTGCTCAGTCTGAAGCAACAACAACAACGCCTGCTATTTTAGATACCTTTTTCATGACTTAGTACTACAAGAAAAAGAGAAAAAACTTTCAAATTTGTTTCCTGTATCATGTTTTATTTTAGCCATCAGCGAGTTAAAAACACTATTTTGAATACCTTTTTTAATTTCAGGTTGCTGTGATGTTATTTTTGAAAAAGACGTCAATGTAATCAAAATTATGATGGACGTTTGCGAGAAAATTTTGAGGAAATCCAATGATTTTGATTCAAAACTTTCTTTGGCTTTCCAACAAGGAAAACTAAATAAACAAATAATCGAAAAATGCCGCAGCGAGGTCTTAGAGAAATGTAATGTCGACATTTCACTATTCCTGACGGAGAAAGATAAAATAGGCAGAGGCCACAAACATATTCTAGATGAAATTAGAACTTTCAATAGTTCATTTTGTATGAAATATAATTTTGGTGTTACGCCTGGGTTACTTGGCACTCCTCGCCTAATGAGAACTTTTAAAGAGGTTCAGTCAAGTAAGCCAATCAATTTTTGGGGTTTTTTTGCGAGTTGAAGCTCATGAACTTTAAATTGAACTGCCTGCTTAACACTAGTCATGAAACCAACAGTTATTATATTAACATGCAAGTTTTTTCTAATGCACCATCAGCGTAAACCTACTCTCTTAATTCTTAATCCAAAATTGCAATAGTTAAAATGTGAATAAATCGAACTAGTATCTATTAATATATTTTATCCACATGTATACCACCAGCATATTTTCATTTTTTGGTGAAACTATTTTGTTTTTATCTGATTTGCTCTAAATAATCTCTACAGAACTTTCCGTTCATTTTTTGTGATTGTGCATGGTCATTTATAATTTGCAACCTATACATTTCCCCAGCTCAGTTTTGTTTGTTCGGTTCTTTTTCTTTCTTTTTTTTTTTTTTTTTTTTTTTTGTTTGTTTAAGTTATTTTTTCAAACTTTCAATTTTACTAACATTTCCTTTAATTAATGAGAACTGAGAGGTTTCAAGGATGCTCGTAACAATTGGAATTTGCATTTACCCTAGCTTGCACTATATATTTACCTCTGACGTTGGAACTTACTCCATGAGTAAAAAAAAACAGTGAACATCCCCCCCCCCCTTTTTATACTTCCAAAGCTTGAACATTTTTTTTCTCATCTTGCTTACTCGAATAATCACGGTCATGCACTAAGAAAATCTGAGCAAAATTAATGAACAAGTCATCAAAAGTAAAATTGTGCTGTTACTTTCTGACTTTTAAAACTGATGATTTAAAAAAGAAAAAAAATTATCAGGGACAAATGTCATCAGTTGCGGGTCAACCAGCATTGAGCGAGTAATAGCAAAACTGTGCTAAATTCTGTGCCGATAGATTTTCATCAGCATGGAGAAAGCCGCACTGTGAATGAACAAAAAAGAGGAAAAACTTGTATCCCGATTTGCAATTAGCATTTTATATCATTCAATTCAGCAGGTATGGCATGGTATGGTTTCCATTCCAACAGTTATAAACCTAATGCTCAGCGGTACTCTTGAGAATGTGTTTCTTCCTCTCTACCGGGAAGGGGGGAAAAACACTACAGAGCCCTTAAATTCTCTGATGATTTTTACTTTAATTTTCAATTTTGACCTGTCAAAATAACATGCACCTAATTATCTGAGCTTCCATGGTTTCTTGCAAAATGAATGGAGTTGCTCAACCTTAGCAACTCAAAAATTATTCCAAAAAAAAAAAACATGGATCCTTCCAACAAAATTTGATTCATTATTTTATCCTTTAATTTTCAGTCTCTATTTTTATTAATTTTTTTTTAAGATTTTGTTCACAGAACAATGAGTCTTTCTGTTAGATGTAGCATTAAATTGATCCACATCAATTTTATAACATTTTTGAGAAGTTCAGTTGAGTGTGAATCAATTGTAGATAGATACTAGGTATCTCAATAATTTTTTCTCTGCCTTTTTCAAATAGAACATCAACGGCCGGAAAGGTTACCACATATGCGCCCGGAGTTAATGCATCCAGCTTTGAGGGAACGCGGGCGTGCAATCTTACAGTCTCATGTGCCGCACTCGCATGTCGTACCAAGAGTTGAAAACGAAAATGTGTCACCACTGCCAAGAGTAAGTTATTGTCTTTTAAAAGCATCGATATTTTTTGGATATTTCAAGCAAAAACGTGAAAATGTGGGAAACTTTCAAAATTAACTTGTGCTTTCAAAATCAATCAATTTAAACGTCCCTTTTGTGAGCAAACAAAAGTTTAAACAGGTCAAATAAAGCAATGAAAAAATGATATCTGTTCAGCATATATTCTGTGTTTGGTTTGTAAATATTGTTCTTTTTCTCTAGTGCCTAGAACTCATATACATGTCAAGAGAAATTCAGCACACTCAAAAAATTCTGCAGTTGTGTAACATTGAAATACTTAGTGTAGTGCTTGTCTTGACTCAAGTAAATTGTAGTTTCTTTTAGCCAAAATTTGAATCCAAAAAAGCCATTTTTCCTCTCATAAAATGAAGTTAGAAATTTTTAACGTATACATCATATTTTTCCTGGAATTTTAGCAAGGAAGCAATAGAAAATAATGAGTTACTGCTCAGAAGAAGTCAACAAGAAAGACAAAGGGATATGATCCATTGCTTGCATCACCTTCTTGCATTAAGATGTTATTGTCAAAGATAAAAGAAGGTTAACCTTGAAATTTTTATTCTTTCTCTCTCTGCAGGCCGCAGTAGGCTTTAAAACAAACCAACTTCTTTAATGCTGGGTGTCTCAGTTTGATAATGTTTATTTTTGAATAGTCCGCCGGTGTTGTATGGGCTATTTTTAGCCTTTGGCCCTCATCCAGGTCATAGAGATGAAGAGCAAGACCTCTGCATTTCAGACGCATGTCTTCTAAATTGTTAAGAATACTGACATCTGGTGCAGTGTCATGATATGTCATGCATTCATTGACACTTCCTTTACGGCTTGTTTTTCCAGTGAATGAAGTTCTGGCCGTCTACCTCCTCCGCAAAATTTTCTGCTACATTATCAAATGCTCTCATGCTTCTTGATAAATTTTTGGGAAGCTTTTAAAAATTATCTTGTCAACCGATTTGCGCATACAGATTTGAATTAAAGTCAGAACACTGGTCTTTTGAGGTAGAAAACTTGCAAGGGAGCAGGGGAGAGGTACAATTTTTTATCAAAACATGAGAAGAAAAGTGATGAAGGCTCTATTATTTGCCATCTTTTCAGTTTTGAACAGAATTATAAGAATGGAAGACATCATTTCACAATCGTAATTACTATTTTTTATTTGTGTTATTCTTTTTTTTATTTTCAGCCAGGCCCTGTTCCCGGCATGAGGCCTCCGATGGGAGCAGCTGGTCATGTGGTTCCACCGCCAAAAACGGGGAGTACAGTTGGTATTTTGATGCCCATGTACACCATCTGTATTGTTGTCTTCTTTGTATACACCATGTTGAGGGTAAATAATGATTTTTAATCTGAAGATTTTTAGTATTTCCTCTCTTTTTATAAACTTTAATTCAGCTCAACTTTTTCAGCAACAACCAATGAGAACCACTGACGCTTGCAAACGCCCTAACACTAAATTTCAAATTCACTCATGAATCATCATTGATGGGAGGTATAGGTAGACCATGAGAATAATTTGAATCCGTACAAAATTGCGAAATTCCTTGAAATGAGAACTGCATTTGTTAGCAAAAAATGTGTTGCTTTCAATGGCTCAGTATAGCAATCTATTGAGTTATCAAATGCGAAACTTTTTCACAGATAAATCTTGTTTTTAATTCTATGAATTCTTAAAAATCGTTATTCTCTTTCATTCTTTTGCAAATGATTCTATAGACTCATATATGGGGCCGTTGTCTTTTTTTGGCCCGAAACTCAAAGTTTACCTTGACTTTTGATCCTAGATTAAGTTGATCAAGGGTCTTTTCACGTACCTCACTTAAGTACTTCTTAAATTTTTAAATACAGATACTGTTTCGGAAAGAAGAAGAACGGGATTTAAAAGACTTACCGCCTGATCCTGAATTCCGTAGAGTAGTCTTCAATGAGCCAAAAGCTGCTCCCACCCCTAAAGCCAACGGAAAACCTCAAGAATCATCAAAACTAGGTGAGTGTTTTTATCCTTTTCTATTCATTAACCATTGCCGTCATTGTTAAAATTTTGATTGCGCTATTTTTAAAATTATAAATGTTTTATAGAGCTGAACATCTGAGGATCCTGTGGTCGTGTTGGAATCACAATCGACGGTCTTCGGTATATTTTCAAGTTACAAACCAAGGTCAGGTATTACTTACAAAACAAAATTATGGTACAAAATTAAGTCCCTGCAAAAAATCTACTCACATCAAATAAATGAATCAAACATTTTTCATTTCGCCACACCCTAAAACAAAAACAAAACCTTCAACAGACACAAAACCCTCCTAGAATTATTCCAAATTAACTCCTGTTCTCAGTTCAGTTTGAATGTTCAAAGACTAGATTAGGCCCTGCCTATCTTTGCCTTTCCTATCTCAATTTTTAGCACCATTGATTGTACGCACTCTGTACCATCAATAGAAGTAATAAAGTGAATAAGAGGTATTTTTCTGGGATAGAAAAGTTTTGGAAATAATAGTTACCTTTTTGCTTTTTTCATGCTTCACTCAAATTAGGCCGGCAAGAAAAGGATACAAGTAAGTGAGATTGTCAATTAAATTTAGCAGTCATTTTATGCCGTAACAGGAAACTGCCCAAATTTACTGGAAATATTTCAAATTCCTAATATAGCTAGGATAAAGAGAGGAAAGACTACAAAACTGGTCTAAAAACTCGGATAAATTGAGTAAAACACCGATACTTCTAAAATCGGGAAACTTGGAGTGGAATATCAAGAACAATAATTGTTTCTAAGACACAGTGACTATCAACAGAAAAAAGTCTAGTCCTAAGAAGTTTTCTGCAGTTGACTGTGAGAATTTCAAGCCATCAGAATATTTCAGTTGTTTACAAAAAGCCCGCGAGAAAATAAATACTTTCCTTTTATCTGTCATCGGCATCCTAAAAGATTGCCTGATTCGCATGCTTCCATAGTGTTGGTTGAGACTGTAAAAACACTTAACACCACGAAGAAACTTGAGGAATATGCTTTCCTTCAAAGCTCATAATATCCAGAGTAGTTTAGAAATCCGAATGAAATGACATCATCAGGAGGTTTTTATAACCCTATACAATGAGTGATTTCAAAGTTATGAGGAACGTCAATCATACACTTCTGGTTTCTTTTCTCGAAAGTAATTTTTAGAAGGTTTGGAGTGAAAACTTGATTTTTTTCTTTAGCAGCAGCTCTTCAAAATATTCATCTGTATTACTCCTCTCTTCCCTCCTACTTTAAAAAATCTCTGTCCTTAGTTTTCAAATTGTGTAAAAAGAAAGGGAAAAAACTTGCATAAACATCATGGTTAGTTAACATTTTTGTGTATGGGGCTTTCTAAACTGTGTACGCTAAAGATCATAAGCTTTTGCTTGGTTGAATTTAGTTTGTAATTCAACGAATGATTTTCAGGAGATATAGAAATTGATCTTTTAAGGAAACGGCTAGAAGAGACTGAAGCTGCGATGGAGAGGATTGTTAAACAAATGGTGTCAATACCAACACCTTACCCATCCGCTCAGCCAGAGGTTCTCTTGTTTCAATAACCGCTCGTTTAGTTTTTTGGGTTTTCATTCTGCACTTTGCTTATGACTCCGTTCGAATTCGTGTTCTAGTCTTTTTCGCCTTTTTGTTATCGTCTAGCACTTTTGCTACATCTAATTCCTGCACAGTCATTATTGCACCCTCACAGCAGAAAAAGTCTCTCTAGTAGCAACATGCAGAGACTATTTGTTCATCATTTTTGCATGCCAATAATTAGTGCAATGATTATTTACTATTTTTTGATTCGTGTGAAAATGGCTCCAATATTTAAAAAAATGATTATGTAGATTTCAAAAATGAAATAGAGGGTTATTTTGTTTCAGCCACTTCCATTTTTTGACTCTGCATTGTACATTTGACAGTGTCAAATGCCCATATTCTGCTAAATTTAGTACTTGAAATCATTGCAGTATGAATAAATGTTTTTCAAATCAAGGTCCATAGTACTAAAATAGTGCTGTTTCCCTCTTTCCCACCTTGAAAAAATAGCAAAATTGTTTTTTGCTTCTTTATATTTAAGTTCCCTATCATTTATGTCCACTAGCTGCCATATCTTTATCCATTCTTTATGTCCATCAGAAAAATTAATGGTTCAATTTGACTTACAATGTTAAAAAAACATTACATTTTAAGTTTCTACGTATTCTATTATTTATTGAGTATCTCATCTTATATCCCCACAACATCATCGTTTTGCACTACTATGCATACAAATTTTATTCTTTCTCTACATATTACTCTCCTCTCATTGATCACCAGTATACGGCACCGGTAATCATTTTTTTTTTTTTCAAAGGAGGAAAAAAGTACTTGCGGTTTTTATTGTTTTCAAATGAATCCGAACATTAATTTGAAAGCATAATTCTGTTAACCCACTTGACACCAGACTACCATAATTTTTCCTCTGCAGTTCTTAAGTAGCATGATCTAAAACTCATGTTGGTTCAAAGCTCATCACTCTCCTCAACTATTCACTAAAAGAACTTTTTTTTTCTTTTTCCTCTAACGCTTTAATTTAATTTAATTGATTTAAAAGAAAATCATCCTCATTTTCTCCTCTTATCCATTTTGCAACACGACAAGAAAAAAAACAAAAAATATGATTCCTCTGAGGTTATGTCTTTCTCCAGTGGTTAAAATCTGATCATTTGCATTATTCTTATATATCAGCGATGAAACTGCAAAAGTGCGTATCTCGGTCGTGGTGTTCTTTTTTAAAAGGAGATCGAACCAAGATCATTGCTTAGAATTTTCACCCTCACATACTGAGAAAAAATCACCGATGTTTTCATCACAACAAGTTTTTTTCAGTTCAATATTGGATAAATAATTTTTAGAAATGTTTGTTGTGTCATCCATCATTTTTTTTGAGCTTTTCCAAAGCAACAATATTTCTGCCTTTTAATAAGTAAAAAACAAATTTCCTCCAATATTTAGAACGTTTATAATTGGAGACTAAGACACTCTGTGCGCCTATATTTCAAATTGCAGAAAGCTTCATGGTTGAATAACAAGCTGCGCCACCATGAAAAATTGTTTAAGTATATCTCGTCATTAATTTTTCAAGAGGACTGGTTCAACCATCAAAACAGAAAACTTTGTGAATGGAAGGGTTTATAATTATCAAGCGGTTACTTTTTGGTAACAGCATTAATAAATTAATGAATAATTCAATTTCATAATTATATGTTGTCAGTTGTGTCAGCGATCTCAGACCTGGTTGAAGAAGTGAACCAAGATAATAAGTTAGAAGAATATCGAGGACACAGTGAATCTGAGGCCAAGGTATCGAAATTAGAGATAACTGTGCTGTCGTGTTACCCAAGAGATCAGTATGTAAAGAAATGAAGTCCTGATAAAATGTACTTTTTAGCATCAAATTAGAAAATGGAACTGAACAAATTCACAAACAGGTCTAACACCTGTCAAAATCTGTAGCCCGATTGAGAACCAATTAAAGTTACCCTTAGCTGAAAAAAATAAGCGTTTTATTAATTTCATCACAAAATATCAGTACATCAGCAGCTAAATTTGGAAATAATGTGTTGATTTAAGGGTGTTAAAACTTTTGTTCCTACTTTATTTTATTTTTGTATGAGAAATCAGTTAACTTGATTACTTGAAACTTTCACAGAATAATCTAAAAACAGAAAGGCCTTGAAAATTTCCTGGAAAATTACATCGATTGATATCCCTATCAGGAAATTAAGTATAATGGCAAGTTTGCAAACTGATATGTGTGATTTTCGAGTTCAGCTATGAATACAGTCTCTTTTACTTGATTACTTATCAAAGTGCTTACAAGCAAATCAAACATTAGCTTGCCAGAAGAGTGACATTTTGTACTAGACAGCAGAAAGTACACTCTTGCAGGTAATAATGTGGAGTTATTGCAAGCTTTCTCGTCAAAAATGAGGGAAATTTCAACATTCTTACTACTCTCTCACAACCCATTCTTCATTCGAAAAATAATTTTTTTGCAATTTTATCAGAATCAGCCATGAACTAAACTACACCGTCAAGTGTTGAAAATTTGGTTTTTACTGGTCTCTTTGGTAACATCACAGAAATGTGTATCTACCCATAGTGCATGGCACTATTAACAATATTTATTGGATGTGTGTGCTGTTTCGCAACTCATCTACTCAATTTGTACCGGCCTATGTGTATTATTCATTGTACGGTTCAAAACTTCTAACCGTTCATTTTCGTTTGGAGATTCGGGGACGATCTGTATCCCCACCTCCTTGGATCGCATCCGCTTTTTTCGTCCCGCTTCTTTGTCTTTACTCTCTGAGTAGCAACATTTAAATATTGCAAAAGGAATCCTCCTTTAACATCTCCAACTAATAATATCTAATTGTTTCGCTAGCTATCTTTCAATGTACTTATTTTTACTTTTGACAGAAGTACCACGTCTAACCCACTTTTTGTCGGTCATGAAACTTTCGTGTCTGCTGATTGGTGAAGAAATGACATGCCTTTCAACAAAACTGAAACTAGAATTTTTTTATGTGACCTTTCCTATGTTTGGGGTGTTTTTATATAGTCCCCGCCCCAAGCTTAATATCATTTTATAATTTTTCAACTCCCTAGTACCCATCAAATTCCTTGTCATCTACGTAAAATTATTTGTTTTAAATGTAATGAGTAAATTTGCTATTCCCCTTTTTCTTTTTTTAATCTTACGTGTTTGGTAATCTCATATTCCTTAATTACGCCCCCTTTTTGAAGCCCTCTATGAATTGTACTGCTGAATTGGATTGAAAATTATGTAGCATCGTGTCACGGCATGTTTTCTTGAAACTGTTCTTGCTCCTAATGAAACAATCAAGAAATCCAGTTTCAGCCGTTTTGTAAAGCCCAACTAAAAAGCAAACTATTAGATTGTGCGCATGTTTAGAAGTAAATTACTGCAAGTATTTTTTCCTCCTCCATAAACCTGTACTGTATCAGCAATTTATGCAACTCCATCACTGCTTTCACTTCATCAGCCATTCTCCATTTTGTAGCCTTTTTGTAGTTGAGTGTATTCCAAAGAATACTCCTCTCTAAAAATGTTTGTGGTCTCTCTCTAGACTATGCTCTCACGCATGCAATGAATTATTATCTACATTTTGATAGTGAAACTCCCTAACCACACATTTCGTTCGCGGTGTTTAGAAATCTTTACTACTGTTTTATTATTTGTAAAGAAGAACAAATCAACATCATTCTTTGAAGTTTTTCTAGGATTCGCTTTGTTCAGAAAAGAAAAATCACGGAACTGAAAAGAATTGACGTTGAGTATTTCTCCTTTTAAAGAATTAAGTATGAAAGGATATCTACAACGTCGCAAACCAAAGTGCGTGGTTTGGGAGTTTCACCATCAAGTTGCAAATGTTGAAAGCAAAACTTGCATAAGACCATCCTACGATTCCAGATTTTGCTAGTGTTTTTTCCCTTTTCTCTTGAGGACTGAGATAGATGTATCAATATTTATTTATTTATACATATGTTTTTTGTAAAAAATTGATCACATTGATCATGTTCACAAATCCTTGACAGAAGATTTGGTTGCTTGCGTTGTTTTGTCAATGCCAAACATATTTTTTATTCCTTTTCTCGAAAAATTGCAAGTTTCCAGCACCAATTATATCTCCCTCTATTTAGTTTGGTGAAAGTAGAACTGCTTTGGGCACCGTTTTGCTTTTATCAAAGTAAGTAGCAGCTCAATCCACTTTCTGATTGAGTTTAGGAAGATTTTGCTGGAACGTTTCTTCACTTTCATTTTTAGGAGGCAAACTATATTTGAAAGAACGTAAATATCACTTGATTAAAATAATTACTCAAGTTTATTTATTTAAGTTACCTGGAAATTTTTGCTTATTGATTTGATTTTTTTTTTATTCTAAATTATTTTTTATGCCGTGGGTCATTTTTTAAATTTAGTTTGAACGCTTTCCCCTAGTAATTGTGTAGTTAGTGTTCGGTTGTTTTTAATTTTGTTTTCTCTAAAACAATCTCCTGAAGCGCTTCGTAATGTCAAATAACTATTTTGAATGGTTTCATAACTTTATCAGGTTCAGTTTTATTGCTGTTAAACACTTACTGTTTATGGCTGGTCTGAATTATTTACCTTAGATATTTCTTAATAAACTATGATTAGTTTAGAGCCTGTCGTCCCATCTTTCAGGTCTTTTCTACAGCAATCGTAACCGCAAATGTGTCAAAAAATAAAATAAAAGTTGAAGTGTGGATACTTATAATTATTCTTCTATCACTTGATCCTCTTTTTGGCTAAAATTCTTTATGCCATGAAGAGCTTGAGTAGAAATTGTGTTTTTTCGTTAAAAGAAGAAAAAAGAAGATTGAGCTGTTTTAAGAAATTGACTTAGTGGTTTCTCTATGTATGAATAATTGATGTACATATTCTTGTCAGTTTTTCAGGTGAAATTATTGTGGAAGTAATTAAATATCAAGGTATTTAACCAATTTTGTTAAACTGCTGGTTTCACTTTAAAGTTTTGTCAAAAATCGAATCAATTACACTTAGAGGCACAATCCAGCCAGCTCTTCTCAAGGAATCTTTTTTGTAAATTCTAAAATGAAACTGGAAGTACGCAAATAGGGAAGAGGTGGTCTTCACATCTGACCGATTGCTATATTTCGTATTTGCATGCTCTCAGGTTTATTTTAAGGTTTGCAAAATATATGTAGATTCTTTAGAAAGAAACAGTGCCTCTAGCCGTAAGTGTTCAATCCACTTTTTGCTGAAAGTTAAGTGAAACTAGTGATGATGCAAAATTCGTATGATAAACTCTATGTTTTTTTACTTCCAGTGTAGATTCTTGTAAAATAATGAGCTATTAAGACCTTTTTCCAGTGGTGTCAGACTTGTTGTCAAGCTAAAATGAAGAGTATATTTTTTGCTAGTCTCTTTGCTAATTTCAACAAAATATTGGTAAATGTACTACATATGGGAGTAATAGTTCTGTTACGGTTGACCAATCAAGCTCAAGTAACAGAAGGTATCGAGAAAGAAAACAATTTAGAAATTGAGCTCAGCTTATCAGTTTGGATCCCTATCTCATTTTATAATCCATCTAACATCCTAAGGACTGGGAATAAAAGTCTACATCACAAAATCACAAAAAGTATTCAAAAATTGCAATGTGTTTCCGTTGAGATAAAAAAATCGTATTGCTAGGAACTGCTTTCAGCGCACTTTCAACTGCTTATTAAAATGAAGGAGGTAGCTTTCAGCACATTCAACTAAAAAATTCTATTTTAGCTTCCTTATTTATGGTTACCTTAATGAATCGCTTGTCAAAATACACATTGCAACCAATATATCACATGTTAAAATTTCTCAATTAATCACATTCCACTCTCTATTATTGACTCTTCATCAATTGTCATTAGCTTCTCACTTTTAGATTTCTAAAAAATATCTAAGTTAACTTAAATGTGCTAGGTTGAATTCTATTTTTTTAACAAATGATTTGTTTGAAGCTGAAAAGCAAGGTGAAGGGAAAATGTATGACGATTTTTTTGCAATGTTTTCAACTGAATATTCTTTTATCTAACGCACTAATGATTTTTTTGCAGGAGTCTCAGGTTCAAGGAAACGCAGAAAACAAAAGTGTGCAGAAGGAGGATGAAGGACTGGATACAAAACAGGTAGAGGAAGATATTGATAAAGGTGCTGTTAAAGTAGTCAACATTGAAATGACTGAAAGTTTGACGGGGGGAAACCGATGGAGTGATTCTTTGACTCCGAGAAATCGAAGTCCCTCACCAATACCCATGACTAATCCTCCAGTTCCTGAACCAATTGAAATTTACCTCACAGGTTCTGTTCCAACAGAATCGAAGCTCCTTGTAAGTCAGTCAGAAACTCATCCTATCCCGCATTCGCCTGATGATAGTAACTCAGATTCTGTTGTATTAGCTAGTAAAGTCACCCTGTCTCTCATCGGAATTGATCCAGTAAGACGACTTTTTTAATTTGTACATATATATGTTATCCTTCTGTGGCACCTTCATGTTTTTCATTTTTCCTCTTTTATTCTTGTTTATTTTGTATCAATGCACCATTCACTTTTCCTACTCTGACCCAAATTTTTTTTTCAACACAAACACCATCCTCCAACTGTAAATATTCTGAGAATGCTCTCAAATTGTTCGAGCTCTCGGTCTCTTATACTTGTCGAGAGTAATATCAACCTCTATAAAAAAAAGCAACAATTGAAAAATGATGAGTTTTATATAATGGGTCAGTTGTGCTACTCACACAATCATGTTTTGATGATCCTAGATGATAGATCGACAAAAAGTAATGAGATATCTCCAATTATCAAATTTTTACATCCAATATTAACTGAGCAATGCCCATCAAAAAACTTGATGTATTATGTCATCCAGTAAAGTGCGCATGCCCTAAGTTATTCCACCTTGGTTTCATTCATGTTTTAAGGGGAGCAACCATTGCAAATGAGAGTATCACTAATTGATGAATCCAAGATGGAAAAAACTATGGTATTGTGGCAGATGACTTTGTACACCATGTTTTTCAAAGTGAAATATCTCCATTAATATTGGTTGTAGAAACTAGGCTTTTGGTTGGATCTCATTCTTTTTTTTTGCTAATGTATAAGCATTAACCATCAAAACGCGATTCTCTGACTAGCTCTTAAATATAGTCATTTTTATTTTTCATTCAATTTGAATTTTCGTGAGAATGTATCGAAAAGTGCTATAATTTATTTGCTTTTTTTACCAAAAAAGATTGCTGAAACAAGTCAGCTTCCCTTAAAATTTTGTCTCGATTGAATAATCAAGGAGTTCCTGAATTTTTAATTTTGAGGAAAGGGTATTAAATCACTTATATTTTCATCAATAAGTTAGGTGGCATGTATCATCAATTCAAAAATGATGGATACATGAAGAAAAATTTCATCTTAGTAAAGCATCATAAAAGAACCGTGTTTTCGTTTTGATCAGATAAATTGATGCATGACAAACTGATTTACTGTTTTGTATTTTATTTCAAGCTGACAATCATTTTAGAGCTAATTTTTTTAGAATATAGTGAAATACCTACTTATCAGTGCTCCCCCATATCCCATGAAAAAAAATGTGGGAGTTAATTAGGTCATTTAATTTATTATCAAATATTCTGTTTGGTCGAATTTCAATGAGTACCTTGAAGTTCACTACTGCCCGCGACTGCATCAGATTATGACAGAAAAGAAAATATGCTTAAAGTTTGCATTATGAAGAATCCATACCTTGGCTCTTTTCATTACCGTAGAATCAACTGTCATTTTATTTTTTAAGAAATCTAATCTTCACATTTTCTTCTAATTAATTTGCGTGAGCAGTATTTTTAATTAGAGGTAATTTTATTCAAATTTTCCTAGCAAGTTTAAATGTCTCGAATCATATTTTTTATGAAATTTTCAAGATAGCTCTTCATTTTGCTCCCTCTTTAAATGAGTAATTTCAACTGAGGGAAGTGACCAACCCCTATCTTAGTATTAACAAAGGGCTGTGCTGAAACTTTAAGAAAAAGCTCCTCCTACATCTATCGTCTTTATACAATGTTGCTACTATGCTTCATTTCGCAAATATTAAATTTAATTAAAGGTTAGCTTCATTTTTCAATTTAAAGTAAATTCGAATGAATAGATAAACTGCACAAATTCACAACCAAGTGGTTCAGTTTTTTATTTTTTCAATATAATCATGAAAAGTTGAAGTTCCTATTCTCTGACAGCTTTTTCGCACTTAACTTAACTGAAATCTTGAAATCTCGAAGACTAAATTGATTTATTGATTTGAAGGGGACTTGACTGGTTTTGGAAGTCTGTCTACAAACCATCATTACCTATTCGGCAGAAAGAAATTGAAATCTCTGATGATAGCAGTATATTTTTCTGCAGTGCACCAGTTCTTCTTTTTCTTGCTTCAGTGATTACGAAATACAACTGAACCATCATTTTTGAGGTGCCTTGAAAGTTTCTTTCAAATTTGGGGTGGTGCAGGGTATGGACTTTCAGACAGTACTAGAAATTGAACTTCATTTTGCAATTTGGAACTGTAATTTCTGGCTCATCTATAAAAACACTCATGTGCATAGGGACTAATGGTACATCCGTTGTCTCTAAACTGAACCAGAAATTGTATGTAGTTTCCAATTGCAAAAAGTAGTCCAATTAAGCATCTTATCTTGCACATGTTTTTTTTTTTATTAAATTTCTTGCAGAAGGAGGTGAATACATGAAAAATTTCTTAATTCCTCTCTTGAGTGAGAGATTATTTTCTCTCAACATTTGTCCAAGCAAACTTTTGGCTTGTCAAAAAACCATTCTCTAATGGAGTCAAATCAGCCCTAAAATTAATCCCAGTTAACTTAGCAACAATGTAGTTTGTTCATTATATGGAATCTTTGAAAACAAATTTAAGAGTACTGTGTGGCAAGTGAGGAAGAAGATCTTTGTGAAACCAAACTTTAGCTCCTTACTAGTAAAATAAGTTATATTCAATGCCCAATATGACGTGATCTGTCTTTGGTCTTGTCTCATGCATTTGATGTGCGGACATATCTTGTGGTACATTAACTCCCACTCTGTCAAAAGGTCCACTGTGCTTATTCAATTAGATGAACAGATGTGGTTACAACTTATGGTGATAAAATTCTACCTGATTCCATTCAGTTTTCTTTTCATGTGACTTAACTCAAAAATTTTTAAAGCAGCAAACTTTTGATGTGTATTTTCTGCTGTATTTTTAGTTCAGATATTCAAACTGTAGATATTCACATGACATCCTTTGCATGGTGCTACATTCTACCAACCTATTTTATCCTCCAATCTTAATAGTTATAATAATATTTTTCTTTTAATTATCTGCCAACAGTACCTCAAATGTTAAAACTTCTGAAACTGACTGTTTTACAACCATTCGTCAATAGATTCAAGAGTATTGGTCAAATATATTGTTTGTTTTGCAATTATTTTATTTTACAAAAAAAAAGGAACGAAAATCCTCCTTACTAATTGACTTTATTTCTTCTGTTATGATTTGGTAGGCACTTTAATATTTAATTGTTTCAGTTATCTTACGTATTTGAATTTTTAAGTATTGTCATAAATCAGGTTATCAAAGATTTATTCACAATTCTCTTCCAAAAAAACCCAGGTAACAGTTTTTAATTTTAAGTGTTATTTGATTTTACCCCTCTTCTACCTTGGCTCAGATCTGTGTTCTTTGTTTCATGAATTGATGCCTGAACTCAAAAACAGCATATTTATGGTGAAACTCCCAAACCAGGTACCTTGGTGTTCAGACTTCCTGTCATACCATATTTTTTAAATGGAGAACTACTCAACATCACTTCTAAAAAACCTTTGTGATTTTTCTTCTCTGTGCGAAGCAAATAGTGAAAAAGGTTCAAGGAATGATGTTGATCCAATCTCTTTTAAACTAATGAAGTAGGAGCAGAGATTCCTAAACACTGCAAATGAGATACGTGGTTTGGGAGTTTTACTGCCGATGTCTGGAAATGCCTGCGTATCGTGTACCTATTGTATGGAGGAAAACAAATCAACATTAGATTTCAAAATTTTCCTTTCAAAGCTGTCAAGAATTTCAAGACTTTACATTAATTTATGCTCTTTCTGCAAAATTTAATGTGCAAAAAAATTTTGAAATATTGTATGTGAGATATGCTGTTTTGAGGTTTTGCCATCAAAATTTTTGTGCCTCAAGTACATCCCCTAAATTTACAACTCTTCTGCTTTACCTGGTCTATTCTCTCTGGTCATTTTGGCATTATCTTCATTTGCATAGGATCACCTCTTTTCAATCATATTGTCTTTTGACGAAATTTCTGATTAATATAATGAAATAACGAATTATTATTGCTAGTTCGGATTAGTTCTAGTGATAAACAAATTTTTATTTGTCGGGAGACTCTTGGGTTTTGACTAAATAGACAAGTAAAGTGAGCAGCAGAATTATGTCTGTTTCCTACTATTGATTAATTGTGTGAACTGCGAGAGAGAATTATTCTTCATCGCATGTGACCTGAAGTGATGATCCACATTTACGCCGTCCACATCCCCAATCTGTGTACTATTGCATTTCATCCAGTTAATTTGATGCTTACTATTCTGAATGCAGTACGTCCTAAGGAAGACTCTATACTTAAGTTTTTTAAAATTGGTTGATTTTTATGTATTTTAGAGAGGGGATACTAACTTATCGAATGATCCTCGTGCTGAAGCAAGCCTCCATTGCTTGTATTATTATGCCTTTTATGTTTTTTTTTTTTTTTTTATTTTGGTCATTTTCTTTTTTCACCTTTCCTCTAAGTCAAATTTACTAGACCTGTAATTCCCATTAAAATATTTTTAACTCTGGCCGACCGATTCCTCTTTTCCCATCTTTATTTGTTTTCATTCCCATACCGTATTCCTGAATGCACAATTTTTCCAAGTTTCATGTTAAATGCTAATCAATGGCTTCGGTACAATACCACCGAACTGCCAATTTTGGTGAAAATGAGTTGGCGACTTTGCCGCATTCTGCATTATTAAATATGCAAACTGATGTTCTTAGTTTTTTCCAAAACCGTTGAGGAGCACCTTAACAATGCTGTAATTTATTCAAAGTATTGCAAACCTGGCTGCAAAATTACAAAATTAGCGATTGTTTTGCGATTTCGAGAATTATTTTGAAAATCATGTGAATGAGTGAGACCTTTGTTCAATTTTTTGGAAATTACATCCTAAGATGATTTTTTTAGAAATGACTAATACTTCTATTTTTCACGCATCTCTTCATTGAGCTTTTCAGTCTTATTTTAGCAGCTCAGTGATGGTGAGACAAACGTTTACCCAAACAGAGTTGAGAATCAAACTGATTTACTGTCAAGCGCCTATAAAAATTAGAAACTAGTCTCAAAAGCCATTCTTATAAAAAATTGTATCATTACTGTGACAATTTGCGAAGTAGTGAAGTAGAGCAAACTTTCTTGGACTTGTTTGTCACATTTCGAACGGATTTTGTAACAATCTATTAAACTGTGTTCAAATCTTTTTTTCTCCCTACTTTTGATTAATTGCTGTGTTTTATGCTTTAATTATATTTATCAGGAGGCGGAAAAACTCTCTAACTTGAACCCGAGCTTGGAAACCGAAGAAAGCTTAGAATCAGGGAATGGTAATTATCCTCTTACTTTTTCATAATCTTTTCAGTTTCTTGTATAAAGGTGTGTGTGTTTGTGTTTCGTGCATCACTTTTAAATCGCATTCTGAAATCTTTGTACCCCAGAACGCTACTTACGCATGTCTTTCCAAAGGCAACTGACATCTGATTCTCATGTCACTGGGGCAGAATGGATCAGGAGGCTATAGGGGTTGATAATACAACTATTGTACAAAAGCCCCAAAAAGTTGTATGATAAACTTGTCTCCTTGATTTTGGAATACCTGTCTTGAGTTTGATAATGAAGTGTCAAAATTCGATCTCTTTGCTATGCGCGGTTCCTCAGAACCAGTGGCGCCTTGGTACCCTAGATCTGGCTCAAAATTCAAGAGTAGTTTGTTGCATTAGGAAAAAAAGAATCAAGGAAAAAAAAATTTAAACTTCAAAGTAAAAAAGGAAATTTTAAAAAAATAACAATCATGTCAAAATACTTTTCTTTCTCCAGGTCCCCACTTGAGATGTAAAACAGATGTTTTAATTTTTCTTTTGTAGATATTTCGTCTCGTTTGATCACCATGACGGCAATGGGTTACAGCTTATTATCAAAACTAAAATCATTAGGTAATAAACAATTTTTTCAAAAAAAATTTGCCATGAGTTTCAATCAATACTGTAGCATCTCCTCTTTGATCGGTTGGCCATCATTAGTTCAGGTGTATCATGATAATTTGGATAATTTTAATAAAACTTTTTAGACCACCGATTCATCATTGAACACAAGTAACAATAACCATAACAAGTACTAATAATTACAGCTAGTAGCATTACTGTCTTTGTGGTGCATGTGAGTATACTTACTAATTTAAGTAATAATACTAATTTTTTAACTTCCTGTGCAAAAACATCTGATCATTTATCTTCTTCTCCTTCCGACGTCTAGTTGTCAAGCTCTCAAGTACAGATCATTTATAGATCACTACTAGGTATAAAAGATTAGTCGAAACGACTAAAATAAAAACGGCAATAAGATTATTTTTAATTAGCTTCTGCAGAGAAAAGGTAGCTCTGGAGCCCACCTCTTTGAGTGGTCGTCCAGGTAATCTGATTGTGTTTATTTGTAAAATTTTGTCTCCAATGCCTGGTTTGTATTTGAAATTGTCTTATTAATTTCTTATTGTCTTTTTGTTTTGAAGAATCTGAAGAAGAGGAACCAGCATCTGAAGAAGAGTTGAATGACATAAAAGAAGGTGAGCAACCCCTTATTGTAATTAAATTAATGAAACATTTCCTGTACAGGGTGATCGGAAAGCCCTGTACCAACAGCACCTAAGACTTGAAATTTTGTGTGTGCTCCCAGCAGCCTGATTGTTGAAATCTATGTCATCACGACAAGAATCGAAAATCGATATATTGCACGGCGCAGATAGGGCTATGTCTTGTCTTATCGCACCGACATAGCTAGTTAAAGTTTCAACAATCCGGCTGCAGGTAAAAGGAAACAACTTTATGGACTCCCAAAATCCTAAAGAGACTACCCTAAAAACAAGCAAGAACTTTAGGGGTCTCAGGGGTGGTGCGGGACTCTTTGATCATCCTATTTTTCAGCCTCTTTCATCTGCACCCAATTGACTCTTTTTCTAGAGAAAAAAAATCAGAATCTTGAATTCAGTGGTAGTTGTTCTCAACAGCAATATTCTTTTAATCACTCTATATAGTAATGTTTAGATTCTCACTTGCATTCAAAATCTCATCAATTACTTTCTTGCAACCTACTTCTCTTTTTTTTTCAATGAATGTTCAAAGCTGAGGTGAATCTAAAGTTTTGTAAAATATTGTTCCAGCTATGGAGGCAGAAGCCAAACTCGGAAGCAGAATCTCATCCGTCGAATTTTCATCCTCGGTTGATACCGTCATTGAAGCAGGGCATCTGACAGAAGTTAAGGTATTTTACATTCTTTTTTACCTCCTTTCTCTGATTCTTATTATTCATACCGTACTTGCTACCCAGTTCTTGCACTTTTAACTTTGACCGTTTGACATGGCAAGAACTAAAGCTTACCAAGTATGTTTCCTTGTTAAAAGTTAAAGCAAATAAACTTGAAACAAGTCAGAAATTTTGATAATCATTTTTCAAATACAATACAGTCAACTCTGCTTAATTGGGACACTGGTTAGTTGTGACAAATGTGTTATTCAGATAAAATTGTTCAGCACAGAATCCTTCACATAATAGGTATTCTAGCAGTATAAAAAACTTTGCTTTAATGAGATGTCCGCTTATTCGGGACAAAATTGCTCTGGACGGATGTATCCCAATTAGGCTGAGTTGACGGTATTGGCAGTTATTGTTTAGTTACTTGAAAATTAGTCATTACAAATGTCCTGCTTGCAAAAATAATCAAAATCAATGATGGCCAACACAGTCAACGAAAAAAAAAAATGTTCGGCAAATAGTCAGATTTTGAGGTTCACAAAAATTTACTGCCTCCGTATCAAATAAAACCATTGCATTCAATTTGTCAAGTGTCTGAGGTGAGAGGAGCATTAAAAATTTAGGTACTTCGTTTGTGGCAGACTTCAAGGGACTGAAAAATTTGTCCGGTAAATAAGGAGATCTGGTAGACAGAGAAGAAAATACATGTATCTGGTATTGGAACGGACCAGTGTATTCATCCGTTATGGAGTTTTTTCAATATGAAGACCGCTATGGAGAGAGAATACTGTGGTTATATTGGAAGGAAATGTCAGAAATATACAATCAGGGTGCCGTAACAATACAGCATTTAATGCTAAAAACTTTTCGGACTTATTAACCATCATCAATGCTCACACAAACTGTTAACTATTACATTCAACGGAAAGCAAATACTAAGGTATTTGCCTATGGGCAACTACCTTGGCTATGTATTTTTCAATTTCACTCCTCGTTTGAATCAGTGTTGCGATCAATCACACTACGGGCTGATCTAAAAAGCCCGCACCTCCCTTACGTTCCCAAAAGCCGTTTCCTTTGTTCCAAGAGCTCTCACACAATTTTAGGTCTCTATCTCAATTTGTTCAGAAGTTACAGAGGTAATGCCTCGTGTTGGTGCAGGACTTATGGAGCAACCTGTATGTTCAACTAGTAGTTATGAATGACCATTAAGCGAAAGTGGATACTAAGACCTTCCAGATTCAAGACAAAGGTCTTTACATTATTAAATAAAGTAGGACAGATAGCTATGGCCTAATATTATTAGTATCTTGTCTTTAAAGTTCGTGTAGCAGCAAAGTGTAACTGTTTACTCGAAATTTGAGCAAACTTAAACTTTCAAGATGTTATAGCTTTCAGTATTTTTTTTTTATTTTTTTTTTTTTTTTTACTCTCCTCAGCAGAACATTGACACAGAAAGGACTGAGGATGAGGAGGTGGAGAGTGATCAAGATGTGAAAGATGAAACTAAGCTTCAAAAAGAAGACACTGATGATGAAGAAGAAGAAGATGATGAAGATGAAGAAGAAGGAGACGATGAAGATGAAGAAGAAGATGAAGTTGAAGATGATGAGAGAGAAGACGAATCAAATAATTTGAAAAGGACTGAAATGGAAAAGGAGTCAGTGAGTGCGGAAACGGCAATGAATGGAAAAGTAAATCTGTCTGAAAAGAATCAGGCAAAAGTTGAAAATCCTGAAAGCTCTGAATCAGAAGAATCGGAAGAAGAGTCAGAAGGTTCTGAGGAACTGGAAGAATCAGAGGAGTCAGAGGAAGTAGAAGCGGAGACTAACAGCATTCGGCAACGGAATAGGCATGCGCATCGCTGATAACAGAATATTATAAGTTCTCCTTTAATAATATTGTAATACCGTGCCTGTCAATCGTTCTTCGACCACTGAAATCTTTGCTCACGATAATTATAACTCATCATTCTCAGTTTGTAGTGAGAGAAAAGTAAAAAATAGAAAGTTTTTCTCATAATTTCAAAGGCATTACTCAATATGAGCTTATTTTATCCTTTTTGTATGTAAATTTTAAAAGTAAAAAATAGAAGATACTTCTTTTAATAAAATTCGAAATGTAACAGTCTGTCAAATTTTCCTCATGAATTTTTAACATCAACCTAATTCATAGGGTTTCTGAAGGTTTTCAATTTCCAGCAAACAATTTGATCTACAAATTAACTAGGTTAAAGTGGTTGTTCCCTTTTAAGATGTAATTTTTTTTTAAAATTCATATTTCTTCCAATAATACGGTTTTTTTGCCTGTTGTTAACTCAACAAGCTTTCCATTTTCAAGGACTCCTCATTTACCAACAATTCTAAGAGACCTCATAAATCCCATCTTTATCATCTACAATTTTTAAGGTTACTCTTTGTATGAAAAAACGTTGACCAATGAACTGCTCCTATCATTGGTGAGGAGTACTGTCCTTTGTTCAAGTGAGTATGTTCTTAATTGTATCTTTGAATTGAGATCCTTTTATCACCTAGAACCACAACAAGTTGTTCTCCTCACAGCCTTTAAGTATAAATTAACATACCGCATAGTGCACTATTAATGATATATTTTGAAGATCTTCAAATTTGCCTTTAATGTTCTCTTTGTATTTATGCACTAGTACCTACCAGGAATTTTAAAAAAAAGAAAGAAAAAGAAGAAGTAAAAATTGTGCCGAGTTTCAACGAAATGATAAATAAAACCCCCTTTATCGAACTAAGCATTTTTCCCCTAAAAACAGAACTTCAATTCACCGGCCTTGCTTTGTTTTTTATTTAACAAATCTAGTCACATTCAATATTACATTTCATGTGATTTGTATCATCACACAGTATTACCAAGTATTTTTTCCATTATAATTTTGTATTTTTTCTTTGTTTAGCATTGATTTGTAAGTTTTCTGCCACCATCAATGTTTTAAGTATTATTATGAAATTATTTGCCTCTGAACTCTTAAATTTACCTGTGCAATAATAGATTAGCAATTTAAGTTTATGTAGAAGGCTAGTTATGATGTTTGCTCGTGCAAACTTATCAGGTCAGCTCCTTGTTTTACCATTTACTTTCCGATACACTAGTCCTTGTAAAATAAACCGATTTTCTCTCTTTTTATTCTACCAATTCTCGGAATGGTTAACTTTTGGAGATAAATTATTGTTTAAATAAAGTTTGCATCACTGGGCTATGTACCAAAGTAATTTTAAAGAAATTAGATTACCAACGTTCCAATACAAATTTTCTTGAGCAATGAAAACAAGCACAATCCACTTAATTGTTGCCCGATTCATATCAAAATGATTTTGTGTGTGAACATTAAGGAATCTGCAAAAGATAAATGAGTTTCCTCTTTTTTCCTTCTTGAAAGTTAACCCATGCACCTATTTTTAATTTTACATGGTGACAGCTTCACTGATTCTTCTTTTTAAGTTATAATTTCTTTTGTAATAGCTCAAAGTGTCCTCACACTATCTGATTTGTGCCAAAAAAGTGTTGGTTGATTGCAACTAATATTAACAATGTGTGTGATGAGTATTTTCTTTTTCTGTATTCTTTATGTTCTATTTTACACTGTAAATTTCCCTTTCTTTTTTGATACGTAGCATAGTAAAATTTTTAACGTTATGAAATTATATCCTAAGCGTTTTCATTTATTTACCCATCCGTAATCATGATGAGGATACTTGATTTTTAACTGACAACTAATACTTTATGAATAGCACTAGATGGAAATTTTGGAACTGTTTAATTTGTCACTTGGAATCGAAGAACTTATGCTCTTACGTATTCTTGTCTGTTCTCAGTATTACATACTTGATTTGATGGTCCCCATGGGCCTCTGAAATGTGCACTACCGCTAATAAACTTACTGTGACTTTTTTAATGTGATACTTTACTCAAATAAGGAAAAATCCAAATAATTAAGGAATTATAATAGGTATATACATGATTTTGTATTTAGCATCAATTTGACTGATTAATTAATTTGACAAACATTTTGATAATTTTATGCCATAAATTGTTAATGTAAATTTTACATAAATTTTACTTTGAATCGAACAAACAAAAGTTACCTGACCCATACACTATCTAAAAAAAAAAAAAAAATAAACGTTTTCTATCGTAAGTTCAAATTTAACAGTCAATGGTACAAGGGTGTAGTCGCTATTGATCAGGTAGCATTGTATAAATCCCAGATTGATATTTTGCAATCTTTGCCAGCTGCTGCCAATAGAATATTCGTTTTCCAGGATGCCACAGGTCTATCGGAAAAGCAAACATCATGAATTGTGCTATCGTGGTGATCCAGCACAGCCAATAATTTCAAACTCCGCCATGAGTACAAACGAATCATACCATCCCAACATCCTACAGCGACTATTTTTTTATCAGGACGAATCTTGATACAGCTAATACCAGGATTGGTCAATTTAATTACAAGTTTCTTTTTTAAATCTTGTGATTCACCAATAGTAAATAGAGAAAGATTTTCATCACTGCTACCGCAGATGCCCCTCATAGAACTTTCATCATAGTCAAGGGCCATCGGACATTCTTCACTAATCTTAAGCTTACTAAGAATTGTCTTGCGCTGCATATCCCATAAAAATAATGAGCAATTCTCATAGACGGCCAACAGGAACAATTTGCCTTCTATTGTCGTGAATCTCAACGCCATTACCTCACCCAGTTTTTCTGCCGAATCATTCTTCAATGAAAATAAATTCGTATAAGTTTCTAGTGAAAAAATTTGAATCAAAGAATCAGAGTCTGCACAAGCTAAGACAGGTTTTGCTTCTAAGAGACTGGTCACTGATTTGCAGAAACTGAGAAAATTTTGAGGAAGCGATTGCCTCAAAATCCACTGAGAGTTCTCCTCTTCCCAAACTCCAAATAATCCAACTTTCGTCTGAGTTATCAATTTTTTATTTACATAGTGTATCGATAAAATAGGGTCTGTCCCAAAAGAAAATTTGGCTTCTTCTCGATTTACCTGGAACAGAGTAACACAAATATGAAATAAGTAACTAGTGCAAAAAGCAAAAGGACTTCTCCTTTTTACCAAATCCCTTAAAAAAATTAGATGTACAAAAATTTCTAACATTCTGGACACTTGTAGCCATCAGCAGGTAGTCTGTCACTATTAAAATCCTTGATTCCTTAAAATTTCTGTTAAATGTTTCAATTTCTTTTAAATTTCTATTTATAGTTCTCAAGTCTCTGAATAAGGAGGTCATCCTTTCTTGAAAAATTAAACAAATCAAATTTTTTCAATGTAACTGCCTTGCCTCTCTCCCGTTGGAACCTGCATACTGAGAGATCCATATTTTTACCTCTGTTAGAAATCCCTGCACAAGGATGGAGGGAATGCCAGGTAAAGCGTATCTGATAGGTAATGCTCAGCAGCACTAGAGCAGGTAAGTAAACACTATGATGACAGAACTGCTAAGAAAATTTTTGATTTAACTGAGAAATCATGACAGCACTTTGAATTATCAAACAGAGACTGTCAGCCTCAGTTGACTCCACATTGCTTTTCCCAAGCAATACCCTAACAGCTAGTAAACCATTTAAAGGAGGCCAAAGTAAAAAAAAAAAAAAAGTAGGACAAATTACGACTCTGCATGCTTCTGCTAAAGTAAGAAAGTGTTGTAAGTATAGTCTTTTAAAAAACTAATGAACACTTTTTTTTTAAAAATTTTTGAAAATTTTCTTCATTTAATCAATAATATTTTTGGACATTTTCAGAGAGATTATTTTTATTAAAATACATGTGTATGATATTTTCAACTTCATAGTCATTAATATGCGAGTCTTGCAAAAAATGAGAACAAAAGAGTGAAATCAGATATGGATATTTATGCACTTATTATAGGACAGGAGGAAGGTCTTAGTAACCTGCAAGTTCCATATATGGAGATGACCACTTTGTGTTCCCGCAAACAACAATGGTATTTTATCGTCAAGTTTGAATGCTAGGCTGTGAACCGCTTCCATACTACCTTTCATACTGAACAAAGGTGGTGGTGGTTTGGCCATTTTTGAACTTTTTAATCCGCTGATACATCTGAAATCATAAGTGAACAAGAAAATTAGGTCTTACCATCCTCATACGTTGACAAAGATAGGTATCAGGACCTTTGTAATTACAATATTTTATACTTAATTTTTATTTGAGGAAACATAGATTGTAAACAATTTTATGGTTCAAGAATCTAAACTTCAAGACGTTAACTTTACTTCTCTTTTACCCTCCAGCTTTAACTAATTAAGCTTTTTTCGAGCTAATTTTGGCTCGAAAACCGTAAAAACTAACGCCCATTTCAAACGGGAAAGCATATCAAGACTTCAAAATTACCGCTCTTTTTTCAAACTTGCAAGGGTGGCCAAGTGTGGCTCCCGATAAAAATTAAAACTTCACTAGGTAACCTTAAAAATTATTTTTCTGCGCATCCCATCTTGGTGTAATTTGCGTTGCGAACTTAGCATCACTGACTACAACTGTTTGGTGCCTCAGCTCACAAGTGGGTACAAAAGTTTCGCTTTTTCGGTAAAACTTAATAATTTCTCAACACCAATCCCTAGTTTTTTTCTAAAAATTGAATTCATTTTGAATAAGACTCCTTACCCACACGAGAAACGGTGAAAATGAGCTCTCACAGTCACGGTCGAGGGAAGCAAGAAGGTAAGCAATCATCAAACAAACACCTCTTTACAGCTTTTCAAGCTTTGCGTGACACTTAAATCGGGCGCAAGTACCGATCGATGAATTTTCCAATCTAAACGTGCGAATATTTTAATTAAATTGCACTTATTTCTTTAATTTTCGTGTAATTATTTATCTTGAAGGTTTCGTATTTATTTTGACTGTTCACTTTTGTTTACGTCATCGATCACCAGACTCCTGCGTCATCGTCCATCATCATCGGTATCGGTGTCTAACCTCTCAGCACGTGCTCCATCTTGTTTACGTTTCGAGACAGCTTTTTCAGTTATTTTGTGGTTTTTTCACTAAAAGTTAACTTACCTTTTATTTCCAATCGTTTATCATGAAGTAGTGATTCACAAATTATTAGTGTACTCCTAGGAACTAACAGCAGTCAACATGCTTCGTCGGCAAGCTCGTCTCCGCAGGGAGTATTTGTACCGCAAGTCCTTAGAAAACAGACAAAGATCTATTCAAAATAAGAAGGATAGACTGCGTGATTGTATTGAAAACAACAAGCCAGTACATACTGACTTGAAGAAAACTGCCTTGGAACTCCACAAAAAACTTGAGTGGGAAGATGAGGGTCCTAAAGCTGCAAGTATGCTTGGAACTGAAGTCGGTGGAACTGACGGCTCGCACGAAGATGATGAGTATCATTGGGCAGGTGTAGAAGATCCAAAAATTATGGTCACCACGAGTCGTGACCCCTCTTCCAGGCTGAAGATGTTTGTCAAAGAATTGAGATTAATTTTTCCCAATGCACAACGTATGAACCGTGGTGCATATGAGATGAAACAATTGGTACATGCCTGCCGGGCCAATGATGTCACTGACTTCATCATTGTGCATGAAAATCGAGGGAATCCTGATGGCTTAATTATATGCCACCTACCTTATGGCCCGACTGCTTACTTTACGCTCTCGAATGTTGTCATGAGGCATGACATTCCAGATATAGGAACTATGTCCGAGCAATTTCCACATCTGATATTTCATAATTTTACAACAAAGCTAGGAGAACGAACTAAAAGCATTCTCAAGTATTTGTTTCCTGTTCCTAAACCAGACAGCAAAAGAGTCATAACTTTTGCAAACCATGACGATTATATTGCATTCCGGCACCACACTTATAAAAAGGTAAGTTTTATTCACTCTTCCTTTTTTTTTACATTGTTCAAAAAATTAATAAAGTCAAACGACTCAAGTTTCAAATTTTGAGAGAAAATCAGAAACCTTTTTTATGAGGCAATGGTTACGATACTCCAATGGCAGGCCACCTTGCCAGTGGCGTGGCGTCCATAGGTTCGCAGTGTTCGCCGAACACCCTAAAATATTTTGAAACAACTAATAATTTATGGCTAAGAATGTGGGAAGCAATACAGAATACAGAATAGTAGATCGCAAATAAGTATCGGGCGCTTGGCCTCCGACAGCGCGGCATGTGGCGCGGCGGAGAGAGAAAATCCTGTGACACGTGGTCCGCACCGGCTACCGAACTTGGATGATCTGCGTATGGTGGTGAGGAGAGAGAACCTGGGTGCAATGATGAAGGGGCAAAAGGTACACGAGAGAGGAGAGGCACCGCGGAGCGGAGCGGAGCGTGAGCATTGGGTTCGGAGACGAGTGCGGACCGCGCTCGCGGAGGGAACACAGCAGAGAGAAAAGGGAGGGGAAAAGAACGAGTGCAATTGAGGCACATTGGAACTATCAGTAGCAAACATGGGAATATAGTTGTTCACCAAAAAAGACTTAAACAATGAACTGATGTTCGGGCCGAGAGGAGAGGGGTGAGGTGTTCATGACTGAGAAAAGGAAACGGGTACACCCATCAGAGGAGAAGGGTCTAGCACTGTATCACATCAAGAAAAAATCTGTGGAATGTGCTGGCTCTAACAATTTTTTCACAGTTGCAGTTCAGTTGAAACATCGAGTAAGTAAGTCAATTTCTTCGCCAAAAGGAAAGTGTTATCAATCAAAAAGTGACCTAATTCTCTAAGGAAGGGAGGTTGTTCAGATCTGCATAATGGGTGCCAGTAAAATTTAGCCTTTATTGTGGGGTTATCTAATAATTTCCTATATTTTTTTTTGGGGGGGGGGGGCTATAAACAGTATGAAGTTATTTTTTGGGGGGTCCTTACTTGGTTACGAAGTGGTAGAAGGGTTAACTACCCTACTTATTGCATGACATAATGTGGTCAACCCCAAGCAAGAAAATTACAAATGAATTGGGTAAAGGGTCACTAGACCGGGCCTGAACTAAAAACATACACCTTGTTATCTCCTCCAAATTTTTTGTCGAAAATGATTCACCCAACAAGAATGGAAGCAGTATTAATGATCTCTGAATTTTTTTTTAATTCTAGATTGATGGAAAAAACATTGAATTAGAAGAAGTTGGCCCCAGATTCCAGTTGAAGCTCTTCAAAATTATTCTTGGAACTCTGGACACAGCAGCGTCAGCCGAAATTGAATTTGTTTTAAGGCCATACATGAACACAGCTGCCAAGCGAAGATTCCTCTCAGACCAGGATGGATGGAATCAAGAAGATGATGTAGAAGTTTAATCTAATGCTCTTAAGTTAAGCAAGTTATTTCTCATTGTGTAAATATGTACAGCTTTTTTAAATAAATTCTGTCGTTGAATCAAACTCGAGTTATTCTCTATATTAATGTCAGAAGAAAATAAATGTAGTGCTAAACATTAGACAAGATATTAATTTAAGCAGTATAATGTTCTCATCAAAATTACATGTAGA
The DNA here is from genome assembly GCF_918797505.1 of Bemisia tabaci. Taxonomy (NCBI): domain Eukaryota; kingdom Metazoa; phylum Arthropoda; class Insecta; order Hemiptera; family Aleyrodidae; genus Bemisia; species Bemisia tabaci. The sequence goes on from NC_092793.1 coordinate 77,500,297, forward strand.
ACAAGATTCGTCCAACAAGAACCGTTGAAAGTGACTTTTAACCAAGATATCCATGTTTCATGATTCATACAGTCAAATTTCCTGCTCATGAAAAATGCTATGTAATTGCTATCTACCAAAGTCAAATTGCACACTGATTGTTACCACAACAGATGTCAGTGCGGCATGAAAATATGGCAACCTTAACATTGGCGTTTTGATTGGACAGTTGCAGTTGCTTATTTTGAACAGCACCGGGCAGGCAAGGAACACGGCTCGATTAAAGCTGCAAATACAATCACTGTGTGTGATTTGATTCATACTCTAGTTTTCTTGTAAGCAGTAAATTCAAATTTCTTGTAATCAGTGCAAAATGAAATTTTTAATATGTTGGTTAGGAGTTGCTTACTGGAATTATTGTTGCACAAAAAATTGTTCTCAAGTGAAATTTTGACAAGAAAACATCAGAATATTTCAATTCGTTCTTTGCCTTTTTGGCTGTGGTCCATTCTTTTAATACTATGTAAAACAATCCCGATTTTTTCATTTCATTACATATGACAGTCAGTGGAGAAAGAGGGTCCTAATACACAGAATCAGAATTTTCCAGTGGTTTTTGTTAAGATTGAATTTTGATGTAAGTAGGTATGCGGTAGAAAACACCCTCTGGTGTCTTAGTAAATAGCTTACAAGAGGCACAGCTCATTTTTGTCCTGTTAGAAGACCTAAATTTGCATTATAATCCAGCAATTTTGCACTCAGAATATGCCAAGTCCCAAGTACCGTAGTGCAATGAAAATATTGAAATCATTTTGAAATTAATGTAATAAGAGAATCGCAATTTTTACCATGAAATTGCAACGTTTTTACATCATTTGCTTAACTAATGTCGATTCTTAACAATCAAGAAGATGAACTCCATTTGGACTACATTTTGCAATTTGGAACTATAAATTCTAGCCCAGTTTAAAAACAACGTATGTGCCGTTAGTTTTCCTATACACGTAAGTGTTTTTCCAGAAGAGCCAGAATTTATAGTTCCAAATTGAAAAATTAAGTTCATTTATAAGAATAATAAGAAATTTGTAATGCAAAGAGCAGAGCTGTTTCGGAGCAATGTATTTATTGCAATAAATTTCAATGTAAAGTGTCCCTTCAATTAGTACATACTCAGGCAACATATCGACGGTGAAACTACTAGACCACGTATTTCGGTTTGTGACGTTGCAGACTTCCTGTCTTACTTTATTTTTTAAATGGAAAACTATTCTACATCAAGTCTCGAAAACTTCCGTGATTTTTCGTCTTTGAGTGACGAAAAAGCTGCTAAAACTTCAAGAAATTAAATTGGTTTGTTTTCCTTTATACCAAAATAAAATGGAAGCAGCTAACACCGGAAAACACCGCTAACGAGACGCTTGGTCTGGTAGTTTCACTGTTGATATACATTACTCCAATCTAGTAGCAATAATTTTGCTATGTGATTCCTATTCATTTCAATCTGTGCTCCTCGAGTACCGTGCATTATATTCTGCCACCCTGTTATTTAAAGTTTTCTGGGTCTAATTTTGTGCGTTTACCTATTCAAAAATGTATAGAACTCCAAGGAGAGGGTTCAGAAACAATTTACTAGATAAGGGGTTAGTGGCAACACTTTATCATACCCATTAGCAAGATGTGCTGACAAATGAAACTTTGGCACCCAAAAGTAAGGGATGCTACCTAAATGTGGCCTCAAAAAGGCTCTAGTGCTATTTTGATTCATTTTTTCATTGTCATGTTTTCATTCGTCTCCTTTCAAGATTTGAAGCAGCATCATCAAAAATCTGATTGCCTCCAAAAAATCGTAGACGGCTTTTGAAAATTAAACTTGGGGGCCAAACTGCTCTCAAAATTCTGAAGGAACACTGTAGTGGTGTAAAGTGATTTTAGTATGAAGAATGTGAATCATAATAGATAGCCCCTTTTGGTAAATTCAGTGTTGTGGAACAGTTATCAACAACCCGTCAAGGAACTGTAATTGAATTAAATTAAGCATCTGCCTTAATGGCTATTATGATGAGATATATTTTATTCCTTGATTCCTTGTGATTCATTCTTAATTCATTCTTGAATCAATAAAATCTTAAGTCCAGTTGTAGAGCCAAAGGAAATTTTAAACTCTCATTATTTTTTGCAGGAGAGTTTGAGGTCACTGGAGTCTCCAGATCTGGACGTGTCCGAAAAAAATCTTCGAAGTTGATGGACTTTGAGTCACCAGAAGAAATAGAACGACAATCCAGGAAACAGCACGGTAAATCACCTTATGTCTATCTTTCATTCTTGTTACCCATGGCGAAAGTGTATTGTTAAAAGTTGTTAATGTCAACTATTGCAAAGTATAAATGAACCATCAAAACTTTTTAAACCCCTATGAGAAAGGTTTCTATTTTTATCCTCTGAACCCTTGCTTGTTTTTTTATGAACTGACGTAGAATTTTTTAATTAATTTAATTGAGAAGGAACAAAAAAAAAGCATTAGGTAATGCAATTTGACTTCTTTGCAATTTTAGCTAAGTAAATGTGTTGCACGGATACTCTCTCCTTCCATCATCACTTGTCAGACTTATTTTGGAATACTTTCTAAATTTTATTTGAAAACACTTTAATGGTTTTTTCTAGCTGCAGAAAACAGAACTCCAGCAACCTCAAAAAAAGTCACCCAGCATGTGCAGCAAGAAATCAAACGTCCCATTTTCCCCGATTTGGTAAGAGTGTCTTTTTAAATTATGTGCTTTTGAAAGTGTAATAATGGCTTAGGTGCCAACACTTAACAATTGTGAAATTACAGAACCTTCTTTTTTAGAAACCACAATTTTTTTTTTAAGAGAGCAAAAAGTATTCACATTCCTTACCTTTGACGGTAGAAGAGTACTAGTTGGACCGGGTTTAATAGAAATGCACCAAATTGCATCTTGGAGGAAAAAACAATTTAGGAGTAGTTTTGATTCTACTGGTCATACATTTTCCTGCCAAAAATTCAAAGTTAAAAAAAATATTTTCAATGTGAAAATATTCATTTAACTTTCTTCTTAACGTTTAGTCCTGTGGAGGAATAGAACTTGAAACTTCTTTTCCTCAGTTCACACTTGATGCAACTTCGTATGTTTCTGTTAAACTACTCTTTAGAAAACTCTTCTGTTCCCACTAAAATATTGTAATTAGTTCATAGTTTGTAGTTATAAAAAATAGAGTTAATACTTTGTAGTCCTCTATATAATCAATGAAGAAGAAAAAAAAAATATTCTTCTATGCTCTGCATGCATTTTTGAGGAGAATGAGATGTGGGCAGTATGAGATAAAAACCTAAATTTCCGTTTTACAAATTAGAAACCAATACTTTATCTTGAGAGGTGAATCTGGAATGAAAGTTCTTAGCTGGTTTTGGCAGATTTTGATGGAAGTAAAGCCCTGCTAACAGTCTCAAAGAACTTTTTCCGCAAGTTTGCTGTAAAGGTGCAAAAAGTTTCATTATTCATTTGATCAAATTTTTAATGGGAATTACAATGGTAGCGTTAACTCAAAACAATGCAGCGCTGTTTTTTACTAATTTATGATCAAAGGTTTTCCATGCTTTGCCAGCATGGGATTCATTTTTAGCAAATTAGCACCTAGATACATGAAAATCTTTTTTGGATTCCCTATTTCCTCATTTTTCTGACCAAGATTACAAATATTTTTATGGAAGCTAAAACATTTCTCCTACAGTCCGTTCTGCATCTAACTCAAAACCAACAAAAATTTAGGGGTTGTTTCACGATAACTGGAATAGTTTTGTCGCCGTAACAGACAACACATTTTTCGGTCATATTTTTTCAGTAGAAATGATGATCACTCAAATTTTTTCGCATTAATCTTCAAAAAGTTACGTATTATAACGCTTTCTAATGATTTATTACTCTACTTTTCAATTAATATCATGTAAATTCCGAAAATGTGCCGTTTGTTACATGGTAAAAAGTCGGTGTAACAGCACTTTTCGGCATTTATGTATTAAAATTGAAAATTAAAGCAATAAATCTTTGAGAAGCGTTATAACACGTAACCCTGTGTAGATTAATGCTAAAAAATTTGAGTGACTATCATTACTACTAAAAATATGAGCGAAAAATGTGTTTTCTGTTACAGCGACAAAAATATTCCAGTTATCGTGAAACCACCCTTTGACAGGTACTGAAAAAAACTTATAAAATGACAAAAGGTTAAAACAAGTTGGCTGGAGATCATGCGGGTCCCCTCTCAATGCAGTTCTTCATTTGGCGATTTTTCTATCGGCTCTGTTCTTTTTTCAGGATACTGGCAGACTAACTCAAGTGAAAGAAGCCCACTACTCAGAAACTGACTCGGAGCCAGGAATGTATCCTGCACCTGGTGATGAGGACCCTGGCTCTAGCCTAGATTCATTAGGTAACTTTTCTTCCTTTGTTTGCATCCTCAAAGACCTTAGGTGCCGCTTGTGTCCTCTGAATTAATCATATTGACGGCCAAAGTGTGGAACCATGTATCTCCATTGCTACTGTACTGAGAAATATAGCATTCGATACTGATATCAAAACTGCACTTGAATGCGATACCACGCCATTATTATGTTGAATTTGTTTGTCAAATGTGGTAAGTGAATTTTTTAGTCTCCTGACAACAGAATTGTGATCTCAAAATTCGAGAAAAATGACGAGTGGCTGAAAAAATGGAACCAATCGATGAGATATATCGCATGTAGTTTTGACAATATGGCGTCCATTGAATCACCTCGAATGAAAAGATTCCCAGGTTTTGACACTATTCATTTATTATTTCCATTGTTGCTAGTAGCTATAATCCACAATTCGGAAGGAAAAAGGGGAAATACCTTCAGACAAGCTGGTTTCCACACCACCCTAGGAGAGCCGGATCAGGTACTGCTCCTGGAGGTAATTTATCAGACCAAAAAAAATTATGAGGTTGTAAACATTGCAACCTACCAATCATGACATTGACGGTCGTGACATTTTAAGCAGTAAAAGCTGAAAATGAAGCTTAACCCATCAGTTTACACAATTGTAATGGTTATAATTCGTTAAAAACACTCATTTTCCAACACATTTGGTAAAATGTGCGACTTTTTATAACACATTTTACAAATATAACGATCATGACGGGAGTTGGAAAGTTTTCGCAGAATTGCCTACTTACCCACAGATCTGGGCGATACCATATCCTTACAAAATGGATTTCAATATAACTTTGAGATGTGTAGAAATGAAGAGGCCTTTTGATTGTTACCTCCACTTTTAGCCATTTAATTCAGGGCTCTGTAACTTTTTCAAGAGTTTTTAAGTTTTGTAGGTTACCACATTAACTGAATAATGATTTTTATATTGAGCTACGAGCTGCATATATTAAAAAAATGATAAATTAGACTTACTTTTGTGCTTTTAAATGACAGTTCTCTGTTTCCCTATATTGCCATTAAAGTTATTTTCACAATTTCAGACAGTGAAGATGATGACGATATGGAAGGAGGAATGATGATCGATGAGCGAGGATCAAACGATACAAATACTCAACCACAGGTGAAATTTTATCTTCATTACTTGATTTTTTAAGTTAATAAAAACTTATTATTTCTTTAAGAAAATGAATGTTAGTTCTTCAAAAGTATAAAATTCATGGAAAAATTCTGTGAGAAGTGTTCACAGGCTTCTAAGTAAATGTTTGAATTTTACGCTTTTTTCAGTACTTCTTGAATATTAGCATTCTTTCTGCGTTTGCTCCTCAAATTTTACGTGAAAAAAAATTGCCATAATAAACATCTCGAAAATCAGCTCTCCCCAAAAAATTACTCCACTCGAGGCTTGATGAGTGTTACACATATGCTTGTAGAATTTTCAATAACACTTTTAAAACCAAAGAATTAGTTTAGCTCAATTTCAATGTAAACTGTAAAATAGAATATTTAAACTAAGTCTCCAGCCATTTTTAAATGGTTTCAATAAATTGTTGAAGCAAAGACAAGACTCCATAATTTGGTCAAATTTCGGTCAAAGTGAGACAAGAAAAAAATTGAAATTTCAACTTATTTATGCATTGTTTATTGGATTGACTGTAACCCGAAATAATTTTTAAGAGAAAATGTCTTAGATCTTGGCACTCTTGGCATACTCCCCAACGTTGTACCTACATAGGCTGTCCCAAAACAACTGGCACTAAGGCTGTCATTCAGGAACTACAATAGATATCGACATGCGGTTTGCGGGAGGTGATAGCTCATACTCTTAGCTCTTAAACGAGCCTAAGTTGAGCTAATTTGGTTAAAAACTCAACGAGTTACATCAATTTTCCCGAGACGTGTAAGAAATACCCCTACGGATTTTTCGGTAATTTTTCATTCCTTAACTTTGCCTCCGCAAGCTGTGCAATTGGTTCAGACGTTATGAATCAAGTTTCCACTTGTCTGGATGCAAGTTTGAACTTGTCAGCAAGTGTTTCCATCACAGCCGAGAAGTTTTTTTCTGTTTGCAAAGTCAGTTTAGTGAAATTGTCGCCTGATAACGCGTTTTTTTGTGTTTCGTCATGAGTTCACCCGCGGAGTTGAAGCAAGAGCAACGATACGCAATTCGATATTGCGTTCGTCGTGAATTATCTGCTTCTGAAACTGTGAATGAAATGACAGTGGCTCAGAAGTGTTTCAGAAGCAGATAATTCACGACGAACGCAATATCGAATTGCGTATCGTTGCTCTTGCTTCAACTCCGAGGGTGAACTCATGACGAAACACAAAAAAACGCGTTATCAGGCGGACAATTTCACTAAACTGACTTTGCAAACAGAAAAAAACTTCTCGGCTGTGATGGAAACACTTGCTGACAAGTTCAAACTTGCATCCAGACAAGTGGAAACTTGATTCATAACGTCTGAACCAATTGCACAGCTTGCGGAGGCAAAGTTAAGGAATGAAAAATTACCGAAAAATCCGTAGGGGTATTTCTTACACGTCTCGGGAAAATTGATGTAACTCGTTGAGTTTTTAACCAAACTAGCTCAACTTAGGCTCGTTTAAGAGCTAAGAGTATGAGCTATCACCTCCTGCAAACCGCATGTCAATATCTATTGTAGTTCCTGAATGATAGCCTTAGTGCCAGTTGTTTTGGGACAGCCTATGTATTATGATTACGTACGTGTCTCAAGCCCATATTTTCATTAAATATCTTCCAACCCTCAAATTTATTTTAAAACTATTTGAATTCCTCGCATTCAACCATGGTACGTCAATATAATAATTTTGTCTATGTTTTTAGGGTGCATCCTTATACATGCTCGAAAGGTCAAAAAAGAAAAAGCTTGTTGTGCAAGATGGCAAAGTTGTAGGCCGCGCCAAAGCTGAACGAAAAGACAAAGGAGTAAGTATTTATGCTGTTTCTTTGTGAGCCCAGTGTTCCTATGGTTTTTTTTATTATTGAATTTAAATGGCCTTGGTGAAGAATAAGCAAAAACAATCATATAAGTTTCTCTTGCTCGCACCGTAAGAGGTCAATATACATCGTTAATTGGTTTTATCGTTAAAATTATATCGTTTAACAAATCAAAAATAAAAGTTTTAAATAAAATTCAAGTAAGTAAAATTTTTTAAGTTTGAAAAATTGTACCAATAACGATTAACCTTTATTTTAACCTAAACTCAAAGTTCGCTTTTGCACGTTCGAAATTTTTTGCACGGTATTTTTTCACCTGGCGGAATATCAACCAAGCTTGCAGCTGAAATGGTATGCGGCATTTTCCAACATCAACCCCTCAGGAATTGATTGATCCTCACTGAAACTGTATAAAATTAAAGTTGAAGGCCATAATGCTTCAAAAAAGTATTTCTATGGCGAAAGTAAAAAATTTATATCGTGTTTTATTTTTTGAGAAGGGCCTTCACCAACTATTTTTCTTGAAATGATCTGTGAATTTTCTTCATGTATTTGGTAATATTTAAAAATAATGCAAAGACGACTCTTTTGTCTCTATTTTTATCAAAGCGTTGTCGGAGGTTTTTTTAACATTGCAATGTTAACGGGGCGAAAGCTATGTAAGCTATGTCTAAAGACAGATTCCGTCCCATTCTTTGTATATTTGTTTTGTAATATGTATTGAATGCGGAAATGTTAAGGTGCTCAATCCCCATGATTTGTGGTTTGAAAGAGAGCAGTGGAGGTTAGGAGTCGTAGAGCGCGAGGGAGTGCTGTAAAGCGACTTATATGTATGTATATGTATTGAATAAAGATAGAAGGAAAATGTCCCGGGTATTGGAAAAAAAAAAAAAAAAAAAAAAAAAAAAACACATCGCAATGAAACATTGACGACATTTTTCAATTTCAGCCACCAATATGCTTTAAATCCTAGCCCAACAACAATAGCCAATACAGCTAAGTCTCATGAGTTTTGACTTTGTGCTTAGTTCACATTTTTCTTTCTGAATCATTTCTGCTAGGGTTACGATTTGCTTTATTTCAAGTGTTTGCCCTGCGTCTCTCTAGACACTATATTTTTATTGTTTCATCCTAAATCCAAAAAATTAGTATTTTCAATTTATTTCTCCAGAAATCCAGATTCACTGCATATATGACTTGGGCCAAAGAAGTTAGAGGTGACCTCATGAAGAAGCATCCTGAGTTAGGTGAGTTTTTAAGTTCTTCCACCTATCTACCATGCCTTTAAATCTCAAGAACAACGTCTCCCATTTTTCTAACAGTTAAAAAAGTTGATACCTTTTTTTTTATTTATTTATTTCGAACCCCAGTCAAGGTGGAGAGACTGGATTAATCGTTTTCTTAAGCTGTTTTTAAAACTTTGTTATAAAAAAAACGCCTGTCAAGATACCTAATGTTCTTCTCTGTGAAAATAATGTGTTTTCTTTCAAATAATATAGATTCTCCATTTTTCCAGATTTCTCTCAGACAAGCAGAAAACTAAGTGACCTTTGGAAAACCGTTCCACAAAATGAAAAATACGTGAGTATACTCAAATTTTGTTGTATGGTTTCTCCTAGTACACCTATTTTAACTTAATTTAACCAAAAGATAACGAAGTGGTTATTATTCGTGACCAAACCATCAAATTAAACGTCATTCGACAGTATTGGGTATGTTCAGATAAAACGCTATTCGTCAGTACCGTATCCTAACTGAAAAATCTTTTAAGTATTGCGAACGCGACATTATTGGATGACTTTTTTACCACTAACCAGAAAACTTCCTACCACAAAGGTGATTTTATGTGATGAATTTTTATCACTAATCATCAAATTTTCTAATACTAAGGTGGCTTTACCAGTTGAATTTTTGACTGCCAACTGGAAAAATGTCTACTGCCAAGATTTTTCTATTAAGAAACTGTGCATAGTTAAAATGAAACTGTCAAAAATACTCTATCTCTATACGCTATCTCTGACTGTCCAGATGCACTTCAAAACTAAAACTCAACAAATACACAGTTGATCATGGAAAATATATGTGAGATTCTCTTGGTGGCCTGAAAACGTGAAGCCAGTTTCGGACGCGTTTACTGATAGATCAGCACTCAATGCATTTCCCAGATTTTCCTAGTTCACCTAATTCCCTCAGATAATAAAACCATTGATCACCATTGATGGCGTTTGCTTGTTACCTTGGATCAAAAATTCATCATTGATGAGACAATATCTAGACCACCTTAAGAAACTACCAAGTCACCTTCGTGGTAGAAATTTTTCCAGTTAGCAGTCAGGTAAAGTCACCTTAGCGGGAAAAAGTTATCTTGTAAAGTCACCTTAGCAGTACTTAGAAGATTTTCTAGTTAGGGATACGGTGTCGACAAATAATGTTTTACTTGACGGCAGTTGTGGTATTGTACTGACGAATATTGTTTTATTTGATGGTACTGTACCGACAAGTAACGTCAATCAAAAGATAATCATGTCCTCTGCTCATTAAAAATCAAATAAATAAAAAAATAGACAAACGAGTAAATCAAATTTAAAAAAAAATAAAATAAAAAAATGAGAATATTTGACTGAACTTATTGTTTTATAAAGAGAGAGATATATATAGATTATAAAGGATCCTGATAAAAGCAAGTTTCTATGTTGTTTAGTCTAAATTTGCGTTAAAAAATTAGGTTCTTCACCAGCCAATTGGGAATTTAGTATCAAGTGCGTACAGCAACGCGCCCCCCCCCCCCCCCTCTTGTAGGAACGAGAAATTTTCTAACAAAAAGGAGACAATTCACGATTTCTTAATGATGATCCCAAACAAAGAATAGTAGAAGATAATAATGGATAAATGGTAAGAAAGGATACAAAAATGTATCACTCATGATGGTGCACACTCAAAGAAGCAGGCTGACATCACTAACAACAGTGATGATGACAGTTGATGATCGTGCTTCGTTGTAAGAAATAACTTTTCATCATGTTTGGAGCTCAAAGTGGTTTGCTTAGATTATTATTAGATTATGTTTTATACTGTATTCCTCATCTTTCATGACTTTTGTTTTAACCATTGCGGAGCAGGTCTGGAAAAAACGAGCTAAGCGGTTGGCTGATGATATGTTAATCAAAGAAAAAACAAAGAAAATGATAGGCTCGAATTCCCGGAAGTTTATAAACAAACAATCTAACGTTGTAGCTGTGTCTAGTCCTGTTACCACTCCGAAGGGTCAGCAAGTAGTTCATTTGGGTCAACCATCAGTCATAGGAAAAATTCCTGTTTCTCCACCAGACATTTCAAGACACAGGTACCACCTAAATTTTTTCACTTCGTAAATATCACACAATCCTCTAGTCATTCTCTGGATGGTAACACAATTTATCTTGAAATGTTATCGTTAATACCTTAAACGCACTGCCATATTTTCAATAACCTAATGATGAGTTAGAGGAATTGTGCAAAAATCGCTTGTGATTGGTTGAATATCACGAGCTTAGTGAAACTGGTAGGAAAGCTGCCGCCGTGTTAAAATATTGTGGGTTCTGCTGTGAAAGTGTTTGTATTTTGCACGTGTGAGCCACCAGATAGGATCACACCACCCATGTGCGGACGGAAACTGATGTCAAAAGTAGAGTTCTTTGCCCAGTTACAAGATTATGCAACGCTGGGCATAGCGACTACTTGAATGGTAGACCGCCTGGAAATATTGCAGGTTTCAAATCATCTTACCAGTATTTACTATGTGAATCGGTCTGAGATTATTTCAGAATAATAAAAATATATTTTGTTTTAATTCATTAAAATTCAACCAAAATAATTGTGTGATTAATCCACAAGAAGAAACTAAAAAAAGAAAGAAAGAAAAGAAAGAGAAGAAGTAAAGAAAGAGAAAATTCAACAATGATAGAGGCGTCAATAGGGAGCAATCACAAAACCCTAAGATGATTTAATGATTTGCCTGTAGATTGGTTCCAATTACCCAATCCAATTCCCCTCTGAAATCTTTCACAAAAGGCCTGAATATATCTGCAAAAGTGCCCGAGGAAAAACGTTCTATCCGTAGAAGGCTGCAGTCTTAGAATTCAACACAAAAATTTCAATTTGGCAAAAGGCTTGATTACGTATCTAATTACCTCAAATCCAATCTCTGTTTGTCTGACTCTAAGCCAAATTCATTTGCTGAGTAGATACGCACTCTTTGATTGTCTCAATATACATACATACATACATTGAGCCCACTCTCTGATTCCATCTCATGTTTTTCTTGAATCTCGCTTGTTTTCCACTCATAGTCTCATTCAATTTGATAGCAGGATGAAGGGTGGAGAAGGTTTAGTCCAAGAGCCTGTCTTGGGGACTGGTCTGTATAAAGTTGTCGGAACTCAGCCTATTGACTTGGCCGCCCACTTGAGGTTACTTGGTGAATCATTGAACATCATCGGTGAACGTTTGAAGGAACATGAGGTAACTGCCTTTAATTATTTGTATTTCATACATGAGACTAGTTTTATGATCCTTTAAGGCCATTTATAAGAGCACTATGTTATAGGGATTTTAATACTGTTATTGGCTTGATAACAGTTCAATTTATTCTAAGCCATGGTAGGAAGAGGAGAGGAATCGAAGTCAAAATCCATCATGAGCTCTCTCTCTTTTCTCATTCACCAGCAACTGCATTTTAAAAGTAATCATAGAACTTTCTAAGACTTCATTGTAGCCCCAAGTCATTGAGATGATGCTGCACAATTTTCACATGCCTGTCATCTCTCTCTTTTTTTTTTTTTTTTTTTTTTTGCTTTCATCATTCTAGGAACTAGAGCGTCTGCAGGCAAAAAGGCCGTAGTGTATGGAAAAAAATTTCAGACAGTCTTTGTCCAGATAGGTTGAAAAGTCAGAATTTAAGTTTTCGCCAATAAAGACCCTAGTATTCCAAAGAATCAGTCACAAACGATTGAGATAATTTTTGGTGCCAAAAGACAGTGTAATGTCGCATCTAAAATTAAAAATATTGAGCCCTCAACAGCATTTTTTAAAAATTTCATAAGGTACCTATCAAAACTTCATCTTTGATTTTCCAACTTTAATTTTATAATTTCTATTTGATAATTCCTGGTGTTTTTTGTTCTGGACTGCCCATGAGACACTCCTGAAAACAGTCCTACTGGTGTCTTCATTCAGAGATTTTTGACTTGAAGGTCCCTTTTGTTTTGTATAGTGATCTATATTATGTGGAGGAAAAATCCTTAACTCATAATTTTTTGTGCCTTCCATTTTCAGGGGCAAATAGCTGTGTCTGGGAGCTATTCTGTACTATTGGATTCTTTGATTTGTGCGCTAGGACCTCTGATGTGTTTGATGCAGCAAGTTGGAGAAACCAACATCATACCAAATGATAGATATGCTCAAGTATTGGATAATATAGCCTATATAATGCCTGGCCTGTAAATACATAGTTCATTTATTTTTATCTTATAAACTTAGGATTAATTAAGTTTTAACCGATTTTATGAGTCTGTGATGAAAGAAATGAAAGCACATTTCTTTTTGACCCGAAATACAGTTGTACCTTCTTTAAGATATATTTTCTATAGTTAATGTCATACTTACTTCATCTCCTAGAAATTTTGTGTGAACTTTCCAAATATTTTCTCTGGATAGGAAATAAAAATTAATAAAACTAGAGACAGAATCTTTTCATTGCATTTCCTCGAGTCCTAGAAAGAAAATTCCCTGAGAAAAAAATTCTTGATTATCTATTAATGAAAAAACATTCAATATGAAGATTTTTCTCAAGTAGGTGGAATATCTTTTTTGACCAACTTAACAATAAGTCTGCTAATAATCACTTAAATCTAGAATATTTAAATGCAATTTTTCCGCAAAAATAACTTTATTGTCCAAAAAGAAGGAAAGTCCAGTTGTACATAGGATCAGATATTTCATAATGGGCCTGTTGCAAACTTTTGCTAGAGCAAAAATAAGAGTTGTTTCTTGTAGATAATGCCTCAAAAATCACGATGAGCGCATCGGCAAAGTCTGGATTGCACTCATAACTTCACAATCTGCGTAAGAAATTTGCATTTTTTTAAGCTTCCCGCTTCAAAAACGATACTACAGCACAGGTGAACATTTTGTTAGAGGAGTCGCTCCATCGTCGGCGATATTCATCATGGCCGACGCTTGCGCGCAGTTCCGCGCGTAATTCGAGGAGAGTTCAAGGTCAATCATGGTCTCATCCAGTTCTGGTGTTATCTCGTCCCATCAAACTTGTTTTGGCGGATTGGCGTCGGCCATGATGATTATTGCCGACGATGGAACGACTCCTCTTACAAAATGTTCACCTGTGCCGTAGTATCGTTTTTGAAGCGGGAAGCTCAAAAAACCGCAGATTTCTTATGCAGACTGTGAAGTTATGAGTGCATTTCAGACTTTGCCGATGCGCTCATCGTGATTTTTGAGGCATTATGTATAAGAAACAACTCTTATTTTTGCTCTAGCAAAAGTTTGCAACAGGCCCATTAGGAATATTTTTTATCATAGGTGAAATAAATAGTTGATCATTTTCTATCGATTGATTTTTGTATCATCATCAAAAGTTGACAAAATCTTATTAGGGAGTCAGATTTTCTGGTCCAAAAGACTCCATGAGTCTGCTGGGCTGCGTGACGGTAAGTAAGGGGTATCGAAAATGGTCAAAAACACCCGATTCCCAACTTAGGAAGCCTCAAGGAGCTGCGAAACCATTCGAAATCGTTAGTACACCTTAAAGTATGTAGGATTAGTCGGTTTTTTTGCATAAAGAATATTTGGGCCAAGATCGAGAAAACTTGTCTGGCTCCCATAAACTGTAGGGGTTGTTTACCTCTTCACTTCAATAGCAAGGTAGGAACAGGGAAAAGCCACGTTAGGTAGCATGGAAATTTATTTGCAATTTTTAATCTGTAATTTATTTGAGATGGCTACATTACCCCATTATGGTTGTACAGTACATTACCTAAAAGTGCATATCAGTGCCCCAAAGCCAAAAGGTACTTAACTTACATTTTTGAAGAATCTATTTTGTGTCATTTTGGTGATCTCCAATTACAGTTTCTTGTGTGGAAAATTGGGTAGCTCTATCTCGCCGAGTATGGGATACGGAATTTCAGAAATTGCTATTTATATAGGAATCAATGAAGACAACGACAACATTTTTCCCTGGTATCTCGGAATGACTAAAATGGGGCTAGGTACCTTTTGACTCTGGGGTGCTTATATGTTTGTTAAAAGAAAACAAAACATATGTCCTGTGGAAAAAATCTGGAGAAGGCTGCCTAATATCAATTGTTATGGTCATGAAATTAAATGAAAAAATAAATATATTTTCAAAACTATTTTTAATGTTGGTATTAAAGACCCACGGTTAATTTTTCGACTTCTCTTAAGACTCCATGCAAATGGCCTCTTTACACTATAACGTACACGGTGACTGAAAGGGCTCAGATAAATTACGAGACAAAAATTCAAGTAAGATTGCATAAAATATTGTAGCAGCTAACAAACAGCATCCATTCAAAGCTGCAGCATTGAGAGCATTTAAGACACCAGTGAATTTTTTAACCTTTAAAATTTTCCTTTAGCAGACTATTTTTATGTATTGAGTGATTTTCACTCAAAAGCATTTTTTCATGAAAAGTTTCAGGAAAAAGTGGTTCAACCGGCAAGAACGAAGCCTTTTTTTATGATTGCCAGTTATGGAACATTTTTTGTTCAAGATTTTTTTTTTCGGAGGAACTTCTTTTCCCTGAGAAAATCTTAACAATACTTCGTTACCTTTATTATTTCACAAAATTCATTTTTCCAAGGTTAACTCTTACAAGTTTTGGAAGCCCCTTTGCCTGAGAAAAGTTCATGTAAGACGGGCGACTTAAAATCAATTTCTGCTCTATCAAATGAACATGTTATCGGAATAACATTCTGACAAACATAAAAGAGTCTCCTTTGCTTCTGAATAATCTTCCACTTCCAAATCTGATGTAGCTGATTTAAGGATCCGACGTAAATTCAGTCGACTGGCTTCAGAATGTAACGAGGATAACATGTCACCAGTTGATTTGGCGCTCTGTAACCCTGCTATGGACGAAGATTTTTCTACAGCTGTGAACAATAAAGAGTAAAGAGATTAAACTTCAGTGATGTCTATTAAATTTACTTTAAAGCCTAAAATGTAACTATAGAAACAAATTATTTCAGGGAGGAAAATTTAAAAAACTTTTTCTCAAAACTACATTTTTCTGATTGCCAACGGTAAACCATTTTAACACCGTTTGTTTTGATAATATTTAACTTCCTCTGGGTCAAGATATTACTAAAACTCAATTTGGAGGTATTAGGTCCTTGGGTCACATTTTCTAAAAAGCACAATGAGTCACTTGTGCTGGGCACAGAATCGTGTTCTGATGCTTGATTCTTGTAGATTAGCTAAAAATAATTAGATCTGCCTAAACAGCAACCTCCTGCGTTCAATATTAGTCGAGATATCGCCCTTTAAGTCAGGTTTTTTATGTCATCCACTGCGGTAATGACACGGCCTTGGTTTCTTTCACTTTGCTTCTATCTGAGTTTCACGTTGAACAACCAGCACAAATGTGTGTCACACCGAAAGATGAAAGCAAGGTGGAAAGAACCAAGGGTGTCACTACCGCAGTAGATGACGTCAAAAACTCGACTTTTCGAGGGGTGATATCTTGGTTGATATTGAACAGAGAAAGTTGCTGTTTGAACACGTCTTTTTATTTTTCGCTGATTTACAAGAATCAAGCATCAAAACACGATTCTGTGACCAGCGCAACTGACCCATTTTTTGAGAGTGGACTTTTAGATATAACTTTTCCTCCACCCTTATGACAAATTCACAATACTGAAAGACCCTCCCTTTCCTTGTAAATACTTAACACAGTTTTTTTAAGGCTTTTGTGACCTTCAGTGATAAGAAGCTAAAACAATAAGGATCAATATTCTTTCACACCTGGGAGTTGATCTCAAGTATTTTTGCAGGAATAGGGTGATTTGATGATGACCCAATGCGCAGTGAGAGGAAAAAGCCAGCCAATTACGAGCTCTCCGGTTGGTAAAATGTTGAACGAAAATATTTCATAATTTTACTGATACCCTAACGATTTAAGAGAGATTATTCCTCAATTTCTTAATATCAAAAGGTGATGTTCATTGAGCTGTCACGAACAAAATGAATTTTCAGTTTGCTCACCCATAAATGAAGGTCTAGGATTTGAGGAGAAAGAACCATCACGCTGTATGTGTTCTGAGAAAATATTGGGGTATGGTGCTGTCGTGGATATATTTTCCTCAATCGAAATCACTTGCGACGAAACCCCATCACACGAGAATGTCAGATAGGCATCCAGCATTCCAGCAGATGTAGTATGGTTGAAAAGAGGGTTACATTGGTCCTGCGGTCTTAAAATGCTGAAACATAGTTAATTTTAATGTGATACATACTTTAGATGAAATTGAAGAATGGGAGAAAATTCAGCAGCTGGTAAAACAGGCAAAGATCTAAAATTACACTGCTTAAGCTGACAAATTTAAAATAAATAAGAAACTTTGGAGTTGAATCATTATTGATACTGGTGTATGAGATCTTCCAGCTATTTGCCTAAGTTTGCCTTTTTTTGGCATGTTCTGACCTAAGCGAAACAGATATCGATGGTGAAACTCCCAAACTACGTATATCGATTTGCGACATTGCAGACTTCTTCTCATACTTCATTTTATAAATAAAGAACTACTTAACATCACTTTTTAAAAACTTCCATGATTTTTTCTCTATACAAAGCAAATTCTGAGAAAAATTCAAGGAATGGTGTTGACTTGTTCCTCCATTAAGTAATAAAACAGGAATGGGGATTTTCATATACCGCAAATAAGATACGCAGTTTGGGAGTTCTGCCATCAATGTGTAAAAAAACATTGACACGCTGAAATAAGCCAGAATTATTCAATTTCGATGAGGACTTACGTTGGGACAAGCTGGTGCTTTTGGATGCCCCTAACTGCTATAGATTGAAGGGCGACACTTTCATCCACCTCACAATGAGGCGTCAAACTTGACCACAGTGGTCCTTCCCACAGCTCCAGAGTTCTGAGTAGATTTCCATTCTCTCCGAGTGCAAATGGAAGAGAGAGGACAGCGTTTGCCATTTTCCGACCGGTAGGAGTGACAGAAGAGCAAAGATTCAACATTCGATAAGCATCACTTCGACGTCTGTAGTATAGGGATATAGTTTCGAGGTAAGATGCTAAAATCGCACTTGTGTGATAAGAAAAGTTTACCTACCAACATAAAAAATATTTTAATTAGAAGACCAGAAAATCGATTAAGCAATCATTAAAACTAGAGTACCGGGCAGTTAACAGTATTCATAGGGGGGATGGTTGAGACCTTGAATGAATGTAAGAGGCAAGCACATTTTTGAGTAATGTGAAAAAAATTGACCTCAAAGGCATAATTTTCAGCTCTACTCAGTTTAAACTTTTTGCAATCTATAAGACTCATTCAAGACAATTTGACTTCAGCAGAGCGGTTTTTTCCTTCAGGTTGTAACCCTTCCGATCTGCAAGACAGATAAAGAAAGGTGGTCGCATTTCGAGTTGAGCCGCCATTTTAAAGGCTGTGATGGGCAGAGGGTACATACTTTGCCATGCAATCAGGATGTACCCGAGATGTACCCAGAAATGTACCCAATGCAGCGTGACGTCTCATCGTCGGCAATATTCATCATGGCCGACGACAATCCGCCAAAACAAGTGTGCTGGGACGAGATAACACATGACCAGGATACGACCAGTGACAATCGGCGTGTTTAGGTTCATATTTTCCTCGCCTGCCTTGATTGACCTTGATCTCTCCTCAAATTAGGCGCAGAACTGCGGAAGCGTCGGCCATGAAGAATATTGCCGACGATGGAACGACTCCTCCAGCAAATTGTTCACCTGTGCTGTAGTATCGTTTTTTGAAGCGGGAAGCTTAAAAACACGCAAATTTCTTTCGCAGATTGTGAAGTTATGAGTGCATTTCAGACTTTGCCAATGCGCTCATCTTGATTTTTGAGACATTATTATCTATAAGTAACAACTCTTATTTTTGCTCTAGCAAAAGTTTGCAACAGGCCTATTAAAACTGTAATAACATATAAAGGTATCTAACTTACATCGTAATTAAGGTGCTGAAAATTTCTTCCTGGGCCGTACTGTCGCCACGTTGTGTTGTGGCAAGACATAGGCACAACCAATGAGGAAAATTCACTGGATTTGGCAAATGCCATGACTAGATTTACTATTCTCATAGACTCTTCGTCGGTCGAGTGACTGGAGCTGGTGGACATCAGTACAGGGAACGTCAGAACAGACTTGGAATTATATTCATCATTTAAGTACTGCAAAGCCTCGCCTGCCAAACCAGAGAATCCGTTTGTACTATCCATCAAAATTTGGAAGCCCTGAAAGAGGAAAAGGGATTCTTAGATGATTAGAATTTTTTTTTAAAAAACATAGAGAAAATCTCCGAAGAAAGGAACTCTCAATATAATTCGGCAGCCAATCCGCACGTCACAAAAGGAGCTGAGATGTGACTCTTTAATCGTCCCTTAATTGTTAAGAGATGGAATCTTGATTCATCCATCATTTTCATTGAATTTTCCATGATTTTGCAAACATAGATGACAAAAATTCCTCAACTTTCTCAAACAATAATTTACGTACAGGTATAGAAGGAAAGTAATTTTTCTAAACCTTTTTTTGTTTCAATTAACATTAAGCTTCTGTTGTTTTGTTTTTCCATCTTCCTTTATAATTTACGAACTGCAGATTAGAACAATTACCTAATTTTTTTTTACCAGAAAAAGAGAATCATAAGTAAACTAGTAAACATGTTGCCATTATCGAAGTAAGTTGGGGGAAAAAACAGTGAGCCAAGTTCACTAAATACTTTCAAAGGACACACGGATAAGAAAAAAAACTCAACTGACCCATTGGTACAGAGTGTCAAATTAAAGAGTGAAATAATAGAAATAGATAACTTACTTGCAAATTATCCGACTCTTCAACAAAAAGTCGACACTTATCACACCAATCTTCTCCAAAATTTGGCGAATTCCATACTTCTGAACCTTGAATGTAGGACTCAAATGGTCGATTGTTATCATTGTGCTTATACTCATTCACTATTGATAAAGTTCTTGGGTGGAATCTGGTTTTCAAGTAATCTGACCATACATTAATATCATTGTCTAATTCAAAAATCATTTTTCCATTCTCTGGAACGCCTGAAAAAGAAAAGAAAATACTGACAGGGATCGAAGATGAAGAGGTTTAACTGTGGAGGAGGATTTTTGATTTAAAGTTACTGATGTAATTGTTACTTGAAAAGAATGATCTATTATTTGAAAAAATAATTTTGGGTCCACTCTATATATGTGACTATTCGCAGGATAAGAGGCCTGGTATTAAGAATCTAAAAATCCTACATTAGATATCCCGACACAGAGGAGTGTTTCGTTTAAATTTTGGGACAAACCCCCCCCCCCCAAAAAAAAAAAAAAAATATCAAGTCAAATAAGAGGTATGATGGTAGGAAATTTGAAAGATTTAAAAGACACACTTAATGAAAACGTTATTGTTGGTTTTTTTTTTTTAAATCTTTGACTTTTTATCAGGACTTAAAATCTTTAGGATAAAATGCAACATTCTTTACTTTTGTGCCAGATTATTCTTACTTTTAGCGATACTATGGCGAATTTTCCATCCAAGACTAAGAAATCGAATTTTTAACTTTCCTTCCAATATATCACTCTCTGGAAAAATTTCCTTCACAGCCATAAGGTCACTTTGCCTGCAGACCATTAAAAATGTTTATTTTTCATCCTTAAAAAAATGTATCTCAAAAAAGAAATTTGTTTGTGAAATATCTATCTCTTGAAAGATTACCTTCGCCGTCCTCTTTCTCAAGGTTTTGTAAAAATTCATTTTTTACTGGCTGATCTGTTGTAACAACTTCAATCTTGTCTTCTTGCCATGGTATGGTCTCAGGCGAAGGAACTCCTGGATCATCGTACAACTCCCCGGATGTTTTTAAATGATTTAAACTACCATGCAAGTCAACAACAATAGCTCTAGGAGTAAAAGTGACCTCGTTCTGAAACAATCGAATCATCATGGAAAGTTATACAAAATGCGTAATTGAAAATCCAAATTCTTTTCTATAAGAATCTGAAAAGACTTTTGGTCTTTCGTTCCCCCATTACTGATGAAATGAAGAGCTAAAAGCGCTGTGTATTTTGACAGAAGAAACTTCTGTAATACCATAGTCCAGAGATGAAACAGCATATCTACGTTAGGAAAATTGCAAATTTCTTGTTTTATTTTATTTTCTCCTCAGGATTATTGATCATTGCTATTGAACATAATTTTATGGGTTTTCGCTCAGCCCTTTGAAGAATCTTCTTAGAAAATTTTGTAGGAAAATGTTCGGTAATCTTGTGTAAAGTCAATGAAGCAGCAGGCCTAAAATACAAAATTATCTAATAATAATATTATGAAGCATTATACCAAAATATTACAAACAGGTAACTGTAAATTGTTATACTCTAAGAGTTTTAACAACATTACCCCCATCATATAAATGGCCATAGTACCTAACTGGTTATTTCTGTTTGCGATGCTGCAGACATCCTGTCGTAATTATTTTTTGTTTAGAAAACTAGACAACCTCGGTTTCTTGCAAACTTCCTTGATTTTCTTCTATGTTAGCAGAACAATCTGTGCAAATTTCAAGCTGTAAAGTTGACTTGTTTCTCTTCAAAAAATAAAATAGGAGTGGAAATTTTGAAACATAGGAATAGAGATACATTGTTGTGCTCATTGGTCATCAAACCAATTATTAGGTCAATTATTATTGTCAGGTGTCACACCTTGTTTATAGGTGTCAAACCTTGGATACATTTGGTTGACTTTTTTAATTGTTACTGAGAACACTCAGTGTTTAAGTACAGATTGTAACTTGGCCGATCATGCTATTTTATAATCAGTTTTGGAACAGAATTCATAGGAAAATTATGAAAAATCTTGGACTTGAAGCAAGAGTACATAAGCTTTGCATACTGCTTGTAAGATTTACAGATTCAAAAGAGGAAGAAATAATTTTTACCCGGTGGTTGATGCCCTCCCTGTAGAGAACATCATGATTTATTTCAGAAGGTGGACTTGTGGGATCATAAATAAATCCAGACTCCTGGAACATCAAAGAAAAAAGAGATCAGTACACATGGAGAATCCTTCATCCCAAAATTAAACCCTCGGGTAACACCTGCACATCAAGAGGATCCTGAACCTACTGGCCCGCCTCCTGTCCCAGACATGTAAAATGTTGTACAATAATCTCCCTCTCTATACAATGAATCAGAACTGACCAAACAATTTTTTGTCAAAATGAGCGGTGCTGTGATCAACATATTCTCGTTAAAATGAGTTTTGATAGAGAGAAAGTACAGCATATAAGAAGTAAAGAGGCAAACAAAAAACAAAAAAACAAAAACAAAAAATTCTCACTGACTTTACTTCTTTGAATTGCGTAATTCATGCCGGAAAAGAATGTAGGAGGAGTGCAGGTATGAGGAGCTTCTGAGCAAAAGATGGAAAACGGGACACCAGCTTACATTACTTAGTAGGTATTGAAATCTTGCATCCACTGAAAAAGTTGTACTAATTCTTTAATCAAAAGCCAAAAAATATGTCATCGCTTTTAAAAATTTTGAATGCAAAAGAGTTACATTCGCTGCATATCGGAAACTTTCAGAGCAACTTGAGAGATACAATGAAATATATAATGAGTAATATACCAGTTTGAGTAGAGGTGTTGTCAGCTAAGTTGGCATTTGTTTACATTCCACTTGCATGAGATTAAAATGCAATTGTTCAATAGCAAACAAGGATTGGCCGCAGCCCAATCCTGAGCATAGCAAATCCTAGATCCCAATTGGACAACTGCATCACAGTTGCGAGCAAACGGAATGTAGACGAGTGCCGACTTGGCTGACGACACCTCTGGGCTTTTTATATGCATGTCACTGGGATAGACAAGCTATGTAACTGAAAGTAAATTTATGAGATTCTCGCAATTTTGTATTGCTATCAAAGCGCTAGTTTAAAAGGATATCGATATTAAGAGAAACTCTAGTTCCTCTCAGTAAACGCTTCTAGTATCTTCTGCTCACAAATACATATCTAAAATGGCTCCTGCCAATAAAATGCAACCACACAAAGTATTTGTCTGCCTGGCTTTTAGTTCAGATGGTGTTAAGGACCATTCAGTAAGTGCCGTAAGCACTAGTTTAGTGTTTAAAACAATGCACGCTTATGAATAAACAATCCTTCGTTTACCTGAATATTCCACCAGTGAGCTCCAACAAAGTTGGACTGGTGACCAAACTGAAGGGTTATGACTTCTCTGCCTGAACTCATTATGTATCACATCCAAACAGGCATCACATGAAGATCGGAGACACTCAAGGGTAAAACTTTGTTCGTCAAGCCAGCTATTCTCTGAACGACGATACAACTCAGAGATGTAATAAATAGCTGATGTGCTTTTATTACGTGATTTCTGCGACGCAATTGTGAAGGACAGAGATTTAATTATAAAATTAGTGGAGACACGAAACTGCATGTGAAGAGGTAGGTAAATATAAACATAACCTAGAAATTTTTTTTTTTTTTTTTGCTGGTTTAGTGGCTTATATTCCGTTGGAACCTACAGCCATCGATAGACAGTATTTATTGTCACAGAATATATAGGAGGTGGGCTACTTCCCCAAACGGTATTTTACCAAAATACCCAAGAAAACACCTAACCAAGAAAGAGGGCGCTGGTGTCGTTTTATGAAATACCTTCCCGGAGACGTAAACATTAGAAATTCTTATATTTTCGATTCAAATTGTCAACAGTTACCGTGAAATGCCGATGTTGTCGTACCTCATTATATTAAGATTTATGTTTTGCGGAATTGCGGATTGTAGGCGCCACGAAACTCAAAATATGTTTTACTTTTTATTATTTATATTTTTCTTAATAATATTTTCAGCAGAGAAAAATCTGGCCTGGTAAGACATGAAAACCGCGAAAAAAGACTCGTAAGTACAATCCCCGGAATAAACGCCGACGTACATATTATTCCGGAATTACGTCCGGCCGGCCGTTCGAAGTTTAACGACGAACAGTGCTGCCACTATAGCCGCTTGAGCACATGCTATATTATAGAAAAACAAGCAATGATATACATTTTTTGAGAAGTAACGATCACGCACTTTAATTTTATCAATTCATGGTCATAATGAATTCGATTAAAGTAAAAAAAAAAATTGATGTATTTTACGTAGGAAACAAAAACCAGGAAGATACTAAACAATGCTGGTGCAATTGTGTTGGCACCGCTGTTCGTCGTTGAAGGACCAGCGGGAAACTTCGGGTCGAACGTGCTTCCGGAATAATGCGTCTGCGTTTATTCCGGGGAAATAAGGAGTTTTTCAGGGATTCCATGCCCATCCGGGCCGGGTAAATAGTCGCAAATTGGAGGATAAATCCAAAAAAAACCAACAGATCTTCATCCAAACAAGGGCAACTAGAAAAAAAAAAGGAATGAATCTGAAGATTCAACACATGAAGGCCTTATCCTGATCAATGTACCGAAGTCAACTTTTGGCAAAGAATGAGGTTGAGAGTTTAAAAAATTCGTCAAAAAATTTCCGCATGGCTGTGTATACTACTTTCTTTTCTTGAAAACTATTGTAAATGAAGAGGATGTGATACAAAATTTCTGAAATACCTCTCTTATCGGGAGCATTCATTACGCACAGCAGTTTTTCCGATTTTTAGACCCCCGTTCCCTCCTTCATAAAGCATCCCTCCTCCCCCTCCCTCCTTCATAAGGCACCGAAAGGCATCCCTCCCCCTCCTCTAAAAATTATGTAAGGCTCGACTGACTTTTTTTGCAATTTCCTGGGATGTAGGCTGGAAATCTTATGTAAGGCTCAGGCCTTCCCCACGTAAGGCGCCGTGTAAGGCTGTTAATGACATCCCCCCCCCCCCCTCTTAAGTGCCTCACGTAATTTGTGTACGGCCGTTTTCAGCTTTAAGGGATGTGTAGGGCAAAAAAGGAATATTCGAGCGAGTATTTCGACCTGGGGTGGCTACAGTCAAGAGTAGAACCGCCAAAATGAGGCCGTCTTAACGGTCAAAACTGCATCCTAAGAGGAAGCTTGTACTTATCCTTGCCAACACGGAAAAAATTTAATTGCTGATTTAAATTCAATTACTAAAAAAAGTGACTGCAATGTTTCAATGTAGATTTTACAACCAGAAAATGCTACTTAACCACCCCCGCGGTTAAATTAGCTCACAATAGTGATTAAAGTAACATTTTCTGGTCGTAAAATCTACATCGAAACATTGCAGTCACTTTTTTTAGCAACTGAATTGTTAAATCAGCAATTTAATTTTTTCCGTGAAGGAGGCCTCAGAACTGTCAGGCTGTCAATACTTCCGAGTCTTGCTCGATTATTCATCCCTTTATGCCTTACGCTGCTTGAAATTCTTGTCCAAACTTTTTCGTTTTATCAGGGTGAAGCAGTGGGAAGATCTGGAAAGATCACTATCATTTGTAAGTAGGTAGGGAGTCTTAGATCTAACTAAGACCTTATATTTCTTACTCATGTTCCGGGTGTCGCTTTTTTTGAGCGAATTCATACATTTAGAGTCATTAGCGCCTCCTCGAAGACAACATGATAATTTGAAAAATGAAATGATTAGAAAGATAACAAAAATTGATGACTGTTTCTCCTCAACCAGTGAGGCCTTAGAGCCTCAAGACTGTGCAATGTTTTACGAATGACACATGTCCCCTGCATCAACAATATTGGCCTATAATAAAGGAGCTAATTTGCAAATATATACCTTCTCCAGTCCTTTACTTCTGCCGATCTTTACTCACCTTTACTTACCAGAGTCTTGAATTCTTGAAATTTTTTGGAAGGAGAAGCTCTTTCCTTAGTACTGAAAGCCATCTTGAAAATCAAGCTTAAGCTAATGAAGAAAAAAAAATCCTTTTACCTTTAAGTGTACAAAATAGCACTCATACCAAGAAATAATAGTGTTTGAAAGAGAAAAATCTCGGATTTCTTCTGCCTTCACATGATTATGGGTATTGCTCCCTTTTAGGTGTCTTCAAATTTTTTCTGCTATCAGCCGATGAGCACTTTCTGCATCCCTTTTGCCGATGAAAATTTTACAGAATTTATCTTGAGTGAGTTCTACTCTGAGTTTGACGCCAAATTACAAGAAAATTAATTCTTGGATCAATTTTCCTGAAAAGGGACGGTTCGGTTCCTATTCTCACTCGTTATGAAAGTTTCGATAGAATAAGTAAATATTTTAGTACCTTTGGTGCTGACAGTTTCCTTTGGTTCTTCAGCTGCTGACAGACAGCCAAGGGTTTGCTAGATAATCTGGTGATTGCCAGGATTGTCGATCGGTGTCTCCAAAGTCTGGTCGATATAGGCTAATGATGATCATTAGTTGTAATGGATAACCAGAACTTAGGAGAAACCGGAGAACATCCATGAAAGTGAGCAAGGAGCGATCCACTTATCACTGTATATCCTACTGTAAATCACTTTCATTGTTGGCGATTAAGGATCCAGATTTACACATCAACTGGTGCACACTTTTACCATTCATCATGAAACCAAGGCCACTGATGCGTCATGCTGGCAGGTGATTCTATTCATATAGTCACCCCTTCAACACGAATGTTTTCCTGACTGAATACAAAATGGATTAGGTATTGCTTCTCAATTAATGGAACTGAGTCGAATAACTGAAGCGTCACGCACCAGCCGAAAGTGGGTTTCTTTACCTAAAATATCTTGACCTCCTCTTTCAAATCTTGAACTGAAGTCTTTGATTATAAATTCCTCCTCCTCCCCTTCTAAAGTCGGCATCTTCCAGCAAGTGATTAGAGGAGAGGTAAAAATACAGACCATTCAGAGTTGTTTTTACTTATTCTAAAGAGCGTAACTTGACATCACTCTAAAGTTTTTTGTACCTAGAAGTTGTGACATTTCAAAATAATGCTGTACTCTAGATTGTAATGGACTATTAGGCAAGGTACAAAGTTACTTAAGCATTCTGCTACATGTTTCTGAACTAACATTTCATGGAGAACACGATTCGCGCAGTGAGAATTACTAAAATTAACTCCTAATCAAGATATTTAGTGTTTCTTGACACGTAAATTCAAACCTCCCATTCATGAAAACGCAACAGTCTACTTCAGTCAAAACACGTAAGTACTACACAAAATCCTGACAGTCTCTGCAGCATGAAAAAATGATAATCTTAGTCTCAGCGCTTCAGTTCAGCTATTGCATGTTGTCTGCACTTTGAACAACGCAGAATGCGGAAGGAATATTGCTCGATTGAGAGGCTAGCCATGATCAATGGGCCATTTTACTCACATTGAGTAATTGCGTTTCTTGTGACCTTAGGGTGGGATTCACTTAGGTTTTCCAACTCAAGTCTGAGCAGTAGTAGTGTTCAAAATTACATCCAATTTTCAGGGGTAAGGTCAAATTACTGGTTTGATTTGGCATGGAAAGACCCTTAACATTTTTAGCCAACAACATGAAGCTTAACCACAGAGTATGAAAAGAGAACAAAGTACGTTTGTATTAGGAGACATGGGAGCAGCTGATGAACACTTCGACGGGGAGATAATGAATCTTGGATTCTCACTGTTGCACACTTGCTTTGATGAACTTTTTTTGATAGACATCGTCACACTCATGACCCTAACTCAAACAGCAATGAATACAGTCAGCAAACGAAGCACAAAAAGAACTGGGTGTTGACAGCAAGAATGTTGATCTGCATTTCACTAACTCCACAGCACGATCCAAACTCAACGTGGAAATAGTAAAAATAAATTGTTCTTAGTATTTATTTCCAAATAAAGTACCTATCTATCGATCTATCTAATTCTAATAGTGTCACTCGCAATCCCGGTGACAATGACCACCACAAAGATTCAGGCTCAGAGCACTATTAATCATTCAGTAATATTATACCCAACGAGGAGAATGAAACTTGGACATGAAAACTAGTACTACGTCTAATAACCGTTATTCGAAGACGATGGAGATATAATTTTAGAGCTTATGGGAACAGACTCACTAAGGATCACACAAGTTCACCTTTGGAGTTCTGAGTTTACTGAAGAGATTACGAAATGGCATTTCGTCCTGCAAAGATACTGAGTACTTAACACACTTCTGTTTGTAAGAATTGAAAGCACTATTGATTGAGAAATTGAGAAATATTATACTGTTTAAACTTGATGACGAATGTGATCCGTGGTCATTGATGTGATCATTGTTGGATCATTCGATCATTAAGTATCATTGTGATCCTTGGGATGGAGGTTAGGCAGCAATATTTACGCCTTTGGGTTTTCTTTGAGATTTCAGAAACCCAAAATAATAATCACACAAAATATGGTTCAAAAGGAAATCAAAAGCGTTGAAAATATGAGAAACACCTAAAGAAAACACGTCACGTACTCACTCTCACTCATAGAAATCTCTCATTACACTGAGAAGACGTCGTAAAGAGGGAACCTGGAAACTACTCCGGAACTTTTATTAAATTTATCATCAAATTGGCAGCGTTTAAGGGCAACATTGCCAGTCAAACAAAACATTGTTTATATTTTGGCCTTTTATACTCTCTCATTGCCGATGTTTCAAGTTTGATAAAATATCCATGCGCGATTTGGTTTTGTAAAATACCGTTTGGGGAAGTAGCTGCCCTCATATAGAGGCTTCACCCATAGAGAAAAAAAAGGAGGTGTTTGCATTTCGGGCATCTTGGAATTTTTCATAGAGTATCTATAGCTTTGATGACGTCATTGGGTACAGCGACGTTTTTATCCTGTCGATTTTCTTGGAAATGGTGTAATTTAAGGGAAAAAGTCATTCTATAAAAAGTGCTTGAAATTAAATAAAGAGTTGATTTAAGTAAAAAAATCGGACATTATGGTCCGTTTTTACAGCGTCAACATAACCCTCAACGAGCGTCTTGTTTACATTGATGACGTAGGTGGGTACAAATCCTCAAGATGCAAACACCTCCTTTGTTTTCTCTATGGGCTTCACCAACAGAACAGAAGGCTCACTCCCAGCGCATCTCGGTCGAAGAAGAAGAACACACCCAGAAAGTAATGTTTACATTGAGAACCTAACCTAAATCTGCTGACTTTGTCCTCCCTCGTGCGTGCTGGGAGAATGAGCATGAGGATTTTTGAAAATGACGAACGAACAGTTTAATTATTAACGCGAATCTTTCTTGTTGATGATAATTTCTAATTTCAAGTTGCTGTTATGTTTTCTTCATCTGTTGTCTTGGTGGTTAAGTTGGTTATCCTAAAATGTGAAGTGATGTAGTTCGTTTTTGGGCCAGTATCTCTTGCGACGAGGAGAAGCCCTAAGGTATGTGTTACCTAAATTTGATTACCATGTTATTAATTTTCCTCAAACTTGGTTCCTGGAAAACCTTACGCTATTGTCAGTGGATGAATACACTCCCAAATGGGTTTTTTAACCTTAAGATGATTCGTCAAGCTCAAGTGACGTGCTAGAACTGGCATGCGTTATATTGCATCGATCAGGTTAAAAATCTCGGCAGATTTGGAATTTTTAGCACAAAAACGGACGTAAGCCTCTGCACGTTAGCCTAAAGAATCACTCTAAACCCAAAAATCGACAAAATTCAGAGAAATGAAAGCAGGATAGAGTTTGGAAAAAAACATTGCATTTGACACAGAAATCGGTAGCTGAATTGAATGCGAGGTATTTTTTCTGAACACTATTCTGCCTTCATTCTCTGAATTTTGCCAATTTTTAGGTTTAGCATGATTCATTAGGCTAATGTGCAGGGGTTTTCATCCTTGTTTTGGCTAAAAATTCCAAATCTGCCGAGACTTTTGACCTAATCAATGAGATATATCGCATGCCAGTCCGACCACGCCACTTGAGCTTGACGAATCACCTTAATGATCCATTACTTAACCAGCTACTGTTAAACAACTAATTTATCTGATGAAATGATGCTCTTGGCAATGATGGTTTTGTGCATTGCTGATAGGCAAGTAGCTGTGCTGCTTCATTTTAAAGCCAATCCCCTTCAATCTTTTGGATCTACAATATTTTAAGGTGACCGTTCCAATAGACTGACGTATTGAAGGTCAATCTTTCCCAAAGTTTGTCAGTATTTGTGGCTAGTAATCTTTTCAACAAGGAACTAATATGAATGAAATGCATTAATGAAGCATCCAGCCCTCATCTGACTGATAAAGATTCTGGCAATTTAACCTGGGAAATGTCAATCACTCTCAACCTTTCCAGATGTAATCAACTCTCCCTAGTGAATTAAGGGTTCATTATGAAGGGACCAGTGTATCACCGCATGGCTTGCACAAGCCCTGTAGGTACTTATTTTCTCTGGTGGTTGAAAGTCACCACTGATGCCTCAAAGTTGTTCCTTATCAGTCTTTATGATCGCATCCTACTATGCAACTGTGATTAATAATGTAGATGAAACTTTAAGCTCAGAATAGGAATCATGTCAAAAGAGATACTAATTTGTACCTAATTAATGTTAGGGTTACTATCCTACCTCCCATCCCAGAATGACCCTGTAAAGTTATTAAATTCAGCATTTGTACTTATCTATGCAGTATTTCATTAAAGTTAATCTTTCAATTTTTCTTCTTTCAGGCGTAGCCAACGATGTTAACTGCAAAGCAACGAAGGGCCTGCGCCAAGTGTGGACATAGCAGCAGTAAATCAACCTGGTCTTTCCATCGAATTCCTAAACCAGGAGGAGCCAGTACGGAAAAGTAAGCTTTCTCCTGTCATTTAGTAAATATTAGTTGTACAAATTGCTTGCGAACCAGCAGACATTGAGGTTGTTGCTTCTTTTAAAAATGTGATATCTTTTTTTTCAAACAAGGCTGCTATTAGCATTGGAGAATTAGCAACAATGCAAAGCAAGAATTGATATTCATCAGCTGATGTAGTTTCGTCTTGCATATAAGCTGTCTCTTCTGCCTCTTTTGTTCTCTAAATTAAATCGCTTCGGACCTGAACTTTCATCACTTATTTCTTTTAAATAAAGGGAGCAATTGATTTTAAATCTTTTCCTTAAGGTAATTAATCAAGTGGCTGATTTGTTAACTAGATCTGTGTCGGTTTGCAAATCCAAGGAACTCATTGTGAGACTGGGACTCAGACTTTAGCGAGATTCAAATCTGGAGTTCCAGACAAAATTCTAGTCAAACTTTGTAGAGAGAATTCTAGTATAAAAATTGCTTTGTACAGTTTGTTTTAAAATGAGGTCTGGTGAGGTTTTTCTCATCTGTAGCTAAAAATGTTGGACCTGCATGTTTTCCCAGTTAGCATCTTTTCACAATGGAATTAATTTCTGGGGAGGCGAAATATGGCAATGCCGTGAGAGGAAAAATTAATACGCCTTATATCAGCTGATTTTCTTCATAACTGCTGCGCCCGAATCATAAAAATATGCACTGCTACAGAATTGTTTCCTTTTCAATTCTAATTTTTGAGAGGGCGTGATGGAGAAATTGCAACAGCACAAATTAATATTCATCAGCTGATGTAGTTTCGTCTTGTATAACCTGTCCTTTCTGCCTCCCTTGTTCTCTAGAATGAATAGCTTGTGCCCCAAACTTTCATACCTTATTCCTTATTTCAAACTTATTTCTTTTCTTGAACTGGGTCATGTTCAAAAGGGACCCACAGCATTTAAAACCCGTAGTAAGTAAATTAACATACATTATTGCAAAATTCCCTTTACTTCTGACAATATTACAAGTAGCCTCCACAAACTACTCCTTTCATGCTAGATAGAACCCAGATCTCTAATTTTGATCATAAGTTTTCAGTTTTTACACCTTTCATATCGTTACTAATCCTTGTGTACTTTCCTTTGTTGCAGATGCCGTCAGTGGGCAAGTTGGCTTTACCCACAAAGTAACTGGGAGTCTGAATCTGATCTACTGGCCCTGTACAAAAAGTCGAGAGTTGTTTGCTCAAGTCATTTTACCGAAGCAGACTTTTCGGACAATGCGCGACGAACACTGCGTAGAGCTGCTGTACCTCATGTCACATCCACGGATAAATCTGCCTGTTCACTGATTGCAACCATTGAGCCACCGAGTTCTATTGATGCTGCAAGCTGTGGATCTTCACAACAGAATGGAGAGATCGGCATAGAACTAGGGCCATCCTCTGAATCCATCCTTGGTTATGAAACCCATACTTCTGCGCTACCGCAAGATACCATCATCAGCAACATACCATTTCTCCGCTTAGTAGAATGACGTAACATTTGAAATTTAGTTTTGATAAGGAGATTGCTGATTCTTGTTACCTACTTGTGTTCAGAATTCAGTCAAATGTTTGTACATTTTTTTCCATTCAGAATTAAATTACTTTCCATTAAAAGCAATGCCTTTGGAGTATCATTTATTTACGCCACTCTCCTAAGTACTTCTTTTTCCAAAACATCAACTTTACTCCTTCAATTCTAAACGGCAAGTATGTACTTAGAAATATCAGATCCTGAGGAGAATTCAATAATAGTCCCTACCTGTCTCTAAGGTTTCGAAGGTTTCAGATAGATCTACCTGATCTAATAGAGAGAAAATTGAGAGTAAGCTAATTTTTGGCGGAGTATTCTAACTCTCCTTATGCCATCAAGCACTGTTTGCTTCTAAAATCAGGTGACTACCGATACTCTTGAAACGTTGATGGGTGAAATGCACAAATTGAACAATTTCAGGGCTTTTTTAGTTTCCTTTGGTACCTTCTACTTTGATTTTGGTAAAATGAGCATCAGTGTTCATTCAAATTTGTTATGAATAGTCATGAAGATTAAACATAGTGCTTTGTAACAACGTCCAAGTAACAATTTTCGAGTTAAAAAGATAATTGAAGATAGGAAATATGAAAGAATTTGAAATCTGGTACACATGCTTTAAATTTATTAAGTCATCATTTCATCTGATCATTTCACAATCAGCCCATATTAATGAACACACGTTGAATCTTTTTCATGGATTAATTTTAATGAGAATAAAATCAATTGATTCATTAAAATTATTATCGTTGCGTATAATTAAAAAGATAAGTGAAGAAAGGAAATATGAAATAATTTTAAATCTGGTACATGCCTTAAATTTATTAAGTCATCATTTCACAATCAGCCCATATTAATGAACACACGTTGAATCTTTTTCATGGATTAATTTTAATGAGAGTAAAATCAATTGATTCATTAAAATTATTATCGTTGCGTATAATTAAACTCGACAAAACCCGATTCGATTTCCCATTTGAGAAGCGTCAATTCAAATAAACCGCCGTTCACTTTATTGTAATTGTTGGCAATCTTGCACTCATTTGACAACAATGCAGACAGCCGGAAAGTACAAACAGTGATACATTGGAGTTTACGGGAGTGAACCTTCTGTTGGTGAAGCCTATATGGACAGCTTTATGCAATAAGGAACTAGGGTCAAATTTTCGAATTTTTTTTTATGATGAATTCCGTATCAGGAGGGTATTTACTTACTATTGAGAAAAAGAAAATCCTCAAAAACAATTTTTATCCCGCTTCAGCGACCCCGCAAAAATTTGCCGTCGCAGGATCACGCGAAGTTCATTTTGCAATTGGGACCTATACTATGGTTCCCTATTGCGTAATGCGAAACTCGGATTTCCATTTTGCAATTCGGAACTATAGACAGGACGGCATAATGCTTTCTCGGCATTCTCGGCTCCTGTTTGACCGATCTTGCTGATTTTTAGTGTCCGGGGGTATTTTTCGACGGGAAACTCGAATTTCTGGTCAAATTTTGAAAATTCAAAAATCCAAGATGGCGGATGTGGCCTAAAATGCTATCTCGGCTCCTGTTCGATGGATCTTGCTGATTTTCGGTATCCGGGGGTATTTTTCGACGGGAACTCGAATTTCTGGTCAAATTTTGAAAATTCAAAAATCCAAGATGGCGGATGTGCCCTAAAATGCTATCTCGACTCTTGTTCGATCGATCTTGCTGATTTTTGGTATCCGGGGTATTTTTCGACGGGAAACTCGAATTTCTGGTCAAATTTTGAAAATTCAAAAATCCAAGATGGCGGATGTGGCCTAAAATGCTCATTTATATGTTCAATGCTCATTAATGCTCAATACCAGGAGGTACCGTAATAGCACACCTAGTCTTAGAGATGTTTTTAAAACGTGTCAATGACACCAAGCCTCATTTCTGAAATGTTTCACGTGATACTTTAAAAACCCGAATGAAGTGTCAAACACGAAGCCACTCTGTGTTCAACACATTCCCATGTCACCACATTTTATGTGTCTGTGAAACATTTGCAGATTGTGTCACCGAAATGTTTCGAATTCATTTTTTACATATTTCAATGACACAATGGGCAAAGGTCTCCGTTGGCAGTGCATTTTTGACACATTTCTGACACATTTGTAAAACAATGAGCCTTTAACTCAGATTTTCCTCTGATTTTCTAAATGTTTATGACACATTTTCGGTATAATCACTACAGTCCATGTAGTGTTAAACACGAGCCCACTCTGTGTTGAATACATCCGCATGTCACTACTTCTTAACCGTAAAAAAATTTTCTGACATCTGTTCTAACAAATGTCGTGGAGGCATTATAGCTATCAAATCAAGTGCCTGGGCGGCCTGATTACAGACTATGCCTAAGGAGAGTATGGAACTATGGGTTCACTCCATCAGTATTAAACTATCAGAGGGATTAGGACGTCCTCACTTTAGAAAAGTAGGTATACGCAAAGCATGATGTACGGTTTCAATATTTTAGATAATCCATAACTTATAAGCTCTTATGGAGATAAATGCGATGCATACCAAGAATTTAAAACTATTTTTAACTCTGCATAATTAAATAGCCAAAAAGTAAACCTTGAGACAAAAAAATAAACCAAAATTTGGTAAAATTGGAAAATGAAACGTCAACGCTCTCTGGTGGGTTCAGTTTGATCTAGGAAAATTTTTAGAAAGGTCTGAGAAATGTTTTCAACTTGTGTTCACCAGGTTTTAATGACAATCAAGGCACTGTTTTGTTTAACTGATATATTCCTGACACATTTCTGAAATAAATTTCCTTACCCTTATGCGTTTAAATTAATTTTATAAATGGTTATGACGTGCGATCGCCGCGGATCAATTAAATGAGAGTGATACGAGTATTTCAACTGGAGAGCCATGAGGGAAATTCGTACACGAAAATCTGAAGGCGTTTCAAATACCATTCCGTCACGTTTCATACATAAATTCAACATATAGCTGTACCTTATCAGATTAAAAATACGAAATATCTGCCAGTTGTTTCTGAAACATGTTTTTGAAGGATCTTGGAAACGTTGCTAAATTGTGTCAGAAATATGTCAGGCTTATTTCTCAGAAACTTCGAACTTCCAAGAATTTCTGCAGCAACGTTTTAAATATGTTTTAGAAATGTTTCCAAAATATTTAGTTGATCTCCTTTCCCAACATATCGTACACAAATCTAATATGAATCTGTGCCTGGGTCGTTAAAAAAAAATTGACACCATTACAAATTTTTTCCGATAGATGTCAATAAAGGTTCATTGATTTTCATATAAATTGTGGCAGAAATGTTCCGTAAATATGTTTCAATCATAAGCTTAGCTATGGCAATGGTTTTGAAATGTTTTTGAAACCTTTCTGATATAGTTTATTGAACGGACTGCAATATATTGACAACACATAGCTGACACAATTCTTACACATTTTTTGGGTGGGTTATTTATGCCTTTTTAAAATAAGTTTGAAACGTTTCCAACTTATTTTTAAAAAAGTTTGAATGACCGCAATTAGAAACATTTTCGATTTGTTTTCAATACGTTTCAAAGACACGGCCAACTTGCCCATTTCATGTATTCGTTTTGAAAAGAGCGACGCCAAGAATGGCACAATTTGGGCCAGAAGGGATTTTTCTGAAACCGGGCCCAAACGATACCTTATGATACCCTAAAACTCTGGTAAAAATTTTAGCTTGAGTATACGCACGGTTTTTGAGAAATGAGGGGGCAAAGTTGCCAAATCGCCATCATTCTGGACAGCATTTCTACAGCAAAAAGACGGGAAAAATGGACGAAAAAGTTACACCTTTGATGACTTTCGGCTGTAAATGTTCTCATTGGGTTCCCAAGCATTTAACTGTGTTCAGTTTCAAAAATTTTGGTCGCACAGTGGTCCAAAATGGGGAGAAATCGTCGACAAATCAGGATTCTTTGTCAAATTTTTAGAAATGGAAGTAAAATTGTCGGTCTGCTGCAGTTTTCATGGCTAACAATGTTCTTATCGGTCATCAATGCATGAAATTGTGTTCAGCTTCACATATTTACATAGCAAAGTGGTCAAAAATGGGAGAATTAGTGGACAAATTAAGATCCTCTGTCAAAATTCTTAAAAATGAAGTGAAACTGTTGGTCCCCAGTAGACTTTAGATCCCGGAAAAATTCTTTAAATTCTTTTTTTGACTATTTAAATCTTTTTTTAATTTTTTCTCTCCATTTTTACTTCTTTTTTTTAAATTTCTGAAAATTTGCATATTTTATTGAGATAATGCTACAAAGTCTATTCTATAACAACATTCTATAGACAATACGGTCTGACATGTAGTAATAATTAAAAAAATTAAAAACATGAATTTTTCCGGGATCTAAAGTCTACTGGGGACCAACAGTTTCACTTCATTTTTAAGAAGTTTGACAGAGGATCTTAATTTGTCCACTAATTCCCCATTTTTGACCACTGTGCGATGTAAATTTGTGAAGCTGAACACAATTTCATGCATTGATGACCGATAAGAACATTGTTAGCCATGAAAACTGCAGCAGACCGACAATTTTACTTCCATTTCTAAAAATTTGACAAAGAATCCTGATTTGTCGACGATTTCTCCCCATTTTGGACCACTGTGCGACCAAAATTTTTGAAACTGAACACAGTTAAATGCTTGGGAACCCAATGAGAACATTTACAGCCGAAAGTCATCAAAGGTGTAACTTTTTCGTCCATTTTTCCCGTCTTTTTGCTGTAGAAATGCTGTCCAGAATGATGGCGATTTGGCAACTTTGCCCCCTCATTTCTCAAAAACCGTGCGTATACTCAAGCTAAAATTTTTACCAGAGTCTTAGGGTATCATAAGGTATCGTTCGGGCCTGGTTTCAGAAAAATCCCTTCTGGCCCAAATTGTGCCAAAAAACGGTCGTTTTTGGCGTCGCTCTTTGTTGGAAACATATGTCAATGACTGATCCGAGATTGACATAATTTGAAACATTTTAAAAACATTCCATTGTGTAACTGTGCTATTAGGGATTTTGAACGGGAAACTTGAATTTCTGGTCAAATTTTGAAAATTTGAAAATCCGAGATGGCGGATGTGGCCTAAAATGCTATCTCGGGCTGCTCGACCTATCGTGGTGAATCTTGGTTGTATAGGGGGTATTTTTGGCCGGGAATCTCAAATTCCTAGCCGAGTTTCGAAAAATTGAAATTTTTCAAATTTTGACATTGAGCTTGTTCAGTGATTTTTGATTTTTGCGTTTTTTGAAGTATTTACTACGCATAAGCCACAAATAATTTCTCCGATATTTTTCGCATTTCAATCCACGAAAAACAAGTTTGATGTTGCGTCTTCTGAGCTCCCCTTTAAACGTGTGTCCGAGGAATGAAAGATCCCCCAGGGGATACTTCCTCAAGTAAGGTCATTTTTGGCCACATCCACCATCTTGGATTTTTGAATTTTCAAAATTCGATCAGAAATTCGAGTTTCCCATCCAAAAATACTACCTGGTACCAAGATTCACCGCGATAGATGGAGCACGAGCCGAGATAGCATTTTAGGCCACATCCGCCATCTTGGATTTTTGAATTTTCAAAATTTGACCAGAAATTCGAGTTTCCCGTCGAAAAATACCCCCGGGTACCAAAAATCAGCAAGATCAGGAACAACAAAGCAAGATCGAACAGGAGCCGAGATAGCATTTTAGGCCACATCCGCCATCTTGGATTTTTGAATTTTCAAAATTTGACCAGAAATTCGAGTTTCCTGTCGAAAAATACCCCCGGTTACCAAAAATCAGCAAGATCCATCGAACAGGAGCCGAGATAGCATTATAGGCCACATCCTTAATCTTGGATTTTCGAATTTTCAAAATTTCACGATTCACGGGTTTGTTGACCTATTCAAGGGTTTATCGATCAATTCACGGATTTTTCGAACGAATCACGGGGTTGTCAATCGATTCACGGATTTGCGGATCGATTCGCTGGTTTTTGATCGATTCACGGTCGTCAATCGAATCAGTGCCGATCAAATCACGTCAATCGGTTCATGTTCTAACTTTTCGATCGATTCATGTCGGTCATGTCGGAATCATGACACCGGTTTTTCAATAATTTGTCGATCGAGTCGGTGTTAATCGATTCATGCTTTCATTTTTTGATCGATTTATGTCAATCAAATCTATAAACCCTCCCGTCCAAATTGCATGTTAATATTTGCTACCATTCTCGAAATATTAGCAAGTCGGTAGGTATCCATATTTTTGGCACACCCTGTTTTTTGTAGTATATCTTTCCGCAGGGACAATGCACCTCCCCCTTCCTCGTATGATGGAAGGAAGGGGTGTTTTCTCTGTTGGGGTTAACCCTCCAGTTTGTAATAGTGACACCAGGGTCGTCTCCCCTATGCAGTCAGTGCTAAAACAATCTATAGTTCCTAATTGCAAAATGAGCTTTCCCGGATTCTTCATTTTGCAATAAGGAACTATAGCCTTTTTTTGTAATTATTGGCAACAGTGTGATGTTTTTGACGAATCTATCAACACAGGGTGTTAAAGGAACTCCATAGCTATAAAATGAACCATCAAACCGCAACATTGATCGTTTTGATGAAAAACGCCAATGGTTTTTGCAAAAGTTGCTCTCCTGAAAACCTACCGTTCTGCCTATAGTTCCGAATTGCAAAATGCTATCCATATATTCTGTGTTATTGTCCTTAGACATCATGGGATTTAGGCACATCCATGCTCCAGGCTTTCAAATTTTCAGGGATTAAGGCCGAGTGGAATCTGTTTCTGCAGATCCACTCGTCAGTTCCATGAAAATTTGTCGCCACCACCGGGATTCGAACCCGGGACCTATTGGCCTAGAGTCAGACGCGCTGACCACTAGGCCAACCTGGCCGGCATAACCTAGAAATTTGCGCAGCAGCGTTACTTGCAAACATGAAACGCCTTCAGAAAAGAATGTATGTAATGAGGTTTAAGTTAACACATACGTAGCGACAATTGCTGTAGACCAAATTGAAGGAAAACTGAAAGGAATTTTCGTGAGGAGCTGGTACTGCTGGTAGGAATATTTCTACTAACCGCCACCGCCAAGATTGGCAGTTTGGCATGGCACGGATAATTTTTATTGCTAAAAAACGTTGACGGTTTTGATGGGTAATTTATTAGTAGGTACAATCTCTGGTCACCTGGTAGGTATTTACACTCGAAAAAAGATGTATGAAAAAAAAAAACAAGGAGAACTGCGTTTTTTAACTCTTTGTAAGGAAATCCCCACTCTTGAGGAACTACTTGTTTATGCTCTGCTTTAGTTCAGTGCTGCATTGTGTCTTTACTTGATATACTTACAGTTACTGTAGTGTGAATAGCACACACACGTAAGTAGGTACTGTAGTGTGTGCGGTACGGTTTGATTTTTTTTTAAAAAATATTCCAAAGTGAGTAGCTTGGTGTGGTCTGGGGTATTAGAATAATACTCTTCATACTCTCTTGGGGTATTACAATACCCCAGACCACACCAAGCTACACCCGTTGGGGTATTTCTTCTGGTATTAAGAAACGTTTAAAAAAAATATGCCCTATAAATGGTCTAAACTTTTGATCTGTCTCATTTTTCTTGAGATACTGACTTAAATGTTTTGTTCTTTTTTCTTCTACCTGTTATAAAGCTACTTTTTATACCTCTTACTGTTAGAAATTATGAACACCACCAAAGTGGTAAAAATTTTACATATAAGTAAATTTTTAAAAGGTTGGAAAAACCAAAACCAATAAGAGTAGGAAAAGAGAACTTCATGACACTGAATAATTTTCACAGAGAAGAAATCGAAGCCTTGTCCACATGTGTTGAGCTCCCTGAACTTTGGTGGGTAAGCTGTAGCTGAGGTATAACTTACACTGTCTGCGCATGAAAAGGAGATAAAAAACGATATGCGAAAGTTTCGCAAACTTGTTCCGGCAAAATTCCACGAACCGTTCCTCGTGTAAACGAGGCCTAACATTGTACAAAACACAGCTGACAAAACAGTCTGAATATGGTTAAATTTGTCATATTCATAGACATTCCTTAAATGGTAAAGCTGCCTTAACCAATATATAATTCTTATGGCTTAATGAGGCCTAAAAATGTAAGGATCAAAGGACTATAAATGCAATCCTTAGCACAGGTGAAAGAAAGAGGGTACGTAAAAGAGTAAGTCGAATTTGAATGATAATTGGCATTTATTCACCGTCGTGGGTTTGGATAACGATTTCCCACACGTTTCTGAATTACAGTACGATAAAAGCGATGATTCTTAGCATTAAACTGTAAAAAAACTTGTAAAATTCAGTACAAAAATACAATTAAACTTACTCTCTGATCATTATAACGTCTTTTCTTTTTTTTCTTTTTTTTAAAAAAGGAATAATCTAAAAATTCTAAAATTGTTAGTAGATATCATTAAAATTCTATAACACTTAAACCTAACAAGAGATAACACATTTGTAAAAAAATAAAATTAATACACAACGATACAATAATCAGTCTTCAACACCTGACGCCAACACCGAACAATTATGATCTTTCTTCAGACTGATTCAATAGGACATCCTTTTCAAATCAGCTTGCATTTTCTACGAGGAGTGCAATACCTTGACCTCCTCCGATGCATGCAGAGCCAACTCCAAGTTTCAGATTTTTACGCCTGAAAATAAACAAAACCACTATTAAAACTGCTAATGAGAGTGCAGAAAAGATGTAAAGAAATTCATTCATTTTACTGTACACAAAGTACACTCAGGGATGCAGAAACTTTCTAGCCGCGCGACTGGCCAGTTGTGTGCTGGTCTGCTGGTCGAGTAAACTAGAGGAACCTCTGCAAGAACAGGAAAAACGGGGGAATCACCACAAAAACAGGAAAAAGTAAAATAAATGTTTAAAAGGTGAGATTTTTTGAGTAAAGGTTTATTTCTTCTTCTTTTCTTTAAATCAAGAATTTTGATTAAAAATGGGGAATTTTTCATTGAATTAAGAGTAAAGCTTGGAATTTCTCTGAATCCCTGGATTCATTCGAAAGTGAAGAAAAATTAGGGTAACTGAAAACAAGGTTTAAACAAAGCACTTGATGCTTTGAAATTCACTTGTCGGGATCAACTGGGCGGCGAAATCTATAGTGAAAGAAAACACAGCAGCGTTGCTGTCTGTCGGTGACCAGCATGAGTTACTGGGCGAGGCAGTGAGATTTTAAAGAGTTTAGCTGTCAGCTAATGTACTCAGTGAATTTCTCCATTGCAGCATGCACCAATATCCTTCCTCTTAGAATGTTCTGATATTATCTCACACAACACCACGGCACTAACCTGACCTCGAACAAGATGTTAGTGACGCTTCAAACAGCAGCATTGTAATAATTAGTAAGTAAACATTGCTGCCACTAGTTCCCCATCAATGAGGCCTAAATTCAAATTTACATGCTGGCAACGAACGAGACACTTCAAAAATGTTTTGGAAGACCCTACAAAAGGAAGCTTTATTTCTCTGCAAGAATGATTTTTCGTGCAATTTTACGATATGCATAGTTTCTCTTCTAACCAAAGCTGGAGGAATCTTCTATTTGCAGGCCATTTTCTCCCAAGGTCAACTGACTTCTTTGAAACTTTCTAATGGGTGCTCACATATCTACATAGTGGCACAAGAAATTTTGAGGTTCCATTGAATTCTGGTACTATTCCACTGCCATTCTGATGGAGAGACTGTCGACTTATTTAAATAATAGTATTACCTTAATTCGTGTACGAGGTGAGCTGTGATTCTTGCACCAGACGCAGCTAACGGGTGCCCCAGAGCGATGGCTCCACCGTTAACATTCAATTTTTCTAAATCTAATCCTAGGTCCTTGGCACAGGAAAGTGTTTGAGCAGCAAAAGCTTCGTTTATCTAAAAACAATGGAGTTTTATAATGAATACAGACACAAAAAAGTTGATCACAGAAAGACTAAAGATTAAGTCTCCGAGCACATTTTTCTCATTGCGGTGGGTTCACAATAATGTGAGGGAAGGTTCCAGGCAAGTTACCCTGGTTGTGTACCATTCGTACTCACTGGTGTGAACCCTGCATAACTGTGATATAAAGTACATAAATAAATATACCAATGGTGAAATAGTAATAGTATGATTACATTAAAGTGTGTAGTCTTAAAAAAAAGTCACTAAATGGTATGACTACAGAATATAGATCACATTAAAATAGGTCATATTTCAACAGGCTTAAGTGCAAGAAACAAAAACACAAGAAAAATGGAAGTAATTATCGAATACTAATTACAGCTGTAACTGATTGAAAGAACTAGCATTGCAGCGATTGGCAGAAACCATAGATTGAAGTGTTCAATCTTCCCTGAACTTTATCTGTTTTTCTGGCCTGACAGGAACAATTACACTGTTGCTGAGGAATGCAAAGAGACTGCCTTGATATCAAATAACATGTCTACTTCAAAATCCTGAGTAAATCTTGAATACTTCTTCAACTTTCAATTACCTATTAATTCTCAGTCTTTATAATCGCCAAGCATTCCATTAGTGTGATATTTGATTAAAGATTGGCAGTGCTTCGAGTCCCCAAAAAACTGCTGCTAGCACATTATAAGTACAACTGTACGATATTTCTCACTTTTACTCAAAACCTTAGAACTCACCTCAACTAAATCGATGTCATTTAAGGATTTATTGGCAGTCTTCAGGAGATTCTTGATTGCGGGGGATGGTCCAATACCCATGATACTTGGCTCAACACCAACGATGGCATATGCTACAAGTCTGGCTAGGGGTTTTAAATTATACTTCTTAACCGCATCTTCACTAGCTAATACAACAGCTCC
Organism: Bemisia tabaci; assembly: GCF_918797505.1. Taxonomy (NCBI): domain Eukaryota; kingdom Metazoa; phylum Arthropoda; class Insecta; order Hemiptera; family Aleyrodidae; genus Bemisia; species Bemisia tabaci. The sequence goes on from NC_092793.1 coordinate 77,543,158, forward strand.
AGCACCGTCACAAACCCCCTGAAGAAATTTAAAAATGAATAAATATAAGTAATATGGTTTTAAATCATGAACGTATTTTCTTTTCTTTTCAAAGGTAAGAATTTGCACCTAGGACCATGCACCCTAGCTTCAAAATCGAATTTTAGTTTAAAAATTAGAGGAAAATCCTTCAAGGCCAGTTGTGAATTTTAGAAATTTAAAACATGAGATAGTGACACAATCCTTTGGTGAACAAATCTTCTCAAATTGCAACTTCTACTAGAATTTTTTTACGCCACAGCAGATAAATTAGTTCAGTGCTTATAGCAATTTTGTGTCACATTTTTAGGATCAGAGACAGAGTCTTGACGATATTGTCAGGAATAATACACTCAACTGACACTTGATTTGTTGAATTTATTATTCAAGGTAATTTTTTAGTATTGGCAGCTCATTGTTCATAAACTCATATTCCATTATGGCACATAAAATGAAAAACAAATAAAAAAATCATGTGACTTTAAGGGATATCTAATGTTTTAAACCTCCTTTGAACATTGGCAGAAACTTTGGAATTAAAAATTTGGTCACAGCATAGTCAATTTTAACTTATTTTTCAGATTTAACAATTAATTACAAAGTATATGTTTGGCTATTGAAAGTTCTAAGTCAATTTTATTTTCCAAATGATGATGAGGTTCCATGGTGAATTTTTTTTTTTTTTTTTTTAAATGGTGACTATGAAAACATTGCACTTACAGAAGCTGAGCCGGCAGTGACAAGACCATTCTTTTTGAAGATCGTTGGTAATCTTCCTAATTTTTCTAGGCTTGTCTCCGGCTTTGGATGCTCGTCAACTTCTATCGATTTTACTCCTCCTTTCGCTTTCACTTGGACAGGTGCCAACTCTTCCTTGAAAACTCCAGAATCTTGAGCTGTAAGAAGATCGAGAGTGGTAGAAGTGCATAATTGGAGTTGATTTCCAGAAATCTCAAAGGCCCACTCACATTTAAAAAAAAACCAGAAATGGCGAAAATTACATCTGTCACATGCTGTTAAGTGATTTGAAGCAAAACTAAAGCAAAGAGTTGTGTTGCTACTAGAAAATGTTTCAAGGGAAGAATTAATCCCATTGTGAACAACTCATCCAGGCTAACATTTTATCGCATTATAGTAGTGCGCTAGCTGATAGGTGAAAGTTAGATATACATGATTGTAGTGCACTAGCTGACAGGTGAAAGTTGAATATCAGGGTAATAAACATAATAATAACTATTGGAAAAATAATAAATAAGAAGATGATTAAACTCAAGGCATTAAAAAATCTCGTAATTATAAGGAAACTTAAATACTTGTAACAGTAAAAAATTTAAGTTCATAATTGACTCTAGCTTTATTAGCAGTGCAAAACTGAGGGGGGAGGGGGGAGTGCATAGCTCAGGCAGATGCATCAGAGTGCTGCAGAATAGGTTATTTTCCCTCTCTCTTAATTACCTAGGTAAGACTTTTGCAAAAACTTCCTTGAAAAAAAAAAAAAAAAAAAAAAAATTACAATGTTACATTGATTTCAAAGCTTCAAAAACATCTCAGGCAATGATTTTGAAACGGACAAAGATTAAAACAAGCAAAGTCTAAAATGATACAGTAAACAAAAATCGAAGTTGCGAGACTGTACAATTGTTACAAAATGAGGAATAATTGAATTAGAGATGATGCAATCCCATGCTCAAACTAGAGAATAAGTCATTATCTATTTTGATTGAATCATTACGGGACTTTGACTCGTATTGCTAACAGCAGTTGAAAACACACAGCACTGCACTGATAGTGTGAGTCTTAGGAAACATTTGCTTCATAGCATTGCAAGCCTTGCTTCAAACCTTGATCGAATGTCCCTGAACTTGGGAGTGTAAACTAATAATAAATTGACTCATAAGTGCACATTCATCACAAGTCATGAAAATAAAAAACTCAGAAGAATTTATGAAATTGTGATAATGTTAGCTATGTTTCAAATAAAAGGCTACTATGTATAAAATGAAATAATGTGATCGCTTATATTTATGCTGCACACAAAAATTAAGCACTATAAGTGAGATATTGAAGTTTAAGTTTTGAAAAGAGTAGAATTAATGTGAAGGTAATATTGCAGTCAAAGAAAAAACCTGATTTTTTAAAAAAAATAAAGAAAGCAGGACCTCCTACAGCAGTTTTGACATATTCTTAGGAAAATGAATCCGATACCACTACAATGGCAATAAAATTTTGAAGTTAAAATAAGTCCCAATTGGTTCAGGGTAGCCGACGTAAAATAAAATATAAATTAAAAAGAAAATTGAATTGTTTAGTTGAAAAAGATATTACTGCCAAGAGTGAAGCTTTCAGAGAATGAGAAAAGGACTGTAGGTACTTCTTTGAGTGGAAATTTTAAAACACTGTAATGCAGATGAGTGGTTTGGCACTTTGATTTAGACCTGAAGAGCCATCATTTTTGAAGATAAAAAGAGACTTTTTTTCTGATCCCTTTCAAACAAAAAATAGAATGGTGGAAAAATGGCTCAGTGATCATGCGCTTACCTTTTTTCCACTGTTGCTGAGATCTGTATGCAAATTTGTCACACTCCTCGCGGGTGACAGAAAACTGTTCTCCAAGCTTTTCTGCAGTGAGAGCCATGGGCAAACCGCAGTGCGTATCAGTGAGACCTGTCCAAAGGGTATCCTCAAATTCAATCTTGGTGCCAAGAGATGTGCCAAACCTAATGTTTCTGACAGAGAAAGGAGCCTGGCTCATATTGTCAGTTCCTCCTGTGAGGACGACCTCTGAATCACCAACTAATATGCTCTGAAACATGACAACATCCTTACCTTCATCAAAAGGGTAATAAATAGCTCATTCAAGATGACTTAATAGCAGTAAGAGAAACTGCTAAAAAAACTTGTGGAAAACTGTAAAATAAATGGAACATGTTGCTCCATTGACTGATGGTTGACCAATGCCACAGAGGCAAGAAAAATTATACAAAGTTACAGTGTAGTTTTTCTTATGATTTGCTACGGAGTTTAGTACCTGGAACAATTACAGAGGCGACAATAGGTCAAAACTGGCATGATCATGATGTATCCTTGACTTGGCAAAAGCACCTACTTACGATGAAGTGAAAAAAAATTGCACAGTTACAGGACAGCTATATACAAGAGCATGAACAGTGGCCAGCATCAGCATTGGTCGTAACATAATATGTAATTCCACCTCCAAGTGTGAGAGTAGGAGGATTCAGGACTTGCTCTTCTGATGCCTGTTGAATCATCTCCTCATACTATACTAATGGGCGATTAAATTCCAAAATCACTTACTTAACCACACTTGTAACATTTTCAAATTTTTACGCTTACCTACTTAATTTTTACAGGAAAGTATATTTGAATTTTCACTTATGGGTTACATAAAAAATTGGGTATCATTTTAAGTCTTCAATTTTCTTGAGGACAAAAAATGGGAATGTAAGAGACTAAGAATGTTGGTGTTTAGCGCAGTTTTGAAGTTTAATGATATTTTTGAAGTTACCTGTGCTCCACTGACGATCGATTGAAAACCAGAGCCACACAAGCGATTGACACCAAGAGCCGGTTTTTCTATTGGGACTCCTGCCCTTAAGGCTGCATGTCGAGGCAAGAAGTTGGAATCAGGTGCAGTGTTCTGTAAAGAAAGTCCCAGAGTAAATTAATGGACTAGACAGGGTTACAGAAGAAATAAATTTTGAACAAATAAATTTTATAATAATTTGAAGAATAATTTTTTTTTTTTTTTTCATGCTCCAGGGCTCATTTGCTAAAAGGTTGGATTCAGTTGACTGTGTTTTGAATAGGTATATCATGATTTCAACACGATGCTTTTGACATTTTGTGCGATGTCTTGCTCATAACACAGCAGGATTGATTCATACTGCAATTTTCTATCATGGATAGTGAAGGATGCTGGTCTCTGCATCTTATTGTTAATTGAAGAGTTACTTCTTAAGTGTTTGTGAGGACTTGCTCCCTATTTGAGCAGCTGGGATAGGTAATTCATGATAATTATTAAAATGCAAATTGAGAAATAGAAGATCCAGAGAGTCAACTAATGAGAGAAATATACTCACAGCTAGAACATTTCCGACAACGACGGAGTCAACATTTTCTGGGTTCACATTAGCAGCGGCTAAGGCTGCTTTAGCGGCAACTTCTTGCAATTCTAAGGATGTGGTTTTGGTGAATGATCCTCCAAAAGTTCCAAATGGTGTGCGCTTGGCTCCAACGATAAAAATACCTGAAAGGTGATTACCATAAATTATAAGAAGGAGCCACATTGTTAAAGGTGGGGAAATTAAGTTCAGACGATTCATCCCAGGTTCTGGGCTGGCATGTGACATATGGCGTCCCATTACATGAAAAATTTTGACAGATTTTGGCTTGGTAGCCAAAAAAATAGCTGTGGCCCAACCCTTTACATGACCCTAGGGAGTCAATCGAGATGAAAAAAAATTGAAGAAGATAGAGAGATATGAACAGAGGTAAATGGCTACAATGCACAAAACAAAGGCATTTGATACAGCAATTGATACATGGATTGATTGCATTTGCAGCCAAATTCTGTTTCCGTTTCTTTAAATTTTTCTATTTTTTTCATTGAGAATGATTCCATAGGCTTACGCACAGGGGCTGACCTCATTTTGGACTAGTCAAAACTGCCAAAATGTTTTACTTAATGCAATCACTTATCCAGTGAGTACATTACTTACGCTCCAGTTTGACCACATCCGGAACTTTGAGGAAATCACATTGTGTTTGGACAAGCCGGTAGAATAGAAACCAAACTTTAGGCTTTAGGGTGGAGGATCTGGTTTTGTAACACCACTTCACTTGTACTTGTCATTGTTCGCTTGCCTGCATAGCAGATAGAACCCAATTAGTGGTCTATTTAGAATCACTTCTTCGGTGCCATCTGGTGTGAATTTGGGATGATCTAGATGCAACACTATACCTATGCCTGCACTCAGCAAGCCTTTACATATCATTAATTCTGTCTTCTTGGGGCACCTATTGATAGAGAGGTAAACGTAAAGCAAAAGGAAAACGTAGCCTTTTGGTGAAACAAAGAGGCACAGTGCTTCAAGGAATAACTCTCGATAAAATGAGTTGAATGCGAGGGACGAAGGATGAGCGACAGGTAGGAAAACGGTGTGTGATATTATCACAGCAAAGTCTTACAATACCTGTGTAAATAGGCTAGTGACCAAGAAATAATCTCAAATATGTGGATTTCTTACCTTTGGTAACAATAGACATGATGGCTTTATATGAAATGCACAAATTCAACTATGTAAAACGGCAGGTGGCGGCGATGTCACTGCAATTGCTGATGTAATTCTACTAACAGAGCAGCCCTAGGTGGGAATGTGAGTGGAGAGTCTGAGTACTGAATAATTTGAGGATAAAGAGAGGAGCAAGGTACTTATGAAGATTAGCAAATCAAAATGATAATCAGTAAATCACTTATCACGATCGGGTGACGTTGAACGAGGTCATCCTCGAAAAGTTGTTTATCTAATCAGCTGTACATGCAGTTGCCAAATTTCACACGAATAAACAGTGATAATGTGCTTGGCATGCCGGATGGTGATAGTGATGTGGCAACACGGTATCCATCCACGGCATGGCATAAAGGCTTTCCAGTTGGGAATTTATTATTTGTTTTATCGTCTCCCGTCTGTCCAAATTATCTGGGGGTAATGACTTCTACACTGAAATTCCAACGGTTGACAGGCTCTCAGATTGGAAATACATCCACTGCCACTGCAACTTATCAGTGGATTAGCCGGGAAGGGGGGTCTGGGAGGGGGGGGGGGGGGGTCCAGGGAGCATGAACATCCGTCTCTCATGACTGGCCGAACTTTCATCAAAGACGTGGGTAATTTCCGTTATTTTCAGAAATTTTCTGCCTTCACCCCCCCCCCCTCCCCCGCAAAAAAAAAAAAAAAAAAAAAAAAAAAAAAAGGTGATACAGTTTTACCGCAAACCAGAGAGGCTTTCATGAAACTTTACTTACTTCTAAAATTTCAGATTGAGGCCATTTATAAAATTAGAAATGCACTCAGTGTGGCATGAAACGCATGGGAAATGACTAACATTATCAACAGTGAAACTCTTGAACCACATATCTTGTCTACAGTTTTTTCAAAATCTCCGCTCCTAGTTTATTTTTTTAAGGAGAACAAATCAGTATTATTACTATAAGTTTTTTTCAGAATTTTCCTCACACAGAGAAGAAGTCATAAAAATTAAAATTCTATAGCAATGACGTTAAGTCATTTTCCATTTAAAAAATGAAGTATGACAGGAAGTCTGCGACTTCAAAAACAAAGATACGTGGTTTCAGAGTTTCACTGTTGTAATTTCTTTGGTCGATATGTTAAAGAAAAATTAGGAAATGCTATCGAGAATTGATGTCACACAAAAATATGTACACACAATGAATGTTAATAATGCAGGTACTTGATTGAATTAGAATTTTATTTTCAAACTTAAGGGATCCATTTCAACCAAAAATAAAAAAATGAATGCTATATCATAAATTAGGTACAAGGACTGATCGTTCATTATTCTGCAAAGCCAATATTCCCTCTTGTATCTTTTGATTCAAAATTTAATTCCAAATGCTGACCTTCAGATGTTGCTTGGGGGATTTAAAAGGTAGAACAGAGGTCAAAGAAGAATCACAGAGGTTTTATTCCATACATTAAATAGGGGGAAGAAAACTGAGAGAAACTGCTATTTGTCAACATATCGGAAAGATAAAAACAGCTTTTAACACATGGAAGTGTTAAGTTTTTAACTTTTAAAACTAGGCATTAAAATTATGAGGTCCTGATTTCCAAAAGGTAACATAAAAAACTCTTAGACAAAATTCTTAAGAATGCTACTGAGCTTCCACTTGTTTAAAACACTAAGCATTGTTTATAAATAAGTCAAGTTGTGCTGAAGTAAGTAAATTATGTCATTAAAATAAATGACAAATTGATTATTGGTTGTTGCCATACTGATGCCTGAATCTTTATTCATCGATACGGTGGAGGGAGGGGGGGGGCTTGCCTTCAAAAAGCCAACTTTCATAAATTATGATATCCACGATATAATCTTCATCAAAATGGACGAGCAGACACCATCCACGGTGATTTGTTGTCATTATCAGGAGGAATTTGGAGTGCATGGGTATACAAACAAGGCTTAGTGGTAGAATAACTTCTCTTGGGCCTTGTCCCCACACGAGCGCAGTTCGCGGAACTCAGTTCTGGGAATTAGTTCCCGAAACAAGTTTTAGCTGAGTTAAAACTTATTCCTCCAAACCCCGAAACTTTCCCCAAACTCTGAGCTCCTGTGTCTCTCTCTATTTTTTTTTTCATTTGTTTTTTACGTCCTTTCTGTCTTGCCATTTGTTTTTGTTTCTCTCGCGGCCGTATTAATCTATTATTTTGCAATAATTGTATAGTTTTATATTGAAGTTCTAGTTTCAGTTCGGGCAAACTCATGTGGACAGCATGCCTCGTTTTAAGGAACAAGTTTCGGGAAACTGAGCAGTTTGTCAAATAAGTTCCTCGAACCTTGCTCGTGTGGACAGGGCCTTACTCTGCTCTACCTTCAAGCTCTATCATAGATTTGTCTGTGGTCACAATATTACATCACTTAAACTCATTCTCAGAAGGATCATACGAGATCTGAATATCGAACTAATTCATCCCATTGAATAGTGATTTTTTCATATTGACAGAATCATAATTTAAGCATGAGAAAATTACGGACCATCCAAACGTACGAATAGACGTACAAAATTTCAGATCTGAATATTACTTACCTTTCTGGTAAAAGAATAATACATTAGTTTTTTGTGAACATGATTGTTTGTGAGTGTATTTTAATGGATTTGTACAAGAAAAAGAAACCAGTCCTTGGGGATGAAATGGAGTTTCCTTAAAATCTGATGATTGATCATACGTTTTTAGGGCCATAGATTAATTTATTCTTGAACTTTTTAGGATTGATACCGTACGCTTCCAAACGTGCATCTGAAAGACCTAATTTATCATTACTTTCTATTTTTGACTTCTGCCACGGTTTGATATTTTTCCCTGATTTAAGTTTGTTATGATTTTTGAATTTACTATTTGAAAATTTGTCATTATCAGACGTAAATTTTCCACCATGGTCATTCTTACGATTCTTTCCAAATGAATTAAAATTATTATTCTTCTTAAACTTGAATTCACTTGAATTTCTAGAGGATGGTTTAGAGAATCGACTTTTATTTTTGTTTGGTGAGTTGTGGTCATTTCTGGCCGGAACACTGTTTGAATTCATTTTGCTTTCTGTTTTCACTTGTTTCTTTTTCTGTTTCATCGATGTGTTAGGGTTTGAAATTACAACAGACTCATCTGCATCATTTCCAGTCTCTGAATTCCTTTTTTTCTTCTTTTTTGGTGATAGACTTGTGTCAGCAACAGCTTCATTTATCACAACTTCTTCTGACACACTGTCTTCCAGCCTTTTCCTTTTTTTCTTCTTTTTCTTTGATTCACAGGATTCTTTTATCTCTGTGTTTGAGTGAGAATTTTCTAGGTTACCTACGGTTGAATTTTCTAATTCTCCCCCAATAAAACTATCCTCTTCCTGCTTAATATTAGTGGCTTCTGCATTCAACTTAGCAACGTGGGAAGTAGTTTCATCTTCCATATTTTTCTTCTTCTTCTTTTTTTTAGAATTACCAGCTTCTTCAATCCCTATTTTGGAGGCAGAATTTACCAGTTCACCCACATGACTATTCTCCATTGAGTCTACTATTTCTTCTTTGATAGAAGTATTTTCAATTGCCATTGAATCACCATCTGAGGCATGGTTGGTCACTGGTGTAGAATTTTCTGATTTCTTCTTCTTCTTTTTCTTTTTCTTCTTCTTCTCATCTTCAGGTTTTGTATCGAATTCTTCCGCTTCCCTAAAAATTTAAGAATTTTAAAATGAAAGGAAGGACACATTTCACTCATTTCAGGTTTTTGATGGTAAAGCGTTTTAAAGGATTATTTAAGAGGATTTAATGAGAAAAAGCAATGGCTTTTAGGGAGTTTCCAAAGCTACCAAGCAATCTTTTAAGGATTTTTAAAAACATTCAGATCCTTTAAAGAACGTTCAAAAAAAAGAAAATTTCTTATTTCTTTACCTTAATTTTTTGCAACCTACATGAAGAAACACGTCAATTACGTTCTGCACATACCGCTATTCTACATTTTGGGATACTCGATCATAAAATAAAAAAAGAGCCATCTACTAAATGGTGGTAAAAAAAAAATCCAACTACATAAAATTCACAGATTTTTGTGGATGTTAAAGATATATCCCGAAATTCGAAGATTCCAAAGTTTTGAAAATTGGAAAAAAAAATTGAAGTACCCATATTTAAGGATTTTTCAAAGCTTTTTGAACCCTGATAAGACTCATCGATTACAAAAATGAAATATGTCAAGAAGTTACATGAGGAAAAATAATTTTGAAAAAGTAAAAATAATTGTCAAGGGATTTAGAAGATATTAGGGTTTTGCAGCAAATACAACATTGGTACTAATTCAGCCAAAAAAATTAAAGTCTTGCACAGCAACGTTAAACTGTGCCGGAAAAGTGGGAAAGTGAGAGGTAAGCATGAGCACAACAGAAAAAAAGGAAAATTGAAGGGCTCAAACTTACAGAATAAATTAAAGTAAATGCCGATGCTTTTTCCGACATCTCTGTCTCTTCTTTCAGGCTGAAATTCCTACTGACTTGTCACTACAAGTCAGAGTTTCAATCTTGAGTAAGGAGCTGGAGGTTCCCTAAGCGGATCAGCATCTACCTAACTTTATTTTATGAGTTCGAGTTTTCCAATTTTTCAATTCTCTTTTTTCCTTAATTAGCCATCTCATTCTTAATCTATAAATCATTCAGCAAATATTTAGCAAATCAAGTAGAACACCCTTTTTACTTAGGAGGACAACTACTGACTTTTTTTTTTTTTTGTATTTATATTTAATCAGTAACTTTTTGAGATTCTTTACTTTATTAAAATCAATTAACTTTAATACCAGTGATGATTTTAAAAAAATCATTTCCACGAGTTAAAATTATGTTGATCATCTTAGAATTGATAATCCAAGAATTCTTTCTGTAATTAGTCCTGTTAGTCCATGTGGGTCGGAAAAACGATCTATTGTGTTTTTTGACTCTTCTTCTGGAACCCTCATCATTTATTTCATACACTTAGCAGCCAACATGCTGACAAAGAACTTCGATCAGAGATTTTGGTCTCTGGCTTTGTCATCACGATGATATGAATTAACCAAAAATAAGAGGTGTTTGGAAAAGGGTGTACTTACTTGTACTTATACAAACTAGGGAGAATTTTTCTTTTCAAAGCTTCATCTCGAGCTTTAGCAGCGTAAATTTTTGCTTCATTTTTCTCAGCGTGTTCTGATCTAATCCGGTCAACTTTCTTGATGGAGCACCACTTTTCTAATTCATCATCATCAGCTGCGAGGATCTGGGTAAGGAAAATTGAAAAAAAACTAAATTTTTTATTTGATCAAAGCAACAATCCCACAATTTATCGATCAAAACTTAGTCAAATTCCGCGCTCTAAACCAAATGAGCTCATTTATATTCTCTTGTAAGTCTCACAGTTGGACTCGTATTCGTAAACTCAGAGCTTGAATTTATTTTCCATAAAACTATTTATAAAACCTTTAACACTTTCAATGAAGGTATTCTTGATAAAATTTTGAAGAGAATACTTGTCTTGTGCTACTTCAAATTTTGCCTTGACTGGCGGTCCATTACCTAAAATTCAGCTTCCATATACCACTAATTTTTTTTTTTTTAACATGCTAAAAGTGTGTAGACCTTCGCTATTTAAGATGTCTGATTCAAGATATTTGAAGAATGTTTAAACCTAATTAGAAAAGCTAACATTGCGGTTAAACCGTTTACACTCACCTCATCTATGGTCAGACCATAGCTATTGGGAACAACTTTGGAGTATTTGAACCTGCAGGGAAGATCATCAATCAAATCCTCAAAATCATACTTGTAAAACTCGTCAATATACTTTTCGAAGGCCTCAGCGTTTGATTTTATTTCATCCGGAAGTTCGGTCGATTCAGTAGAGGTGAGAGCATTTTTCTTTTTGTCTTTTGATTTCAGCTTTTTCTCTAGCTTCTTTTGTTTGGCAACTTCAGGGTTGTAATCACAGTCCATCTAGAGTGAAACAAAACAAATTTTAGATTGGGTAAAAAACCAAAGACCATCGGTTTGATTATTGATACGTCATATTTTAAAAAAACGTAGATATTAAAACAAAACTATGTATGCGTTACACTGACAGATGGGACATGAAAAAGTGTTTATCATAGTATCGAATTCTATTTCTCAGTATCTGGAGCCACATGTTAAATTCAAGAGAAATGAGAGAACATGTATTGTTTGATAAAACAAGCAATGAGAAAGGCACCTTGCATGAGAGTTGATAAAACCTATTTCAATTGTGCACTACTTAAATTTTTCAGCAGTTTCAGAGTGTTTCCAAGGCTTTTTCGAAATGAAAAAGCGAACTTAGCCACTTTTGCGCAGATAAAAGAGGCCTGTGAAGCGATATTTTTTCATACACCTAGAATTACAATGAATAACACTATAAATGCAATGGTTCCATTTTTGAAATGATTTTTGTCCTCTAACATTGGAAATATTTTTATTACGAATATAGATACATACAATTTTTAGGCCAGAGTTAGGATCTTTAGAGAAACTCTCGCAAAACTTTAAAATTTTAGGTTACACCATCAAACGCAGAATTTAAAAAATTAACCCAAGGACAGAGGTAAAATTCAAAAAAGAACTTGAAATTTCTTTTCAATGTCTGAATGGGGTGTCCATGATTTCTTTATTTCCTGATACTTCTACTTTCTTCATTATTTCCTAACTCTAAAATTTTATATGTTCCTGACCTTTGAACATTCTACATACTTTTTTCCTATTAATTACGCTGACTTCTGCTTAACTTGGGGCAAAATTTCCTTTTCTAGAGGTTCAAATTACAGAAAACAGTACTTGGAAAGTATTTGTGCTCTCTTGAATGACACCAACTGGAGTTGCTGCGTCGACCCACTGCTCACAATAATACCTGACTTTTTGTATGAATTCCCTGAATTTTCCAGGTCACCCTCAATTCCCTGATATTCCAAGTTTTCCAAACTGCCAGAAAATTAGCTAAATTAGTAGTCAAAATAAATGCTCACCACAAAATTTGGATCCTCAGGATCAGCTTCTTGATTCTCATAGTAACCTGGAAAGATTTTGAAGTCATTGAAACAATGATTGGGAAGAAAATCAAAGCAGTCATTTGCATACATCAAGATCAGCTTTACTAATAGCTAACAGTACGATAATGAAATTGCAGGGACGCGTATCTTTTTTGCAATGTTTCAACATTCTGCTTCCATTTCATTTCATTTATCAAAGATGAACAAACCAAGGCTATCGCTTGAAATTTTTAAGTAACACTCCTCTCACAGAGAAGTAAATTAACGAAGTTTTCCTGACCTTGAGTATTTTCACATTTGAAAAGTAAAGAATGAAAGGAAGTTCGCAACACCACGAACAAAGATTCGTATTCCTGCACTTTCACCGTTGAATATGGATGTCATTCTACCTTATTTGTCAGAGTAAACTTTCCTTAAACGCAAAGTAAAGTTTGCTTAGTTATCGGGTAATTCATTAAATACATTATGCTCTAAGAATAAAAGAAGGATCTGAGCTTGCATTACAGGTGGGCGAGGGTTCGTCTAGGGCTACATTTTGTAATGCTAGAATGGACGCACAGCGCCAACTTCTCAAAAATCTAAAATGGATTTCGATTTGACGCCATCACTTTTCATCAAAGATTCTTCACATAGGGCTGATTTGAAAAGAGGGAGGAGGGGCAACTAAGCGACACATAATTTTATAGGGGAAACTGTTGTTGTAAACCAGTATTGCGGGTGTGTTACGAGGGGGTCGAAAATCTAATTTTTGACATTAAGTATTATATGAGCGGTACCTAGAGGTCGCAGATGAAGGTGATACTGTCAAAATAGATGAATCTAAAACTACCCTGATTTGTTTAAAAACAAAAATAAGCTTGAGAGGGTACAGGTTTCAGACAATTCATAAAAAAAAAAAAAAATGCAAAAAAAAAATGCGATAAAAGAAGTCTTACTGTAATCAAAATCATCATCCTCAAAAACAGGCTTCTCTGTATCTTCATCATTGTAGAAATCGTTATTGAATACCTCTTCCATTTTCTGGTCAAACTTGGTAGAATCAAAGTCATCATCCATTAACTCATCCTGAAGGGGACATAAATATCAACTGTAAGTACAGATTGTAAAAAATATATCATTAGACCTAGAATGAAATATTGGCACACGTCAGTTCAGAACGGTAAGCTAAACATACCTACGTTCTAAATTTTAAAATTTACATGTTATAGTACCTGAGCAGTAACTCGTTCATATTGTAGAAAGCACAATTTTTCATTGCAATGAGCCAGTTCGGCTGAATTTTTTTATTACATATTATGAAAGTCCTTGGTGAAATGAGTATACAGAATTTTTTTCAGATTTTTTTGAGCCCTCTGGCTCTGAGAAATCTTACTTCAAAAACGCGAAAAATTGAAGGTCTCTGAAACGCTGTTTGAATCGCGCGGGCTGAGAGCTGACGTCACACTTTAGGTGGTGACCACCCTTGGTTTATTCCGAGTTAGTCCGAACAATATGGCTGCTGCTCGGTTTGTTTATTTAGCGAAAGTTTCTAGCTGCACATTGTGATTTAGTGGTAAAATTTGACGAGAAATTTGTTGAAACATTTGGTTTCGTCACAAATTAACTCTTTCTTGATGAAACAAGGCGTTAAAGTTCGCGAAATTTATTCACCGGGCGACCGCGAGTGAGCATCGGCTATCGGGAACGACGGGCTCGTAAACAAACGAAGATTGATAACAGGAAGGATCCAAACAACTCGGAATCTTTTAATTTTCTTTACCTTTAAACCATTTCTGACTTCTACAAAGCATCTGACAATCAGTTTTATCGTATTTTACAACCTGGAGCTAGAGTCTATCGGCTCATTGTGATGTGTATTCAGAGCATTCTGAAACAGAAAGTCAGTTCTCATAAGTTCACACCCAGACATTCTTTTCTTGGATCATTCGCTTTTCATTTTCGCCTCAAATCAAGTGTTTTGTAGTTTCCTTATCTGAAGTATGTGGTTTTGAATTCATACAAGAGTTTGAAGTTCACCTTTTTTTAGCATTAAAGCCTGTTGAGCCCTCAAACTTTACCGATATGATTACCTACAGTTCAAGGTTCCTCTGGTCCGTACCAAGTGATTACACATCAAAGATGTGTCTTGTGGTTCTTCAAATTAACAGTTCAGAAGTAAATTAGAGACTTCAGTAACTTAATCCACTCCTACCCTTTCCTTCAGTGTTTGTTCGTGTCTGTTCTTTATGCGTTACCACTCTAGTGCATACACCGGTAATGTAGGTTAGTTAGGTATTATCGCATATTTTCTACTAGCAGTACCTTCTCTTAAGCGTTGTAATTTAGCAAAGAAATTCCACCAGTTGCAGAAAATTGTGTGCGTAATGAATAAGTGAATATGAATACCTCCTTTTGGTGACTCAAAGTTTCTCAGATCCGTCTCAAGGAGGTTTTGCATGTAGGTGCATGATCAGTTTTGCCAGATGAAATTACTGCTCTTGCAGCTTCAAATTTATACTTTGATCTCTGATTCACTAATAAATGACACTTTATGGTGTCATTTATATTTAATCAGTTCAAAGCTAATTCGACAATGAATCATCAAAGGTCCGATGGAGGAAGGAATTTTCCGGTGAGTGCCACGGCTGAATCAACATTCCAACTAGACTTGCGAAGGTATCAACCCAAACAGATTCATGAGGAAGTGATACCTATATGGTAAGTGGTAATTCTATTAAGGCTCTTTCATTTCTTAGGTGCGGTGTGCATTATAAATTTCTAAATCTGCTCATCTGCAGTCATATACTTGAAGAGGAGTACAACATGAAATGTAGGTGAAGTAACGAAATCGTGGGAATGAGGTAATCCTACAGCTTCTCTCCACTGAGACACGGATGAAGTAATCTGAAAGCCTTAAGCTGGAAGTTGCTGATGATGGAGGTTCCATGGTGTTTTTCCTGCCTTGAAAGATAAGGTTGTGGTGCAGGCCTTAAGCACTATGGAAAATTTGAAATATTGTGATTTTAAACGCAGGCTACACTTCATCTAAGAATATGGAAATCGGTCTCTAGTGCTTTCTCCGATAACTTTCAGAGTTTTTATTTTCATATTTAAGAGACAATTATGAGATGATTATCCTACTATTCCTGGTATTTCTGATTGAGAGTCAACTTGTTCACTTGATGCATTCACTTTCCTTTCAAAGAATGAAATATTAGAGGTGACTCTCAAACACTGCAACCGAGAAAGGGCCTTTTTGCATCCAGTGACTCAATTACGTATTGACTACGGTGTTCAAAACTTCTACTTTAAGTTTAGATTTTAAATGGAAAACAAGTCGACTTACTGCTCTACATATTCACAAAATTTTCTGCACGTAGAAGATATAAATATCGCACACATTTCAGAAATTTTGTCGAATAATTTTTCCATTAGGACATCAAGAGAAGCAATCAGACTAAAACTTAGTGAATGTAGGTAAGTACTTTCTCAGATTAGCCATGCCACTACTTTTCCTCGCTTTTTCATTAATCATTATCCACAAAGTTAAACATACTTAATCTAAATGTTGCACTAAACTCGTGTATTTAACCTGATAGTACCTCAGTAATTATAATTATCTTACCTGTTAAACTGTATGATGCAATGAAAAAAATTTCACTTCGAGACAGATGATCATTTCCTGGTTGATACCTTCGCAAGTCTAGTTGGAATGTTGATTCAGCCGTGGCACTCACCGGAAAATTCCTTCCTCCATCGGACCTTTGATGATTCATTGTCGAATTAGCTTTGAACTGATTAAATATAAATGACACCATAAAGTGTCATTTATTAGTGAATCAGAGATCAAAGTATAAATTTGAAGCTGCAAGAGCAGTAATTTCATCTGGCAAAACTGATCATGCACCTACATGCAAAACCTCCTTGAGACGGATCTGAGAAACTTTGAGTCACCAAAAGGAGGTATTCATATTCACTTATTCATTACGCACACAATTTTCTGCAACTGGTGGAATTTCTTTGCTAAATTACAACGCTTAAGAGAAGGTACTGCTAGTAGAAAATATGCGATAATACCTAACTAACCTACATTACCGGTGTATGCACTAGAGTGGTAACGCATAAAGAACAGACACGAACAAACACTGAAGGAAAGGGCAGGAGTGGATTAAGTTACTGTAGTCTCTAATTTACTTCTGAACTGTTAATTTGAAGAACCACAAGACACATCTTTGATGTGTAATCACTTGGTACGGACCAGAGGAACCTTGAACTGTAGGTAATCATATCGGTAAAGTTTGAGGGCTCAACAGGCTTTAATGCTAAAAAAAGGTGAACTTCAAACTCTTGTATGAATTCAAAACCACATACTTCAGATAAGGAAACTACAAAACACTTGATTTGAGGCGAAAATGAAAAGCGAATGATCCAAGAAAAGAATGTCTGGGTGTGAACTTATGAGAACTGACTTTCTGTTTCAGAATGCTCTGAATACACATCACAATGAGCCGATAGACTCTAGCTCCAGGTTGTAAAATACGATAAAACTGATTGTCAGATGCTTTGTAGAAGTCAGAAATGGTTTAAAGGTAAAGAAAATTAAAAGATTCCGAGTTGTTTGGATCCTTCCTGTTATCAATCTTCGTTTGTTTACGAGCCCGTCGTTCCCGATAGCCGATGCTCACTCGCGGTCGCCCGGTGAATAAATTTCGCGAACTTTAACGCCTTGTTTCATCAAGAAAGAGTTAATTTGTGACGAAACCAAATGTTTCAACAAATTTCTCGTCAAATTTTACCACTAAATCACAATGTGCAGCTAGAAACTTTCGCTAAATAAACAAACCGAGCAGCAGCCATATTGTTCGGACTAACTCGGAATAAACCAAGGGTGGTCACCTAAAGTGTGACGTCACAAATCGGCGTTCGCGCCACGGCCCGGATTCAAATAACGTTTTTGAGGGGCACGATTTTAAAATCGCATTTTCTCCCCTTAGCAATTTTTTTCAAAACTTTTTATTGTGCTCATCGTTTTTCTGGTGAAATTTTACATATAGTGCAATAGCTTTTAAGCCAATCCCTCACCAGCCGAACTGCCTCATTAGAGTAAAAACAAACCATCAGGTCGATCGGTTTACTAGCATCTGGCAATTTACTGCATCTGGTGCAATGCTTGCGTTTTTCTTACACAAAAAAAGACATACATTCACACTCATAGCTATATATATAAAATTGATATTAGTGCTGAGAAGATAACAAAAGTTCGTTCAGAGAAATTGAAATTGAATATTGACTTACTTCAAATGCTAATTTGTCATTTCCAGTGAGCTCTTTAAGTTTTTTAATTTGCTCAACAAGTTCTTCACGTTTCTTCTTTTTGAGTTCGGCCACTTCTTTCTGCTTTTCTTCGAACTTCTTGAGCTTCCTTTCTTTCGCTTTTTCTCTCTGGAGCCTGCGTTTTTCTTGCTTATCTTTCTTGCGCCGCATAGAGGACTCAATATCTCGTGGATATCTTTTTAAAAATTCTCTGTCAGGCTCTTCATATCGGAAGTTATACTTGTATTCAAATTCTTCAGCTTTTTTCAGCTCTTCTTCTTCCTCAGACAGATCTTCCAGTGCCGTTTTATTTGGCTGGTCGTCCTTCTCCAAGTATCTCTTATTCAGAATATAATCTTTCAAAAATTCTTCAGATTTATCAATGTTGGGATCGGTCCAACAATCGTGCAGATACTGCAAATCCTTCTTCGTTTCATTATCTTCAATATCTTCTTTCTGGCCTTTCAACCACTTTCTGAAAGCCTCTTCTTCTCTTTCTTTCTCTTCTTTGTGTTTTTCTTTCACCTTGAACAAACCTTCACTATCATCCTCTGAGTCTGATGCATCCAAAATTTTCTTGAAATTTTCTTTCAAAACTTTTTGCTCTTCGATATAAGTTGGAGAAGAGGGCTCTTGGATGTCTGCTTCATCTAATATAAAGAAACAGAGTGGAAAGATTATAATTGCATTCGTTATCAATATCCGCTTTTTCATGCATAACTAAGACAACTTTTGATTGATATGACACTTCGAGGAGGATTGATGCCATGGTAATTCGTTCATATTTTTGAGAGAAAAGCATGATCATAATAAACAAACATTTGATCATCTTCAAAGAAAAGGACCTTAGTTTTCAGAGGGAAATTACACAGCAGGGCGATTTTATGAAAAGAAAGCGCCTGACAGAAAATGCTTTTTACTTTCTCTAAGAATTAGTTGCTAGTAGTTTACATCATTTACAAACTGGCAGTGAGTGCATACTAAGGTACGCTATAATCATACAGCAGTGGAGCATAGCTGAGCAAAACTTCAGAACGATTCCATCAGGACTTCATTTCTTGAACTGCTAAATTTTAACCACTGTAACTTCAATTTAGTTGAGCATTACAAGTGCCAAAATGTTTGCTAAATGCTATTGTAGAACAGTTCCAGTTAATTTAAGTTTATAGGTAGCTATGAGGTCTCTTTTCATGCAGCTGATTACATCCTTTCATTATTCAACTAAGTAATTTTTTAGAGGTTTTGGTACTCTTTTAACAATTTGCCATTTAGGAAATCTTCCTTATAACATATTTTTTTACAGTAAGGATAGACTTACATTTCATGATAGAAAGTATAAAAAGGTAAGCAAACAATTCACCAGAAAGCAGGTTGGTGATTACACACGGTTATATAATTTTTTGTCAGTTTTTTTACCATAGGGTAAGAAAATTAATGAGCCCCAAAACATTTTAGGCCAAAGCGAATTTCTTCAGAAAGATGCAGGAAAAAATAAGAATTACTCAACTTAAGGGAAAACAATACCATTTTATTTACCTTCATCTTTTTCAACGAATTCAGGTCCATGCTCTAGCAATAATTTGGTCTCGTATTGTCGAACTGACATTGATTCCTTCTTCGATTTCTTTTTGTCTTTCTTCCCGGTCTCAGATTCCTTGTTGGCTTCTGACGGCTCATCATTGAAAAATTTGACATTTGAATCATAAATTTTTGGATCTCTCTTCCTTAAACAGCTCAAGGTTCGCAGAAAATTCTTTTCTATCTCTTCTGTAACTCCCTGGTCAATGAGAGTAAGATTAGTATGGATATAATTAAACCACAAGAACATAACAGGTGATCTGAATCTGGCAGATTTGTACCAAGTCACAACAAGACAGAATCAATCAATCGATAAAAAGAGGCTTGAAGTTCTATTTTGTTGTGAAACTTTGGGTGATTCCAAAAAAAATTTGCCCAATAATACCTGCAAATCAACATCCACAACGATAAAATTTGTCTTATGAACCCAGAAATTGGGTAAAAATTGGGTCAAAAATTTGAAAAGCAGTGAATAAGAGCTGTGCTGGAGTACAGGAAGCTCTGGAGCTATGCAAAATCTCACTCAATCAGATCTCATAAAATAAACAGATATTCATATTGGCGGTGTAAGTCCGAAATCACATAACTTGGTTTGCAGACTTCCTGTCATACTTTATTTTTTAAACGGAAAACTACTCTACAGTAATTCTTGAAACTGCCGTGATTTTTCTTCTCTGTGCAAAGAAAATTCTGCAAAACCTTCAAGAAATGATGTCAATTTGTTCTCCTTTAAAAAAATTAACATAGAGGCGTAGATTTCTAGACACTGCAAACGAGATATGTGATTGCGGACTTACGCCGTCGATAGACGCTATTGGTGGCACGTCACAGAAAAGCAATACTCATATATCGATTTATTCACATTGGTAGCATTGAAAGAGGTTACGCCAATGTTATCAATATAATGGAGAATCCCTATGATGACATCGCCACTAATAGCGTCTAAATGAACATTGTATGTGTTTCTTCGGATTGAAACTGATAAAAAGTTGACAACACAATTTAAGCCGCCCTCCCCCCCCCTTCAAAAAAAAATTGCTCGTAATTCTGTTTTGTACTTAAATGACAGTGCTTTCATTCTCCTTCAAGATCCCGTTGGAATCTTCCTGGGGTGAAACAATTTTATTAAATTTTACTCAGACGAACATTCAAGGAACTCTATTTCCCTCTCCGACTTCAACTGTGAGTTGGGGCATGTTTAACGGCACATGAAAAAATAAAACCATATTAAACATGTCATTTCTATCTAGTGGTGAAAAAAAGAATCTTACTTTTGCATCTTCATCCTCTTCTTCAGATGAGGAACTGGAGCGATCGTCATCTTCAGGCTCGGACATGATTTTGTTATACCAAGTTTTCCAGCTATGAGAACGTTTAGAAGAACGTTGAGCCTGAGGAATATATTCGACAGTCACAGGGCGTATGTGTTTTTTTAGGGTAAACGGATATGGATATGAAAAATGTTACAGAAGAGAGAAATGAGCAAGACACATTGTTTACTCAACCATAATAAATTTTTTAACCTACAAATGGTCATGCAGGGCAACATTCAACACCTGTTGAGAAAGTTTGGAAAGTTTGAAAAATCTGCGGGTTGGTGAAGTTCGTTGACCAGCTCTTTGACGTGTCCGATAAAAATTGTAAACACTGATACACACGTGAGAGTATTCCTGCGATTCTTTCTGTTTCTGAATAAATTTTCATAGTGTAAGTAGCAAATATGAGTACCGTGGAAGAACTTCAGAAAAGAGTTGCTGAACTAGAAGCAATTCTGAAAGACAAGAATGATTTTACAGGGAGTAAAAGAGAGAAAATTGCAGAAATGTCAGCGGAAGTTGTCGATTCAAATCCTTACAGGTAAGTTTGCATTTAATACGAGACATTTCCTTTCTTAATATATATTTCAGAACTTTTTAAACATAATAATAATTGGCTGTGTACATACTGAAAGACAATATTACAGTCGCAGAGACTTTGTGTTCTTTCAAAATCATTTCACATCGTATTCGATTCATATTCGTAAATACCAACATATGGAGACAGAATTCCAAGACTTAAGATGGACTGAAGAGGCCAAGTGGTAGAACTTTTTGCGGTGGTCACTCTCATTTATTGAACCATACGTTTATCAAGTCAGTTTTAACTGTGTTATACCTTGTTCCTCAAATGAGTTCTGCAGCCGTTGGAGAATTGTCTCATATCAAAGTATGTCATTTAACATACTTACGGATGAATAGCTTCCAATTAATATCACTATTGTTAAACTTGTCATCCAACTGTATGAAGCATTATTGCAGAAACTGGATAGGCTGTGCAGTTGCCAGTGAACCACAGGTGACTTGTCTATTCTTGGTGCAAATGCCAGCTAGACTGAAAGTTTGACAAGGGTCTTTAAGTTAGTGAGGACAGCTCAAACTTATCTGCACTTAATAAAAGTAATTTCAATTTGCACGCAACTTGTTCAGAATTAACTTCAAATTTTGTCAATGATTTTTGCGCCTTAAATTTAAAAAATATATTATTGAATTTATAAAATGAACCGTAAAAAATGTAATACTTAAATACCATTGTAACTTTCTAAGAATTTTCTCTCACTAGTAAACCTGCCATAAAATTTCAATTATTTGATGATGATATTCTAATCGATTATTATGGCAGTTACTGCTAGCAGTGTTTTTCTACACTTCCCTGTCATTATTAAAGCACTCTCTGTTTATTTTTTCAGTCGACTCATGGCGCTGAAAAGGATGGGCATAGTGAATAATTATGAGAAAATTCGTGAATACACTGTTGCTGTGGTAGGAGTTGGAGGAGTAGGAAGTGTTACCGCTGAAATGCTTACTCGTTGTGGTATAGGTAAAGTAAGTATTTATCTGGATTTCAACAAAAACTCAAAAGCTCAGTTTACCTTTTCAAGCGGCTACAATTCATCATGGCTCTTGTAGCATTCATATCATACTCTATAATATAAAATCATAAGAGAAACACATAATGGATGTAGTGCTTGGGGGGAGGGGGGGTTGGATTGCGAAGCAGTCAGGTATGTAGCCCCCTGGTCTCGTTCAAAAATTTCGTGAACAATGGTGTAAAGTTAAATGAAAAATATCCAATTTAATCTCCAGTCGCATGTCGACTTTAAATCTGACATCTAAGGATCTGACTGTGCAGCTAAACTTTTGGATAAGTGACTTCTACTTGTAAAGCCAACAAGAGATATAAACCAAGTGCAGTCGTCTAACTGCTCATTTGAGGTTCAAAATAATAATCAATTTCTTTCTTAGAATGGTATACACTTCTAGCTCAGGATATACCAAAGTTAAGTAAAACTGTGGAAGCAACTTTCAATTTTTACAAGTTGTCAGCCTCCCGTGGCGTAGTGGTTGGATTGGTGGCTCTAAAATCAGAGGGTCTCTGGTTCAACTCTGTGCAGGGCATCCTAAGTTTGATTATCTCACAGAAACCCTGCCTACAATGGCTGATCAGTTTTTGAATGAGATAGTGAATAGTTAATAATAAATTGAGTCCAAACCAAATAAGTCTAAGCCTTTTTAGACTGCAGCAGAAGATCCGCCATCTTAATTCTTCCATTTACCTGATATGTTAAAGTGACATCAGACGATTTTCTGTCATTGTCTAGAAGTGCGTTAAGTTATTTGGCATGAGCTCTAATATTCCTAATGCTGAGGGTGTTTACAATTTGGAGGTTTCATTGTAAATGCTTCTAACCATAAAATAAACTTTCCTCTCAACTTTGTATTTATTTCTATTTTACAGTTAATTCTCTTTGACTATGATAAAGTTGAACTTGCTAATATGAATCGTCTTTTCTTCCAACCACATCAAGCTGGACTCTCAAAAGTCGAGGCAGCTGCAAGAACATTATCATTCATAAATCCTGATGTTGTGATGGAAACCCACAATTACAATATTACGACGATAGATAATTTCCAGCATTTTATGGATCGAATTAGGTATGTATGTAAATCGGGCACTTTGCCATGCCCAGGCAAGTGGTCATGATATGCAAATTATCAAAGTTGTACATTTTTTTATTACAAATAGGAGCTCTCAATTTTTCATTTCTTTGGATTTAAACATTTATCAAAAAAGTATTTTGTTAAAGTTTACTGACCAATATGTTTTTAATCAATTTCATCTAGCAAAATCTTAGATACCATGTACCCATTTTATGAAATAATGCAAAATTTTGCGCTAATGTTTATTATAGTGCCAGACACCCTCAGGGGTCAATAATCTTCTGTGCTTTCTACATCATCTGCGAACCGTAGCACCATTCATACCTTTCCTTTTGATGACCTTTTTTTTGGCATCACCCAGAAGAAAATGAAAAGAAATTTGAGGGCTTTCCACAAAAACGGCGATCCTAAGATCACATGATCTCGGATATTATCAACCTCTGTAAACCATTAAGATACCCATAGATCCATCAATAATTTTGCAATTTGATCTCTGTAAGATGCCGGAGATAAATCCTTTTTTCTTCATTCCAAGATGAGTATTATTCATTTTTTCTGAATTTTGCAGTGAAGGTGGGTTAAATGGTGGAGCTGTGGATTTAGTATTAAGTTGTGTAGATAATTTTGAAGCTCGAATGGCCATAAACGTGGCATGCAATACATTAGGACAAACTTGGTTTGAATCTGGCGTCTCGGAGAATGCAGTTTCAGGACACATACAGCTCATCATCCCAGGAGAGTCAGCATGTTTTGCAGTAAGTTTTTTCTTCTTCTTGATGGCCTTTTGTTCTGGAAAAACACTAACTGACCGATGGACCGAGTAAGAAACAAAATACTGCAAACAAAATTGGGAAACACATGAAACTTTTGGGCAGTAGATATGCCTCTTTCTATTGGACATAGTACAAAATTTTGATCAATAAATTATAAATTTGTATTATTATTATTGAAAAGGCACACTAGAAAACTCAGTCCACTACACACTGCACACTACACACGGCACACTAGTCCAATAGAAAGAGAGAATATGTAGTCCCCATACCTAAATGTATATTGCATACAAGAAAGTATATTTTCTATTTTTAAAATTTAATTTTGGTTCAAAATTTCCTCTCTTTGATTTTAATCTGAGTTGAACGGGGAGGATTAACCGTTGAAAATTCAGAATCAAACTGATCCGAAATTACCAAAGGTCCTGAATTCAAACTGAAACAGAACCAGCATCCCTCAGTCCATTGAACTGATTTCTAATTTTTTTAGTTACTTAAACCAATTAACAGCCTTATTGAAGGAGCATTTTAAGATTGCTGTTTTAGGCCTATGACTGCACATCAACTCTAACAGAAAATGTAAGTATAGCAAATTTTCTTTGACTGTCAATTTCAATTTATTTTTTTAAGTATCGGATGTAATTGTTAATGTTTTTAGAAGATTTAAAAAAATCTAATTCCATGTCATTCTTTTTTTTACAGTGTGCACCGCCTCTAGTTGTAGCCTCAAATATTGATGAGAAAACACTGAAAAAAGATGGCGTTTGTGCAGCCAGTTTACCTACAACTATGGGAGTAGTAGCAGGATTCCTCGTTCAAAATACTCTGAAGTAAGTATCAAATTTCTTTTATAGAAGATGGTTAGCTGTTTTTATTTGCCACTATTATGGACCCTGATTTTTTTGTTGTGACCCTGCAGCCTGATTGTTGAAAATGTTTGTTTGTGGGGACAACATAGATGAAATAGGTTAAAAGGCAAAGCGTGATTGGTCGGCTATGTCTTATCGCTGCTTTGTCGTGTCTATGTCGGGTTGACCCCTCGACAAGCTAACGGGACCTCTCGACAAGCTAACGGGACCTCTTAAGTCTCCAACAGTATGTCATCCATTCCACCTGACAAAGGCACGACAAAGCAGCGATAAGACATAGCCGACCAATCACGCTCCGCCTTGTAACCTATGTCATCTTTGTCGTCCCGACAAACAAAAAATTTCAACAATCAGGCTGCAGATATTATGTACTTACATTTATGTTAAGTTGTGAACCTTGAAGTACATACATGATTTCACTAGAAGATCAGAATTAATCAGTCTACTTTGTCATGTCTTAATCTTTTTGATTTTATTTTTTTTATCTTTGTCCTAGGAAATTACTCAACTTTGGTGAAGTATCATGGTACCTAGGTTACAGTGCCCTCAGTGACTTTTTCCCAAAAATGAAACTACGTCCAAATCCAACGTGTGAGGATAGTTATTGCCGAGCCAGGCAAAAGGAATTCAATGAAAAACCGAAACCTGTTGTTGCTGATGTACCCGCTGAAACTATAAAGGAAGTCCATGAAGATAATGAATGGGGTAAAAATTATGACACCAGTAAATCTTAAGTATCAAAATTGCAAACATACTTGCACTTTTTTAGCATAGAGCAGCAAGAAAATCGATTAAGCACGAAGAACAAAACTACGAAAATCTATGATAAATGAGCCAAACAGAACAAAGCCAAAAGCTAGCAGAATGCAGAAATGTAGAGAGCAGTATGCTCAAACAAAATAGAGAGTTGTCTCTCACAGAAAGTGGCTCATAACTCACAATGAGCGCATTGGAAAAATCTGTAATGTACTCCTAACTTCACAATCTGCGTAAAACATTTGCATTTTTTTGAGCTTTCCACTCCAAAAATGATACCACGGCACAAGAAAACATTGTATTAGAGGAGTCGTTCGCTTCAACCCTTGCGGACTGGGGTGTTTCGCAATACTTAACATAGCCGACGCTTCCGCATGCAAATTTAGGGGAGCAAATGGTCAATCAAGGCAGACCCTTCATCAATGCAAGGAATATGTGAAAATAGACAAGCTGTTTGTTAATAAGTGGCTAGAATCTCGTCCCGGCATATTTGTTTTGGCAAATTGGCATCGGCCATGTTGAATAAAGGGAAGTATCCTAGTGCATAGGGGTTGAATGAAACGACTCCTGTAACGAAATATTCACCTGTGCTGACGTATTGTTTTTGAAGCAGGAAGCTCAAAACAACGAAAATTTCTTACGTAGATTGTGAAGTCAGGAGTGCATTTCAGACTTTACCAATGCGCTCATCTCAATTTTTGAGACATTTTCTATTCAAAACAACTCTTATTTTTGCTCTGGCAAAAGTTTGCAACAGGTCCATTCTTTGGTTGTAATCACTAAACTTTCATTCAAATACTTTCATAAAACTTGGCCAAAGAAGAAAGAATTATCAGAGAAGCAGCCATTAATTAAAAGTTCAATCTTGCTATCTTTAGGACTGAGTGAAATCCCTTTATACAATTCTTTATTTCAATGATGATTATTTTTTATCATTGTTTTCTATCGTCTAGGTACTCATTTCCATCCTTTTTGTTGCGATACATTTGAAAAGTTGACCTGAATTCAAGCAACGGACCTTCCCTCTCCTAATTGTGCACGAGTCCTTATCTAAGATACCTATGTTGCCAGTTTTAATCTATGCCTCTTCCAGACCTCTCACTTTTAGTTTGCATCATTGCATCCAAATAACTTCTGATCATCCAAAAATACCTATACATAACCTATCTCTCAGCAAGGCAGAGGATCTTGCACTCTTTTCATGTGCCAAATTTTATTCAATGCTTTTCAAAGAAAAACCTGCTATCTATTTTTCAGGGATCTGTCTTGTTGACGAAACATCTCAAGATGCTGAACCGGAGACTAAAAATAATTTGGAACTCGTCGAAGGAGTGCGTGCTGCCTACACAGTTCCTGAAACATGTCCGACGCAAGGACCCACTATTGAGGACACTGAAGTCAGCTTAGACGAATTAATGAAACAAATGAAATCGCTCTGATCAAGTTTTATTACAAAGGTAGACATTCCTTTGGATTCACTCCACTAATACTTCTTTGCACCCATTCATCCTGTTTTGATCCAACAAGATTAATTCCTCATCAGCAGTCAGTTTTCAATTTCTAGGAAGTCCATTTTGGTTGAGCTGCATTTCATCACTGTTGACAAAAAGGGTGTAGTTGGGTTTTGGGGTAAGCTTTAATTTAAATACTTCCAAGCAGTGTTCTTATCCCATCCTAATATGTATGTAGGAAGTCATTTTTGTAGGTAAGCCTGATTTTTAAAAGCCATGAAAATGTTTTATTTTGTCCTAAAGGAAAGATAAATTTTATAAAGAGTAAAGAAGGCAACACTGCAATGAAGATCAAAAGAAGAAGTCAGATCAGTACACTTTATCTTTGGTGCAATCTATGCATAGAGCTCCTTGCAATTCAGTGGCAGTTTTCAGCCTATTAGAATCTTACGCAGAAATGGAGTCCTACTCTCTACCATCAATTCCTTTTCCATGCCCCGAAATGTGTCCAAGGTTTTTGAAAAACGAGACTGGTGGTACCTAAAATTATAATGATCATGATATCATAATCTGGTCATTCTGTTTTTTTCAGTATTCCAGTTTCTCCTGAATACCATAATAGTCTGTAAGATTGACAGCCAAAATTCTCTGTAAGTACGTACTATGACTGACTTTGATTAAGCGTTTTTAAAGATTGTTAAGTTTAACATGCCAATCACATAATTTTCTTTTTTTTTTCTTTCTTTCTTTTTTTTTTGCCTGTAATTGGAATGAGAGGTGGATTTTTTGTTTCCGTTGTTTTTATTTTAATTGATTTTTGAAACGTTATGTATTACAAGTATTTTTATCCTCAAAAATTAGAAAGAAAAAAAGAATGAGCTGTTTAAAATTTGTAATTAAATGCATTTTTATTGAAAGAGATCTTTTCATATTTTATTGCAGTGGCATGACAACTGAAAATATGTCATGATCAAAAAGATATAATTTGAAATACTTTTCAGGCAAAATGTGTTGCTCAAACCGTCAAATATATCTGAAAAGTAAATAAAGGTTTTTTTAAAGTTTTTGCCCAACCTTTTCGTCATTTTCCTTGACATTTTCAGGTAATCCCTGTTTTCCTGGTATTCACAAAGTGCAGGGTTGCCACAAAATTTAGAAAATGAAATTCCCTGACATTTTTCCGACTCTTTTGAGTAAAATTTTCTGATAACTGAAGATATGCCTTTTGGCCAAAAAGACATATCCACGGCATAAATCTCCAATCACATATCTCCTTTGCGGTGTCTAAAAATCTCTGCTTCTATGTTATTTTTTTAAAGGAGAACAAACTGACATCATTCCTTGAAGTTTTTGCAGAATTTTCTTAGCACAGAGAAGAAAAATCACGGCAGCTTTAAAGGGTGCCGTGAAGTAGTTTTCCGTTTAAAAAATAAAGGTTGACAGGAAGTCTGCAACGTTGCAGACTGAGGTATGTGATTGCCGACTTATACAGTCGATAAAAGTAATTTGAATTAATTTCCAGGCAAAATTTTTGTTGTTCTGAACATTAAATTCACTCTAGAAAGCTAATACAGGTAAATTGAAAATTTTTTCCTGACACTTAGGTCATTTTCCCAGACTGGTGGCAACCCTGTGACTGGCGAACCTGTTTAATTTTTTAAACATTTAATTTCTCATAAAATTTGATAGAACAAATGAATTTATTTATGTATTAAATTATAAAAAAAACCATAATTTAAGGAATTAAAAACAAGAAATAACAAAAATCAACAACATAATGAAACCATAAAGTAAGCACAAACAAAAAAAGACTGTTCAAACAAAAGAGAAACAACATATTATTGCAATGGAATCAGTTTTTTCAACTCGTGAAGCCCCATACTCTTTGTGTATTAGCATCCTAAATCCAAGGTCCTAAAATTTCGGTGACATAATTACAAAAATACAATTAAATGAAAAGAAGCTCTGGAAGTTCTCATTCACACATGGAAAATATTTTTGGATTCTCCGATGAAACAGACAAGCCCTTCATCTTTCAAAGAAATAAACGATCTTGAAAGTTTTGAGACATTGCAATGCTATTTTACCGGCTAGCTGCCAAAATCTCAAAGAAGCTGACTGTTTATTGCAATCAGAGATTTTTGCATCATTTATAGGGAAATTGTTTTTGTCTCGGAAAATTATTCGCTTTTGCAGCGAATTACCCAATGTTACAGTGACATGTAAAAAGTGCCCCATTTGGGGAGGAAACGAAAAATATCTCCTTTGAGAAATGCTCTGTGGCCAAAATTTGTCCCTTATTCGCTGCAAACCACAACATTGGACCCTTTTTGCATCCTTGCGGCCTTGCAGCTAAAGAATACATTAAGAGCTAGGTTAAAAACAACTGTACCATGAAAAGCCTAATATGTAGGACAGGGAGCTGTTATTTCTGATCGTAATTTGTGAGTCCAAAATGATTTATGAAGATGATTCAAAACAGTATCTGGAAGATTCTTATTAGATATTATCGCTAACTGCCAAGTAAACTTAGTGAACTTCTTTAAAAACTCTGATTTTGGTGCAATCTTGACGGCAAATCACATTTTCTTTATCATAATAAATAATTAGGATATTTTCATTACTGGGAAGAACTTTTTCATGAATTTGTACCTATGCAAATTAAAACATTTCATTATCACATTTCAAATCCATTATTCCCAGTTTAATGGATGGATACATTTCATGATGTAAAAACATTTCATTAGTCTTAATATTTACAATACATGTAAACCTAGATTTAAATGTACACACAAAAAGTTAGAATTTCGAAACTTTAAAAAATCATCTGATAAAATAGCTCCCACTTAAATTGAATTTTGCGACCTTACTATAATAAAATAGAAAAAAATACCTGATGAAAGGCTTGTAAACACTTTAGATATTTAAAAAATACACCCTGCCTCAGCTTATAAAACCTAATTTACAGAATAAAATTTGCTGGGTGCTGATCGGATTAAAAAAGGAACTAATGTGATTGTGATCAATTGAAACTCATTTTGCTTCAGTATTCCAATGGTTTTTCCTCAGTTTTAAGTTGTCAAATTAGTTAGATCTTAACTAAGCTTACAGAAAACTCCGTACAGTAGGTGCTAGTATTCAAAACGTGCATGGGTGCCATGACACTACACATTTGATGTGTGTTGGACATGCTTTTCAATATCTCATTCAGGAGTTGATTTCTAAACTTTTAGTTGTGAGAATCGTATTCTATGTAAGATTTTGAAGAGAAATCAAACTGACATTTCCTCTAGTTCAGACCTTGTCTAGTCACCCATTGTTCCAAGACGTGAAAATTTCAAGCAGGAAATGAAGGCTGCTCTGAAGTTTCTTTTCTGGGTGTTCTGCTTTTTTTAAAAAAAACAAGAATGAAAATCTCACATCACAACTGTTACAACTGAAAGAAATAAATTTGAGGAAAAGACTCACAACTCTATCAGCTGTGCAAGAAGTATTTCCGAAAATTCTCTTAGATTGACATAAATTCTTATATGTAATCCTATTTTGCATTCCAATGATGAGCGGAAAAATTTTTGTGCGGCTGTCTGTATATTCTTGTACGATGAGTTCCTTTGTAAAGCTGCTTCGTTTTTTGTTGGAAATGGCAAGTGTTCACTGCCTTTTCCTATCAGCTGCATCACTGATAGATGCTTCAACTGTGCGAGATCTGGATCCTCGATTGATGAAGTATTTAGGTATGATTGCTGCGACTAAAATCACAGCAAACTGGATTACAGTGGAAAATTTGAAAAAGCTGTCTAAAGAATCGAGAGTGACTAAAAGCCCACCAGTGTAAACACACATGAAGATGTATGGCATTAAACCTAGAAGGAAAAGGGGAGAGAAAATTATTCAGCAAAATAATTAAAGTAGACATATTAACAAATAATTAAAATAGTTAGATCAATAAATAATTAAAATAGATAGATGAATAAACTGAATAGCCCATAGTAATAAAGGCACGGTTTGATAGAATAGTTTCGACGTTTAAGATGTTTATACCAGGTATTTAAATTGGAAGGACTATGGGCTTTAAAACTGAAATTTTCTGTTAGCTAATTTCGAAGGAAAACAGGGTTGGTACGTGAATTTTTTAGCCATCTCATTCAAGTTTTCGGGTGAGAATGTTGTCACACAACTGGATCGATGTTCAAGAAAAGCTGTCCTGCCTTGCTAGAGAGAAAAAACAAATGTAAGGCACCTTCCGGTTTGGGATATTATAGGGGGGAGTTTGCTACATATCCAAGCAAAAACCTTCTGATGAAGTAATTAATGCTCTTTCCTTTTCTTAAAATCGGCAAGCAGAAAGTCCTTGTGCTAAAGGCTTCTATGCTTTGAATAATGCTAGAGAATTTATGATGTGAGTACATTAAAAATCCTGGAAAACATCAAACGATTGGAAACAAATAAACACACATACAAATACAAAACACATAATTCGTGAATGGCTATCATATTTGAAATTCCTTGATCAGTCCTCTTTTAGTGGAAACTGACTTTAATCTTGGAGAACGCAATGACAGGAAAATACACTAGTAACAAAAAAGCAATGCTTGATTCCTTTAATTTTTGTCTTATCCTTTTTAAGAATCTCTTGGTAATAAATTGAAAATAAGGCATGGGCTATAGCACTACAAAACCAATTTTCTCTTCACAATTTTATGAGAAAAACACTTTGCTCCAGCGCATGTTCTAAAATCAACTCCAAGAGTTTAAAATTTCCTCAGATCTCCTCTAGGCGAGAGCCTCAGGAAATGGAAAAAACCCAGCGAAAATTACCCTCAAAATAAAAATTTCTTACCCTGAAAATAAATTTACCCAACGATTGCTGGCATCTATTTTTTTATTTTTTTTTGAGAGAGATACTCTGCATAACACTCACGATTTTTCAAAGCTGCTTCAAGATTTCTGAGCTATTATCATGAAATTTATCAGTTTTAGTTCATTAATATATCATAAATACAAACCTATGCATGCTGTAAATACAAATTGTTGCAAGGGAATTCCAACTAAAGGGGATGCAATATTGATCAGCCAATTAGGAGTCATCGGAAACATTCGCAGCAGGAGAAGGAAGAAAGTTAAATTTTGCTCATTTTGTTGAACCTGTGAAGACCAAAGATATTATAACTTAGTGAAGATAAAAAGGATAAAACTGGATAGTTTAACATTAATGCATTTGTATTGATAACTTTATATGTATCAGAAAATAAGGATTCCAAAAAATACAACTTTTGTTACAATCTGGTAATTTTGTGCTCAAATGTTTGATTCAGGAATGCAGGAAGTTCCTGGCCTTTCTATTTTTCAACGTGTCTATCTCTAATTTTGAAAGCACTTTCTTCTGATAAAATTTTCTGAGTGATGACCCTTCCATTTTCTTTTGTTCCTTATTTGGGAATCGCTGCAGTTGTGTGCAAAACAAGAAATTGACATGCCATTGGAACAGTATTTTTTTTTTCACAGCCCTCCCATTTTATTCCACTTCCTGATTTTTCACAGCTTGCTAACTCTCTCACTTGAGCTTTCAGCTGTCTCTCCCAAATAAATCTATTTTTTATAACGCTGAGCTGAACAAAAGCATTAAGTATTCTATTGCAAAATACTGAAATTTTCAGCTGTGACCCACGTTTTGAAAAGAGATTTTTTGGGAAATGACAGCACTTCTCAGCCTGGTGGATCCGCTTTTCGCCACAACTTCAGAGTGCAAGTAGTATTTTTGCAAAATTTGCTTGATATTAGGATGTTCCTTCACTCACTGCTATAGATTCACTTTCATAAGAAAAAATGACTTTTTTACCAATGTTTGAAAATATTGAATTTTTCCGGAGAAGAGTTGCCCAATGAGTTCCCGGCCAAAATGAGCAGAGATGAGATAACAGCATGAGGCTCCTACCGTTGTCAGCAAACAACAGAGAGGAAATCCTATCCATATACCAAATAGTGCACCAGCTAACAAATTCTGAAATCAATTTTAAAAGCACATCTTGTTGCAAAGAATGATACCTACATGTAGCAAAAAATAAGTGTCACTACCAGAGTGAAATTTCAAAATTTCTCAATTGAAACCTTTAGTGATAGTAGAGGAACTAAAAAGGTAACATTTTTGTGATTTTGAAAAATAAGGCCTTCAGACTTAAAAACTACATCAAGTTTTCTTTAAGCCCAAGAGAAAGTTTACATTGATGTTGTGTAGTGAGAGATTGAGTTCATTGGGTCAATTTTTGTTCAGAATTTGACTTGACTTCAAGACAAGTTTTGCTTGAAACTACCGATATCTTACTATTTTAAATCATTTTACATACCTCTTTGATTTACTTTAGGCTTTAATTAGAGGGGATGTATAACAGTTTTTCATTTTGGTTATGAATGAAACACAAATCTCGTTGGTTACTAATTTTCGGAGTCATTCTTTTACTATCTGATGAGTATGAAATACTGATGAGTAAGAGACACCTGAGGTTTTTGGGATTTATTGATTCAACTTCTCTTCAGATAGCTATGAATAAAACTGAATTTTCTTTATCTCAGCTAGTACAGATGAGACTGTAAAGTCTGAATTAGTTGAAATGCAGCTCATAAAGAGGAAAAGCTCACCAAAAAAACAGAGCCGGGAATCATGAATGTCTGTTTGAATAAGTACGTAAAGCTGAAAACAAGCATGACATATGAGGCATGTGTATGGTTATAGATGTCCATCACTTTGGCCATTCTTTGAAGATCCTCCAAACTACCAGGGAAAACAAAGCGAATCTGCAGGGGAAAAAAGTACAATCCATAAATAAAGAGAAATTTGAAACCGTAGAGTCACGTTATTACCTACATGACTGTACGCCAGAAAAGGCCAAGACTAATTGGACTACATTTTGCAATTAAGGCCTACAACTTTTAGCCCATCCGTAAAAACATTCATAAGCATAGGAAACCTAATAGTATGTACATTGTTTCCTTTGCTTTTCGTGCCTTGAAAATAAGAATCTCAGGAGTGGATTTCGGCAAGAGAAGCATTTCTGGGCTTTTAAATGCTCAAAACTGCTTTTATTACTTAGGAGTTGAAATACAATAAAAAAGAGCATTGCTCATTAGTCTGAAGCTAATGATTTTTATATGAGACGATGGCCCATGGTTTCGAACACCCTAAATCAAGTGCAAAATGGCCACTGGATTATTTAAATCACAAAGAAATTATTTCATTTCACAAAATTTTCAGCTCTTCATTGCAAAAAAGGACAGACTGCTAAACTGCAAAGCAGGCATTAAAATTGAACATTTCAAAATTTCTGAGTACCTTTCATTCTCAAGAGGGAAAATAATTGACTAAGTGGATTGGAATTTTATCTAGGTAATGCTTCTTTAGAATAGTCATCCTGTGAAATGTTCAAGTTGTTATGTTGATTTTATTACCCTCTAAAAATAAATTAAGCATGAAAATTCTGAAATATTGAGACTGAGAGACATGCTTCAGGAGATAGACTTGCTGTTATGTTAAGAATGGATTGAATATTAGAAAAATCATTCCTGACAACAATGTCAACAAATTTGGGTTTGCAAGAGCATTTCGGAAGAGGCTAAGGAAAAGACATTGATATTGAACAGGTACCCAGAAAGTATCCTATTAGGTAGTTGATTGGAAATCCCTTTGTTCGATATCATTCAAACTATGTGCATTGTGTCAGTAAATTCATTCTATAAAAACAGCGAGGAAGCTTGATTGTCAGTATCAGTTAATACTTACCCCTTTTGGCACACTATCGACAAATTTCTGAGCCTCATCATAATCAATGTCTAAACTTTTGGCGACAATCGACGCATCCAATGCAGGTGCAGAGGTGGCCAGCAAGTAAAGTATGATACAAGCACTTGCGGCCAACACAAGTAGGTACACTACGTTAGCCATATTTGTAGAATGCTTGTACGTTCAGCTGAATACTTGAGTATATAATGATGAGGATGTAAGAAGGTTTTCCTGCCGAAATGAACAATCAAAGGATAAGCATTGGGAAAACTTTAGTCACTTCATGAGAGTATGAAAAGAGTGAGTGCCATGTCAAACTAGTTGCAAGTTAAACAAGCAAAATTGATAATTTGACATATTTATCCTGGTTGGGCGCTGGATCACTGGAATTAGCTGGACTGCAGTGAGGGATCGGGATATAAAAGTAACATGGTTCATCGTCATCCGCAGCGGTTCAAATAAAAAAGCCCTAAATCAAACTCACTGATTGAATTAGTGTACTAATAACTGTGCTGCATGACATGATGGTATCAGATGAAGGATTTTGTAATTGTGATGTAGCTTAAGATTCAGCGAAGGACAGAGAGGATGTTAACAAATGTATCTGATTTTTTCGTGGACATCATGGACCTTGTCCTTACAATTTATTGCTACGTAAAGTAGCATCTGCGAAGTGGCACAAATAATCGACTATCTCCCCATCTCGTCCAGACGATTTTAACAGAAAATCACCTGAGTTTCTCTCATCTGATTTGACACTGCGACAAATCTCTAGAAAACTGCTTGTGAAACAAGGCCTTTGGATCTCCAAATTAATTGTAGGAATGCAGCATTTAGGGCCTTGTGATGTTCTTTCTACTGTGAGGTTCCCAAAGGTACTAAGCGTAATTCTAAGACTGAATTCGTTCTATTTGACAAGATAGAAAAAATGACAAAATTTTGATCAAATTTCTTACCCAATTTTTCATTCCATGTGAATTTTGGGCCACATACATCATGATTTCTTCATGTTTCTTGAAGTAGACGATTCACTTTGTTTATGTTTATAAGTTTTTTTTAGGTTAATTTACTCCACTCCCCCTCCCTCTCCGTCTTTAAAAAAACATTATTACGTCATTATTGTTTACATTACATTCTTCAAGGTCAGTGGCAGAGTGTCTTCTGAGTCTGACAGTTTACACAAGTCGTGTGTCGAACCTCGTGTCGTGCATTGAATTTTTAAACGTTCCTTGAAACAGTTTGTACCTCTCCAAATCCTTCTGTTTTCATCCTCGGGCAGGTAATGAATTCCAATTATACCCACTGGTCACAAAAAATAAAAATTGATTTCCACCTAACCTTAAACTGTTTCAGATTTAACTGTTACTGTAAGTAGTTTAGTTTTGGTAGAAACAATTGTAGAGCGAACTTGAGCAGACATAAGTTGCCAACTTTAGGAGCAAGTCAGAAAATCTGCATGTCATCATTGTGCTGAAGCTAAAAGCGGGAATCTACTCAGACGGTTGATCCACCGGCTCACTCTAGAAGTATGTCAACCTAAGAGTCAAAGCCAAACAAGTTCATATACTTTGTGACTGAGACAGAAGATCTGCCGTCTTGGTTCCCTCATTTACTTTACATGTAAAAGTCAAGTCGGACGATCCTCTGTCGCAGTCTAGAAGTGCATAGAGGTGACGTCAGATAAGTTGACCATTGTTTACTTTCGGTTTGCAGCGTTTTTGCAACACTACTGTCCACATGAAAACATCTGAATCTCGCAGAAGCAAGAATACAAGCTTCAATAGGTTTTATAATACCTTCTAACCTTCTAACATTTTAATTTTTCGCCTTACAAAACACACATTCACATAAAAGTCACGGATAATAACTGATAAGTAGTTTTCTTATGATATGATCACGAGACGGATGGTTTTAAGGTGGGGAGTAGGGAACGCCGCTTTGTGCAGAGGCATAAATTCATCATCGGTGCTTGCAAACGGAAAGTAAAACAATGGCCAACTTATCAGACGACACCTCTAAACTTATTTGCTGTGGACTCCAGGTAATTGGCGCTAATTATGTCCATCTTATTTAAATTGAGGAATTATGTTGATAGTTTCTAAGAAGGCTGCACAAGCCAAAATATATTCATAATGAAAGCCTGGAGATGAGAATGACTTTCAGCTGTTCAGAGCTCAGATCAAATGAAGGCTGTTAAAGTGGTTCTTTTAACTCGCACATTTTACCTGACGGTGCGATTACGAAAGTCAATTTTCAAATTAGAATTTTTGAACTGTGTTTTGAGGCAGCACTAGGAGTATTTCCAGAATATTTCATCAATAAATTTGTCACATGAATCTCGAGACATTTTGCAGAGGATGTTTTCGACTTCTTAAAATTTAATTTTCAGACTCAAAGTTTAAACAAGATGTTTTCCATGTTATACAGGACATGGTGCACTGCTGGTCTCCTGAGCCTCCTCAAGAGTGCAATGATGTAGATTCCACAGCTCAAGCAAGCAATATTGTTGTCTACGAAACTGATGAAAGTGATGGTGAACAAATTGTTTCTGATGGCTATGAATTACTACCTCTAGATGATGCAGCAGTAGGAAGTGATGTAGGTTAATCAAAAAATGTCATGTATCTATTGTACATTAAGCTATCTGAACTTCTGTCTGTTCTAGGTGACCTTGAACTTATTGTGTAACAAAGGAAGACGTTAAGTCTGCAGATTAACCTCTCAATAGAACTTGAATAATTCCATGTAATAGATTTTCCTTAAAAATGGTATACAATACACTTGATTTCTTTTGATCCAGTAATAATGTTTAAGGAGAAATATTAGGTGCGTCGTCGAAGTAAACTTTCCGTTTGCGTTGGGTGCTCAACGCTAACGGACCATTGACTTACCCGTTGGGAAACGCGTTGTCGGTTGTCTTTGTTGACTAAAAACTGTTGTGTTTTGAGTGCACAATTACATTTAGAGGTTAGCTCAATGCTCTCAACTACCTCCTGACTTGTTGACTTCCGTTTGGTAAAAAGGCCAGGACATCGGGAAATCCAAACGGAGTCGAACAAGGCCGAGCGTTTGGAATCGGGTAATTCCGTTGCCCAACGGTCCTAAACAATTTACTTCGACAATGCAGCTGACAACAAGCTACAACCCAGATTAATGTATTTCCACCAACAATGTATCATAGCTCTCTCTGTTTCAGGATGAAAATCTCGATGGAAGAGAATCTATGAGTAACGTCTCTCATTCATTAAATTTTGATCCAAGTGATACTTCTAACACGATACCAACAGTTCCTGTAAGTCCTCACCACAAAATTAGCCTATTTTTATTTTCCTTTTTTCCATTGAAGATCCCATCAGGACCACCTGATCAATCAAGCTTCATCGTATTATGGCATTAAATGTCATCCAAAAATTTATATAAGCATGGTAACTTTTTCAAGATTCTTCAAAGTCAGGGAAACCTGGTAAGGTCACGAAATTCTACCCTCTTATGAAAAGTCAAGAAATTGGCCATCAAATTTTGAAATTTCTTATCCTGTCACAATGTTGAAATGGCACTCATCAGTTGGATGACACCCATCCATATGCTCTATCGGCAGAGCTCAAAACTCTGTGCTGGATGTGGCTCATGATAAGAATGTTCAACCTCGGAAAATCGAGAAAAGTCAGGAAACTTTAAAATTTAAGAAAACTTGTCACACTGGACAAGTTTGAAGATTTTTCATCCCAGATGCAAGAACAAATTTCAGTTTTGTAAAACTGTTCTGTTAAAAATGGTGTAGGATTGACATTTTTGACCAGCATTGAAGATTAGATACACTTTTAACTGTGCAGCAATGAGTACATTCTGTTTGGATCAATGCTGATAAAAAAAAAGTAAATAAAGAAATATCAATATTTTGTTGATAAATTTTTGAAATTTTCATACCCTATGCTATATTTTTCATTCATGTTAAGAGTGCTCAGATGAATCCTTGTCTGTAAGCCCTTAGTTATTTCTATAACAATTCTCTCTTTGAAAACGGCCAGCACCATTAGACCAATTGTAAGCTCCAAGTTAAAGTATTATTTTTCTGTAAGTCTCTCTGTTGAATTACTTGGCCCTCAAAACTTATATGTAGGACAACAGCTTTTTGTATGTACAGTACCTTTTAGTATAAGTACGTTTAATTTTATTTCGTTCTCTAAAATCGGTTGTTTTATTCCTTTTATTTCAGAGTATATCACCTTTTGAAGCAGATTCTGAATTAGACTTACCGCCCAGAGCAGATATTGTAGTTGACACAGCAAGAATTCAAGCCGCCATGGCACAATTCTCTCTTCCACCTTCTGCTATTCCATCTTGGGCATCAGTTATTCCTGAATCTCAGTGGACCCATCACCTCATGTCACGTATCAACACACTTCAAAACCAAAGAAATTGATAGATCGATAATAGAAGGGCAAGGTAGAAAAAATGGAACACCTTGAGTTTGTTGAAGAAAAACTTAGCGGCAATATCCTTTACAAGAGGTTAAATAGCACTCTTAGTGAAAGCAAATATGCTGTAGCAACTTTTTTAGACTGTCCTGCAGCCAGTTATGAAGGCATCCTTTTTTGTATCAATGAGAAAGTTGTTTCAAAAATATTTGCCAAGCTGTGTGGAATTCTAAAAGCTAAGTGGCATGATATCACATCAATCAACGTCTATTTTAGGAAAGGTTTTGTAACTGAAGAGGATGGGAGCTTTGCTGTCCTCATCGCAGCTCAAAGCTCTCTAACTTCACAAAGTGCAGTTCAATTTCTTGTGAACAATTTCAAATCATCGGAATTAGCATGGAAACAAAAAGCGGACTTCCTGATGGACTTCAATTCAGAAACTGTGTTTTTCGATTGTGAATTTGATAGCAGTGTGGAAAGCCTTTTTCCGGAAGAGCCTGAAGTTGTTAAAGCACAGGAAAGTATTGAAGATGATGTCCCTTCAAATTTAGTGCAGATCCAGGCCCCGAAAGAGGAGGTCACTAGAAGGATTAGTCAGTTCCTTGACGGCAAAAGGGATCTGATGAACAAACACAACGAATCTTTTTTTGCCTTAGTCAATTCTCAAAACTGTTCTAGGGTCAACCCGGTGAGAATACGCCAACACAGTATCATAGGCCGAAATAATAAACTCTTGTCAAGATGTATGGATGAGAGCAAATGAGTCAGCTTAACCTTCAAGAGATTTCTCTTCATTAGTCACAGATTTCTGTACTAAAACCATCCTTGTCTGAGGATGTATGTATTACTCATTTCCTGTCAGAGAATTTTCTTCCCTACCCAACTCTTTACGAAATTCGATCCTTCGTCAATTATTTTTCACTCTCAAGTATGTAGTATGTAAGCATTACTTTTTTAATTATTTTTTAGAAATGCAATGTTGTAAAAAGGAGGGAAGTATTTCAATATGATTATAAAAGTGTTTAAGAACTGCTCATTAATCATGTTGGACATTTTGTCTGATTTTTCAACCATTTCCTGCTCCAGGGGTTTACTGACTCCGCAGCAAGTGACTCTCCCTCTTCCCCCTTATTATTAAATGCTACACAGACGTCCTCACCTCATTCTCATATTTCGGCGTCTTTTTCTTACAAATGTCTGTTCGTAAGTTTTATCGCAATTCTAAATTGGTTTTAAAAAAATTTCAATGAAAGTTCAGCACAATAATTTAGGCAATTTTATCAGCAATACAATTTTTATGCTACGAAGGACACAAGGAAGGGAAGAAATATTTCTATGATTAGATTTTTATAGGTGTGTCGCTTTATTAGTGGAAATTGACTACCTGATTGTTTGAATCTTAATGATATCAATCAGTGAAATGGGACGCATGACTTTTAGCAGTAAATCAGCGGTAGAACTTATTCATCATAAGTTTGACCAGTTAGCCCAGAATAGCCACCATTCATCGAAGATTCTCACAAACATTTTAAGAATGTTGGTTGGTAATTTTGGATATTCTTCACTTAATTTCAAAATAAAACGAGCAAGTTTTAACGTCTTGCTCATTTTGGAATTTTCTTCAGTTACCCATTTGTATAGTCAAATCTTTTATAACATTGTAATGCCCAATTTGGCTGGAGATGCTATCAAATCAGGAAGAAAAACATGATGCATCAAGCCACAAGTCAAAAAATTTTTGGCTTGTGGCTCGATGTATCATGGTTTTTTTCTTGTAATGAATTGTGCTGTCTCTCGAAATAACGTTTTTTTGGAAACCAGAAACAATGTTCATTATTCCAAGTCCCGACCAGTAGTTTTTTGTCACAGCATTTCTTGAAATAACGTTTTTTCGAAAATAACGCTCCTCTTCTAATTCCCGATCAGAAATGTAATGACGAAATACGACTGTATTCCCATAAATTTGGTGTATGTTTTTGTCGAGATTCAGTTTTCTTCTGTTTCTTTGTATATACTGTATATTTTTCCATTACATACTGAGATCTCTGCCTCACTCTAGACTAATTTTATAAACTCTACCATGTGTTTATTTGCTTGGCCATTAACTGTAAATTTAATTGTTAAATTAAATATAATGATTAAATCGTGCAGTTTCTTTCCTCGATAACTCTTGCAAGCACCTCACTTAAACCCATCTATTCCCTATACTATCCTATCATGGATAGTTTCTGATGAATTCGCAGGTGAAGATTTTCAATTAATCATGTACTTGTACACACATAGTTTCTTTTTTTAGGTATTTCAATTCTTCAGTTTTATCCTCTGTATGTAATTCTGTAATTATATTTATTGAGCGATGAAGATGTCATCATGTTCCGTCAGGAAATTCACGCTGTAAAATACTGCTTCCAGGAAAGTGTCAGTATATATTTTTGTATTAAAATGGAATTTACTCTACTTTTGACTTTTGATCTAATTTATTCACAGACCTGAATTGAGTCATTTGCACCATTTTCCATTACAATTGAAATTCAAGAGTGGAACTGCAAAGATTAGTGGTTTCACCATGGACTTGTCGGATAAGAATAAGTCATAATATGTAATCCCACTACTTAGGAATGGAACTTGAATTAACAGGATTTCTACTGAGAGATCACAGAATCAGCCATTGGGCAAGATTTGTATTGGAATAAAACCTTACACGTTTTCTCTTCGAAAGCTTACATGGAATACGATTCACATGATACAAAGTTCGAAAATCAACTTTTGAAGGAGATGCTGACAAGTATTTTTAACACGCATCAAATGAAAGATTGTACAAATGACGTCATTTGTATTATGGTCATTTAACCGATATCAATTGGAGATACTCATATCTAGTTTAGGAGTTGAGTTTTGGACTTCCTGTTGTGTAATGTGTTTTCCTCGAGTTTAGAAGAGAAAATGAGTTGCTTAATATTTTCATTCATGCCTTGCCTGCAGGCCAATTACCTATTGAAATTTCGAGTTTGTCGGGCGGACATAGATGACATGGGAGAAATGGTGTAGTGTGGTTGGTCCGCTATGTCTTATTGCTTCATTGTCGTGCCTAGCTGCGGTCCAATTATTGAAACTATGTCAGCCCACTGGCCCGCTGGGGTGAATTAATGATATGCTATTGATAACTCAAACGGTAGCCTTAGCTTGTAATCAATTCTACCTGACGTAGGCAAGAAAAAGTAGTGATGAGATACGCCATTTCACTTCTGTCATCTATGTTTGCATGATAAACAAAAAATTTCAATAATTGGCAAGCTGGTGGTCGATTGTAAATGTTGAAGGGCTATGGAAAAATATAGGCAACAAGAGAATATGTTCAATATACATTTTATTCATCATATCACTGATCAGTCAAGAAAAGAAGGAATAAGGAGAGTCTAAAATAGTCCAGACGATAAAGATACGAGTAAGGTCTATTGAAAAGTATCAAAAATCAAGAATATTATAAAATTATATAACAAAAGCTAATATACAAGCTTATAATAAACACGAAATTAGATACCTACATTTAATATTCATCAGTTGACTTTGTATACGAAAACATCGGCTTTTTTAGTATGTTCTTTTCAGCAGTGAAACAAAAATCAAATATTACCAACTTTAAAACTTTGTACTTTAAAAATTGATACCAGCAATTCTTCGCGGCTTCTTTGTAACTTGTCTTTGCACTTGATTCTTTTCAACTACAAAAAGAGGGAGAACAACACTTGCGAAACTGTCACAGTAAAGCCATAAAGTCTCTTTTCCTAAAAAATAATTTGATCTTTTAAAAATCAATCAAATTGGGGACCATTTTAGAATACACTAGCATAAGACGATGCATGTGTATGAATCAAATTTCCTCTCCTTTAAGGTGTTCTGAAAGAGCCATAAAGTAATGAAAAAAATAAACATATAATAAAATAAAAAAAATATAACAACATAAAATGGCGCTTTATCGTGATGGAGAATTAGATGCTGATAACACATTAGAACAATTGAAGTATTCTAGATTAAGGCTCACATAACGCAGGTTGGTAAATTTTTAGCTAGTTTCATGCTACTGAGCAATTTTCACGTCCGACATGAAAAGTGCATCAGGGTGCAATGCACATTCGTGCACTTAAAAACAAGCGTTCTGACTTTGCTGCACTTCAAATCAGAGAAACTTGTGCGAGACTTTCTTAGAAATGTGCCCTTCTCAACTAACAAGTCTTCAAAATTATAGCATTACAGATTTTAAGCACAACTTTACTCGTCAATTTCATCACACAAAATCATGTTGTATAAATTGTTGTAAGAAAGTCTAAATAAATTGAGTTACGTGTCAATACAGAGAAAATTAAAGTAATTGAAAGCAACTAGTACAATAAAATAACAATAATCAAAATGAGTTATATGTTTTAAAAACATTATTTGAAACAAAAGAGAGTTTCAAATCATTAACTTTTACAGGGTCCAATTAATAAAAATTCTTCTACTTCAATTGGGCAGGACATAAAAAGGCATTACAGTGGTTTTATTTAAAACTAAATAATTGGTTGAAGGTTGATTTTAATACCATTTTTCTTTCTTCAAACATCTCGGCTTTTTATTTTTTATTTTTTCTCTCAAATAATAAACGGAAGACTTATACGGATTGCGAGGAAAAATCTTAGAAAATGCTGATGC
The DNA here is from genome assembly GCF_918797505.1 of Bemisia tabaci. NCBI lineage: Eukaryota > Metazoa > Arthropoda > Insecta > Hemiptera > Aleyrodidae > Bemisia > Bemisia tabaci. The sequence goes on from NC_092793.1 coordinate 77,587,079, forward strand.
CCTAAGCTAGACAATGTCAGTAAAAATTGGAAAAAGGTTTGCGAGAAACAATAGAGACAACCTGCTTGCAGTCCAATTTGTATGCATGGATAACCTCACAAGACAGGAAATCCAAAATTTGCAGAATTGCTGTAGTTCAGTGGATTTCAGCCATCGCGCAGGTCGGTAACTAAACCAGTAATTTTGGTTCATATTGCAGCTATCTATCTATTCTAGACTGATTAATTACCTAATGCTTGCCTCCTAAAAACTATCCGTACTCTATGCATACAAATTACATGATTCAATCAATAACAATTCATTGCTAACTTGACTTACAAGGGGAACTTCCCAAGCTGCCGCCTCCGATCGGGCTGAAAAAATTCATACGAACTCTTTGGATGAATTTATTTGACCCGTATTTTTTTGTTTTTTCCAACGCCCCCTAGAAACCCCCCAAAAAAATTCCGGAAAGTCTTGCTTTGAGCGCTCGAGTGTATATACGTAGTATAGCATACCATTCTTATCAGTCGGCGGTGGCTCTACGGTAGCGCGCTTGACCGGTGTTACAGCGGTCCCGGGTTCGAATCCCGGGCGCCGCGCCTATTTTTTACGACCGAATTTTATATTCTCACACATTTTCACATCGAATCCCATTTAATACAGTGGAACTTAAAACATCAATTAATTTACAACCATCATCAAACACAAATTGATCTACGATCAATAACTTCTTCAATTTGAAGTATAGATTTTTTTTTGGGAGGGGGGGGGGGATACGCGCGCGATTATCTCGCCAATCACTGTACTTTTACATTAGCCGACGACCCGCTCCGCCCCCTCACATCAACATATTTCTCCCGAGATAATCGCGCGCGTATCTCCCCCCCCCCCTCCCAAAAAAAATCTATACTTCAAATTGAAGAAGTTATTGATCGTAGATCAATTTGTGTTTGATGATGGTTGTAAATTAATTGATGTTTTAAGTTCCACTGTATTAAATGGGATTCGATGTGAAAATGTGTGAGAATATAAAATTCGGTCGTAAAAAATAGGCGCGGCGCCCGGGATTCGAACCCGGGACCGCTGTAACACCGGTCAAGCGCGCTACCGTAGAGCCACCGCCGACTGATAAGAATGGTCGCTATACTACGTATATAGACTCGAGCGCTCAAAGCAAGACTTTCCGGAATTTTTTTGGGGGGTTTCTAGGGGGCGTTGGAAAAAACAAAAAAATACGGGTCAAATAAATTCATCCAAAGAGTTCGTATGAATTTTTTCAGCCCGATCGGAGGCGGCAGCTTGGGAAGTTCCCCTTGTTAATAAAAATCAGATGAATGAAAAACTGTCAACACGGTAAAGTTTAGATGAAATAACTGAGAAAATACAATAACGCCTTAAGAATGCTCTTACTCCTTGAACAGCGTTACTTCTTTCCTAAAATTAATTTACAAAACAGAGAACGCAATTCGGACTCTCAATGGGATAGTCAGTACCTGAACGTTTTACTCCTTTCACTATACTAATTTAAACGATTTTCTCAACTTCCAAAAAATAGCTGCTACAATGCGAGTGTTGCAATTGCTTTTAAAACGATTTCGTTTGCAAGCTGCAGCGTTGGTTAGAACATACTTTTCAGGAGTCTCTCGGATTTGCAAAACCTTGTGAGATCAAACATGTTTTAAAGCACAAGAACAGATGCATAGGATTGAGTGACATTTACATAAACAGAGCTGTACTAAAAGTTGATGAAATTGACGATACACAGTTTTACAAAGCAGGTTTGTATACAATGAAAAGAATATCTTGATGTATGCATCCATCGAGTAAAAGACTGAAGAAAAGTAAGTGCGTAGGAAAAACTGCTATGAAATATGAATCAAAACGTTTGAATCACAGTTCTGATATTTATCTAAGAGGAAAAGATAATGAAAGCTGCTTTGTAGAAAAATACAAAAGATTAAGAAATTTAAAAAGTTGCAAGATTTAAAATTTTGAACCTAACTTTATTGAAGTTTAATTTGTTGAACATTGAAAAAAAAAACCAATTAAAAAGATTCGGAAAACGGTTTTTCTTATTTCATAAGTCTAAATGCAAAAAGAGGAAAAAATTTGGTATATTGTGCGTGAACATAGTACATATAACAATAAAAAATTCTTACTTTTTTCTGGAATTTATAGAATACAGAGTATCTCTAAAATGTAGGTTTACTTCTCTCTGGTAAGTTGCTATCTATCAGGAAATAGCTATACTCTTACCTTATAGCGCTCCATCAAAAGCGGCAGTCTTTATTCTTATTCCTTTCTTTTTACACGGTAAATAAAAGGAAGAAAAAAAGAGAACACTTTGGGTTTGGAGCAATACAGCAAAACCATGATATTAAAAAATTTGAAATTCTACTAGAGATACATAGCATCGATAAAGGAATTGAAAATGATAATGCCAAAGAATGGCACATGGCAAAAAGAGACCCTGATTTAAAATTAAAATATGAGCTCACTTCCAAGCACAAGTCCTTTCATTATAGGTAGATGATTCAACTCCATTGGAAAGACGAAGTTTCATAGAAACAATATGATATTGCACTTTCATAGAAAATTCAGGGGTTAATTGGATCTTAGCAAACAAAAAAAAATTGTATGAGCAACAAAATAATTCTAGTTAAGGTTTTTCGTAAGTCTGATGGATGTAAGCATTGTAAAATAGAATAATTGTAAATTTCTGCACTGATCATAGTTGAAGCAAAGCGAATTGGAACATAGAAGGGTATATACATAATATAAATAGATTTGTCTTGGAACACAGTCTTTTAAAATTTTAAATAAATCATCTATCGTATAAATTTGATTCAATTTTTCTAGAGCATAAAGTACAAACTTTAAGTAAAAAATTTGATAGAAATACATAAATTAATTGTAAAAAATTAAAAATAAATATGATACAATGATCGGTAAAATTATGAGTATTTACAATATTGATGACCTCATGGTATGGTTCCTCTTTCTTTATTGCTTGATGCCTTAGGAAAATTTCGACTGATTTTAAAATTTCTCAATAGATATTTTAAACAAATACATGGGACACTTACAAAAATAAAACATGAAACACTTAAATGAATACAGCACATGAAACAATATCTGCACACATTCTCAACAATTGGAAAACATTTATTCTAATTGTACTAAAACTTTTCTTGGCTTTTAAACAAATCTGAATAGTGGGGCACGAAAATCAAAGGTGAAAGTTTAGAAGTTGATTGGGACGAAAAAATAGAGAAAATATTTTCTTAAAAAAAATAAAGAAAAAAAAAAGATGAAAAGTTGAGGGTTTTGTCATATAAAATAAAAAAATTAAGAGAATGGGGTACCTATGTTGTTTTTTATTTAGTCTCTTTGGATGGAGTAATTTTTCCCATTCAAACAGGGGAAAAGTAGGAATAAACCCAAAAATAAAAGAATTTAGATTAAAGTGAAGGGAGGGGGGGAATTTAATGAAAAATGTTAATACTTGACTCAGGCTATACTATATAAAACAAGAAAAAGACAATCAATACTCCCGCAAGGAACATCACTCAGATCCCTGAGTAAAAAGTAAGTTTTACTAATAGATGAATCATGAGTGTGGTTCATTCACTTGCGCTTTAGTAAAATAAGAGCTCCCTAAAATGTATTTAATTTACAATTAATACTGTTATATTGACTAAAATTTAAAGGAGAGTAAATGTACAATGTTTGGATAATAGTTACAGATTCATGACGACAGTTAATAGAAGTGATAAAAACTTCACGATCGTCAGAAAATAGCACCTTTCCAACCAGCTTTTAAAAATGAAATATTAAAATAAAAAATAAAAGATGAAAATTCACAGGAAGCTAAAGGAAGTAAGGAGAGAAAAGGGATAATAATTCAGGGTACAAGTGAATTTTGTCAGGTAGCAAAGCAAACTAAGAATTAGAGAAGTAGAGGGAGAAAGGAGACAGGAAGCATTATAACAAAGTTCAAACTGTGCTTTGTGCCTTAGAAAAAAATAGAGCACGTGGTCAATAAACATTCTTTAAAGTCTATCGAAGACAAAATAAAAAACAAGTTTCTAAATGCATTATCAACTGCCTAAGACATGGCGGTACAAAATTTTACATTGAATGACTGTGAAACATTTTGAGTGAGGCATAATCCACTTTCAGCTGAGGCACAGAGAATTTCAAGCATTCTCTTTACATTTGTTTCTTTAAGATTTGAGAAACCTCAATTTTCAAAAAATGTCAAAATTACAAACTTGGGAATTAGAAAAGGACCAAAATTTTAAGAGCTTATACTCTGCAAAAACCTGATGACAAATCAAGGGAATAATGGGAACATAGCTTAATTTATCAAAATAAATACTTGAGAATTGAGAAGTTTAAAATCGCGAAACATCAAGGTAGAAGGGTGATGCTTGCTTTTAGATCTATCGGTCAAACTCTCCTCACTGATATAGAGTGGGAGGCGATATTGGCATGCGAGCAAAAACAGAAAGAGGAAGAGCGTGGTCTCAGTAAGCCGAGGCTTCTTTGTACTCAGAGCCTTCCATTGTGAAGAAATCTTCTAGTTTCCATTGGAGCGTTTCAAATGTCGGTCTCTTCATAGGATCCTTATTCCAGCATTCTAACATTATTTCGTAAAGAGCTGCTGGACAATATTGCGGGCATGGCATTCGGTATCCGTGTTCTACTTGGTGCAACACTTCAGCGTTAGTCATTCCTGAAACACAAAGAAATGCATGATTCTCCATCCTTTAACCTACATGATAGCCAAAAGCTAAAGACTTTCAGCAGTAGCAGTGAGTAAGTAGTTAGGTTGTTCACCGATTGATACAACCATGTGAAAGTCTGTTCAACACATTCTCGTCGCTTTTGCATTGATGCTTTTATATCTTATTATGAATCCACCCTGACAATCGTAAAAATGGACTGCATTTTGCAATTTGGAATCCTTTACTTTGAGGCATCAACTTTTTAGGGTCAATTAAAAATCCAAATGAATTTTTATGGCTAACGATTTCCGTCAAATTTTGGACTAGATTTGAAGTTTTGACAGAAATGATGCTGTAGATGCACTTCAGAGAATTTTACATTGATATCATTGGTTACTTCAAAAATAATTTCTTCAAATTTTCCAAAAATTGAAATTGAAAATATTAGAGAAATTGGGGTCTTTATTTATTTATTTATTTATTTTTTGGAAATATTGAAAAAATCTACTTTTAGTTTTAAATCAATTTTTTTGTGTTGATTAGTGATTAAGTAAAGGTATTTATTTCTTTAAAAAAAAATAATAAAATAAAAAAAAAATATGTGATAATCTCACTACTGCAGGAATTGGGTAGAGAAAAGATTCCAGATTACGTAAATATTTACCTGGATATGGAATGCGACCATAAGTGACAAGTTCTGTGAGGAGAATACCAAAAGACCATACATCTGACTTGATGGAAAATTTGCTGTAGTTTGCTGCTTCAGGCGCTGTCCATTTAATGGGGAAACGAGCTCCTACACGAGCTTCATATTCATCCTCCTAAAAACGAAAAATAATAAAAATTTACAGGATTTTCTTTTTCAGATTTTCAGGATAACCAACCATCTTGAGAGAAAAAATTCTTAGAAATTTCTGGAACTTCAAGAACAAAGTGAAAATTTTTGAGGAACTTATCCCCAGGAAAAAAACTTCAAAAATTTGTCATGGAATAGAGGATACATATACTCACTTTCTAATTAATGTTAAACATTATTTCCTTTTCATAAATTTTAAAATGGTTTAACTATTCATCATACTCCAAGTTTAATTCCAGAGAGCGGAAAACAAAAAATCGTAAAAAATAAATATCTCCTTGAATGTTATATTTAATGATGAGATCAAAGGATTTTTTCACTTCATTGCATTTACTCAATTACTTACAGTCATGTAATTTGATAACTTGTTAAAGTTGTTAATTTGGATTGCAGATGGTTATAAGAACAATCAATGCAGCACATCTGAGAAAAAATAAAAAAAAATTGAAAAAGAGAGTTACCTTGATTAGCCTAGCAAGGCCAAAATCAGCAATTTTCACTGTTGTTCCATCTCCGACGAGAACATTTCTGGCAGCTAAATCACGATGAATATAGTTTTGCGACTCTAGATATGCCATTCCAGTGGCAATCTGAGCAGCCATATCAATTAACTGAGTTAATTTTAAGGTTCTTCCTTTACCTAAAACAAGATAAAACAATTAAAATGGCTCAAAAGAAACCCTCAGGGTGATTTTTAATTTAGGTGACTCTCACATCTTTTTTTTCGTCTCCTGGAGAGCAAAAATTTGCTTACAGATACTAAACTTTAATCAGTTTGTGCCAACTTCATGTCGGTTTTGAAGTGATTCTCAAATGAAACAAAGTTAAAATAAAAAAAGTATTTTTTTTTCATTAGTTTTATTTATTTATATAGGGATGGGGCTTTGGTGAGATTTAATGCAATTAAAAGTTTTGATTATTGTCAAATCATTCAATTTAGGTACTGAAATTTTGAATCTTTAACTTTCCGATTAACAGCAAGCTACAGGGATGAAGTTCATTCTAAATTTGGTGTTGCCTTGATATGTAGAGGGTGGCTAGCTTCTTGAGATTTGATGTAATAATCAAGATTGCAGTTCCTCTGTCGCACTCTAGAGGCTTGCCTCATAATGGCGTCAGCTCTAATTAAAGTATGAATTATGAGTGGGCTTACCATGAAGGAAATCAAGGAGACTTCCATTTTTCATTAGTTCAGTTATAATATAAATTGGTTCTTCCACAGTACACACAGCATAAAGTTGGATTAGCTTGGTGTGTCGTAATTTTTTCATTATTTGAGCTTCTGCAAGGAAATCTTGAGGGTCCATTGTTCCTATATCAACAAAAACAAGTGCGATTAAAATAAATTCTTCATTTTTCGTACAATTATTTTTCTTTCTTTCTTTCTTTTTTGTATGGACATCTCCTCCCTTCCAATTGGTAGAGGACTAAATAGTTAAAGTCTTTCTTAAGAGGTAAATTACGCAAATTAGGAATGAAACGAAATATAAATAGTTACAATATTATCAGCTCATAGTTATGACATAGTTATAACATTATCAGCTCTATCTTGCGATTAGCTTCCTCTTCTTCAATTATTAATATTTTTGAAATTAAAAGAAAAAACGCATCTACTGGTGAATTATTTATTAAGTGATGATGTATCAATTTTTCATGGGTCCCTGGTGTTGTAGAGAAGGACCAGCTGCAGCTGTTTTCTTTTCAAAAATATATTTATAACTTACACACATTGATTTTTGCTTTCTTATTATGAGATTGGGTATTATCTAAACCAAGAGGAGTGGACGTTTTCGTAAAAGATATAAAAAAAGGACCTATGCAAATTAACCTTATCAGCTTCTCTGGGTGTGACAGATGATTACCCTCTCAAAAATATTTTCTAGGTACTTGAAAGTTGATTTTCTACATAGGAGACTCGTGTGTCTACTGCAACCAGTTTGCAAAAGAGTTTAGACTTTAAAGTTGGGGGGGGGGGGGGCACAGAAGGGGACTAGTATTCTGCTTCATGCAGCTCCACCCAAAAAATATATATTGTTTTGACCATGCTGCGATGAAATTACCATTCAAATTCGGAGTCCACCAATATGAATTCCGTGGCATTTTTAAAAACTTTACAATCAATGTCAAGTAGCAATGCAAAAACCAATGCAAGATCAGTTTTTGATGATTGAGTTCTGAAAAAAATTGGTTCTTTACCTGGCTTGAGCGTTTTTATGGCTACTGGAGTTGTGTTGTTCCACAATCCTTCCCATACTTCTCCAAACTGTCCACTGCCAAGTTTGCAAACAAACTTCAGGGATGATCTATCAATTTCCCATTGGTCCCTTGTGCTATGAGACAGGCCAGCGGTAACTGGTTTCTCAATCTAAAAGAAAACAAGGTTTACATTGGTTGTAAAAGAATACATAATTCCAAAGAAAGAATAGGATTGAGGAGGCAGGTATCTAAAATCAAACTTTAATATTCTGATTGGAAAGAACATAAATTAATGATTGAAGACGCACATTAAAAAGGGTGAGGAAAATGAAGTGGTTTCATTTAGGTAAAAAATAATCATTAGAATGCGTTGCAACTTTTTCCAGCCACTACAGATTTTGATGGGGGGAAAAGAATCTTTCCACTTTGAGTTTTGTACGAATTAAATTCAGTCCATACTTATTCAATCTTTAAGAAAAAGAATCTGGCAATTTTTAAATTTACAAGAGATAAGTTGAGCGCCTTTTCTTTTGAGGGAAGAAGGGGAATGTATTTTACATACTTTTTCTTAAAAAAGATGACCCTAAGTATCAAGAGTTCTGGAATTAAGTAGAAACAGTCTAAGTACCTGGACACAAGGTTTACGGAGATTGACACAGAGTCCATCGGCTTCTCGACTATAATGTTCAACAAGTTCTTGAAGAGTTCGGAACGTGGTTCGCCGTGCAATGAAAAATCCACCTTCATCTAGTTGTCTTACTCTATAATGTTTTACTGTATCACCGTCACGCACTACAAAAAAAAAAAACATACAAAACATTATATTACATTCAACTTTTCACTCCCAATGAATTTTCACATAAAATTTTTCTAAAATGGTAAGTTTTCGTCTTCTGAAAAATTCGAGATCAAAAAGTATTCAAAACAGGTCATAAGAGAAAAAAAATAGAAAACCAAACATGATGTGGAGGACAATTAATAAAAGAGCAGACAAAAAAGCAGTAAAGTGTGTGAAACATAAAATTGAGACTCTTCGTTTTTTGTTATTTCCTACGTAATCTAGAGAAGTCCGAGAAGTCTGAGAAGATCCACCTTCTCAAGGCAGTTTAAACCTGCTTTCTCACAGTGCTAAAATCAAACAGAAAGCTTCGAGAACTGTTCCTGAAAAATAAAAAGTATATCTCCGAACAAGAATGCTATGCAAGTACGTGTAGGGTTGAAAAAATTAGGGAGGGGAGAGGAAAGAGAGGAAACGAGAGCGAAAGGTATGGATGGGGAAGAGAGAAGAGAGAGAGACGAGGAGAAGACAAAGATAGACAGAGAGAAGTATGGGGGGCGTGATACAAGAAGGAGACCAAAAAAGGGATAAAATTTACCTGACAAGGAGTAATCGTTTCTTCTACTTTCCGAGTCCCTTATTAAGAAAGCACCATGGTCATTCTCTGGAAGCAGCAATTTCTTTTCAGCTTCAATCCTTTTGATCTTCCCAAAATACCATCTAAAACAGAAAAAAATGGAACATTACTTCACTGATAATTCCAAAATCGTCGATTTATTCAATTATTTCAAACGCAGGTTACAGATTTACAGCAGCTGCAAAACAAAAGAAGAAGTAGCATTGGATCTCGATAGCCTGAGCCGAGAAGGCAGACAGCTTAAAATGTATAAAGTTTGAACATGCGTTGTAAACTAACGGCAAAGTTTACTTTGATTCCCTCTTTTTTTCTGATAGCACAATACGATGAAATACTGTCTCCTCCTACAATCAATCTCTAGCCTTCAATCAGGCTCGCGCTCGCACATTGGCGGATCCAGAAAATTGGCAACATTGCCTTTTCTCCATTTAAACCTATTAGAATGTATCGATTCTTGGAGGGGCCAAGTGCCCCGACAAGAATCGATTATTTAGCATAGGTTTAAATGTAAGAAATCCGGTGTTGCCAAATTTCTGGATCCGCGACTGGCTCGCAATTTGTCTAGGGATAAGCACAGAGACTTTAACGCCGGGATAGAACAGTGAAACGTGGAAAAGGCTCCAAGAACTTGCGTATTCTCTGCCTAGGTATCTCTCACGTTTTATTTTTCTAATAGAGAGCTAAACTACTAAACGGTTTCATACCATCTGTGAAGTTACCCTCAATGGGTCACTGAGCCTTGTGTTTTTATTTGATATTCTGACAGTATACCAGATGAGTGGATTACGTGGTGATTTATTGCGTACACTGGAAAAAAAGTCGCTTGGATCTACAGTCCAGACTCCTAATAACAATGACAAGAAAAAATACTCTTGATACAATCCGATTTTTCCTTGAATCAAAAAACCGAGCCTCTCGATTTAAGCGGATTTATCTTTGATTCAAGCAAAAAATCCGATTGAATCAAGAGTATTTTTTCTTGCCAATGTTTTTACGAGTCTAGACTCAAGATCCTAACGACTTTTATTTCCGCACTGGAAAAAAAAAACACATTGGATCTAGAGTCCAGACTCTTAAGAAAATCGACAAGAAAAATACTCTTGATTCAATGAGATTTAAGCTTAAATCAAGAACCAAGCCTCTTAATTTGAGCGAATTTCCTTTTGATTCAAGCTTAAATCTGATTGAATCAAGAGTACTTTTTCTTGCCAATGTTTTTAAGAGTCTGGACTCTAGATCCAAACGACTTTTCTTTTCCGGTGTATTTTTGTAGTCCAGATTCCGGAAAATACCCGAATATTTTGGATCAAATTGCGGATGAACTTCTCTGAAAAGCCGGAAGAAAAATATTCAAAACGTTCTTTAAACATGGATATCATATCGGATAAAATTAGCGTGACGTCTGAGTGATCATGCGTCGTTTTGCGTTGGCGCAGCAGCGCGGTGGCGGATTATAATAAAACTAACGACGAGAGGAAGGATATGAAACGATTAACCGTTGCTCAAGACAATTAACGAGCGCTTCGTAGAAACTGCCGAGATAAAAGACACAGGTTGAATAACCCAAGCTTCAACGTATCTTCATCAGAGTGATACCACCGCTGCTTGGCTGCCAAACCGCCCGTCGGCGCAAATCCACTCTTGCGCTTGCCGTCCTACTAACAAGCAGTCAAGGCGAGTTGGATGCAGAGACAAGAGACCATCCAATGGCCTCTTGGCGACAGGTGGAAGCTTTTACTTTCGGAGATTCGACACTTCCTTATGGACAATTATACGGGAGCAACAGTCATCAATCTTTTTCCGGCTGTTGACCTACCTACAGGGTGGATGATGAGCTTCGGGTGACGTCATGAGCCAAACAAGTTTCCCAAACTTCGGCTTGTTTGCAAAACGAAACTGCCGACACGCTGTTAAACAACAACCATGTAGGTAAGTCAACAGTTTAATGCTGAAGTCCCGAAAGTAAAAGCCTCCACCATAGCCGAGATACGAGTGGAGGGTCTCTCGTCTCTGGTTGGATGGGTGAGGGGTTGACCGAGGTAGTGTGAATAATAAAAAGTAATCTTAAAGTCGTAAGATTAATTTTTTTTCTCTCTCCTTTTTTTTTGAAAATTTTAATCTCAGGTTTTAAAGATTTCTCCCGTATAGTTTTAAAATTAAAAACCCTAAAAAAAACAAAAAAAAACTAAATTTTCTCACAGCCCTATTTTTGGACATACTGCGTGATATTTTCAGGTTCGTAGAGGGTTCTACAGACACATGTCATTCTGTATCAACGACCACTATTTGGCGCGCTGGTGAGTTTACCCATTCAAACTCTCCCCTCGTGGTGTTATAGCGTGAATACCTCCACGAGGTGAATTATTTTTGCGACTGCTCGAAGAGGCGCTCAGCTCAGATCTTTTGGGCGAGTGGAGCTGGCTACAATATCGATGATAACGAGTTGCGCGGAGGCAGGAGAGAGGCGACCCCAAGCCGAACCGAATACGGTCGATTCATAAAAATCAGATGCATGCATTCGTAATGACTCATTCCGAGAAATTGAAAGTGAATTTCAAGGTCTCGTCGCGCTGATAAGCCGGATAAGCTTGAGCATAAAACACAGCTTGGGTTGACCGCGACTGTGCGCATTCGTCATCTCTGCGCAGTATAAAAATGACAATTTAGATGGCTTTTGTACGACCACTTGTACGAGAAAGTATGACCGCGCAGCGATAAAACATAAACTGTATCCTCTCCTTTCCTTCCTTTTTTCCCTTGAAACTTTCTAAAAAAAAGTACACAAGTGATAGCTCACTGATTGTGCTCGGTATGTTATAATCGAAATCATCGAAATATTAAAATTTGGACACATTTTGCAGTTAGGAACTACAATTTCTGGGTCAGTTTAGAAACAACGTATGTCCCATTAGTTCCCTAGGCACATGAGTGTTTTTACGGATAAGCCAGAAATTGTAGTTCCTAATTGGGAAATGAAGTCCATTCGGTAAAGGTCTTCTGTCACAGCTCGACATTACCGCTCGTAATAGAGAGGGTGATTATTAAATTACGACGCACTTTTGTAAGACTTCCTTGCAGTTACATGATTGAAGTCAAATAACAGCAATATTACGGCATTCATCGGCTTCCAGGCTTGTGGACACCCCGTATTTTCATCATAACATAACTTCTGCCCCCGCGAGACACAGAGTTGGCGGGAAATGGAGAGGACCACTCTGTCAGGCATAGTGCTCATCCCGATTGTTCAAATGAATATTTTCATGCTAGAGGAAATAAAAAACAAACATGAACGTAGGATTTGAGTGTCAGGTACACTGGAAAATAAACACATCGGATCTAGAGTCCAGACTCTTGAAAACATTGACAAGAATAATGACTCTTGATTCAATCAGATTTAAGCTTAAATCAAAAGGAAATCCGCTCAAATTGAGAGGCTTGGTTCTTGATTTAAGCTTAAATCTGATTAAATCAAGAGTATTTTTCTTTTCGATGTTTGTAAGAGTCTGGACTCTAGATCCAATGTGTTTTTTTTTTTTTTTTTTTTTTTTTTTCCAGTGTCGTTCCTTTGAAATTCTCCCAAAGCGTCGATGAACTTGGCGAAAGGAAGCAACAGACCCGATCGAAAACGAAAAACGACGCTGAGGGAGGTATGCGGTCGGATACTGTTGAGTGACAACCGGTTGCGGGTCGCTGCCGTAACAACATTCCGAGGGGCCACCGTTTCCGTTGTTGTCGGCGCCCGGTTTCGGATGTGCACGTCCCCCGTCGGGGCCCGGGGTGGCCCGGGGAGGATGCAAAAAAGCCCCGGTTCAAGGACGCCGCGAGGACCGGTCCGGCGTCGCGACGCCGACGCCGCCGTCCGCGAGTGGCCAAACAACGAATCGGTCAATAAAAAGTTGGGCCGCGCGCGGAGAAAGGAAGAGAAAATAGCGGCGCTCGGCTGCCGGATCGTCGCCGTTATCGATAATTCCCTATTTGAAGCTACGGGAAAGAATCGATTATTAATAAGGTGTTCGTTGTGTTCACCCTGTGTTTCGATCCTTTTCCATAGGTTTAAATGGCGGATTTATCGATATATCGCAAAGCGGCGGCGCTTGGACCCGCGGTGGCGTCTGTCTCGCTTCTGTATCCGCGTCAGGATTCGCGAGATCCGCCACTGCGACACCGTTCCCCCGGGCCGAGGTTGCCGCTTTCGCGACTAACAAGCCGCACACTGAAAAAAGGTCAAGAAAGGTTTTTTTTAAACCTTTGAAATGCTATATCCCCCATAAAAATTAATCGAAATTCAGGGGAAAAAATAGGAATGACAGAATCAAGAAAGGTTTTTTTTTAAACCTTTAAAATGCTATATCCTCCATAAAAATTAATCGAAATTCAGGGGAAAAAATAGGAATGACAGAATCAAGAAAGTTTTTTTTTAAACCTTTAAAATGCTATATCCTCCATAAAAATTAATCGAGTTTCAGGAGGAAAAATAGGAATGACAGAATCAAGAAAGGTTTTTTTAAACCTTTAAAATGCTATATCCTCCATAAAAATTAATCGAGTTTCAGGGGGGGGAAATAGGAATAACAGACTTTTTTTCGACTATTGAAAGGTTTTTTCTAAAATAAATTGGCAGAGAGGAACTAAGCCGCATCAGCTATTGCCGAAAACTGGGCAATATAATTTTTTACGAGCCAACGTTTGTGCGGATTCCTTTGAAAATGCTACGGAATTTGCTCCGTACTATGCAGGAAATTCACTGAAATTTGCACAATAATCTTCACAGCCGTTTTCATGTAAAAAATTAAATCGCTCTATTGAATTTGGCCATTGTCGATGTTCCTAGTTCCTTTCTGCTTAACGCGGTCCGATTTGTCATTAATAACACAGTTGCATCTTTTCTTTGTCTGATCAAAGTTGATCAAGGCGAAAATGAGCCGGATGAATTTTATTTTACAACATGAAGAGATGTACTGACTGGTTCGAGTAAGAAATTGCGAGATAAAATTTCACGTAGGTAACGAAGGTGTTGACGATACAATTATCTGTCTTGCCTTGAATCCTATGCAGCTCCTGTTCAAATCATTTGATTCGTGCTCGTGTTAAAACGCAATGGCTCTCATTTTATTCTGTGCGCCTTTCCTCATTTTGTTTTAAGTCCGAAGCTGAAGACAGCTATACTTTTAAGAAATAAAATTGTATAAATTCCCTGGTAAAAATTGGCAGTAGAATCTGTGTTCCAAAATACCATAGACCTAAAGCCGGCTGTAAGATTTTCAATAGCTTCTGCAGCCAGCTGTACAATTTCTTATAGCCTTTTATAGCCGATGGCAATTAAGCAACAGCCAGACGATAAAGTTTATGCTAAACGTTACAAAATACGGATACTAGGACTTAGTTAGTTTTTGGACTACCGCTCTCTTATTGTGCCGTAGTATCTTGATTGATTTTGCGCGGAAAGCTCCGTACTTTTGAAGGATGCCTGTCATTCTTAATATGTTGGAGCGCCTTCAATTTATTATGATACTGTGCAATACCTCTGGTGTGAAATAGTTGCTTCAAGCGCCGTGGCACGCTGCGGCGCGGAGCGGCGGGCGGGCAGAGAGTGCGAAACGCGCATTGGCGTCTACAAACCTAACAGGGATACTTCACGCGTTGCGCAATGCGTGAAGTATCCCTGTTAGGTTTGTAGGCGCCAGTACGTCGCCGCTCCGCTTTGTGTTAAGCTCCAGTATTTAATCTCGCGGAGTCAGCGTTTTTCGACTCATGATTTTGAAATGTTTGCACACTCTGTATGGACTATTCTAATTTTAATTGATGAAAAAAAATATGTTTTAAAGGAAAGTATAATGTATGTTTTGAAAATATTAAGGTAGTTCCGTATCAAACTTAATGATTTCCAAAGCACACGAATTTCTATACAATTTCTTATAGCCTTTCAGAGCCAATGGCGATAAAGTGTACAGCCCGGCGATAGGAACTATAAGCCCGACTGTATACTTTTTTATAGCTTCGTATAGCCCGGCTATATGATTTGCTCCGCTTTCTACAGCCAGCTTTATGATTTTCAATAGCCTTCTTTAGTCGGCTATAAGAACTCCTATGGTATTTTGAAACGCAGCTCCTATCGCCAATTTTTACCAGGGTTCTTCAAGCAACTACCAACAAACATTTCATGCGGCTGAAATCATGTTCATCCTCAGATCGATCAGAAAGAAATCTTCATCTCGGTGCCTCGAGTTGGGTTCGGGTCGGCTAGGCAACTAAACTAACAGCGTGGTGAAGCGTGCGGTGTCATTCGGAAATGAAGGAGTTTCAAGCCGCAACAATGCGTTACGCGTTCTCTGTTAAACACGAAGGAATGGATTTCAGACCTTTTTTGACTTGTCCAGTGTGATTTTCATACGAACATATTAATTTGGCTGTATCATTAGCAAGCAAAAGACCCCTTCCGAGATTTCTTGCGATGATCCCTCAATTTTGCCCCGAATTTTCCAACGGGTCGGAAGTGCCCTCTCATTCGCTTGTTTACCGACTCCCCTAAGTCGCCGGCAACTTAGCGGCGACGTAATTTGCGGAGCCTTATGTAAATAAATGACCCAGTTTCCAGATTTACGCAATCGCGTCTTTTTCTAGCAGTATAAGGGAACTTGTCGGGGCTTTTAAATAGATCCCGGTTGCCGGTGCAGCACTGCCGTGCTAGGCAAGAACGCCGTATGAACATTCAAGAGTTGCCAAATTTCCCCGGATAAAACATGTATTTTTGACGAAATTAATGCATACTTTTCCTTGAAATTTTCAGGTATTTTAGATTAAATTGCGAACAAGACAGCCTGAAAACTTGGAAGAAAAATATTTACAATTTTCCCAAGAACTTCGTATTTTATCAGAGGAGATTTGGCAACGCCCGAGGGTTCATGCGGCGTTCTTTCTTAGCACGAGTGGACTCGGATTGGGTCGGGTCGGATGCGACTTGGACGGACAACCGGAACAGGAGTGAGGACGAGGTGACGGGGGCAGTGAGCTCATGACAGCCAGGAGACTCAACTGGGCAGTGGGCAATCGGAGGAGAACGGAGACTAGGGCTCCACACAGATGCAGGACACTTACGCCTCCTTGACGGATAGATTACCCATTATGCAATTCGTCTACGGCCGTGCATCCACTGTCCAGCGTCCATCTGGCCGGCCCGTCGCGTTGGTGGTCTCGCTTCCGGGTTCGCCGCACGCGCACCTATCACCTGACCGCGTATCAAATTTTCGCGCCGCCCGCCGTCGCACAGTGGAACGACCTAGTAGAAGAGGTCGGACCTGAAATTTGTGACTAAAACTGCAAATTTTGATGTTCATTTCGTCGCAAATTATATTTCAAGGGGTGTTTCTGCAAGAAAATTTCACGAAAAAAAAACAACGAAACCACTCTTAAACATTTTTGTTTCATATTTTTGAAAATATAAGCTTTCAGAGTTCCCACATTTTGTCCGACTCCTCCTGCTGACTCGGTCCACCTTACGTCGAGGCATTGATCATAAGGGTGCAAAACATTTCGTCAGATATTAAATTTCAAGGGGTGCTTATAGAAGAAAATATTACGAGGAAACCAATGAAGCCACTTATAGAACCTCAAAAGTTTGTATAAACGGAGTTATGAGCGTTTAAAGTTTCCAAATTTTGTCCGACCTCTCCCATTGACTCGATCCACTGTGCGCCGCGCACAGTGGAAGAAACTATTGAGGAGGTCTGGCCTGACATTTTTGGCAAAAATTTCAGATTTTTAAGTTCATTTCTTCACAAACCCAATTTCAAAGGGTGTTTCTGAAAGGAAATTGCACGAAAAAACCAATGGAATCACTCTTAAACTTTTTTTGTTTCATATTTTTGACAACATGAGCTTTCAAAGTTTCCAGATTTTGTCGGACTTCTCCTATTGACTCGTTCCGGTGTGCGTCGCTTATGGATCGTATTCGATAGTGGTTCGACTTATCGTTTGGTTTAAAACAATAAAACATAACCTCAAACGATTATTTTAGGACTAGGGGTAGAAAAGCTGAAAAAGAGGAAATTCCTATACAGCAATTTCACTTTGCATTGCCATGCGGTGTTCATCAGAATAAAACATCAATCATAAAAACCCGTTCCCACGGATTGGTTGATTGACTTATTATGAGGCTATGTTTACATGTGACCCAATCGATATTGATACTACCTCAGCGATAGAACGCCAGCTTGACGTATCGACTGCGATCCTACGTCTCGCGTCGCCTGGCTAAACACTTCCAGAAGCGAATTTTATTTTAAAGTTCCGGACCTCCTTGGAAAGTCAAAGTTCTGACCGGTTCTGTCTCATCAATCATCGCACCGTTGCCAACAGATTTGACCAATCACGCTTGTTGGTTTCCGATACGTCGAAACATTTATAGGACCACCTCGTGGAGCGTTATATAGACGCTATTAGTGGCGACGTCATCATAGGGGTTCTCCATTACATCGAATTAGATCCAAACAACATTGGCATAACCTCTTTCAATGCTACCAATGCGAAAAAATCTATATATATTGATAAAGACCGTTTTAGTGATGACGTCATATTTCGAGACTTGTCGCGATGTCAGGCCTGGTGCCCTAACCGGGATTCGGTCTGTTCGATTTTCATGGGATTTCGCATAAGGTACGGAAAGTCAATTTTCAAACACTGATTCTAGATAGTTTCAGACCGATTCAGTCGGATCTTCTTGCGATTATGAGTTCTTCATATCCTTAAATGTACGTTTCATGTCGTCGGGAGGGTCGGGAGCCCGGGTGAAATCCGGCAAGGCGGGTTCGGTGGGCGAATCGTCACTGCCGGGCTCGTTAATGGGCAGGAATGCCTGTCGGGGGCAAAAGCGCGTATCCGCAGCCGGGGGTGCGCGCAGTTAGGCGGTTGTTGCCCGGCAGAGCCCAGGAATGCAGTCCCCCGAAGAGCAGGCGACTGCATCTTCTGGCACAGGCCGGGATCTAGCGAGCCGTTCGGTCCGGTCCCTCGTATATTATTTTCAGTGGCCGAGGCTCACAATCAGCCAAGTGGGCTCACAATCAGCCAAATCAGCTCCGGGACTCGAGGCCTCCGCTAGGAAAGCCCGAGGTTTCCCGTTGCAAGCGGCAACTTCCTCGGGTCCCGGGTCGCAGACCAGCGCCAGACATCCATGGCTCTGTTGTCAAACCGCCCGCGCCCGGCCCGGGGAAACAAGTTTAAGTTTAATAACTGTGCGAGGAAACGAAATGAAATTCTTTTCGCTTGGGAAAGTTCATGAAATTTCATTAGATTCAACCCGGTCTGAGTCGGCGACCCGCAACACACAACCGAGGATTCGATGAGGAACTTCAACTCGACTTGGAAGTTTTCACCAATTCCGATCGTTTCAAAACTTCTCGAGTCCATTAAAGTATATTTCCGCGATTAAAATGTGTGGGATGCGAATCGATGTTCGATTCGCGATTGTAGATGAGATGCGCCGCACAGTGGAACGAGTGACTGGTGGAAGTCGGACAAAATGTGGAAACTTTAAAAGCTCACAACTCCATTATTACAAAACGTGGATGCTTTGAAAACGGTACCGTTAGTTTTCTCGTTAAATTTGCTACGGGAAACACTCCTTAAACTTTAAAATTTCACAAAAGAAACATATAAATTTGTAATTTTAGTTACAAAATTCATGTCCGACCTCTTTCATCGACTCGGTCCACTATGCGCTGCTCTATTTTTGAGCTGCAACAAGCGATCGATCTAGACATGCAAATTTAATTCTAATTAAGCTGCACTGCTTTAAGGGAGTCTTAGAAAGAGCTCAATTTTCAGATGGAGAGGGACGAAAACGTCGCCCAGCTTTTAAAAGCTAAAGTCCTCTTGGAAAACCTTTCGATGCCCCTTCCTTGATTACGCCCCACAAAGGTGTAAAAGCTTAGTAAGGTATTCCAAGACGTTTTTTGCTTTCAGAGAAATATATTTTAGGGCTCTAGCACTGCTGTCCAGTGTTGAACTTCATTTGGGGAGTCAAAACGCTCAGGTTCGCGAAATAATCACCTACTGATGACCGAGGGTTGACCAATTAGTTTCGCAACTTAACTCTCAAAAACTCGCCTAGCAGAATTATGTTCACCCCATAATCATCAGTCATCATTTGACGTATTTTATGAACAACAGCTGGTTGCTTATCAATCATCATTAGGAAAAAAAATAACATTGATCTCTGAACTTAACTTTCGCCTCATCTGATTACATTCTTCAGATTCTTAGTGTGAGGTCTCTACAATATACTCTAGTTACGTCATCAGCATATAGATAGAAATTCAAGGTTACAGAGAAGAGGTTTACGGTGGCGCCTCTCGTACCATTTCTAAACAGTCTTCAAAACTTTGAAAGTTCCCTTTAAGCCCTTCATTCTTCCATAGTTTCTACCGAGATCTGACAACGGTGGGAACGAGCACATTGGTTTTATCGAAGGGGACCCAGACCCCCTCCCCCTTCTTTTTTCTGCGCATGCCCGTGTTCATTGAACCTTGACCGGATGGCGGCATTTCTGGATTCTGGAAGTCACCTGAAGCTCATCCTCCTTCTCAGAACCCGCCATTCCTCCGGTCCCGACGAATTCTTGGCCGCCGAGCCTGGACATAAACACTGCCGTCCTAAGCTGCCGTCCTAAGGAAGAACGCCGTATCAACATTCGAGAGTTGCCAAATTTCCTTTGATAAAACGTGTATTTATGACGCATCATGAGCACAGAAATTTTCCCTTGATATTTTCAGATAGTTTAGATTAAATTGCATACGAAATCGTCTGAAAATTTTGGGGGAAAATATTCATAATTTTCTCAGAAAATTCGGTTTTTATCGATGGAGATTCGACGACGTCTGAAGGCTCATACGGTGTTCTTCCTTAGCACGGCAGTAAGGGAAAACGCCGTATGCGCATTCGAAGGTTGCCGGACTTCTTCTGATAAATATTTATTTTAGAATAACAAATTATGAAGGTATTCAAAAAAAGTTTTTGCACATTTTCGGCAATGACGCAGCCAGACATTTTCCACTAGGGGGAAGGGGGGAGAGAGCACGGTCAAAAATTCTTCAGGAAGGAGGTGAGGGCGGGTTGCCATTGGTAAAAAAATTACAAAAAATAACGTTTTAGACTCCCTTGACGCCACTGATTTTAGGTTAAAATGTAAATGAAATTCTGTGTAAGTAATCAAAGATAAATCTATATACATTAAGTCCTGAAAAAATTTGGCTTGTATCAAAGAAGATTTGGAAACGTTTGAAAGTTCATGCGACGTTATTCGTTAGCGCGGCAGAACGGGGCGCAGGACGATCCCGGAAATAATGACCGCTTTCCCGCTGACAGGTTTCCATGGTGCGCGGGCATCAGAATGTTCGCCGCGTCCTGATAACATCGACTTAGCTTAGCGATGGATACACAGTTTAAAGCCTCCCTTCCAATAGAGGTATTTCTATTCTCCTATGCTGGGCAAAAATTTCCCATCAATATATTCCCCTTATGCCAAGTCTCCTGATAAAACAACCTGATTTCTGGAAAATCTGCCTTCTGAACCGGTGACTTCCAAACGTAACTTCAATTCTATCGGCAGGGTGTCTATAACTATAATTGGCTGGCAAAAAATCAGGACTTTATTGGTACTTTCCCAAAAAATTCCGTGCTTTTATGGGACGAAATTCGGAAAATGTTGACACTCACGCACAAATCGCAACTAAAATGACGCTGCCAGGAAATTCGAGGATCAGTTGGCCGCGAAATCATAATCAGACGGGAAAATACTGCACCAGGAATCAATGCGCAAGGGATTGTATACTTTCCAGGCTCTTTTAAAGAACACGCGTGGGATGAAGTAAGAAATTCCGGACCTTTTGCGGAATTTCCGTACGTTTTCAGAATTTCTAGTTTTTTTTTTCAATGGGGGAAGCCCTGATGAAATCCTGATTTTTGACTGCCAAACCCTGATTTCGATAATTTTTCAAAATCCTGATTTTTGGCGGAGAAACTTTAGCTTCACAAAAATAGCTCGATAAAAAAATTCGATCGGACGGCCGACTTTTCTCAAATCCCGATTTTACGACTGATTTTTCCTCAAATCCTGATAGAATTGAGAGAATCGGGAAAATCCTGGTGCTGGACACCCTGTTTCTCTTACTCCCGGACCGCTTTCAAAAAATCAATACTCTTCCCGGACATTCCAGACCAGTGGGCACCCTGATCGAAAAGAAAGCAGTGCGGGGTCTCTTTAGAATATGTTAATTTAAGAGGAATCCTAATTACTGAGCTTTCTGCCAGTCGAAAACGCTCGCACGCATAAGTTCAGAGCCTTGAAGCAAGGATCGGCAATGCATGCATGTTGCACGATAAGCAAAGTTGTGCGGCGCTTTTAGCTGTTCAGCGCGTTTCCAAGGTGATGCGCGGCACCCGATCCGATAACCCGTGAATTGTCTTTAAATGGTCAACGCTCCTCCCGCCATGATGGCCCGTCCTCGGTTTTCAAGGGTGCCCCCCTCTTCGTCTCGATCCAAAAAAAATTACCTCTTCCATTGGAAAAAGTTCAAATTCAAAACACGCTCATTACGCTAACCTTCCCCTGCCTCGTTCTCCTCAGCGCATACCCACGCGTCTTCACTTGCCGCAATTAATGCCGCTTGCAATTAGCTAATCTCGTTCGCACGTATTTAATGGCCGTGAGAATGTATACAGTTATCCGATACGGGTTTAATGGTCGAGCAGAAACATAGCAGACTGGAAACTGGGAAATCTGAGGGAATTTTCCAAGACTCGGAGACATCAGTGGAAATCGAAGAGCCTTAATTGTGAAGAAAAAAAAGAAGAAGAAGAAGAAGAAAAAGCTGTCAACTATCGGAAAATGTTTGACTTTCTTCACGGCTCAACCCGCAGCACAATTTAGGAGTGCAGAGAGTTCCTGGGGGCCTTCCCATTTTCAAACTGGCCCTATCATTTTACGAATCCTTTTCCTTCCAAAATTTTGATTTATGAATTTCACGGTTCCTCAAAACACGTGATTTAACCACGATTCAGCGAGAAGCACGTGAATTTGCGAGAAACACGCGGAATTCGCGATAACAAGCGACAGCCTTCTCGTTTTCCCACGAGACCGGACGCACGAACACGGTTGTCTCTAAGTCTTGGTATAAAAGAGAAAAATTGATAACAGCCAGACTTTCCCGTGGACTACACTTGGCTCTTCTTAAAAACAACGCATATGACTTTTCTTTTTCCATATAGATATGAGCTTTTGTGGATGAGCCCAAAATAGTTGCAAAATGTAGTCCACGTGTGCCTTTAGATAGCTGTCAAGCCCTATAAAGAAATAAATGGACTGCATTTTGCAGTAAGGTTTTTGCAGTTACAGGTAGTGTATCCATGCAATTTTCTTCCAAAATTTTTCTGATTTTTGCATGAGATCAAAAGAAAAATCGGTGAAATTTTCACTCAAAAATGCCCAAAATTCTCCTGGTAAAGTCATTTTTCAAGGGGAAACTAGGCAACATCAAAATGGAATTACGTTCTTTCATGAGGGAATGGACGATATGTTGTTTCTAAAATAAGGCAAAAATTGTAGTTCCTAATTACAAGATGTAGTCCAAATGGAGTAAGAGCTGGGTACCCCCCCCCCCTCCTCCTTAAAAAAAAGTTGGCTTTCACTAATTTTCCCCGATTATACCTCGAAAGTTTTCTTAAGAAGTAGACTTATTTAACTATCTTTAAGTGGTTCTTCTCAGTCTCGCCTTTCTCCCGGTTTTGAGGGTTATATAAACGGAGAGCAGGAGAGGTTCCGGTCGAAATGGTCCGCGGCAGTGCCGGTGCCGGTGGAATGGCCGGGCGGAGGCGGAGGCGCAGCCTTTGGCGAAACGGCTTTTTGCTGGCACTTGAGTCTTGAGTGCAACAAGGTCAACCGCCAAGAATGACCCAGTTTCTGTCCCATTCTCACTCAAGGGCCAGCCCTCGCATCCGTCCGCTCAACTCTCAACGAACGAATTTTCTCGTTCTCATAGTCACCTTGGTTTCGCCTGCCTCCTTGTAAACACAAGGAAATTTACAAGGCTAACATTGTAAAAATTACCAGGAAACGCGTACCCACATGCTGGGTGAATTTCTGGATCATATTTCAAACATGAGCTACACAGGAGAGATTCTAAGAATGCTGGGGAGAAATTGGCTCTAATATCCGGTCTCGCTTACGTGGTGTTGCTTTCTCAAAACTTATAAAACTTCTTTGTACGAATACGTTGTGTCTCTAAGAGGACACTCGTTACGAAAATCGAGCAAACTAATTAATGTTGAAGTCAAACCTGTGGGAAGTGGGGCATCGAAAATGTTGGGACATAGATCTACTTAACTATCTATTTCTATTCTATTCTATTTCAATTTTACATCTAATGCACGAAAATTAATAGACTCCGAGTATGGAGAGTCTTCAACACTTCCTTGACCAGAGGTCGATGAGAGGACGGGTTATATAACTCGCAGAACTGGAGTCGAAGGAAATGTTCTGGCAGACCTGATGCACTTGCCCATAAATGGAATCTCGAAACTGAGGAGAGACGTTCTGTTCCAAGAATGAAAATCAATCAAATCACCCACAAGCTACGATCAAACATGGAGAGGAAAAGTAAGGCGACCAACTGGACAGAGATGAAGGACAGAAGCGAGCTGGAGTGCTATACAATGCCAACATGAAATATTCAGTGTTTTATAAGAAAAGGATAAAGGTCAGTGCAAGTCGTTCCAACCACGGTTTAATTTTGTCTCCGGTTTTGCATTGGTGGGCTCACTGCATGGATCCTGGAAATCCAACTCCGATTAACTCAGCGGTTTAGTGTTCAAATTGACTTGGCCAAACTCTCGATTTTAGTGAGCGATCAAAGTGATTTGACATACGCGAAGCGCCCATCCCACTCACAAACTTATGAGACTTCAAAGAGGTTCATGGATAGAATTGATGAGTGTTGCATTTCGAAAGATACTTAAGAAAATCTCGCACTGCTATCTACTCTGAAGTGTCAAAATTACTTTCGGAAGTCAACGATCAGATTCGCCGGTTGATAACCGATGACCAGCGAGTTGAGCAATCGGTTCAGCAGTCCTGACCTAATTTTCAAAAACTCGCCAAGAAAAACGCTTAGCCCGAAATTCATCCGCCAACGTTCGGCGAATTTTACGCTCGACAAGTTGCTCGTCGAATACTTGCTGAGCGAAAACTGGCGTTGACCTCCGAACTCTGATGCCTCCCCACATTAAATTGCTCAGTTTGATAGTGTGAGGTCTCCGACAATGTTTCCGTTTCATACTCTGCCTCGTGGTCCATTCGTTTTTCAAGTCGGACTGGAGGCATCATCCACCGGTTCGACGGCGGCGTGCGCGGCCGGTGAGCGATGACAGGTCGCGATACGAACTGCCACGTGCCACGGAGGCGATGAAAAGTTACGGTGCGGCGCGTCAGGGCATCGGACTACTCCTGGAGGCGAAGATGGTATGGGCCGGGCTCGAGCAGAAAACCTCTACGCTGAGTCCGCCGAAGAGGAAACGGCCTCGACACTGGGCTGTCTAGCGCTGCAACTTATGGAGTGAGACATCAGTACGGCCGACTCCATACGGGAGCTTGTCCCCCAGGTCACAGCTTCGAGTGCCACCGGACAGCCGCCGCGCCGCGTCGTGCCGTCCGCCGGCAGCCATCCAGTTGAAAATTAGGAGCTTGACGCTTCGTCTTAACGCCGATTCCTAGACAGAGACAAAGAGACCCTCCACTAGTATCTTGGCAATGGTGGAAGCTTTTACTTTCGGGACTTCAGCATTCTACTGTTGACTTACCTACAACAACGTGTTGGCAGTTTCGTTTTGCAAACAAGCCGAAGTTCAGGAAACTTGTTTGGCTCATGACGTCACCCGAGGCTCATCATCCATCATGTGAGTAGATCAACAGCCGAAAAAAAGAGTGATGACTGTTGCTCTCTTATAATTGTCCATATGGAATTGTTGAATGCCCGAAAGTAGAAGGTTCCAACTGTCGCCAAGAGGCCAGTAGAAGGTCTCTTGGATCGGTTCCTAGGGGATACTCCTTCGAATCGCGACACGGTTCCTCTGTCCAGGTGTCTTGACCGATCGACTCATCCTGCTCATCCAGATGTATGGCTGAAGTACCAATAACTCCATTCTTAAACCATGGCAGCGGGCTAATGATCGGAACTGACAGACAAAGAAGACAAAGAAGGAGCGATCCTATAGGTTGAAACGGGTGGTTGCTACAGGCTAGGGAGGAAATGGACTACCTATGAAATGGACGTATTTCTGTCAAACGGAACTAAGCGCCAAATTGAGTTCCTTTTGAGGAATTTAGAATGCCGGATAGCGCGTTCTGTCAAACGGAACTTAGCGCCATGGAAAAGCATTGCGAGTATAGGATGGAATGAGCCCGACGCCCGATTCCGCCGCCAATCCAAGCCTCCCTCTACCTTCCTCCTCCGATGGCGCTTAGTTCCGTTTGACAGAAATACGTCCAAATGTAGGGTCTCTCATCGGTTTCCCTTAGTTAGTCTATTGCTTACCATCTTCGTCCGTTGCAATCACCGGTTCCAACATTGGAAAGAAAGTATCTTGGATCCGGAGTCCAAACTCTTCAGAATTTCGATAAGAAATGATACTCTCGATTCAATCGGATTTTTGCTTGAATCAACATGAAATCCACTTAAAATTAAAAGGCTTGGCTCTCGTTCGAGCAAAAATTCGATTAAATCAAACGTAGTTATTTTTGTCAAATTTTTGGAGAGCCTGGACTCGGGGTCCAAGAGCTTTTTTCCGGTGCACCAATACAATCGCTCCATTTTCTCTTCGCCTTCCTTTGCAATGGCTTTGAATCATCCGCGAATCTCTTCAGAAGAAAGTGATAGAACGTCTCTTTGGAATAGGAATATTGTTCAGAACACGAGAATTTCCTGATGTTTCAAAGAGGAATTTCTGTCGCTGCACATTTGAAGAAATTTGAAGAAAATCCTAACGGACCAAAGTCTCAAGATTACATGTCCTTGCCGATTGAAGACTGCAACTTTTGGGGCAATCGGACTGTTTCGCCCCAAAATCGCGCGGGGATCCAGAACTCGTGAGCCTTCGTATTCCCGTCAACGACGAAATCCACGGCTCACGAGGGTTGTGACACTTGCGGAATCTGCTCGTGAGCGACTGGATCGAGGACAAAGCGACCTACGGCGAGCCACTTGGGGCTTGAAATAATAATAAAATCGAGACTTTACAGCTCCGTCGATGACGGCTTTCACTGGTGCATCGTCTTGAGCTTGCCCGGTTTGGCATCGGCGAACGAGTGCAGGTTGACTTTTATGTCTGCGCATGTTGCAAAATCAAGGCATCGCCGGGCAGGGACGTCCAGCTCCTTTCACTTCGGGTGTTTTACGTCCGTCCGGAGGAAAACTTGGCGCTGGTTCACACGAAAAAAGTGATTTCAGCCTCCAGTGATGGTGATAGAGGCGAGATTTTTGGGATCTCGACCAAGTTGAGATTAGCAATAGGCCCGGTTCACACGGTTCAATTTTTCATCCAACTTTTCCTCCGACTTAATTAAATGGAATTTGTTTTCATTTAAATTACGACGTAAAAATTTGTGTCGATGAGGTTGAATGAAAAATTGAACCGTGCAAGTTAGGTTTTAAAATCATGATTAACTTTCAGTGTTCAGGAGGGTAAAAAGTTTTTTTGGATTTCGCAATATCGTAACATTTTGGGGGTTTCGGAAAGAAAGCTCAAACTTTTTCATGACTTTTCAACATTTCCTTTTAACATGATTTCCGTAAAAAGTTCTTTTCACGAACAATTATGAGCGCAAAGTATCTTGAAACTGAAAGAACGCAAAGTTCGGACCGGAAGAAAAAAGTTCAAGGTTCCACAGCAAACTCCCTTTGCCTTTTGCCAATTCCCCCGACTTCACGAGAATCGTAAAAAGATTAAACTCATGGGATGTGAGTATTTCGGGTCAATTTTTGAAGGGGTTTGCCATAGAGACGAGTTTCCCTCTGATTCAGCAATCCCCCAATTATTAATTTTCCACCTAAAATAGCAGTTGAAAATGAAGAGTTGCTCATCTGCGAAAATAATTTTTTTTTTACTTTCTACCTTTTCTACCGTCCCCCTTCCTTGTTCAGGAATAAGGATTTTGATATAATTGGTAAAAAAAAAAAAAAAAAACCTGGCAGGGGTGCTCAACTACACTTCAGTGTTTCAGTCTCACTTGCTAGCTTACTTTTTTTTCCTTAACGGGAGCAAAAATGCACGTTTTCTAATGAATATTTCAAGGAAATTGCGTTGTATTGGCGTGGGAAATTCACATCAAATTTTACGTGAAACAACCGTTGCTCTGTGAATCAGTGAATCACCAGCGAGACCTTGCAACGTTGAATGCCGATAAGTCTCGTTTTTGGCTCTACAATTCCTTCATTATAGGTATGGCAACACCCCCCTCACATACACGCACACACCCACACACGATTAATGGCTTCATTTCGACAACACTGCAAGTTGCTAGTTTTTCATAGCGTTGAAGTGGCGTGGCGGTTTTAATCAACTCGAACAACCGAAGAATAGTCACCTGAGGCGGTAGAGGCTTCTGAAGCTCGGAATCGAATTGGGTCGCTGCCGGCTTTCACGACTTCCGCGCGCCTGCTTGGCTTTTATTAAAGGCACAGTTCGTCGCTTAGCTGACATAAGGGCGCAACTACACTTAAAGATGAGCCCGGGAAAGCATTGATTTATATGGACGACAGGGTTCATCGCCCAGTGTAGTTACGTCCATTTGTCAGGAGGGCGACGAATACGGCCAGACAGCACAAAAATTCGCCGACTCCAAAGTAAAATACATACTGGAACTTGGACTTGAATTTCGGCCCCGGACGTGTCATTTTCCAACTCGCTGAAAGTTTCTCTAAGTTCAGGTCCAGTATCAGAACAACTGTTGCCACTTTTCTAAAATGAAATTCCCTGACATTTCCCTGATTTCCCTGACACATTTGAGTAAAATTCCCTGACAATTGAAACATGCAATATGGCAAAAAAGACATAGTTTGAAATAGTTTCCAGGCAAAATTTGTTGTTCTAACGTCAAATTCATTTTGAACAACTAATGAAGGTAAATTTACCATTTTTCCCTGACACTTTTGTCATTTTCCCTGACATTTTCAGGTTTTCCCTGACTTTTTAAAATTCCCTGACATTTCCCGGTTCTCCTTGTATTCCCTGACAGTGGTAACCCTGCAGAACTGGCAATGTTGCTGGCAAGTTGCTGATTTTCAGGCTAATTGCCATGAATACGAAGCTGGGATTTTCTCGTTAGAGTTTGCATGAGTCATGGCGATGAAACACGGGCAGATATCGCGGTAATTACACACTGTCACCCCGTCAAACACGTCGAGTTATCGACACGCATATTGATGACTTGTAATTCAACAGCTGGATGTTGCTTCGCGAGGATCAGAGAGGCTCCACCTCGGAAATGGAGACGCCTTGTAAAGTGGCTGACGGGAGTGAATAAAACGATCATGCTATGCGTGATCTCGTCGGAATGATAGAATGCATGTATGCGATCAATTTTGACAATCGTCGCCTCCTCGTCCAGAAAACAGTGTTTTTCGCATTTCTACATCCAGAAAAAACTTTTACTTAAAAAAGAACTTTGCATGATGTTATCTTGAATGTATTACTGTAACGAAAATTTACTCTAGAAAAGAGACTGAAGTCTGAATATCTTCATGCCGATGCTGTGTTAGGGTAAGTGGAATGTAGTTCGACTTAAAGTTGGGTAAGCTACGGTTTTCTCCGCGAAATTTATAGTTTTTCCATTGACGAAATCTATGAAAAATCAAAGAGTTGCTGTTTCGCTGGGATTTCTTGTTGAAATTTTCATTTAACTATAATAGTAACAGGCGATCACCCGTTTTGAAAACGCAGATTTGATTCTTTATACGAAATTCGATTTACCTTTAAAAAAAAAACAAATAACGAAAAAAAATTCTGAAATTTAGGCTTGGAATTATAAATCTCCTGAATCCGTCATATTTTAAACTCAGTCAAATAATACAGCGATTTGGCAACAATTTTTGAAGATATAGCAGGCTTGGAGCAAGTTGAAGCGGATTTTTCTGTTTTAGGAGTGTTTTTTCATTAGGGCTCGTTCAAGAACATTGATAAATCACGAAACGACAGGTTTTTGACAAGAGGAGGGTGGGGTCAAGATACAAAGACGAGACAACCAACGGTAACGAACAGAATGGGTTCAAACCATCCGATCGATACGTTGCTTGAGAATATATTTGCCCACGGACTTGCCCCCACCACGATGCAGTCTCTTCTTAGCTTTAAAGGCAGACTGGTTTCTTCCACTTTCTGATGGATTTTTTTTTTTTTTTTGGTAATCCAAGTTCATGCAAATATTATACGTGGGCCTTTAGTAGTTGCCATTTTAAACAGGCGTCTTGAATTTTTTCTCATGTTTTCATTGAAAAATAACCTTGAAATGATCTGAACGAAGAAATTTCAATCAAAATTTTAAAATCTTAGCAGGCGTCACTGGAAAAAACGCATAACCTCTGTGGTACCGGGCACAACTCTCAAAAGACAAAAACTCGCAGGGTAACATAGTGGCAGCCAGGGCACCCGGCTTTTATTCTACTTGTCTGAAGGAGAAAAAAAATACCGAATTTAAAATGTAACCAACTTACGTGTTGACAAAAGCTTTCAATTTAAAAAAAGCACAAGAGCACGAGAGAGAGTTTTAGGTTTTGAGGAGATGTAATGCCAACAATGGAAACTTACCTAGAACAGACAGAGAAAATGTATTCAATTAGTTACCGAGAGTAATGTTAAATAGAAAATAAACAGGTAAGGATTAATCCATTCTTATTCATATTGTGAATTGAATCAATGCCATTTTGAACATGTTTTGAGAAACACGTCTTTTTTATAAAAAAAAAGAAGAAAAATAACAATCTGACGACAAATTCATTTATCTAAGGCCAACACACCTATTCATACTAAGTTTCAGGCAAATCCATCAGCAAAAAACAAAATTGCCGATTTTTGGCCATTTTGAAATAGTGTGAGGTATTGGCGTCGGGTTAGCACGAACATGTTTCTTTTTTTTGTGTTCTTTCAAACGAGGTAACACAAAAGGGATTTTTTACATTTGAAAAAAAAGTTGAGGTCCATGCCCCCCAAGGGGGCCCTCGAAAATGTTTATGGGGCCGAAAAGTAGCTCTCTTTTATATAGGAACATCCCCCAAGTTTCAAATCGTGTAACAGTTAGAGGGGCTGAAAAGAACTTATGGTTCATCTCGTATTGTTTGGAGACTTAAACGCAAGGTTACAAAAAATCGAGGCACTCTAAATGCTGAAGACAAGCACGATGGACCGCTAGAGTAAAAAGTAAAACACTTCAAAGCTGTAGAATGCTGAAGTCCCGAAAGTAAAAGCTTCCACCGTGGCCAAAATACTAGTGGAGGGTCTCTTGTTTCTGGTCAGCTGTCACCAATCTACAGTTCCCAAATCGTCCATGGCCAAACCTTAAAACCGACAAGTCCGTAATGTCCCCATTAGAACCACACTTGAGGGAGGACATGCACTACATGCAGGCAACGCGACGCGGCGCGTCTGGATAAGGGTGCCGCGGCTGGTACGGGACGGGGGGGGGGGGTGTCATCGAAGTGGGAAACAGGTGATCCGATGATAAAGACGGTGATTTACAAGCGACCTGCCTTCTTCTGCGGATCATCAACCTAGCTCCGCGCGCCCGGGCACCGCACCGAGCCGCAACAGCACCGTTGCCGTTCCCGCTTGAACTTTTTCGACGCTCGCAAGAGCGACAAGTCGCGACCGCGGCACCTACCAAGATTGAGCTGCATCACCGATTGAAAAGGAAAGTCCGATTCTCGAGACGAGTCACTGTGAGCTGCATGCTGAGCGAGGAGTTCTCGCTCAGCGCCTCGTCAGAGTACCTGTCCTGCGTATGCTGTCGTGCTAAGGAAGAACGCCGTATGAGCCTTCAGGCGTTCCCAAATTTCCTTTCATGAAATATGAATTTTCAGGGTAATCTATGAATAGTTTTCCTCCGATTTTTCAGAGAATTATATTCACTACCAGATATAAATTATTTGAAAATTTCAAGAGAAACTTCTCACAACTTTCTTCAAAATTAAACATTTTATCGGAGAAAATTCGGCACTCTCGAATGTTCATACGGCGGTTTTCCTTGGCACGGCAGTATGGCGTGTATGGGGAGAGTACGGACAAGTCGGTGATTTCGAGGTTCAGTCGTGGAGCTTTCAGGGCCCAAATGGCAGCCAACCTGTGAAATCAAATTATCTAAAATTATTCGTTATTGAAATTGTTACGAACTGTCCTTTTTAACGCATGTAATTCACTCAGTTTTTGCATAAAGTCACTAATTTTTGTGTCGGGACGCTTAATCTTGTACATTCTTGGCCATCTTGGTTGAATGTGGGAATCAAAAGATTGGCAGGGGGTATTTTTTTAGTGTTTTTCGTGGTAGAGAGTTGGCGGCCCTATTGGGCCCTAAAAGCTTCATATATTCCGACAAGACCGCACTATCTCCATATAGGTGCTATGGACGTACTATGTACGTTATCCCACTTAATCAGAGACGCATATTTTAGCGACCATGCGCAATCAATCGAAGGGACCACTATAGAGAACTGATCAGGGAAGAGTAAGGACGTATGGATAGTCAAAATATTGTACTCTCGAGGTCCAGAAATGGGAAGCTAACCGTCTGCACGAAAATGTCACTGCCAATCCTCAGATTCCAATATCAAACCAAATATACTACACAATGGCCAATAATATTTATGAATGAGCGTCCTTCCGCAAATATGAGTGGATTTATGCGAAAACTAAGTCGTATGTGTGCCATAAAAACGACGGGTCTAACAACTATAATAATAAATCATTCTAGCTAATTCGAATTCATATGTTGACTGGCCTTTTGGATCCCAAAAGCTTAATGCCCTAACTTAAAAATTACCGACATGTCAATTACCGACTCTCCCCATATATAGATAAGATACTCTATACTAGACAAGGTGCTTTGAGCATCGTAATGTTTGTTTCCACTTCAAAAAAACACGTAGAAAACGATTCTACGAGTACTACTCCGTACAGCACCATTTCCTGAATCATCATGAAAAATTCGGAGCCATATGACGACTCTTCAACGTTATTTCACGCTGCCCCCCCCCCCCCCCCCCCCCGGGTAACAAATAAATAATTTTGAGGAATTTTTTTTTACGTTGTGGGTTTTGTGATCAGAACTTGGAGCGTGGAACTTTCGAAACGGCAGCTGATTATCGCTGTTGAATTCTATGATGATGGGACGTTTGGCGTTGGACAAGGATCGTGCTTCGGCTACTGATCGGTCTGCCCATCGCGCCGGGCCTGTACCCGGCCCGGCTCTGAAGCGAGTTTCCATGAATCTGTGTGGAAAACACGAACGGCCGAAGCTGCGAGATTTCATTGCGATGATTCACCGGCCTTGAGGCGCTTTTCATCTTCAACCGCGTTATGTGTTAATTGAGCTGGCATATTTAGGTAATATCCGCCGCGAGCTTGCCCCATATTATGAGAGCGTGTGCCTCCGATTACTTCATAATTGCGAACGGCCGCGCGCCACGCCGCGGTGGGGCTTAAGCGGAGGAAAACTGGAAGTCGTGGAAATCAGCGGGCTGATTATTGGAACTGATAGACAAAGCGATAGATACAGCGTGTGGAAAAGTAATACTTCGACAGTCGATCGTCATCTCGACATAATTACTTGTACGCCGGGAAGAAAATTGAAAATTGAACTTAATAGAGTTCGTTTCTTTGCGTTTTGAGTTTGAAAATTATTTGAGTTACGAATTTCAACGTTATTTTCAACTTCTTCTAGGGATCAAGAATGTGTAACACTCGACTCTTGTACCCTAAAAAGGCCTCAATTAAACATATACAATAAAAGGCTAGAAATTATGAAATTTCAATTTTTTTCCTCTCTTTTTTTACGATGACAAGACTTCCTCTACACGGAATGGCAGCGAGGAAGTAAAAACTGATTACCTGAAGAGTATACCCCATTCGTAGTATTTTAGAAAGAGGCCGCAGAGATATTAAATCTATTCAAAATGAAGCTGGAGATAAAGTAATTGCATAAAATGCCGGATTGCCTGACGAACTGAATAATAAACACTGAATAAAAAACACATTGGATCTAGAGTCCAGACTCTTAAAAACATCGACAAGAAAAAATACTCTTGATTCAATCAGATTTAAGCTTAAATCAAGAACCAAGCCTCTTAATTTGAGCGGATTTCCTTTTGATTTAAGCTTAAATCTGATTGAATCAAGAGTCCTTTTTCTTGTCAATGTTTTCAAGAGTCTGGACTCTAGATCCGATGTGTTTTTTTTTTTTTTTTTTCAAGTGAACACCTCAACACAGACGAATCACACTCACTTAGCGAGCTGCTCGATTATCACAGTTTCAAAATAATTGAGAGTTCCATTTTTTGTACGGAGGGTGCAAGAATGTCACATCTGCTTTGTCGCCATTCTTGCGTCACGAGGAGGTGGGAATAAGGAGCAAAATCTCAATGTTCCAATTTCAACTCGAGTTTCATTCCGAGCCATGAAGCGATACAGAAACCGTAAATTAACATGAACAGTGGGAGGGGATCCGGGTAGAGGGAACACCAAGTGATTCAATTCAAAACATGAGACATGCGGGCAAATAAATGAGCTGAGCATAAACAGTGGAATGGGCCGCACTGAGGTTGCAGCTCTGCACTGCCGATGCATGGAAGAAAATGTTGCTAAGCTGTGCGGGCCAACGCGTTTAGAAATATGGGGTGTTACAATGTTACACGCAGATACAATTTTGAAACACACAAATTAGAGGAACTGTAAATGCTGAAATTCTTGGTCCAATCACAAGCTCCTAATGTTACACGGAGAAAAAAACTTTGTGCGTGGGACCCGAAGTTGAGGTCATATGGATCTCTGAAGATTTCGGATCACGTATCTAAAAACTTGAGGTCCAGCTGCCGAAGTTCGGGTCAGAAATCTGAAGTACTTCGATATATACCAAAGGGTTCGTTCGGATCACACATCTGAAGTAACTCCGGTATATACCGAAGTGCCTCAATGTCTGACCCGAACTTCGGCAGCTCGACCTCAAGTTTTCGGATGCATGATCAGCAAACTTCAGAGATTCATTTGACCTTAACTTGGGGGTCTCATGCACGAAGTTTTTTTTCCCCGTGTGTATTGTATCACCGCAAACTTTACTCAAATCACACATGCTGAGGTATATTTATTCAGTTTTTAAACCGATTTTCTTTCATTATATTTGAAGAAACACTCAACTCAAACCTTCACTATGACAATATTGGTAACACACGAAGAAAAAAATTCGTTCGCGGGACCTGAGGTTCAGCTGCAGAGGTTCGGGTCACACATCTGAAGTCCTCCGCTACTTCGGTCGAAACTTCTCGGGAGTAAACCAAAATTCCGAGTTAGTCCAAATGTTTGACCCAAACTCCTGTGGCTGCACCTCAGGTTTTTGGATGTGCGCTTCGAAAACTTCACCGATCCATATGACCCAAGCTTCGGGTTCCATTCAGAAAGTTATTTTCCTCGTGCAGGTGCAGCAGGGTCAGAGGTTGGCAATGACCCCTGCATATCCGCTCCCGCCTCAAGTCGCGATCATTTTTATCCCGAGGGACTCTATATGATACCCGGTGCCCATAATCATCCTACAAACAGGGTTGCCACAGAATTTAGAAGACGAAATTCTCTGGCATTTCTCTGATTTCCTAGGCACATTTTGGCCAGATTCCTTGACAGTTGAGGATATGCCAGATGCTTAAAGAGACATGTTTTGAAGTATATTTCAGGCAAAATTTGTTGTTCGAAACGTCGAACCCATTCTAGAAAGGAAACGAAGGTGACTTAACAATTTTTCCCTGAAATTACAGTCACATTTCTTGACATTTCCAGGTTTCCCTGCCTCTTTAAAATTCCCTATTATTTCCCGTTTCCCCCGGTATTCCCTGACTGTGGCAACCCTATATAAAGATACTCTTACTCTTTTGGCTCTGTCTTAAGGTGACTTAACCATTTTTCCTGGAAATTATAGTCATTTTCCTTGACATTTTCAGATTTTCCCTGACTTTCTAAGATTCCCTGACATTTCCCGATATTCCCTGACTTTGGCAGCCCTATATAAAGATACTCTTACTCTTTTGGCTCAGTCTGAAGGTGACTTAACCATTTTCCCTTGGAATTATAGTCATTTTTCTTGACATTTTCAGGTTTTCCCTGACTTTTTAGGATTCCCTGACATTTCCCGATATTCCCTGACTGTGGCAGCCCTGTATAAAGATACTCTTACTCTTTTGGCTCTGTCTTAAGGTGACTTAACCATTTTTCCTGGAAATTATAGTCATTTTTCTTGACATTTTCAGGTTTTCCCTGACATTTCCCAATATTCCCTGACTGTGGCAGCCCTGTGTAAGGATACTCTTACTCTGGTGGCTCTGTCTTCAGTGGTGTATTGGACGGTGCAGCGTGGCGTGGCAGCGAGGCGAGGCGATGACCGCTGAGGCTGGCGCGCGCGTGGACGGGCGAGAAAGGCCGGGCCGGGCCGGGCATCGGGCAATTGAAAAAATGTCCACGCGCCGCGCGACGCGATGTTGCGATGCGAACGCGACCCGGACCGGGCACTTGGTCCAAAGGATAAATATACTGCAGGAGCGCCCCGGCCGCCCCGCTGGTGCCCGCCGCTGCCCGCTACAACCGGGGTCGGAGCCCGGGTCCCGAGCTCCCGCGGCAAAAGTCCCGCTAAAAATAGCCAGGCTCGGTTTCTCAATGATTTACTGAAGCGCTGCAGGTTTCAGCGCCGGACTAAAAGCTCCACTTATGAAACCCGCTGCTTATGTAAACTTCAAACGCCGCCTTCGTTCAGCCTCGTTGCCATCCTTCCATGTATCCCCATCAACTTCACGCTGTCCTCTGCCTTTCTTAATGAGCCAGCTGCGCTGGTCACCGAATCGTGTTTTGATGCTTGATTCTTGGAGATAGGCTAAAAATAATCAGATCTATCCAAACCGCAACTATCTATGATCAATATTACCGGGATATCGTTCTTTAAAAAGTGTGGTTTTTGACGTCATCCACCGCGGTAGTGACACCCTTGTTTTCTTCCACCTTGCTTTCATCAATCAGGGAAACACACACTTGCACTGGTTACGCACCGTGAAACTATGACGAAAGCAAGGTGGAGGGAACCAAGGGTGTAACTACTGCGGTGGATGACGTAAAAAACCCGACTTTTCAAAAGGCGATATCTCGGTCAATATTGAACGTAGAAAGTTGCGGTTGGGACAGATCTCATTATTTTTAGCTAATCTACAAGAATCAAGCATCAAAACACGATTCTGTAACCAGCGCAATTGGCCCATTTTTTCATGGGGCGGCAGAGGGCGTTTTTACAGAGTTGTAGTATGGTTTCCCCAGATGAGATTTCGTGATGAAACCAAAACATTCATTAAAAAGCTCAAAAAATCATTTGTAAGGGGGAGGAGAAGATGATAAAAGGCCGAAAGTGGAGTGAATGTATAGCAAGGCAAAGCCTGAGGCAGAGTTCAGCCAATCAGCAAACGACGTTTTCCCCGCATGACTACGTCATTTCGTTGTTCCCTTACGAAAGAACGTAAGTACAATAAGTACATAGGTATGCAATGAGTGCTCTGATGTATGAGCCAGAAATAAGAGTTCCTTGTTGCAAAGCGTAGTTCGTTTCAGGAAAAAGTAGAGGAGGCGCTTAGTAAATTAAGTCACTGATTACTGCCGAACGTAAACGCTGCAACTTGGCGCTCGGACAGGGAAATTAAGGGCAAGTGCGCCGTTTCTGCATTACGTCGAACAGCTGATCCTTGCATCTGAGCGGCGTTACGCACGACCCACCCCAACGCGTCGAAATCCAGAGACACGTTGGTGAAAATCAAGTTGGCACTCGCACAAGGCCACACAGCGAGTTCTCGCGCGCATGTGTGTGGGTGAATCGGTGGTCGAACTGCAAAAGCTCAAAGCTCCAAGTGCAGAAACCCACTCGGCGAGGACAGGTCGATCGTCGGACACATGTCTTACAACACTCACACACGCAAATCTGGTCCAGTTACATAAATTTTCGCTCTTCAGATGCGAGGGCGAACCTGCGCTTCGAGATGATCCCTGGAGTCCGTATAACTGCACGCTTTGCGAGACTCACGAGAAAACAGACTTACGTGCTTTCATCGAAAGAGCCGCGCTCGCAGAACGGAACGATCTTGTATTTATGAGAACGGTTGTCAACATGCGCGAACGCATGTGCTCGGCGACGATAAGAAAATCCGCGGGTCTTTTGATCGCTCGAGCTTGAGTTGAACAAACCACCGCCTTTTCCGAGAATCCCGTTCGAACAGGCACTTAAATCCATCGTGCCGTTTTGTTTAAGTGCTTTTGCGAGCCGAGCCGGGGTTTCGAAAACCGAAAAATTGCAAAACGATTCGATAATACGTTACACGGTTCGCGTGGTCGTAACTGAGGAATTCCTATTTGGAGAGGCCGTTAATTCGTTGAATGTAATAGTGACGATGAATCAATGATGTGATTCAACTTTGATCGATTGTATTGATTCCTTGAGCGATTACAACGGCGCTCTTTCCAAGAGTTTTCTCCGATAGCTTTACATCGTTGAGTTGCAGGACTGTTTATGAAATTAGGTCGCTTTGGAAACTTCAAATGATTATTTTACAATACCAGCGGGCTGATTGTTGAAATTGATAGACAAAGCTATAAACAAAGAGGACATAGAGAGTATGGAGGGATCCTATAGGTTGAAATGGTTGGTTCCTATAGGCTAAGGGAGAAAATGATCGACTAATTACAGGGTCTCTCGAGGGTTGTCGTTAGTCGGGGGTTGTAACTACCCGCTTCCACAATTAGGATCTCTCCCTGTCCCTTTTGTCTTCTTTTTCTATAGCTTTGTTTATCAATTTCAACAAATAGCCCTCTGCGCTGATTGATTTGATCGATTGCCTGATAAATACAACTGAGCTAACTTCGTGTTTTCGACGAGGATTGCGTCTCTTCACGGGTGTGGTTCTGTTTCCGCTGAATATTTCAAAACTTGGTAAAGCGATTTGAGAAAAGGTGAATAGGACGCGCGTGGACGATAGAATTGGAGTTTGGGGAAAAGACTAAATCGCTGATATTAATGTTGGTGTTGGAAACAGACGCAGACGAAATTTTTTTTAAAAAAAACTCACTGTAAAGTGCAACGTCGGTAATCACAAAAACCATCCTATATGCTCAACTGAAAACCAAAAATATTCAGGAGTTTTTAACTACCCCGTAGATGGATGTCTTCCGCGTTACATGATTTTCTGTTGGAGCAGTATTCATCAGCATCACAGCGAGGGGTTGGACCGCGGAGCTGTCAGGGTGGTAGCCCATTAATGAGACGTATTTCTGCCAAACGGAACTATGTGCATTAAGACATGAGCCCTGAAACTCATAATAATATGTGCGTAACAGGGCTCACGTCATAATGCATATAGTTCCGTTTGGCAAAAATGTATGTACGTCCAATTAACATAAAATTTTGGTTACTTTTCCCTACTGTGAAATCGTCTGGGAAGAGTTTATGGCTGTAAGCTACTCTGCTGGAGTAAAATCCACTAAAATAACAAGGAAGAAGAAGAAGAGAGAGGAGAAGAAGAAGAAGAAGAGTTGGACGTTTTCATTCGCGGCTGAACAAGTTGACCACTCATGACTGGTGCACTGGACGCGACGAAAATCGAGGCGAATGCAGAAGTGAGGGAATTATCGAAGCAGGTGGGTGATTGATCAATGGCTCAACTCGTTGCGCTTGTTTTTCGTGGCGATATGCAACAATCGCCACTCGCGGTGCTGCGGTTGATGACGTATCGCCCATGTCTTGCGGGTTCGATTCGCGCTCGCCTCGCTTCCGGCTGGCGCTAGCACCTTTAACGCACACAACAACCGAGTAAGTTTAGAAAGTGGATTGCTGAATGAGCGAGCAGTGTCTTCGCCCAGGGAAATTACGATTACGTTCGGTTCCAGTTTGCTAAAAACTCAAGGCCGCAGATTTTGTACGCTTATGTTTTGACTGTTGCAGGGTGTCTACTAAAACAGGCTGGCCAAAAATCAGCACTTTTACAGTGCATTCCCGAGAAATTCAGCATCCCCTCAGAGGGAAAATGGACCACTAGATAAGGTACGAATTAAAGGATTCTGATACATGTATCTTAACCAAAATTTCACTCAAAACATGATTCGCGCAACGAAAATGACTGAAACCATTTCCTAACGAAGATATTAACGTTTTTATTTCACATTGGTTACGAGGAATTTGAACTGCCCGCTCACAAGAAACTCAAAGCTCTACGCGAGTCAAACCGCGCACTACAATGGTTTCAGCAAGCTTCTCAATCGAGCAATGTTCATTTCCCACCATGTGTTGTTCAAACTATAAGCAATTTGCTATAGCTGAGCCAAAGCGTCAAGACTGAGGTTGCCAGATTTTTATATCGTAGAAACTGTCATGATAACGTTTAGCGCGCGATGTGAATCACGTAGAACATTGAGTTTTCATGAGCGGGTGGTTTCAATTCACGCATCAAGAATCATTAAATATCTTCGTAAGGAGTTAATTTCGGTAATTTTCGTTGTGCGTATCGTGTTCTACGTGAAATTTTGGTTAGGAAACATGTATCAGAATGCTGCAATTCGTACCTTGTCTAGTGGTCCATTCAGTATTTTGTCAGTACCTCCAATTGACGAACTGCGAAAAATTTCAAAAATTTGAATTTCCCGCTCAAATCGCGACAAATATGAGAAAAATTAAGGACCTACTTGCGGAATTACCGCACTTTTTTAGTAATTCCGGACCGCCCTTAAAAAATCAGTACTATTTCCGGACTTTCCCGACTTGTTGACACTCTGCGTTGCCTTAACATTCATGCTGGTTTTTTAAAACACATTAGGAACGACTTGAAATACGATTAGAGTTCCTCAAATCTAAATGTTTCGTCGCTTCCTGGACGATGGAACGTAACTTCATTCCAAGGTTGCAAAATCGACTCAAACAATTCAATTTTTTCAAAAATGAACCAGCACAGTTTATGATTTTAATTAGAATTCCCCAAAATTTCCCTGGTTAGAATGCGATTTGCGTGGGGGAATTTGTCGACATTGAAATGTAGTTCCGCTTTTCGGTGAAAGAAACGACGGATTGAGGGTCTAACATGTATAGGATACATCATGATTTGGTCTACAACCTAATCTAAACATGGGTCCAAAAGCCGATTTTGAAAAAGAATGCGTATTATTCGGCGTGGGGCCTGTGAAGACGGTGAACACTTGTTAGGTCTGATCGCGCCATACAGGATCGATATTAAAATGGGCGTTTGTAAACCAGGAGCTGATTACCAGTCACCAGCCGCAGAATATTTTTCAAGGACGCCAGTTGAGGAATAATCGCGAATGGTTAGATTATTAGATCATCCCACGGGCGCGTCTACTGACGAGAGGGTGCTTTCCTCACACGCCGATGCCACTACCGTCCATTGACATGATATGAGTGCGAGTGATTGCATTCGCGGCATGATGAGACGTGCCAGATGGAGCGCGGCTGCTCCAAGACCTACTGAAAAATTATTTCGTTTGTGTCGAGCACGTCACGTCGCGTCGTCAACACGAGGCGACTGCCGTGTGACTCAACGTCGATTTTGCAAACTGGAAACACTGAAATTTCCGAAATCCGACAAATCTTGTATGAGTGAGCAGACTAATTCAGTTAAAAAACGCGAAAAGTCGTGTGTAAAAAAGCGCAACATGGAAAATGACTGACATTGAGTGCGCAAGATTTGACATCACTCCAGACAAAACAGCAGCGAGTGGACATTATTCCGCAACTTTATTTACTGCTGTCCTAAGTCAAATAATATCCTTTTTCATTACCTCCAAATTTGTTTGTTTCATATCGTAGCCGAATCCAGACACTTCGAACGGGGGTGATGGGGGGGGGGGGGGGGGGTTGAGGGCTTCCCCCAGGAAATTTCCGAAACTTTAAAGTATATAATATGCCCGTGTCAATTTCGTCATGAATGATTTCCAAGTACAAGCGTCTTTTCTTTTTCGTTCCTTCCTTCCTTATCTTTTTCTTCACTGGAAAAAAAACCACATTGGATCTAGAGCCCAGACTTTTAATAACATCGACAAGAAAAAGTACTCTTGAATCAATTAGAATCTAGCTTAAATCAAGAACGAAGCCTCTAAATTTAAGCGGATTTCGTTTTGATTCAAGCAAAAATCCGATTGAATCGAGAGTATTTTTTCTTGTCGATGTTTTCAAGGGTCTGGACTCCAGATCCAATGTGTTTTTTTTTTCCAGTGTACTTGTATGGTTCTCTTCGCTAAAATGGCAGAATATTCCATCACCAGCGATTCGTGCCGTGGATTGCGGGTGGACGGGGTAAACCTTAAATCATGTATACAATCCAGCAGGCGCAGTGTAGGCATTTTGCGCATCGGAAGTGTATGTGCGACGGTGTAGCGTTTGAAGTATCTCTCGGATGTCGAAGGCGCTACATATGGTTTTTGTGTGTTTTTTTTCCAGTGTTTCCTATTTCTTCCTCATTTCTCGGGCAAACAGCGGGAGAATACACCCCCCCCCCTCTCTCAAATCCACCTATGTCCTGCATTAAACGCACTAATATTCTGCCTTAACATGAAAGGAAAAAGGCCTCTTTCAGACAAAGTTATCTTGGGATTTTTAATATATTTGGCACTCGAAATCTTAGTTTGCCTCTCGCTAGCCCATTAATAAACGGCACTCTCATTAATATTCAGACACGTAGCGATAAACGCCGTTGAATCACACTTAAAGAAAGAGTGAGTAAAATCAAGAGGGAAAGGTAAAAAATTGACCAGGCACCGACATTTAGACACATAAATGGAGTTGGAGATACTTTCTTTGATGAAAATAAAGTTCACACGCTACTAGAGCTGGAATGAATTTACTACAATTTTCTCGGGATTTTTCTATGAGAAGCAGTGAAAGACCTATTGGGCGAGGAGTAAGGAGAATTTCCAAATAAAGTGAAACCATGCTGGAGAAAAAACTAATTTTTTTAAAGGGAAAACCAGGCGATGGTTAATTCGTTAATGCGTTCGAAGTACTTAACTCAAGAAGCACTTAATCACTATACCTCCACTCGCTACCGACTTTGAAATGCGATTAAGTTTTGTCAAATTCTTCACTTAACAAGTTGAAGTATGAGAGTAAATACGTAGATAGAATTTCCGTCCGTGCTTCATAGTTCCATGTGACTTAATTTATTGGGACATATGTTCTTTCAATATGAAAACTTCTATATAATTACGAGCGTGACGAAAGAATGTGTCCGTTTGGGCCGTGTTGACATAACAGTCTAAAATCGTTACGACTTGCACTATGATCAAACTGTATTCCTGACACTGAACGACTTTAGATTTCACAGGAAATCCAACTCTCATTTCCACTTTTTCTTTGTGCTTGGAGGTTTTCGGAACACATGGATGTCTGGAGATTTTGACTTATTCGGCCTAAATTTTTTTAAAGGTATAAGGTAAAAGTAAGGTAAAGGTAAAGGTATTTTTTTAAGGTACCTTCATCGATGCGATACATCCAGTGCCAATTTGGATGGAGTCCCAGCTAGTTGAATTTAAAGCTAGTCCCAACCTATTTTTGTTCGAGTGCGACTTCGTACGTTTCTATTGCACTCGGTCCGACTGTTTGCTTATCGATCGGAAGGCGTCACGGTTGACCTGCACGGAAATCGGTGGCAGATGGGAATGGGACGAAACTTGTTTGTTTCCACACCTCATCTTCATTAACACGAGCATTTGCACTGTTTCCACGGGTTGCCCATCAATTGATATCCGGGACCATCCTCTTGGGCACGATCCGGGAGATGGAGCCTCCCGGGACGTCATACGGACCCAATGAAAATAGCCCGTTTACGCACGTCTTCAGATCGGTTCATGACTCAACCGAGATTCCTCTCTTATTGTCTCATCTAATGAATCAGAAGCTGTGCTCCTTCGACGAGACGCAAAAACTCGAGTTTTCTAGGCTCTCGACACGAAAATGACTCCCTTCACGGACGATACTTTTTAAGCGACTCAGTTCGAGAAACTTATAAGCGTAAGTCAACTCTTCGGTTTTACGAACAGAACGTTAGTTACACGAACTGAAAGTTGAATTTGACGAACCGAATAATTGAGATG
The DNA here is from genome assembly GCF_918797505.1 of Bemisia tabaci. Lineage (NCBI taxonomy): Eukaryota > Metazoa > Arthropoda > Insecta > Hemiptera > Aleyrodidae > Bemisia > Bemisia tabaci. The sequence continues at coordinate 77,630,668 of NC_092793.1, forward strand.
GTGCAGAACATGCACCGCGGTCTCCTTAAATTTGTGGCTATGCAATTTTATCGTCTTGGAGGTCAAAATATTTGTATCACGTATTTCGCCCCTTCCGACTTTTCTACTCACGCGTCAGTCTCTGAGTCAACCAAAATGATTTATGTTCTCCTTAATTTCGTGGATATGCAATTTTACCTACTTGGAAGTCGAAATAGTTGTATCACATGTTTCACTCCGTATCCAACTTTTCTACTCATGCGTCAAAGTCTCTGATCGTGAGTCAACCAAAATGACTTAAGTTCTCCTTCATTTCGTGGATATGCAATTTTACCTACTTGGAAGTTGAAATAGTTGTATCACATGTTCTGCTCCGAATCCAACTTTTCTACTCATGCGTCGAAGTCTCTGAGTCAACCAAAAGGATTCAAGTTCTCCTTCATTTCATGGATATGCAATTTTACCTACTTAGAAGTCGAAATAGTTGTATCACATGTTTCACTCCGCATCCAACTTTTCGACTTTTAGTATTGCTTTCGGCTCCTGACTCGCGAATCCCACTGATTTCCGAGATGCGTACACTATATTTGGAAATACGTAGAGCCAGCGCGCATACACATCTTTGGAAATTGTGCGCAAAATTGGGGCGTATTTTGATCGAAGCGTGATACATTTTAGATCATCCATCATTCTATTCAAGGTCCCAGCCTAGGAGGAATTTTCCAACTGCCTACGCATTTCGCGAACGACCGATTGGTCGTTGGTTCGTGAACACTCTGCACCCCTGAAATTAGGAAGTTCCCTTATCCTATAAACGACTATTCTTGGATGCTTGTACAAAAGACATGAATGAATGACGTACTTAAGGTCCTTCAGATTCCTTTGGAGAGTAAAAATTAAAAATAATAAAGCTTGAAAAGGTGCGGAATTCTAGTGGTTTCACGAGCATTTGATTAAACATCAAAATTCATGGATTTTCGAAGAGGACTCGGAATTGGGGGAAAATTTCAAGTGTATCCAAGGCCTTTTCGAAGCACTACGAACTCCATAAACGACGGGCGGTAAATTCACGTGTTCAACAACGTTGTTAACTGGCCTCCCAGACCAATCAGAGACAATCAATGGAGCAATCATCTATTTCGTCCGGTCAACACATCCACGTGCTCGCTTCATTTGGGCCCATCGAGGTGTTCCTGCTGCCTGCTGCCTCCACAGTGCACACCACCGGGTGGACAACGTGTTTCGTTACGGAGCCCATCCGCGAGTCCGAAGATGGACGCAGATTATACGTTACGAGTCCCTCCTGCATCGTGAGTCGTAACTCAAAGTTATTTTCAGAGCTGCCGTTTGTCCATGACTTGATACCGCCTTTTTGCCATTACTTATCGCCTAAGCATCCAGTGGCGAACGCCACAACAAACTAACTCGTCTCGCATGATATTTTGTCCTCTCATGCTCGATAGACTGATTTAGTGACTGCGTCATTCGATATAATATCGAACTCTTGGTTCAAACCAAAACAAACTAACGTAACCTCATGTGGAAATTCTTCACGAGTTGATTGTACTAATTCATTAAAATTTAGTCATTGACCTGTCATAAATCAACTAAATACTCATTTGATATTAGAACTATCGATTGTAAAAAACACTTGGAGGCATTTTGCCACCATGGTGCAAAGTGCGCGAATCAGAAACAATGTTCTGTGTTTGTTCAAATTTGAACCAAGGGTTCGATATTACATGACGTAGACACTAAATCAATCAATGCAAAGTCTTTGAAGCGCTCAGCCGATAGGAGGCGCTTTTTGATTTCAACGTGCCTCCAGAAATCTGGTATACCTACTAGTGGCAATGCGTTCAAATGGCGCACCAGCTCAACAACGAGATACAGGGGAGGGACCTAACATATTTAGAATAGATTAATCTACGATGCCTTCATTGAATGCGTCTGATGTCACGCGGAAGACAATAATCGTTTTTCTAAATTACTTTTTAGCGAAAGTGCAATTTTCTCAAAATTAATAGTTAAATGGTGAGCGAGTTCTTTCATCTCAACGATGCTCATCTTCTTCGAGGAACGTGAGAACGCGCCTACATGGAAAACAACGGAGCGCTCCTATAATACAATCGCATTAAAGCTTCCCCGCTTGTTTACCGCTCCTTTATTTCATTTCTTGAACTTTTCTTGAACTTACGAGTAAATGGCACGGTAACAATTACCGTTCCTTTCCTTCCGCGGAAATCATTATATCAACGCGAATTCGTTGACAAAAGAACAAACTTTTGCAGGTTCGGTTGACGGTGATATTTCAGTTCGTATGTAAGGCATGGTCAATTCGGCCGGGACACTGAAAGACGCAGCGCAAAATGACAACAGCGACCAATTTTCAACTGCCCGATTTGAAAAAAAGCCATATCTCTTGTTCTGAGAACTGGGTGGTGCCCATGTTATATTTCAATCGGTACAATGTTAAAAATAATGAGATTCTATCCCGATATGGAAGGTGGGATTTTTTTAGCCCGCGGGTTGAAATTACAGGGGTCAATGATTTTTACCTGGACTGACCCATCATAGCGAGGTGCGAAACGTGGAGATCAAAGCACGGAAAAAGAAAGCTAGCACTATGACTCACGAGTGGTCTAATTGTAACGCCTAGCTCTCGACTGTCAGCGATGAATTACACAATCTAATAAGAGCCGAGATAAGCAGCCGAGTTCCGGGAGCCGTGCTGAGGATGGCTCGGCAAACAGTTTAGCGGCAATAACATAATGACTTAAACGCCCGGCTCTCACGCCATTCCCTTGTTTAAAGTCTCACTTAGAGCCGACGGAATGGCCGCTGTTAAAAATACCCCACAATCCACCAAAAGCTGATAATTGTACCTAAAAATAACGCCATATGCGGGGGCGTTACCGCTGAACTGGGGAAGTAGGGCCAGCGCCCTGGATTCGAAGATAAGGCCGTTAAATTTTGTTAACGCCCAAGAAATTCGGACTTTTACACCATGAATTGTTTGCACTATCGTGCGACATTGTCTAGGTTGTCTAGGTTTTTTTTTCATTTTGGGAAATCCTGATTTTTCCTGATTTTTGACTGCTAAATCCTGATTTCATAATTTTTCCATGTCCTGATCAAATCCTGCTTTTTGGCGAGGAAAAATTAGGCAAATGTAACTTCACAAGAATAGCTCGATGAAAATAATCCGATCGGACGGCCGGCTTTTCTCAAATCCTGATTTCACGACCGATTTTTCCTCAAATCCTGATGAAATCGGAATTGAATCATGGGTGGCGGTAGCCACCTCCGGACAAAGTCTAAACTCGACAACACTGGAAAGCCTCCAAACGAAAAAGGTGGCAGCCAACCATAGACACACGTAACTCCCTTATTCTGATCCTGATTAACCTCAAATCCTGATAGAATCAGGAAAATCGAAAAAATCCTGATTCTAGACACCCTGTTGTCGGTACATCACCGGTGCGGGTGTGAACCCAGATTCGCGCTTGGGTATTGAGTATACTTAACGTCAGTTAAATTGGTGACTTGATAGCTTTTTACGTCACAATTGACTTTTAATGGGTGCATTAACGATCGGAACGATTTCTTGCGTGGGTCCAATACTAGGGGAAGGAACTAAACTCATGCACAGTAAACTGAAAACAGAAAAGACAGAACCTCCTGGTAGTGAATAAATGCGGCTGATAACAATTGGAGAAGGATTAAGGCTCGGTACTCGGAATAGATGGTACCTCAATACTCCGATTATCCACTTACTCTACCTGACTTTCCCCGGGCCTCTTTCATGGCATCTATCTAACTTTCCTCGACTTTTCCGGTTTTTTCGATCAGTTAACACCCTAAATTTGAGATTGTCTTCTGATTTTACCTTTGAAGAGTCTCTCAGTTGATAACAATTCGCAATCGAAAAATACACTGCGGGCTGATTACTGAAATTTTGTGTTTGTCGAGTGGACAAAGATTAAACGGCGGATTGTGATTGGTCGGCTATGCCTTGTCACTGCTTTGTCATGTCTTTGTCAAGAGAAATTCACGACAAGCTAAAGGCATCTCTTGAGTTCCCGACAGTATGTCGTCTATTCCACTTGACAAAGGCAAGACAAAGGAACGATAAGACAGATTCGACCAATCACGATCCGCAGTTTAAAGGTCCGCCAGACAAACACAAAATTTCAATAATTGGCCCGCTGGAGTGGGTTGATTAGTATACCCACGATGGAGGAGGGGCATAAAAAAGGATTCATTTCTCAGCTCATTAAAATAAAATTTCTCCGTCCACTTGACGCTAGATCAACGGGCCCTACATCGATCGAACCAGTAAAAACTGGTCGTAAAATAATAAAAAAAAAACCCAGAAACACACGAAAAGCGAGACTAACATGGAACAAAACACGCGACGGAACAACATTGGATATGATATCACGCACGATGGAAATGATTAAAATGCAAATGCCGCTGACATAACTGACCAGCGACGAAAATCCTTGAAAGGGTCTCCGTGTACGGCGCGCTCCACTCCGCTCGAGAGCAACGGCGAACGCCTCCTAGTCTGTCCTGCGTCAATTCAAAGCCACGGTTCCACAGGTGGCACGCGACGCCAAAATGGCCGCGCCTAGTCGACCTCTCTTTACCGGGTACAATGATTTTAAATTTTTCCGCCCTTACTGACGTAGGCGACGCGAAGCGCCCTTACAATCAACAATAGACGGATTGAAAATCGTTGCACCTGTGCGCGGTGGCGCGGCCGACTTGTCGTCGCGCACGGCCTGTGGAGACGTGGCTTAAAAGCGCATGCATCACGGCTGCGAAGCGATAAATCAGCCGGGAACTCTCTACGATCGATGACGAAATCACCGATGAAGGCATGGTTCGCGTGACGTATGGCAACGTATTGGATCTGCTCGGCGTTGGACGTTCTGCAACGTCTGGAAAATTCTAATGGCTCTTTTGCAACACGCCGTCGGACGATTAAAGTTAAGTTCATCTTCGAAATATGACGATGGGTATCGGAAGGATTTTCAACGGGATGGAAAAAGTGCCGAGCGTCGACTTGGAGAGCGCGAAGACGTGAGCGGAATCCTACTAGTCTTGATGGAAAATGGAAAATGCACAGTTGTAGTTGCGCCGTAAAGAATTACTGGGGGATGCGCCCCATGGTCGCTGTGCGGCTGAACCATCTGAGAGCGCTTCACACCCTTTAAGACCCGCTTTGCGCTTTTTCTACATAAACGGGACTGTCTAGGGACTGTTTCCAATTGATAACCATATAAATAATGAAAATCTGCGAGATATACCTTTAAAACAAACTGAGACAAAAGATGAAAATTGACTTTGTTTAAGTAGGAACATTCAAAACTCAATCGCACATCTCCAAAACTTGAATAGAGTGGGTTCATTCCCCGAGACGGGCACAAGGAAAGCTTGATTTTAAAAGCTCATATTACTCAGAGGATTGCAAGGGACATCATATAAAAAAATCTCAAAAATCCGGTGCCGAGTCCCTTCGTATTCCGGGCGTGTCCTTGGCTCGGAGATACGTTGTTACAGAGATAAACTTACCCAAAAACAGTGCATATGGTTTGACATGAGTTAGAAACTTACCTGTAACAGAAAGAAAAGAAAAGAATTAGAGGGCGAATCAAGTGGTAAACAGTGAAATCGTAATATCTCAAGAGGGAGAGGAAGAAGATTTAGTTTTATTTCTGATCCATTTCTGGTGATGAATCGGCTCGGTAAAACGCATTGAGACAAAAAATGAAATTTTAGGGTACCATAAGGCTTGTGGTAATAATGCGAGATCAAAGGCAACAGAGACTTTTCAATGAGCTTTTAGCGACAGGTGGAAACTTATACTTCCGGGGTTTCCACATTTTCTTGTTGACAGTTATGAGACAGTAACAGTTCTCCACCTGCTTTGTTCGTCTTTGGAGCTTTGCGTGTGCTGTACGTTTTAAATTGCAGTTCTTGAGTTTTAAATTATGGAAACAGATACTCGGGAGTTCCAGGGGCGACCCTTGAAAGTTAGCAACAACGTTTTTCCTCCATCTCAATGCATGCAAAACAATCGATTCTTGGTGAAGCAGCTTTCCTCGCCTAAAATCGATATTTTAAATGGATTTAAATAGAGGAAAAACAGTGTTGCCAACTTTCAAAATGGCCACTAGGAAGTTGTTCGCGCTCTCTCGGATGACACCGGCAGAAGTTGCTAAACCCGCTGCGCTTTTCGTGAAAATCCCTGACTTTCCCCGACTTTTTCAGGTCCCTGTAGATTCCCTGACTTTCCCTCCCTATCCAGATTTTCGCTGGGTACCCTAAACTCTGCAAGGAGATCGATACAATTCCGTTGGGCGAGCGCGCAAAAGGTGAATCCGGTCGAACAATGACTCAAATCCAGTCGCCGAAATTCGCGAAATTTCCCGCGATGTTTCCGAGACTATCAGCGATGCCGGCATTCGGCGACGGAGAAAACCAGGCGAAGAACAACAAGAATGCGAATACAATGCGCGGGCCGAGCGGCGAGGGGACCCCTCGGTTACGTTTTTCGGTTTTGCATCCTGCATTTCTTGCATTCTTTGGCGGACGCGAGATAAAGGGGTTGCGATACCTACTTCGCGATCCAAAAACCGCTTTTGGACACGATACTACCACTGAGAGTTACGAGGCTCAGTGGTGAGTGTTGACTCCGGCACGCGCGTTGCCATTATTGTCGAGTCGTTTTGTCTGCGACACGTTTGCCATTTCGCTTTCGTTTTGACAGCATCCGGTCGTTAGGCTTCCGGCGCCAGGGAGAAGCTCGCTTGGAATGAAGTATGCGATAAAAACAGCCGGAAAAAGAAGAAAAAAAGAAAAAGAAAAAAAGATGAAAAAATAAACAATAACTGTAGACAAGAGTGGCGATTTCTGCGTCCGAGTTAGATCTGGCGCGGATTTGTCATGCAAAGGCTTTTGAGACACGAGAATGGAGATTTCCCTCCTACTAATTATTAGCCATTCATCCGTATGCACACACACAATTCCATCGGTGGTTCGGACCTATCCTGCTATATGGGTGTTCTATTCAAAACTTCCGAACGTTTGCAGGAAGCGTTGTCTAGACGTTGGTACATTAACGTGGATCATCCAGTCTTCGCGACTTTTTTAAACCCAGCAAAGCACATCTTGTAACTCGTATACATCGGTCATCGGGTGGTGTTTTAGGAGTTAGAAATTGATCGTGTTACACCAAACATTAAGAAATGGAGCTCGGATGTTTCAGAGCGATAAAGCATTTCTTGAAAATGCCCTGTGTTAGGATCTTTTTTTAAATTGAGTACAGATACAGATAGATTTTTTTCTCAGATCCCGGCCACCACCATGTGGGGCTCAGGTTTTTCATTGTTTATTGTAACATTTCCGACTGAAAATGACTCAGTTTTGAGTCGGAACGTCTCGGTTTTTTTTAAATTATGTATTCTGGCCTTCTTTCCCGTTTTTCCCCCTTCGTTTTTCTACCGATACAGATACGTCGAGAACCGATTATCAATCGGACATTTTGTCAAATGCGTACGTGCACAGTTTGATTCCGATCTGAACTTCATTACCGAACGGACAATATTGAGTATTGGCGCAGACGTGGCTGTGACGTCTTTGGGTCGTGTTTAAGAACTGTCTGCCGCTGTCTCCTTGTTATTTGGAAACGCCGAAAATGTTAAACGTCTCACGGCCGTGCCCACACGGACGGCGACCATCACCGAATTGGCTTCTGTCACCGAAACGTGACGTCAGGAATGTCGCCCAGAATCACAAAACACCCTCTTCAATGATTCACCTTCATGCATGCCAATTATTGCAGCTCAAGCTTTGGGTTCGGAGTTCCCGAGGTTTCCTCATGGCTTTACAGTATCGGAGGGAGTTTTACTCGTTTAACAATGTTTTTCCACGTTCGTTTAACAGTGGTTTTTTCCACGTTTTGTTTTAAGATTCGAGAGGTTATTTCACCGGCAATGCAGCATTGTAGCCGGGATCACTCAAAGTTTTTGCTTTATAAAAATCAGGATGAAATAGGACATCGTGTTAATGTAACAGAAAGATGTGTCTCTGGCAACGCACAATCAAAGGCCAAAAGGTCCAAATAGGCACACCGATTTGTTAAGAGAATTTTTTTTTCCGCCGTAGATGTGACAGATTTCCTGCAGGCATCCGTTGTCACAAGTGACAACACAACAAGGGCACAGCACATCGAGGAGCATTAAAAAGCCAAGGCGCCAAGTAGATAACTATTCGAGCATGATGGTTGGTTTTTGGCCTACCCCTCTATTTTGAAGGCGCTTTTGCCGATCAGCCTCGGCTCCGCGTTTGAGAACCGCGGGGAAAGAGGATCAGAATTTTAAGCAACGCATCACCGCCATCTCGATCCGCTTTCTGATTTCATACATCTGGGAGATTTATACTGATACCGTTCAAAGTCAAGCAGTGAGCCAGATATCTTAATTAAAGAAATTATAAATTATTCTTCGAGAAGATTTTTTTTTTTTTTCATTGGCTCGGCCATCTTTGGCTTTGTGGAGCAGTTAGGGTCCAAAAAGTGATATGGAAATTATTTACAATATTTGAGATTTTATTTGCTTACGACAGTAGGCAAAAGTAGTACGACAGTGAACTTTAATAAGAACAAGGTGGAGAAATGGTGCTGGGTCCACACCATTTCGCGGGTAAACAAAGCCAAGAGATACCAAAAAGTAAAATTAGAGTCAAAAATAAATTTTTTAGAACTCTAATGCGCAACAGTATGAAACTGAGGGGGGGGACAGTGTTCAGCTCAGGCAGTTTGCCATTTCTCCACCTTGTTGCATACAGTTTCGGGCCACTTTTAGTGTTTAATTTTTTAATTTAATAAGAACGTATCTTCTCAGTTTTGAAACCAATTTCGTGCATTTTCCTTAAAAAATTCTTCTTGGTATACAACCCTACCACAACAAAGTTACCAACGAATGCGGGGGATGATAACCATCAAAGGCTGGCAAAAACTCCCCCTATCTCCCCTATCTAGGGCCACTTCAATCTTCTAAGCGCTCAGCCGACAGGGAGCGCTTTTGCATTTCAACCCGCCAACATTCGCATACATGGAAAGCTGAGCGCTTCTCCAATACGAACGTATTAGAGCTTTCCCGTTTGTTTTTTATCCCTAGCGGTCTTTTCGAGACCTAGTGTCTATACTCTTTCTACGAAAGCCCTACAGCCGAGACGATGTGACAAGCTGCGATAAAGGACTGCAGCAGACAACGGGCGATGGGCGTTGGGTAGAGAGCAACGGTTTGCATGTTGATGAGAACCACCACCACACGGGCATCGATAGGCACCGAAGCTCATCGTCATGCGAGCAAAATATGGCCCGTTCTGCCGTGCTAAGGAAGAACGCCGCATGAGACCTCAGATGTTGCCAAATTTCCTTCGATAAAAACACAATTTACCGGAAAAATTGTACATCTTTTTATCCAAAGTTTTTAGTCAATTTTGTACGCAATTCAATCTAAAATATCTGAAAATTTCAAGGCAAAATAAGCTTAAATTGCGTCAAAAATACATGTACAATCAAGGAAAATTTGGCAACTCTCGAATGTTCATACGACGTTCTTCCTTAGCACGGCAGCGTTGTCGTCGGATTATCTACGTCATCGGGCAGCAACTCGGCAAACTCCACCCAGCAGAAATAACGCCCCAATTTTGTCACTCCAACCATATCTTGTTAAATGGAGCTTTTGCATAGTAGAGCAGGGATTTGAGAACTATTTCTGCTGTGCAAGTTTGCAAGACAAACGGTGGTGCCACTGGGCGAACTTCCAAAGCTCTCGAAGTTGCTCATGAGCACGGGTCAAAATTTCAAGCCAGGGGTTGTCTATAAATTACGTGACGCGATAATGTCGTTAAAAACTCCGTTCCCTTTCTTGAGCTGCTTACGCAATCTGCATTAACACTCCTCCTCGCTGTTTGGCCATTCCAATTACACACCGAGACACCTCCCACAATCTGCTAGTCGACGGACCGCAGAAACGGCAATCGCTAATACTGTTTATGGGCTGCAAATTCAATTTGCACATTGGTCCGGAAGTTCCCCTCTCCAAGTTCTAATTGCATCAGATGGTATGCATGTGTAACTGTCTACGTTCAATTGTCATGACAGGGTTGCCGACGACTTGAGACGATAAAATTTTCCGGCATTTCCCTGGTTTCTTTGAGGGATTTTGGTGTAATTCCTTGACAACCGAGGTTACGCAGGATGGTTGGAAAGACGCCGTTTCCGAATCCGTACATCCGATCGGAAAATCTGTCGTCCGAAACGTCTAACACATTCCAGAAAGAAAATAAAGGCCATGTAACAATTTTCCCTGACACTCTCGTAATTTTTCTGGCACTACCGTAATTTTCCCGGTATTTCTCGGTTCTCCCTGATCGTGACAACGCTGTGAATCTTTCCTCAACTCTTGATAGAAAAAAGCAAATTTTCAGACGTTTAATGGTTTGACCTGAAATACGTATCATACCAGATTTCCATATGCACATTCAAGGATCTTCTGAGAACTTTCAAAGATATACAGAAAATTCCTGAATGCCTTTAAATTTGCCTCCAAAGTGGAAGAGTCCTCTTTCCATACTTTTATTCTCTGGTACCTATTGGAGAAGAGGCAAAAGATCATGCCAACTGATGACGCTTTTAGACTTTTGGAGGGTCTCAAAAGCGAAAGGGAAAAATATAGGTCATACGTGAAATCATCGTGAAAAATTTGGAAAATTTAAAGAGGTCATAGGTGAAATCATCGTGAAATTTGAAAATTTAAAGACACTCAAATACATGGAGGTATTCCCTGTTTAAGGGGCTTAAGAATTTGAAAAAATTCAAATAATTTTTCATGCCGTCATAACATCCTCAACACCAAGCACTCTAATGTCATGCGACAAACAAAATCCCCTATACGTTCGGAGCGGTTACATGATTCACGGTGAAAAATTTTCTGCGAGTCGTTTTCCTTGATATCATGCTGAGTGCGCACTCTGAGCAAAGGTGTCAAAAACCCCAAGAGAATAGTTCATTGAATCATGATTTTTCTGTTATTCCCCCGGTTCCGCTGTCTGTTCGAACGGATTTTCATCATTCCGCTTCTCGTCACTGACTTTCCGATTTCCATCTATTGATCCACCTGCTTGAGCATCATCCAAACTTGCAGACTCTTTGAAGTTGGGACGGACAAAATCGTGTTACAGCATCGACGCGATCATTTGCACGTGAACCTGATTCATTCATTTATTTTGAGTCATGCCTCTCACCACTGTCACGTGAATTTCTAAACTAGTTCTAGCGTGGAACTAGTTATTATTTCCTTAGTCTGAATAGACCCGCTGACGAACGTCATCGATGATCAGAAACGACGACTATTGCCGTGCTGAGGAAAAACGCCGTATGAGCATTCAAATGTTGCCAAACTGCTTCTTAGAAATAATCATTTTTAAAGAACTTTATAAATATTTGGCCTTAAATTTTAGGACACTTTAAATCAAATTACAAACAAAATTCTCTGAAAAATCGGAAGAAAAACATTTACACATTTTTCGGAAAATTCGCGATTTGTCAGGGGAGATTTGGCAACGCCTGGAGGCTCATAAGGCATTCTTTCTTAGCCTCATCACGGCAGAATAGAACACTTAAACCGACCCTAAAATGCATTCACCTTCAAGCAGGAGAAACTGAAAAACCCAGCTGAACAAGTGTGGACATCATTGAAAAAAGAGCTGACCAGAAAAAGTCAATTGACAGAACATGTTCATTAGTATACTCAACACCATAATTGATCTGAAGAGGAAATGCACGGGCTGAAATTGTTTAATTCTTAATTTGGGCGTTTCGGGAAGGGAAAGGAGGGCAGAAAACTAGGGCAAACAAGTAAACCTTTCGAATAAGCTACATAAAAAGCAATGGATCGACTCCCGGAGAACAAAAATCGAAAATATCGATCCTGATAAATGCGGATGCAAACTCTCTCGCCTGGCGGACAAAAAATGGAAGAAACACCTGACACTGCCATTCATTTATCAAACATTCTGGATACGTTTTGGCTTTGTTCGAGCACTGTGAAGTCGGTTATCAATATTTCCATTCAACTCGAGTCCTCAAACAATGACTGAACGATAAAAATGCTGATTCTGATCAGATTGAGCTGATCTTTAATACGACTCCGTTAATACAAGATACTCCAGAGAGCTACCGTTAATTCAACTTCAAGAGAAAGCATCAATATTCAAAGGAGCCACGGACGGACTTTGCAAGTTGGCAACATTGGACTTCGTCTATTTAAATGCATGCAAACTAATCGATACGATATCAGAATCGCTGATTTATAACGTAATTAAAGGGAGGAAAACAGTGTTTTCAATTTGCGAGAAGGGCCAATAATCCTAATACTAGAGCTCTGAGATTATACTATAAGTAAGAGCATTTCCGCGTTCCTGGGAGGGAAAAGCAATTTTTTTGCACTGGCTGTTTCACGGCTGTTTCACGTTCTGTACATTGAATATACTCGGAAAAATTGAAATTTTATCATCAATGAGAATTTTAATTTCTCTCCTTTCAATTGAAAAAAAAACCCTTTTATTTGATTCGAAAACATATTATCCAACTCAAAATAGTTTCCTTTGGAATAGGAAAAGTTTTTCTTTTAATCGAAAAAATTGTTGATAAAAGTTCAAAACAAATAGGTATTTTTAACAATTTTTTTCGGTCTGACAATGAGCTAGGTCGGCCGATTTTTCGAACACAGACCTGTAGGGCACACATGATGCTTCACCTCATGGTGAGGATTAAATTTTGCAATGGGAACTACCATTTTTGACTCGTCTACAAAAGCATGTATCTGCACTGGAAAACTAATGGCACACAAGTTGCTTACAAGCGAGCCGAAAATAGTAGTTCCTTATTGCGAAATGTAGTCCAATTCATAATAGAGAGATACTACACCAGCTAATTGAACGATTAAAACAAACGGTTCCAGCCCGACTGAAAATGAAAACATGTTCCGAGTTAAAGGCACAGAGAGCGTATTATTCTCCGATCCCTGGAAGGCCCCTCTTCTAAAAATGGAAATAGATTTCCAGAGCCAAAGGGCGTTCGAATTAAAGGCCTGGTGCACCGGCCGCAACCATACTTATTTATGTGCGAGCACGCCCATTTCTGCAAACTTCCAATCGACAACTTTTCCCTGTGGACGAGAGAGGGGCGAGGAGGGAGGAGAGATGAGGTCCCTTGGCAGCATCCTCCGAGTTGAACATCGTCCGACAGAGTGCAGAATTCCTCCATAATCGATTTATTCTCGCGCCCACCGATTGAAAGAACGATTTACGGTTATGATAATCAAAGTAGTGGTGTTCCGTGGACTCTTTGAAATAAATGATACAGCCACGCCGAATAATATGTAGCGGCACTGCTACCAATAAGTGATAATGTTAAAATTACTTAGGTGGGTTTGTTGCTTGATGGTAAGAATAAAAGCACTGTCGGTTACACTGTTAGAAATTGGCTATTTACTCTGAGTTGAATTCGATAGAAAAAAGTCTTGAGTTGACAACGGAAAATGTAATGCGAGAGACGAGAGGGAGAAAAATGTTTAATATGAAAGTGCTGGACGAGTTGATATTAGTAGTAGACACTTTTTACGCGCTTTTTGTTCTGATGCGGAGATTTCAGGAATATTTGATGGTAAGAAAAATTGTCGCCTTGCGACTTCATATAGGGCGGCATTTCTCAAGCATGTGCATTTTAACAAAATTGAGTCATTCTGCCGTAACCTACCTAGCAATTGTTCAATATGTAAATCCTCTTTCACCGAGATGAGGGCTGGTTATACAAATTAAAATCTCTTGTACAAGCCAAACTTTTAACTCTTTTTGGGAAACTTTAGGGCTTGTATGATGCATTTTATAATCCAGACGACATATTCGGTTCATGTGAGACATTTCAGATCTATCTCGTCCGACAGTTAAAATTCAACAGGTGCCCAGAGCAAGGTTCTGCCTTCCCTCTAAAATTGCAGGAGTCACAATGGGGGAAAAGCCCAATTGTTAGGTCCCTAAAAAACACTTTGCGTTTACGCATCATGCGCTACAGCTGCTTCGCGATAACGAATTTGAAAAAAATCGAATGGGTGCGTGCGTTAACTTATTCAGGCACCACTATGGCCCAGCCTTCCCAATTTTTTGGCGCCATAGCCAGATTTTTAGGAACGTGTGGCGCACACTACCCGGGGAGGATGAATCGTCGCTACCCTGGCGAAAAAACTTGATTTCATTTCATTGTTGCCAAATTTCCCCCGCAAATTGTAATTTTACCCGGTTAGCTTCGAACATTTTTAACTGAAAATTTCACTAATATTTCCTCCGATCACATGCAAAAATCAGACCAATTTCGGGGAAAAAATTGCACAGGTACATTCTTGTAAAAATTCGAGTTGCTGGAGTCACTTTTGCAACCTTGGAATGAAGATACGCTCCTTCGTCATCGTCCGAGAAAAGACGAAATCCTTAACAGGAGGTAATCGAACTGGGCCGGAATGGTTTCCATTCATAAATAAGATCCATCAAATTTCAGACACCTGCAATTTGCGATACTTGCGAATACCTGATAGGAAAGAACGAGGAGATCGATAAAGCTACTCACTGGTCGAATAGATAAATACAGGAGCTAGTTGATTCGGTACTAAGTTTGCGCTTGTTGCGGGCCCAGACGGCCCGTTGTTTCTGTAACTGTTTCTCGACTTTTTTCGACTTGGAATGTTGCCTGAGGAGGGTTTCCCACTGGCCACTACTAGTACTAGTATCACTAAGACTCGCCTCGCTGGCGGCGGCCTCGCTCTTGGCGGAGCGGGCGTCGGCGTCACTTTGCTCCCCCCGATCACTGCACTCGAAATCCTCGAGGTTCCACGAGTCGGAATCGTCGTTGCCGCTCTCCCATCGGTCCTCCTCCGACAGCTCCGAGCCGCAGCTCGGCACCGACCGCAAGGACAAGGGACACGCACTCTCACTCGCTTCCAGGGACTCCGGCACCGCACTATCACAGTCACTCGCGTTGTGCAACTTTCCGTCCTGCAGGATCACCTGGTTCGTCGCGATGAGCTTCACTAGTTCCGTCACGAAGTCCCAGTGGGCTTTGGTCAAGGCTCCCGAGAGCTTGATCGACTCCAGCTTCAGCGGGATCCACCCGTCGTCGGAGCGGCACCACACTAGGGCCCCTGAGACCCCCATCGCGAGAGAGAACTGATCCACCTGCGCGAGAAACACGACCGTTCGCCGTCGACGAGAACACTCCCGCTTCGCTACCTGGACGATTCACCCCTGCTTTCCGTTCCAAACCGCGCACAATTGTAATATCCTTCGTGCGAATTTTTCAATCCTTCCGCACCAGTGACAAGTGAAGTTACGAGAGAGTATTCCGAGCGGACGAGCGCGGGCACGGGTGATTAGCGCGAGTATCTGAGCGCGACTGGCGGAGTCGGAACGAAGCGGCTTGGTCAGCGCGCGGTGCTGCGAGCCGAGTTCGTGGGGGGAGGCGACTCACTTTCCTTGATTCTTCTCACAATCGGCGTGCATTCCTCGGACGCGCCGAAACAACGGCTCCTCGCGTCGGCATGCAAATCCGCGATTCACAAATTTAACCGTGACGTCACTGAAGGGATTCTCCGTCAAATCGAGCAGGATCCGAACAATAGAGTCTATTACAATGCTACCGATTCGAGTAAATCGATATAAATCGCTTATCTCGGACTTAACACTGATAGCGTCTTCTGGGATTTTTCATCTCGGGGTATTTTTTGAGCGATTGGCGATTTCGACGAATTAAAACGAGCTCCGAGACCCGGGAAAATCTCCAAGTAAAAGTAATGTTCGTCAGGTATCCAAAATGTATTTATTTTCATGCGATGCCTAACAAGGTTGATAAGATGTCAATACCTTGAAAAACTGGATAAAAGCTGTTGAAAATTAAAAAAAAAAAAATAAATTTACTTTTTTCATGAGGTGGTTCCGCAGCACTTCCTATAGCGCTTCGGTGGTCGATCAATCAGTAAATTTAATGATTTTTTAATATACGCGTATCACGCTGGACATCAACTGTTTTGTCGCAAGATTTGACCGAAAAACAGGTTGAAATAACTCTGAAAGTTCACTTTGAGTGAATGCTGGAAATCTTTCCGGCTTTCAGTAAGCGCTAATTACTCCAAACTTATGCTTTTAAAGTTATTTCTGCGTCTTTCTCGGTCAAATCTTCGGTACAAACATTTGAAATGTACTACGACGTAAGTGAAGTTTGCGAATTTTTGACAGTGCGTCTCAAAATCAAGAAAATATCACTTGATCGATCAACTATCGGCTCGTTAGAACTTTAGAACTAAAACTTATAATTTTCTTGCCTAAATATAATATTTCATTAGGCATGATTTCTCGATCGAATCGTTATTTTCCATTCATAAATATTGCTACTGGCTTAATTCAGTCTAGTGGTGGCATTGATTTAAGGCTGGAAAAATTCTTCCTTCCCGGAGAGAAGTGGAAAAAAATTCGAAGCGAAGAGAGCGGTAAACAAAATTCCTGTTCAATACCGGAATATGATACACGCTTTATCAATTATTGAGATATTGATGAAGAATTCGGGAACGGATTTGACAGGAAAGTTATACCGGTTCGCGAGGTAATTACATTTAAGAGAGGAGGAAGAAACTAATTAAAAGTGGGCAGTGGCGTGGCGTGCTTAGCGATTTATCGATTCATCTGCCATTTAAACCTATGAAAAAAGATCGCTAGACAGGGTGTTCGCAACGAATACCTTAATAATCGATTCTTTACCATAGCTTCAAATGGGAAAATATCGATAGTCGCTCATTCACGCCTCGCCACTGAATGTGGGTCAAACACCTAAGAGGAAGATCTTCAAAGGCATCAGCGGCAAGGAAAATTCCGATGGGGAGTAAGGCGTTGGCTAAAAAAAAAAAATGATAATATAAAAAAAACAAGTGAAGTACTGAGTAAACGAGAGTAAATTGTAGGTGACAAGTCGTTTACTTAATCCCGTTCATAATCTCCTCATTCAAGTGAACGAAAAAAAGGTATTGCTCTTCAGTAATTAGAACACTGGTAAAGGCACCGCCCAAAAGCTAATTGCCAGACTCATTAACGCCAGGATTATCGATCAAAGCATTGAAATCATTCACTTTTGTTAAGATTTTTCTAGCTTCCTCCTAAACTAAACTTGCTAGCAAGAAGAAAAAAAAGGCGAAAGATCGTGTCGATTTTCTCGTAGATTTTTCTTGCATTTCCGGCTTTTCTTCGGATCCAAACCCGATTAAAAATTGAAAATAAAAATACTGAGATCACGAGCCAGTTCCAAAATTTCTCATTTTTCCCGAGCAGAGTTAGAAAAGTAAATTACCAACCCCACTTATTTTTCTAAACAAAAGCTGGCCTCGAAAATTTTTCCAACGTTGCATGGTCTTCCAGAACTTTCAGGTTATCAACCAGTGGCAAATTTTGCAAGTTGGCGACACTGTTTCTTCATCATTTAAATCCATCAAAAATATCGATTGTAGGTGAGGCAAGCTGCTCCACCAAGAATCGATTGTTTTACGTACATTTAAATGGAGGAAGAACAGCGATGCCAACTTTCAAGAATCGCCACTGTTCCCAACAGCTCGAATACATCTCACGAGTCGTTGTTCACGAGGCATGGAGGTCGTTGGAAATTTCTTCCAGTGAGTATCTTCCTGGAATACTGAGACAATTGCGCTCTCCTCCAAAGACAGTATTTTCTGGGGTTTTTTGTCCCCAACGGAAGAGAGCGCTTTTGGCCGACGACTGTACGAGGTACGAGATATGAGATCCTCCTCGGTCGAACGGCCTTGAACTAGAATCGCCGTTTTTTATGCCTTCACTTAGCAATTTGTCTCGATGCTCAGAAAATATGACGGGGAACCAGGAGACCGGATTTCCCCTGGCCGGCCCAATTATGCAATCGCTACGTGGAATTCGTTCGGCGAGAAATCTCCCCGAGCACGGAGGCTGTACATCTCCGTTTCTCAAAAGTAATTTACATAATTGTGACGAAAAAATGGGTACGATGTTTATTTATAGAGGCTTAAGCACAGGAGCGCGGCCAAAAAATCCTAAAATAGCTTTATTCAAACGTTCGATCAGGTCGTGAAGAAGAACGAAAGGGAGGAGGGGTAAAGTGCATGGCAGATGTCGCGAAAGGTTTGCATACTGCAACGAGAATCCTGATTGAAAGATTACGTCCGTCCGATTACGTGTCGTGGGGCCGTTAAAACATGCGCTTTCCTTCATCATCAGAAATGCAAGGTTACTTCTCTCAGCTTGCATTTTGACGCCGGCTATATACCGAACTAATTTTAATGTCAATCGTACAGCCGTTAGTTTTACCATTTAATGGAGGTAGGTGACAGAATTTTCAAAGCTCCACTTGTTTCTGTGTGACGAAACTAGAGAAAAAACTGGAGCAAGTCGAGAAAATCCAGCGACGGTATCTGAACTTTCGAGTGCGGTCGCAGCGCCCGATTTTCGAGAGTCAATCGTGTTTTGAAACAGCTTCGTTGCCCCGTAGGTGTTTTAGACATAATCGTCGCAGATTGATACATTTCACCGACGTACTGATGAGAAATAAAACGATATTTAATAATGCGACCGTCATTCGAGGTGTCATTAGAAAATACCGAATAAAGAGGGTATTTTTCGGTGTGATCAGAAAATGAGCCACGACCACGATCACACGATTTTATAACTAAGTAGGCACCTAAGTAAAATCTGACGCCTGGATTTTTCGATGCAAGATTTTTATCGCGGCACGAGAGAGCTTTGAATGTTCTGCCCTGATCAGAATGTTTCTCCACCCTTAACCCGGGTCTGAGAAAGTCTTCCAGTTCTAATTCCTCGAGTAAAAGAGAGGGAGGAGAAATTAAGAGAAGAAAAAAGAAAGAAAAGAAGAAAAAAAGAAGAGAAGGAGGAAGAGAGAACGTCGAGAGAGAGAGACGAAAATAGGTACCGTATCGAACCAAAATCAGTGGAGAAATAAAACCTGGTTTCAGAAGGATAAAATTAAAGCTGAGAGAGAAAGGAAGAAACTACACGCTTCGTTCTCAACATGACATACAAAAGACATGAGAAACAGTTACGCGGTGAATGATGCATCTAAAAAGCCTGGAGGCCATTCGGCAGAAGTGCAATGGGGGCAACAGAGCTGGTAAAACGGTATCTTTTGTTTCGAGTTAAGACCAAGACATACTCTGCTGGGAAATTTTTTTCGAAGAAACTTTGTGCAGGTAAAATTCGTTGTTGTTACAACGGAGCACGATCTTTGATTGCGTTCGAATAAAAATATTGTCTTCGAACAAAATAGCCGGTTAGGGGGCCAGTGAGGAAGCCTGCCCCCTCCTCTCTTGAAATAGGATCGTTTGTTCTCATCCCCCAAAAAATTTGAACTTCGAATAAAACGATAAATTTCTTTGCTACGCAGTGCAAAATTAGAAGAAAGTAGAAAAAAAAAAAACTTTAACATAATCGCCAGAATCCACAAAAAAGTGATTTGCGTACGTGCGTATATTGCGAGAAAAAATAGCGCAACCAATCAGTGATCTCAATGGTATATAACCACTGAGTTCGCAACGCGCTGCTTGGTTGAGTTCGCGATTTATCAGGGATGTCATACTTTTCTACACGTTCGCTAAAGTCTCCGAGGACATTGACTGTTATTGACGTGCTCCAGTTTGTGGGCTTCTCGCAATGCTCCAGGGCCTTTGGATCCCAAATGGACGGGTTAAATTTCCCAAAAAACCGTCGTTTCTCATGATTCCCCCCCCTCCCCCCACGAAAATTTTGACCGTAACCCCCCCCCCCCCAACGAAAATTTCGAGACTAAGCACTTATCACGTGAACTAATCACAGTCTTTCTATTTTGAAAGGATTGGGATGGCAATACTCTTCTGTAAACTCCATGGAATATAGCCAATAAAAACTGTAAAATGTATCGTTCGTGCGGACCAATTGAATAAAATCCGCGAAGACTAGACGGAGCTGCGCGAATTTCAATGTGCGCATGCGCAGCGCCCAGAGCAGGGAACTTATGAATGGAAGGAGCTCGATTTGCCGAAGATGAGAAGACGAGAGTGGCAGGCGCTGTAAGCCTCAATGAACTATAGAAGTTGAATGATGGTGACGTGAAGACCGTTGAAAGCGACGTTGCCAAAATATTCTCCGGAAACTCCTATCCTCGATTTCTTGGCTGGGAATGACGACGATCTTAGAAGTCGTCGGCCCTATTCCGCGACCATGTCAAGCTCATCTTGTTGCGGGTGAAGGAACTTCGGGTCTCCTGAAACCGGGCCAATCGCAAACGAGCCCTCGCTTGCCACATTCCGTCGAAAAAAACACCTTTTCAGTGCGGTAGCTCACTACCTCCACGCGAGGTGCCGATAACGGCCGAGAAAAAGGCAATTTTGTACGGCGACTTTTGGAGAAAAAAACGTACACTGGAAAGAAAAACACATTGGACACAGAGTCCAGACTCTTGAAAACATTGACAAGAAAAAATACTCATGATTCAATCGGATTTTTGCTTGAATCAAAACGGAATCCGCTTAAATTGAGAGGCTTGGTTCTTGATTTAAGCTAGATTCTGATTGAATCAAAAGTCCTTTTTCTTGTCGATGTTTAAGAGTCTAGACTCTAGATCCAATGTGTTTTTTTTTCTCAGTGTATGGTGCAGATAGGCAGTGGCGATCCTTGAAAGTTGGCAATACTGTTTTTAATCCATTTAAACGTGTGTAAAACAATCGATTCTGCACGAGGCAGCTAGCCTCGCCTAGAATCGATATTTTTAATGGATTTAAACGGAGGAAAACAGTGCTGCCAACTTGCAAAATTGCCTCTGCAGATGGTTAATTGCATTTATTTGAAGGATACCTACTAGTTACAACGACACACGTTACGTCGTGAATGAAAATTGGACCACATTTTGCAATTAGGAGCTACAATTTCGGGCTCAGTTTAGAAACAACGTAGGTAGGCGCCATTAGTTTTTCTATGGGCATAAGTGTTTTTACAGATGGAGCTAGAAGTTATAGTTCCGAATTGCAAAATATAGTCCAATTGCAACTTTATTGTGGAGCGATCATGGACGCTATTAGTGGCGACGTCATCACAGGAATTCTCCATAACATCGAATTGGATCCAAACAATAACATTGTCATGACCTCTTTCAATGCTACCAATGCGAATAAATCGATATATATCGCTTTTCTGTGACGTGGCACTAGCGTCTATAGAGATACGAGATGTACCGAAGTGTGAATTATTGGCGGGATCACTATTCAACATCCTGCACACCATCAGGAATTTTCGGCTGTTGTGTTGTTGCTCTGGGTTTGCGAATTCAAAAACTGCAGTTCAAAAATTTTGTTCTGCCATCCAGGGCTCAATGTCGTGAGTTTAAAATGCAACTTAACGCGTTTGCGCGCTCTCTTGCAGAAAAAAAAATGAACTTTAGCTCGCAGTCTGTTCACGGAATAAATAACACGCCATCGGCTCCGTTGTTTTAGAGAGATACTTGCAGAGAATACGGATTTGGTTGGTTTTTTGCACAATATTGGCATACCTTCATCTCTGATTAGGTCATACTGCGTTGGGAATGCGAATTCCAAACTGACCACTACCTTTTTTTTTACTTTCTTAGCCATGAGCATATTCTGCGCTGCGCTTTGAGTACCAGTGACATTTTGAGAAACAGTAATCCGGTTTTGGCTCTGCTAGTGGACGGGGGACTAGGCGGGGGAGAGGAGCTACTGACACTATCCAACGCTTTTGAGTTTGCAGGCTAACTAATCGATTACAAAGGTGCCACTGAGCTGTACAATATTATATTTTAAGCTCTGAGAAATACATTGTTTCCAGAATAAAGAAAAGTAACTCCATTCCAAAGGTGGGTTGTAAAATTGACTCTAACAATTCGATGTTTTACAGTAATTTACCTGTGCAATTTTTGTCCAAAATTTTCCTGATTTCAGCATGTGATCAGAACAAAAATCAGTGAAATTTTCAGTTAGAAATGCCGAAGATTCTCTTGGTAAAAATACAATTTGCGAGAGTATTTTGGCAATATTGAAATTTAGTTACGTTCTTTCGTGGGAGAAACGACGAACAGAAGGAACAAAGCAGGCAGGCTCCTCGCGGGCTGATCAAATGTTTTTTACATTAAAGGCGGAAAATGTGAAGATCTCTTCGCTGATGGGTAAAACGGAAAAAGCAACCACAAAGAAGAGGAAAACAAGTGTTCATAGGTGAATAGACGGATTGAGGTATCTCATCAATAGACGATGTTTCTCCATGACAAATCTAGTCCAAGCCTACGTTTTCCTCTGCTTTCATAAGTCAATTCCGGGGCCAGTCAAGGACGTAATTATGTTAGAAGGAACTACATGCAAATGATTTTGAAACGAAGGAACTATGAGGCATGCAAATCCTATCTGCAATAGTTCTAGTTTCTTTTAGCATAAATACGTCCAGATGCAATAACAAGGAGGCAGACGAGAAAAGTTAACATCGCCCGATAATTTCTATGATTTACGGCTCGGACACTATTCGAACGTGTGAGTAACGAAGTTGCCTACGCGAATAATTGAAGGCGCCTTCAGCGCAACCGAAAATTTCAGGATAAGAGCCATTCGGATCAGGATGGAAAGTTAATAGTTGAAGACCACAAATGGTGTTACGAAGCTTTCCTAGATCTTGGATGAGAGGGAAGAATTGAAAAACTCTCAACAGCGGTGGCGAGTGGGCTGTTCAGAACCTTTTCAAGCATACTTAGAAGGTTGATAGGTGCACCGGTACACTCAGTACTGAAAGATCTCCAAATCGATTCTCTTACGTTTTTCACCCCTCTTGACTAAAATAAATATGTCATGACTGTTTGACTGGTGAAAGCAGAACAATGCTGGCCAAAAGTTTGACTTATTGATGTGACGAGAGTAAAAATTCTTCCTCCATGCGTCTAGAGGGACAACCCCTGGTAAAAATTGGCAGTAGAATGTGTGTTCCAAAATACTATAGACCTAAAACAGGCTGTAAGATTTCCAATAGCTTCTGTAGCCGGCTGTATACGATTTCTTATAGCCTTCTATAGCCGATGGCGATTAAGCAACAGCCAGACGATAAAGTTTATACTATACGTTACTAATTACGGATACTAGGACTTTGTTAGTTTTTTGACTACCGCTCCCTTTTGTGCCGTAGTATCTTGATTCACTTTGCTAGGAAAGCTCCGTACTTTTGAAGGATGTCTGTCATTCTAAATATGTTGGAGCGCCTTCAATTTCTTACGATACTGTGCAATACCTCTGGTGTGAAATAGTTGCTTCAGACGCCGTGGCACGCTGCGGCGCGGCGCGGCGGACGGGCAGAGAGCGCGAATTGGCGCCTACAAACCTAACAAGGATACTTCACGCATTGCGCAATGCGTGAAGTATCCCTGTTAGGTTTGTAGGCGCCAGTGCGTCGCCGCTCCGCTTTGTGTTGGGCTCCAATATTTAACTCGCGGAGTCAGCGTTTATCAACTCATGATTTTGAAATGTTTGCACACTCTGTATGGACTATACTCATTTTAATCGATGAAAAACAAATCTGCTTTAAAGGAAAATATAATGTGTGTTTTGTAAATATTAAGGTAGTTCCGTATCAAACTTAAGTGATGATTTCCAAAGCATACGAATTTCTACACATTTCTTTTAACCTTTTATATCCATTAGCCAAAAAGTGTAAAGCCCGGCGATAGGAACTATAGCCCGACTGTATATTTTTTGATAGCTTCGTACAGCCCGGCTATATGATTTGCTCCGCTTTCTACAGTCAGCTATATGATTTTCAATAGCCTTCTTTAGTCGGCTATAGGAACTCCTATGGTATTTTGAAACGCAACTCCTATCGCCAATTTTTACCAGGGACAGGACACTTTTTTTGTCACGGACATTATACATTCGGACGTTTCAAAGTGTCGTAAAGGGGTACTTGTAGTAGAAAAGTAAAAATAATCCTCAACCCCTTGCGAGAGGGGTCCCGGGTCCACTCCCTTTCCTCGTTATAAATACAGATCCTACATTTGAAATGTCCGTGGCGCTATGTTACCTAGCATAGCTCTCTCTGAGGTTTAATTAAACGAACTTTCCAGGGCGGGGAAGGGACCACTCATACAAGATTTTCAGGATTTTTAAAACGTTAATGCTTTGAAGTATAAACATGCAATGTCCGTGACAAAAAAAAAATGCCCAATATAATATGCTAGAATCATGACAGAAATTAAAATATAAACGTGTCAAAAACGAGGATAAATATGAGATTGAATCGTACAATATACCGTGTAATCGAGCCAAAATTGAAGTTGCTTTTTTTTTCTAAAAGCTATCTTTTATTCACGCTGTGCTCTTCCCTCGCAGGTCGTTCTAATAATTCGTAGGAATTATGAAGAGGGGGCAAAGTTTTACGATAAATGCAAATGTCTTCATTTTTGAGGCGTTTCAGTTTATCAGTGTCCATTCGGAATCCCTTATCAACCGCAACCTTCACCAATTGTTCCGTAGACGGAAAATCGAGAAAAAAAGAAAAACCACGGTCACTTGGCATTGTTACATTGCTTCCTTGTTTTCCCTCATACTTTGAAATTGTACTATTGAGTGTGTACAAGTATATAGGATAACGACTAGACGCTCTGACCACTCGGTTTCTCCTCACAGACTGAGTTAGTTATTTCAATCAAACTCAGTCGCGCGCTTGGTTGTTTCCGCCCACGGAGTGCCCACGTCGAGTTTATCAAAATGAGATTTGATTTGCTTTTTTGGATTGCGGGAATTATTTTGTTTTTAACTTTACATGGAAGTTTCATCTTGTGTAACGAGAACGAAAACGAAAACGAAGACTTTGATTGTTTTAGGAACGGCGAGTGTTGTTTCGTCGACTGTGATTGCGATGTAGATGGTGGAGAATTGTGCGATATGGAAATTGGCGAGTGTGTGAATGGGATAGATTCGACGAAGAAAAGAGGATAATTGTAAGTGAAATAAAACTTTTTAATTTAATTAAGTGAGCGAAATGCTTAAAAAGTGCTTGAAGCAATCAGGTTTTCCTGACCCACGACCGATTTCCCTGATTTTACTGATGACATCGAATTTCCTGATATTTATATTCCCCGGTTCTTACGATTTTTACTGGCAGTAGACGCCCTGCAATAGCGTCATCCTTCTGACGTAAGGTAGTATCTTAATTTCTACGTGAGCCCTGTTTTACATATGAATCCATGCTTTCTGGAGCTCATGCGGAAATCGAGCTACGCCCTTACGTCACACAATGGATCGAGGCAATAAGAGAGGTCGGACATGAACTTTTTGACTAAAAACTGCAAATTTGATGTTTATTTCATCACATTTCAAATTTAAGGGGTGCTGCTAGAAGCAATTTTCACGAAGAAACCGATGAAACTACTTTCAGAACCTCAAAGTTCTGTATAAGCAGAGTTATAAGCGTCTAAAGTTTCCAAATTTTGTCCGACCTCTCCTATTGACCCGATCGGACTATGCGTCAGAGGAGCGATCATATGGATCTTCGGGGTGATTGCTACTGGAATGGGCGAAATTCGAATGATTCAGCTATGATATTTGTCAAAAATGACAAAGTTTCCTCACGACAGAGAAGGCGATTAAGACCAAGAACAAGAAGAAAAGGCCAGGGACCGCGGGGATTATAAGTCTGTGAAAAGCGGGGCCACTCGGGGTCAGGAGCTTACATCTAAAAATAGAAAGGATACGACGTAGATGCGGCGAGGACGTATTAAATTCAACTTTTTCTTGTTAATCTCCCATGGACGCGAATCCAATTCGTAATGATCAGCGCTTGCAGAAGTGCGAATGGCCCGACAAGAATCTATGGAATTAAACGTCGCACATGGTTGCATTGAACCCTTCACTGGAAAAAAAACACATTGGATCTAGAGTCCAGACTCTTAAAAACATCGACAAGAAAAAATACTTTTGATCCAATCGGATTTTTGCTTAAATCAAGAACCAAGCCTCTTAATTTGAGCGGATTTCCTTTTAATTCAAGCAAAAATCTGATTGAATCAAGAGAACTTTTTCTTGTCAATGTTTTCGAGAGTCTGGATTCTAGATCCGATTATATTGTTTTTTTTTTTTTTTTTTTTTTTTTTTTTTTTTTTTTTTTTCCCCAGTGTAAGACCGTCCCAAGACTATTTAATCTGACGGCGTGGATTTGACCAAACACCGGAAAAATAGGTCTCTTGGATCCAGAAAAATACTCCTGAAAAATTTGACAAGAAAAAATATTCTTGATTCAATCGGATTTTTGCTTAAATCAAAAGGAAATCCGCTTAAATTAAGGGGTTTGGCTCTCGATTCAAGCAAAAATCTGATTGGTTCAAGGGTATTTTTTCTTGTTAAAGTTTTAAGAGTCTGGAATCTAGATCCAAGATATTTTCTTCCAGAGAATGCTCAGTATCATATATGAAAATAATTTACTGAAAACCAGATAATAGATAATAGAAACGTCACTTGACTAAACTCAATAATTTTTTGCCCAAATTTTTGGAAAATCCTTTAGTTAACTGTTGGAAAAACTGAAAAAAGAGGAGATTCCTAACAATTTCAATTTTCATTGCCATGTGGTACTCTTCAGGATCAAAAATTAATAAAATACCTCGTTCCCGAAGATTACTCCTGATTGACGTTGAACCGAGCGACGTCAATTAAATCTTAGCGATGGAACGCCTGTTTGATATATTGAATGCGATCCATATGTCGGGAGTCGTTCTCAAAAATTAGGTTTGAAAGTACGAGTTTTGGCCAGGTCTTGGAGTCCAGTGGCACATTGTGCGTGGGGAGATTAGCATGATGCATTGGATTGCAACCGAACCGATTCCTAAGAGCAGACTCACTCACTCGGCCCACATACTTCCCTAATTGCCGTCTCGATTTTCTTTGTCACATACTTTAATCAGTCGAAGTTAAATCCAAACATGTTTGAGGTCTAGAATACAAGCATTCTAATGAAGCTCAAAACTCAACGAGAGATGGACTTGTGGGGTTTTAATTTCAGAAGCGCCACTGCCGCAATCTGTTCCTGTGTCTCCCAGTGTCAACCTTAAAAAAAAGGAGCTACTTAATCGAGCGAGCAGATTCTTGTCGAATACTTCCGCGTCTTTTTGTTGTACCAACTTATATCTTGTCTTAAGTTAGAGTGTCAATTCATCGCTCGGCTGACAAAAAGGCGTATCTACACTTTGAGATGAGCTCGGGAAAGCATTGAATTGTACGGACGACAGGGTTAACCGCGAAGAAAGTTACGTTCTTTTGTCAGGAGGGCGACGCATCGACGCACAGTGCGGCGTTCTCATGGACGACACGGACGAAAATCGTACCGACGATGAACAAAAGAAATTTGGGCCATTATGATATGAAGTTTACTGTGATTTTTCCCGCAAAACCTCAAAATAACCTCGGAGGATTCAAATTTGAGGGATGTGGGCTTCAGCGGTAGCCCTCATCCCGTGTATTTTTGGACATGGATTCTGATTTTGGTGTTCACAATGCTCTACAAATGGATTTTGACCTTAAAAAAAGATGACGGACTAGAAGATCAAAAATAACCGCATAAACAATGAAAAATTCCAATATAAGGTGTCCAGGCTGAGTTAACTTATCAAAGATAGTCGCAAAAAAACGCAAGATATTTTTAGAAGGATTGAAGTGAAATATCCGAGGATTAAGAAATTATTATTTGATAAGATCGAAGCGAAAAATTTTCAATAAAAAATGACGTCGTTTCCCCGTGTTTCTCGTACGGGATAGTCATTTTCGACCAACTTTCCGCCCATATTCAAGCCATCTTGGATCTAGTTTTGTGGGAAAAACTGATAATGAACCTTTTTTAGTCGGAAATATCCTTAAAACTACAGACAAATGTTCTAAATGTTTTATTTTTGTCCATCAAGGGCCGCACTGTGCGACGGTCGATCGAATTTTGGGCAATGTCCATTAGACAATCATTACTCTACACTCTACTCCTCTCCTTTTAGTTCACACTCGCTAGCTAGGATGTCTATTTCTTCAAAAGAAGAGTTGCCATTAAAATTGTCACGTAATCCAATCAACTTTTGTACGAAAGTCCTTCATAGTAGAAATAGTTCATTTATTAAACTTTTTCCAGTCTTTTCAACGCAAAAATTTTGTAGGACCCTACTCTGCGCTACGATATAAATCACTTATTTTGAGTTTTTGAGAGCTAAGGTTCCGGTCACATTACATGGTTGAAAATCTTCTGTGTAAGCTTGCTTCTCTGTCATATACACAAATTCTCATGATAAAGGGAATTACTTCTGAGGAAAAACAAATTTTCCTCCATGAAATCTTCTTTCTCTGACGGAAAACCTATTTCTAAAAATAGTCAGGCGAAGCGAGATCAATTTGGTTACCGGGGCGGGAGGCACGAGTCACGGAAGAAATAATTGAAGCACAGTATTTGCAGTCACACTCTCTTCCTAATTTTTCGCTCTCAATTACCAGCGACAGTTAAAACAAGAGCAAACGGCTAAGAATAGCGTTAAAACAAATGCAAACGGCTAAGAATAGAGTTATAACAAGAGCAAACGGCTAAGAATAGAGCATGAGGGCTCCCTTGAAGGATTGGCTCCTCACGCAATTAACGCTTTTTGCGGGGATTTTCCGAGTTTTTAAATCCTATTCTTGGAGATGGCTGTCCGCTATTCAGCTAATGAAAGCACTGTAAGGAACGGTTTTCATCCCGGAGCTTATTACACGCAAATTACGACTGCTAAATACGACCATTTCTTATACAGAGGTGTGTACGTACACGTGTGTCTTTTTGTTGCGTTTGCGCCGATTCAAGCGTTGCTTCTTTCATTTTTTTTATTTTTATTTTTGAAACTTTCATATTTGAAACCGAAAATTTTAAAATCATCGAGAACCTTGACTCTTGAAGGCCGCTCGCAGATATCGTCACGCGTGTTTAGGGAGGGAGGAGGGAACGTAAAAATTCACTAATGGACCCTTAAAGGGATGTTAAGAGGAGGAAAGGAATCCTGACGATTTGAGAATGGGGGTAAAAAAAGCCTAAAATCAATGAGCCACGAGACAAGATCTGAATTATTAATAAACTTCACTTGCTTTCTCATCAAACATTCAAGTACAAAACAGTGGCGTGGCGTGCTTTGCGATATATAGATTGATCTGCCATTTCATTATATGGAAAAGGATCGACAAACAGGGTGTTCGCAACGAACACCGTAAAAATCGATTCTTCACCACCGCTTCAAATGGGAAAATATCGATAATCGACCATTCACGCCTCGCCACTAGAAAACACAGATTTCACACAACGAGCAGTTCGGAAATCAACTTCTGAAGGAGACAAGTTAGACTACAAGTTCAAGTTTGTACAAGTACAAGTTCAGACTACAAGTTATACGAATGACGTCATTTGTAAAATGTTGTTTACAATTGTCAACCTTTCGATGCACAAAAATCACGGGGGAAGTTAACCGTTTGATTCACACCCTGCAGAGAAATTCCCCGTTTGGAATTCGAAACGATATGACATCAATATTTCACGAGAAAGCTCGCGTAGGTTTCTACAATAGTTCAACTTGGGACAATTGACCGATCACGTCTTGACGAGCTGGATTCGACACTCCGTCTATCGATGAGACAAATTCGGGGGCAGCAATTCGAAAACTCCGCGACGGAATTGATATGAGGACGACTTGACTGGGGTTCGGATTGATTGACGAGCCGCCAACGCGATGACTGCCGCGACACCCGCCGCCGGTCTCTTGTCATGATGCAGCCGATTCAAGATCACCGAACAAGGTCTCCGTTGCCACGATCCGCCAGACAAAAAGTCTGCAGTTGTGACCAGGGGAGAACTGGCCCAGGGGGCGATCGCCCCGCTGATCCTGCCAAGCGGGCCCCGAAGGAACCCCATCGGACCAGTTTTGACATACTTTTTCGTTACCCTGACGAAGAAACGTAAATACATTCCGAGGTTGCAAAATTGATGTAAAAAATGCAATTTTTTGCAATAATGTGCGTGTGTGATTTTTGTCAGCAGAAATCTGATTCTTGCATGAGATCAGAGAAAAAAATCGGTGAAATTTTCAGTTAGAAATGCACAAGATTCTCCTGGTAAAAATGGAGTTCGCGAGAAGGAATTTGTCAACATTGAAATGCAGTTACGTTTCTTCGTGAGGGATGTACAGACGAAGTGAGAGGCCACGTTTGGCACTTTTCACGAAATCCCACTGGGGTATCTTCGAGTCTATTTTAATTTTAAAAAATTAAAATTCCACCAAACCAACCAAACAACCAATATCACCATTGGGCCAATTTTTCAGAGTCTGATCAATTTTCAACATTTCAGAGATTCTGCAGGTGCCTTGACAGACCTGACCTCTTGGTGGACCGATTAAAAACTTGAATTGTTGCAACTAAACACCAAATAAATGTTGAATATTGCGTAGCATCCTAGTGCCCAAGGGTTGGATGGAACGACTCCTCACACGAAATATTCACCTGTACCGGAGTATTGTTTCTGAAGCGGGAAGCTTGAAAAAGCGCATATTTCTTACGCCGATTGTGAAGTTAAGAGTGTATTTCAGACTTTTCTGATCCGCTCATCGTGATTTTTGCGCCATTTTCTATACGAAACAGCTCTTCTTATTGATCGAGCTGAAGTTTTTAACAGTCCCATAGTAGCTGCAGATGAACTTCCTCGAGACTGACCTGAGCATTGTTTTCGAGGGGCTATAAATCAAAATTTAGTGGCTACCGACTAAGACTGGGCGCATAGATGGAATACCGATTGGGTTTTCCGTCCGACACACGGAAGCTTGCGTGGGGTAAGATTGGGACGCGGCAGAAATCGTCGCTTGGCTGACATAAGAGCATAACTACACATTGGGATGAGCCCGGAAAAGCATTGAGTTGTATGGAGGACAGGGTTCATTGCAGAGTGCAGTTACGCCCTTATGTCAGCCGAGCGACGAAACGTGACAAGGACCAAGCGTCACGCACCCGCACGCTAATCATCGGTCTAATCGCCGGCACCACGATAATGGGTCACTAAACCATGAACGAATTTTGACTTGCGAATATAGTTTTCTGAAGGAAAATGACGCGTAGAACACGATGCGCACATTAAAAACACGAACAAGCAACTCAATAACCGAGAAATGCGCAGTTCAAATCGCTCAACTTATACGCAAATTTAAAACGCCCCGGTTTCGCGCCGCGCCGAATGATGTCATCCGGCACCAATCAGAAGCGGGCACGGGTTTCCACGACTTCCGTCGAATGTCTATCTACTCTTCGTATATAAAAACAATATTAAAGTCGAAATTATATCTTTTGAATTCAAGACTTAAATCTCATTCATATGTTAGCTGTAATAAACGAGCAACAATTCCACATTGAAACACGTTTTATTTGAACAAACATGAGAGGCAAATGAGAAAAGATTGCGATATGACTACCGCAGTGCGTCAACACCGTCAGTTTCCCGCCATTCGGGTGCGTTTGAAATGTCTTGCAGTTTTTAGATTTTTCAAAAGCGGGTTTCTCCGCGATTTCGGCTCCATAAAAATGCGGAAAAATCACCACGTTATCTACTCACATTGTACTTTCAGAATAGTCAATAAAATAAACAAGGTTTAGTGACCCATTAGACGTAGCCTACGTTTTTGATCAGCGCTCAGCGTACTTGAACGGGAGGAGCCTGAGAATATTAATGATAATGGGCGCAAGCGCGGGCATTAACGCTACTCTGCCGTGCTAAGGAAAAACGCCGTATGAACCTTTAGGCGTTGCCAAATTTCCTTGGATAAAACACGAATTTCCTGGTAAATTAATGAATATTTTCCTTCCAATTTTTTAGATAATTTTTTTTCGCAATTTCACCTAAACTCCCTGAAAATTTCAAGGAAAAACATTCATATCTTTACTCAAAAGCAAACATTTTATCGAAGGAAATTTGGCAACTTTCGAATGTTCATTAGCGTTCTTCCTTACCACGGCAGACGCTACTCGGCCACGCGGGATGGCGCCCAATCAACGTCCACGTGACTCTAACGACGGAGATAACGTCGCGCCGTCGCGCCCCTTAGACGTAAGGGCGTATTTCAGTTTCCACGTGATCCCTGTTTTACATATGAGTCCTTGCTTTCTGGGGCTCATGCAGAAATCGAGACACACCCTTGCGCCAGAAGGGCCGTGCTGAGGAAGAACGCCGTATGGACATACGAACGTTGCCAAATTTCCTCTCAGAAAAGATTTAGTTTTGGGGAAGATTATCAGGGTGTATACTTAAACAAGCTGGTCGAGAAATCAGTGCTTTTACAGTATTTATCAATACATTGTCGAGAAATTCAGTAACTCCTCAGCGGGAAAATGCAGCACTTGTTCAGTGCCTCCAATTGACGAAATTCGAAAAACTTAAAAAACTTGAATTTCTCGCTCAAATTGCGACAAAGATAAAAAAAAAAAAATCTGGACCTTCTTCCGGAATTTCCGCACTTTTTCAGAACTTCGGACCGCTCTTAAAAAATCAGTACTATTTCCGGACTTGTAGACACCCTGATTATGAAAATTTGTCCTTGCAATTTTTAGATTTTTTAGATCAAATGACGAACAAAATCCGCTGTAAAATTGAAGGAGGAATATTCACGAATTTTCCCGAAAATTCATGATTTGTCGAAGGAGATTTGGCAACGCCTGAGGGCTCATACGGTGTTTTTCCTTAGCACGGCAAAGAAGGGCAATACTCCTGCAAACAGGGCCGGATTTACCAACTTGCCGCCCCCTTATCATTCGTTTTGAAACATCAATAAAAACCATTAAGTGAGCGTGCCAAAGGGAGAGGGGTGCATTAGACGCGCTTATTCTTGTTGGACACATTTTTTGCGAAAACCCTGTCAGCACTACTAGCAAAAGTTCACAAAACTTTGCGCAAAAGTTAAGTTCCGTATCTCTGTGTGGACAAGGCCTTCCATTTGAGGAAATGAAGAAATGATGAAAGAACAATCAAAAATGTGATTGAATAATTTTAACTTCCGCCGCTGCGCCGCGATGGGTTTGGCGCAATTTGTAAAGTATTCCTACAGTCTTGAAGGCGCTTTGCGTTTCACGCCGACCGCTGTTGACCGCACTGTGTTTGACACAATGCGTGAAGTATTCATGCAGTCTTGTAGGCGCTATGCGTTTCACGCTGAACGCACTGTGTTTGACGCAATGCGTGAAGTATTCATGGAGTCTTGTAGGCGCTGATATGTGTTACATGCCGACCGCCGCGCTCAGAGTTTCTCCTGTTCATCTCAAGTTCTCGCCATCATTGCTCTCTGCGCCGCGCCGTTCCAGGCCAAATTGCGTGTCTGGTTTCTCTCTTAACTCGGCTAATTAAAGGTGCTGTCTCTTGTATCACCGAAAGATGACAAAATTAGAAATTATTGTACTCTCAGGAAATGAGCGATTTTGTCACATTTCCTCGTTTGTAATTTTTTTCTGAATCCGATTTTTTTTTATACCTATATTTAAAAAAATTGCATAAATTTAGGGGGCAAATATCCGGCCCTGCCTGCAAAATCAGAATTTTGGAATACGGACAGGAGGACTAAATTTTACCTGATGTAAATTTCTTGGAGATACGTTCTTACAAAATAAACTTACCTAATAATAGTGCATATGATTTGATATGAGTTAGAAACTTACCTGAAACAGAGAAAAAGAAAATAATTAATGGACGAATCAAGTGGTAATCATCGTAAGTAATATTTTACGGAAGAACTCTGTCATTTTATGGAGCGGGATACTGTCATGCAATTGGGAGAAACGCCGTATGAGCATCGGTCGTTCAAACATTCAATCTCGAGAAAAGTTATGAACGTCTGGATGCATGTATGCTAACGGGAACTATGTTACACGCAAACCCTATGCATACATTTCCGTTTAGCATAAATACGTCCATCTGTCCTTAAAGTTTTCACGTGTAGTAGAACGTATTGCGAAGAATATTCCCAGAAATATGAAACCAAAAAAAAGCCACGAGTTTCCCTGAAAATTCTCATTTTATCGGAAGAAAGGCAACGACTGAAATTTGATACTGCATTTGTTTCTTTTAACCCATCAGAATAGTTGAGGGCTGAACAGTATAGCAAGAACGCCGTATGAGCAGTCAGGCGTTGCCAAATTTCCTTCGATAAAATACGATCTTCCTGGTTAACTTGTGAATTTTGATCTTCCAATTTTTCAAATGATGATGTTCGCAATTTTACCCGAAATTCCTGAAAATATCAAGGAAAAATATCCATAACTTCCCTTAACAATCAACGTTTTATGAAAGAAAATTTGGCAACTCTCGAATGTTCATACGGCGTTTTTCCTTAGCACGGCAGAGTAACGGTAGCCTGGGGAGCGCGTCAAGAACTTCCATATTATGAATTTTACGATTCCGATTACTTTGGAGTACCTACATTGTATTATCAGGTTCTCTCGTGATGACTTCCACTCGCATTTCACATCATACCTCACGTTTATTTCTTGCTTTCACTGACTGCGTTCGCTTGGAGAAGGCGTAAAACATGGACGTATACTTGGAAAAATGATTGAAAACTGGTCTCGGCGGATAATAAGGAGATCCGAATGAACGAAGTAGGCAAATATTGATTTTTTCCCAATGCTATCAGGTAATAATCATTGATGGAGATAAAATCTCATCTGCTTACGCCAAGAGAAGGAACAAGTTTAGATGCACCGGCCGACCTGTACCCGCACTTGTCCAGGGCAGATGCAATAGGGTTTAACGGCTACCATTGAATCGATAATCAGATGTGGCGTATGAGCAGGCAAGCTCAACAGCTAGTGTCACACGAACAAATCTAGTCGTCAAATGGACGAGGTCACATCCCATCAAAGACTGTGATTGGCTTATTCGATGACTTGGATCGATCACAGCATTGATACAGCCTCGATATATTGATAGCACGGTTTGATCGTGCAGTGACATTAGCTAACTTGGGGATTTCCTTCCAACGTCACGTGGGATTTCCGGTCGTTCCCTTTGAACTTCGGGGAAAACTCAAGCCAATACCACAAGCCGTAAAAATAAGTTCATCGGTGCCTTTTTCAGCCTACTTGTTGCAAAAGAAAAATACGGACACAACATGTTCTTCCTAACAAGAGCCGCACGGTAAGAAAGAGTAACCGACATTTTGTGTTAACATGGGAAGTAGAACACAAAGCAACCTAAACGCGTGGTTATAGTGTTTCTCTGGGTTAACGATTTACCAAATTTTTGGATAACAATAATCAAATCTTCGGGTTAAAAATTCGCGGCCTTATTGAAAATCATGCTTGAGGATTGGACCTAGATTGCGTTGGTGGTGCGTTCCAGTAGGGTGTCCGTTAAAATTTCATTTCGGATTCTCCTGATATATTCCTTTTCATCCCTCACATTTTAGATGGAATTTCCTGGTTTTGGACGAATAAAGAGACATTCGTCTGATTTAACGAAACATCGCTTTGGTTGAATTGAATCAAATTTTTCACTCGTGCATGCTTTAACTGCATGTAGTTGAGACACGCTTGACTCACTCGAAATTTCCTGATTCATGACCTATTTTCCTGAAGTTTTCCTGATGTCATCAAACTACCTGATATTTTCCGGTTTTTCTGACAGTAAACAGGGATACCCT
The DNA here is from genome assembly GCF_918797505.1 of Bemisia tabaci. Taxonomy (NCBI): domain Eukaryota; kingdom Metazoa; phylum Arthropoda; class Insecta; order Hemiptera; family Aleyrodidae; genus Bemisia; species Bemisia tabaci. Next base: position 77,666,501 of record NC_092793.1, read on the forward strand.
GTCCAATGCGCTAACCGCTCTTGAATCGCAACCCTTGCACCCCTCGACACTTTCATCATTCCCAGATGTCTCCAGAGAGTATGGAAGGTCTCGGAGCAATCTGCGGTCTTGGTCAGTGTCACCACCCTCGTGGAAGTCCACCTCGAGAAGACTCATGCGGCAGGAGGTGAGTTCGAGTGAAGTCCCGTCGTATCACCTCGAGTGAACGCCAGGGAAATGATGGGATTGCCGAAACTGTGCCTTTAATTGGCATCCCTCTGCCCGAGCTCACTCGAGGTGACGCGAGGTGACGCGTAGTGGACCCCGATCCACCCCTTGCCGCGCGAGGTTCATTTCCACTGCGGCAAAAATGTGGTTGCTCTAATCGGAAAAAAAGTAACTCGATGTAAGTAACCATGAACACGGAAATTTTTAACCGTCCAGAAACAGTTAGTTCCTTTTTGCGTAATGCAGTCGAGAAATGTGAGTGGAGAATCGGGCGAGTGCAATGCTCGGACATAAAGAGGTGCGCACCTTCTGGGGGTCGTCTCCTTTACTTGTTCTCCTCAGTGCTCGGCCATCCCGGGATCGGCGCGTCGATTAGCGACACCGGCGCGCGTGCCCATGTAACAAGTGGACATAAATAGACGCAGCGGCGGCGGCGATCTATTAATAGAAGCGATCCAATTAAACACGATGGCGGGCACGGCAGAACCGGTCGCTCGAACCGGTGACCGGCCGCGCCGCTAGAAAGTCGGGGTCAAGAGCTGCCGCCCGGGCTCCTCCCGCCCATCTCCGCCCCTCCCGCCCCCCGTCAACTTTCACTGCGACGGGGCACCGGCCCCCAGCCCCCGGCCATTCATCACCCCCCACCCCCTCCGTCCGTCTTGCCACTCGTCAACTCAGGATCGCTGTTGCCAAAGGCTTCCGGACGGAAATCCAACATGTGTACTGCCGTGCTAAGGAAAAACGTCGTATGAGCCTTCGGGCGTTGCCAAATTACATACACATGCGTACAAGTCGCTTTTACGGCGCGCCCGGGCGCTCTGCGACACCTGATCGCCATTCTTGTCTATCGACCCAGAGGTCATCTGGTAAATGGAATCTTGTAATTTCATTTTGAATGGCACCTATTCACGATTTTGCTGGACGTCCCCTACGTCTCCTCCTAGGAGGAACCCAATTTACTACATATTTACTTAGGCAATTTGTCATCCGCCATTTCCCAAATCACCTTTGACTGATCATGAGTTTTTTAAAATATTTTTCTTCCGATTTTTTGGAAAGTTTAGTTTTTAATTTCTCCTGGGAGAAGGCGCAGTGGACGCCGAATGAGAGGTTGGAGGGATGATGGGATTAAAGCAGAAATGTTAAAAAGCTCAATGCCCGAAGAGTTGTGGTTCGACAGGGGGTAATGGATGAAGGTTAGGTATCGTAGAGCGCCAGTGAGTGCTATAAAACGACTATTATGTATCTGAATGTGTGTGTTCGTAATTTGATCTAAAAAGTCCGAAAATTTCTAGGAAAAATAATCATTACTTTCTTCAACAATAAGTATCTTCTAAGAGGAAATTTGGCAACATTCGAATGCTCATACGGTGTTTGTCCTTAGCGAGTAAAAACTCCTTTTTTTTCTCTATTTTTTAAATCATCTGATTCTTTTGAGCCTTCTTAGAATATCTCGAAACTCATTTCAGAAAAATTAGGAAAACCACATTATTTTGGCAGGCTCCCGAGCGGACCATTAGACAAGGTGCAAATTTAACCATGATGATAAAGTTCAACTTTGTAAACGACACTCGGGTAGAATAAGAGGGTTCGAGGCAGCTTATGCTAACATCTCAGTTAACGAAGCAGATGTACCAATGCAATAAGGCGGTATAACCAATTATGTTGAAAACATCGCCTTGATACAACTATTCGTGCTCTATGGACACGCGTGTTGCGTGCAACAAAATGGAAGGCGCTCCGGTCACTCTACTCCAGACAGCAGTACACGCAGCAGCGTTGGGCGTCCCTTAACGAGTAATACGAGCAAGACGAGATTATCTAATAAAATTTTAGGCGATAGGGCAGGAAAGGATATTTTCACACAGTTTTCACATGACAAGTCATTATGTCCCACCGCCATACTGAGTCGTGACAGCGCGTGGCTGCTGCAAGCACTGCCTCACGGGCTAGGTAGAGCATCCGGAGCGCCTTCAATTTTCAGTATGCAACACGGATATTAATCGAGCACGAATAGTTGCATGAAGGCGTTATTGTCGAATTAATTGGCATGGCCTACGTTAAGATACCAATATATTTTCTAGTCAAAATTTCACGTAGAAGACACGATTTATACAAAGCAAATTACTACCTAATGTAAGTCCTAACCAAGATATAAACGTTTTTCGATGCATAAATTCAAACTTCCCGCTCATAATAAAAACAATCTACTTAAGGTAAATCACACACTAAATATTACCGTGACAGTCTCTGCGATATAACAACCTCAAATTCAACGTTTCGGCTCATCTATTGCAAGTTGTTTACCCTTTGAACGACACCTTGAGGGACGGGAACAGTACTGAATTGAAAAGCCTTCCAAAACCGTTGTTCGCTTTTTGAGTCAAGTAGACTCTTTTTTTTTTTGGTGAGTGGGAAATTCAAATTTTTCGACAGTATCCGATGCTAAAATAAAACCTTAATATCTTGAGTTAGAGTTAATATCAGTTATTTTCGTTGCACAAATCGTGTTCTACGCGAAATTTTGTCCAAATATGTGATCGTAAGCAGTTAAAGGGGCCTCTGTTCACGATGGAGTTCCAACTTCAGCGTAAAATTTTATCAGTCGCATTGACTGGCGAGTGTACATTTTCAGGAACCATCCAAATTTTCGAAGTGGGCTAAAATTATATTTTGCATGCAAGACGTATTGGCTATCATGCCACGTGAAATTTTGCGAGAGACGCAAACTGATTCTTGAAATATGTAAGAGGATCGCAGTTTCGAGCATTCGCGAGGGGTTGCGTCTGTGTTTTGCAGGCGCCTCGTTTGGCCAGTGCTTCTGGTATTTAGGTGTCAGAGCCACATTTTACGCGTACTTTGCGCATGGCACCCGGTGAAGTTGGATCACCGCGACAGGGAATTCAGAAGGAGTTCGGTTGGAATGAGAAATTGTTATGTATCATCAATCATCATGATCTTTCGGAACTAATTTCTCCGCGGCTTCGCATCTCGGCAAATTGCGAACTTGAAATTTCACGAAAGATGACTTGCACATGGACACCACTCTGTCAGTTTGCTCCAAGTTTGCCTTGAATCTGATCAATACCAGGGCTTGAATATTGTACTGAAGTCTCTTTTGACACGATTTGGTACGATTCTACGGACGAACCTGACGAGATTCGAGGTGAAAAAATAAAATGATGAATGATACAGCCTAATAAATTATCGTTCACTTGCCGCCCTTCATTTTTTAACGGCGTAACGAGGGCTTAAGATATACGATATTCCTGATAAGTTTACTTATATAATTTTGGTGGTATCAAAGTTGAAGGGAAAAATTTAGTGTAAAAATTGCACTGTCGCATGTTTCCAAGTCTCATCCGAAAAACCTGACATGTCCAACCACTTGTTTTGAACAAAAGGCAGTGTTTTTATGGCCTACGAAACTTGAAGTTTGCCTTAATGATTCGTTGGTTGCCTAGGAAAATTGCCGTTTGCTTACTACTTTCGCGAGACCTTACAAAAAGAATTTTGAGGAAGAAAAAATTGCCCTGCATTTCTCGAATCGATTGAGGTTTGATTGACAATAAGTTTTACTTGAGTTGGCAAAAAAAAAATAAAAAAAATAAAATAAAAGGTAGCGTATCCTTCTTTAGCCTTGTATACCCATTTTAATGTGTTTCAGATCCGTAAAAAGAGATAAATAAATAAACAGATATGACATGAAAATCTTTTTTACATTTATTGGCTATGTGCAGTTATTCTAAAAAAAATTTGTCCGTATTATTGTACCGTGCCTCTGAAGATAAGAGAGGAAATGCAGGATATCTTTCCGGTTTGATTGGGTGATCTGACAACCTAGTTGTGGACACGAAGCTTGCCAGGGGCTTGAAGACCCTTCCTCCTGCTAATTTGTCTACACCAATCGGTGATCCGGCTTAGGAACCGCCTACTTGAAGTTGTCTAATGGAGCAATAAATTACACACCTTATAACTTCGCAGATAATCCATGTTATGAGGAAAATCCAGCGTTTCTGCTTACTATCAATAAACATACCCTTCCTCAAGAAATACTTCTTTATTGCTTACTTAAAACTTTAAATATTTATACACGGCAAGAGGTGAAATTCCATGATAACTGTCATTTTGTCATCGATTGTAGGAATTCCCCCCCCCCCCCAAAAAAAAAGAGGAAAAAAACATGGAGACAGGTATCATCAATTATCGATGAAGCAAGAGACTCGCGTAGATTATGAATATATGAAACTGCTTTTTAAATATGTTGAAGGCAAAAGAGGTCAAAACAGACAAAATGCCTAGGCAATGGGTCAGGTTTTGGCGATTTTTAAAGTTGGGCAAGGTTAGAGCCCGGCCCTAACCTGTGAATTCAAATTATCCAGAACGATTTATATATGTATCAGATTGTTACGACTCGGCACTTGTAATGCACGTATTTGACTTATGTTTCGCATAAATGTACTCATTTTTGCGGAAGAACGCTCATTTATGAACATTCTCGGCCATCTAGGTGTGCATTGGAAGTGAAATTTTGTGTGTTAGAAGGCCAGCTTCCCTTTTGGGCCCTAAAGCACTCCATAAAGCGAGCTGTTCCTACTCTCATCGCTATACAGGTGTACTCTAATACAAACGTACTAGAGCTTTCCCGGTTTTTTTTTTTTTTTTTTTTTTGGTTTTTGTTTTAGTTTTTAGTGAGAGTAATGGCGAAAAAGTAGCTCGCTTTGACCTAAGAAAACCCCCCAAGTTTCAATCCAATGGCTTCATTTAGAGAGAAGAGGTGATGCACTAGGGTGGTGCGGGATTTTTCGTGCATCCGGTAAATGGATTGCATTTTGCAAAAAGGAACCAGGAACATTGCAATGTTGCTAAGATTGTGAAGCTTCGTCCATTGCAATATAACTATTGAAATTCTGAAAAAATATGAAATTTATATGATCATTTTTGTCCTAAATACAGTTTTTATCGAGAATAAAGAAACAGATTATGGATAATCAGGTTTTTCTTCCAAGACAAAATAAGCTGCACAATCACAGCAACATTGTAATGCTCTTGGTTCCTTTCTGCAAAAAGGAAATCCATATAAGAACAGTAAATAAAGTTTAGCAAAATAAAGATTAATACGAGAGTGGATGGTGGAGACACGCAGTCTCGGAACCTAAGCGGGATCTGGCGATCGGTGGGCATGAAAATCAGATCGATGTCCCGATGATGGAGGTCGGCTAGTTGACGTCGCACGTCGTGGTCGTGTGTGCGATGCAGTCTGTAGAAACGGGGTACGGCACTTGGCCGACTGGGTCACGTCGTTTACCGTCAACTTCCAAGTAACTCTCCTTCTTCTCCTCAATTAACTTGCTTCGGATCAATGTTATCGAGTCTTCCAAAGCTCAGATTTTTATTCGCTCACTCGATGGGCCAGTTGCGCTCGCCCAGGGGTGCAGAAAATGCTCGATCACGAAATGTGGAAATGCCCCCAAAAGTGTGGAAGGAGGGAACATTTTGAAGGGTCAAAATTCAAAAGCCAAAAATAAGAAGATACTTAAAGGTCATCTTTTTTACATTGGTGGGAAATTTTGTGGAGAGCCGATGAAAGAAATGTGGAAAGCCGATGAATAAAATGTGGAAAGCCGATGAAAAAAAATGTGGAAAGCCATTGGGCGGGCGCGTGAAAATGTGGAAGCTTGAAAAATTCTGCATCCCTGCACTGGTCACAGAATCGCGTTTTGTGCTTGATTCTTGTAGATTAGCTAAAATTAATATGATCCGTCCGAACAGCAACTTCCTGTGTTCAGTATCAACCAAGGTACCGCGCTTTGAAACATATGGTGCATGTAAGACATCATCCACCGCGTTGGTGACACCGACACCCTTGGGTTCTTCCACCTAAGTTTCATCAGTTCGGAAGGCATACATTTTCACTGGTTACTCAACGTCGAACTCGTATACTCTTGCATACTTTTTCTAAATCTCCGGAAATAATTTTATACTCATTACGAAATCTGCTCAGTCCGAATTTCATTCATGCCTTACTCTTATTTCATTAAATTATAATACACACTTAATTTTCTTGCCAGAGCCGTCCGGAATTCACAATACTTCGGCTATCGATTACCCATTGAGATGACACAGACTTAAAATTTTGCATAAGGAACTACTATATTTGTCTCGTTTAAGAAACATTGCTATTATAATTTCCCTATGTAGATAAGTGCTCAAATTGTAGTCCAGTTGTTTTTTCTTCTGCTGCGTTAAAGTCTCCAGGTCATCAATCATTTCATTTTTATCGATTACGTCAAGTTAAAACCAGGGACACAATAATACTATACACGGAGAAAAATGGAACAGCGTTGTGAACATGTTGCCGGCTGTGTCCGGTAAGAATGCGTTAGAGCACATCTAAGGTGGTGTGAACATCTGGGGATGGATGCGTTAAAGGCATGGGCCGAATTTTTTGCTCTGTCCCAACGACATGTGCGGAACTGTGCTGAACCCTTGGTACGCCCGACGAAAAAATTGCCGCAACCACTGTTTCGCCTCGGTCTAGCGCATGCGCATAGACGCCGGGGTGTGTACGTGCATTTCCGAACAGCGCCGCGGCACCAAGGTCGACAAAAATGCTGAGTAACGGTTTTGAGTTTGCGCGAATCTGGTGTCGTTTCTCGTTTGGTCGTTTCCAATCTCTTTATCTGTGTGTGTGCCTGCGGTTTGATTCGGAGTCGTATGAAAGTGTGTTTTTTGACCCACTGATTTTCCATCAACATAAATAATCTACTCGGGAGGAATAAAGTGAGCTTGAAAGATTCAAAGCTTTTGTGTGCGGTGTGGCAGCTGTGCCTATGATCTCTCCAAGTTTTATCGCGTTTCAGTTCAGCATTTTGTCTTGACCCAGTGAATTTTCAGTGAGTTCTTTCTTCTTTTCACACAAATTCTAATTAGTCTTCTACCCATTCATACATATATTTAATATTGTACATGCAATGTCTCAGCACATGTTATGTTGAAAGGTACGTTTTGCTTGCTCATTTAAACAAAATATACCTTCCAATCAAAGTTTGTGCTGTACTTTTATCTGCCTGATTCTGCATTCTTATTGTGTGAGATGAAAAATAGAATTTGGATATCTTAGTGCTTCCTCCTTTCGTGCCTTGTTCTACCGATAAGTTCCGCTGTGAAATATACTAGTTACTTGCATTGATAATTTGATACAAAGAAACAACTCATTTATTTTTTTGAATTGAGTCCTGATTATAAATGAAGCCTTTACACAATACCTGCTAAGCATAAATTTAAGCCGCTTTAAGCAGTTTCAGTTAAAAGTAGGTTCCTGTGTCTCATTACCTCATTTCAGTGAATAAGATTTAAAATGCGCATAACCTCAAATACTCAGTGACGGTTTTCGAGGTATCCTAATTCACAAGAATCAGTGATGTCTCCGTAAAGTGGAAATCATTACAATGGTTTGGTTTTGTGAAATGGAATTCCTGTCAAAAGATTTCAAATGCCCATGCCCTGAATAGTGTCTCAGTCCACAAGATTTCTCAACATATGACCTCATTAGGCCTGCATTATCCTGTTTCGGTGAGTTCCTTCATCTTTCATGTCTCCTTTCCAGTGATCTGCTTTTGCAGCATGCCTGTTTCTTCGACATTATCTTTTTTTTCACTTCTAGGTATCTAATTTTTTATCCCATTTCTCCTAGGTACTCGCTCCGTTCTATATTTTTGTTCCACTTTTCTATTTTTCCTCCGTGATTTTTCAATTTTTTTAAAATAAAATACCTAGTAGAAGTTAACAAGGTCCTTCAAATGTCAAAATTTTCATGTTGATGAGCATGTTTTCCTCCTCATTATAACTTGTAACATGTAACACCAAAAACATTAGAGGAGAAAAATAAAATGGTGAAGAAATTTTAAGATTTTTTAAAGATTTAAAATGTGCTCAGGTTTTTTCTTTTGTTTTTTTTTCATCCTCACTGTTAACAAAAGAATAGAACAAAGCAACCTCCCCCTCCTCAAGGGGTAAGGGCTGGGGGAGGGGGGTCGCCCCTCCCAATATAACGCCTCCGCCCCCTCCCCGCGCTGACCACAGGCAAAACTGTACGTAGGGGCATGAATTTCCGCATCTGGGTACATAGATTCCGCACCTGGGCGCATCCGCCGAAACTGTGCTAGGCACATCCGGATGGCTGCGCTCAAGTGCAAAAGAAATGTTGGAGCAAAATCGCCGTCCGGGACCATGTGCTGGAGTCCATCTTCTGGTACTCAGCGCGGTTCCATTTTTCTCCGTGTACGTATGATGAAATCTACGCATATGTATTGATAAGAGGAAAATCAAAATTTATGCAAATACATGGTATTATCACGAAAGCTGAGCAAAGTTCGGTCAATGGTCGTCCGGCGGCAAACAATAGATTGCGAAAATTGCAAACGGAACATTTTGAAGCGGGCGATAAGGTAAGGAAAACGGAAGGACGGAAGGGAATTGAACATCGTGACATCCGATTCCTCTTGCCTTGAGCTTTTATCTCTTTCTTGTAGTTGGTGCTATGGTTTCCGCTCCAATCCTTGACTTGGGCTCTTGACGGCATTTTATTTTTTCTTAAAAACAGTCATCGTGCAACCCACGCACAAGCTTGCCCGGTGCTTCGCCTCACGGTTGTCTGATAGGAGCATGTAAACATAAACTCGTCGCCCTCCTGACATCAGGACGTGACCACACTTCGCAGTGGACCCTGTGGTCCATTTGAGTCAATGTATTCCCGGGCTCATGTTTCAGTGCAGTTGCTCCCTTTTTTTAGGCCGGGCGATGAACTGTCCGTACGACTTCCGTTGTCTCTCCTTTTCGGACGACAAGGATGCCACGGAATTTAGAGAATTAGTTTCCCTGACACATTTTGGTAAAATTCTCCAACGGTTGAAGATGTGCCAGATGGATAAAGAGACATAATTTGAAATAGTTTTCAGGCAACAAGATTTGTTGTTCGAAACGCCAAACCATTCTGGAAAGCAAATAAAAGCGACTTAGCAATTTATCCCTGACACGATATAGTCGTTTTCTCTGACTTTTGCCCGGAAATGTCCATGTTTTCAGCATACAGCTTCATGACTTTTTCCGGACTTGATAACGATACCGATATTTTTTTAGACACATGCTCAACGATCTGTCCTTTGAAATTAAAAGAGTGCAAAATGATAGCCTGGCGACTGCAGAAAAAGGTACTTGGAATCGGAGCTTCTTTTTGTGAATATGTACAAAACTAATATTTATAAAATGACAAGCACGCCGAGGAAGAGGTTCTCTCGAAATTTTTTCCTCCTTAAATATAACGGCCTTTTTGTTTAGAAAAAAAATTTCCAAAATAATTCAGTGGTAATACCGCTTTTAAGGGTATAAGAAGGATATTCTGAGCGAGAGAAAATTTAAATGGTGTATTTCCTTCGGAAAATACACTAATAATTCAAAAGCGAAGTTTCATGGCTTTTTTCTAAGTTTTTGTGGTTGCGTAAAATTTCCTATCTTGTTTAGAAACTGCCATTGGGTTTAAAAATCAATACCTTGAAATTTATCGCTTGACAATGCACCTGTAACTCAAACATAATTTGTGTCGCAGTCTCGTGGTTGAGTAAGTTCACTGAGATGGGTGATCGTATCGGCGATTCTCTTGTGCTGCATAGTGAGTGGTATCATGGTGACTTGAAGGCGCCTTCTTTGTTACGATGCACGAAAAAAAACCTGCCACATCCAGTCTCAGCGTTCAACTGAGATTTCCGATATAAAAATTTTCATCGTCCAAAACAGTACTACAGTGTCACAACTCAGCAGTGTATTGAAACTGCGATTTTTCTTTTTAAGAGTTGAAAATAGCACAAAATATTTTTTTCAACATTCGCAACTGAACTTTAGACCTGCACGTGCGACTTACAAAGATGGCTTAAAGCTTAGGTTCAGAGGTTGGCTCACGGGTGCGCGGCTTACGATGGGGGGCAGAGGGTCGGCCAAAACGGTTTTCATAAAACTTGAATGGTCCCTGAGCCAGGAATCAGGGTCCGCACCAGAATTGCCAGAGAATTTGAAAAAAAAATCCCTGACATTTCCCTGATTTCCCTGCCACATTTTAGTCAACTTCCCTGACAATTGAAGGTATGATAGATGGTTAAGATGACATGATTTAGAAGTTTTCATTCGAAATTTGTTGTTCGAAACCTCAAACCCATTCCAGAACGCAAATAAAGGTGGTAATTTTACAAATTTTCCAAACATTTCCCGATTTTCCCTGAATTTTTGAAATTCCCTGACATTTCCCGGTTTTCCCGGTATTTCCTGACCGTGACAACCCTGTACAACGTTCGACTATAATGTAACATCGTCACCTTCCAGGCAAAGTATCACAAGCGCCATGCGACGTTTAAAAATTTCCGCCGCCATTTTATTTTTTTACTGAGAAATTGTTGGTTGAATCTGTTCGAAAATTTCACTAAATTTTAACGGCAGCACAAAGAAAATTCTGTGTAATTTTGGGACAGCTTCGTTGAACAATTTCTCTGTAAAAAAATATAATGGCGGCGGAAATTTTTAAACGTCGCATGGCGCTTGTGATACTTTGCCTGGAAAGTTCCTGACATTTCCCGGTTTTCCCGGTATTTTCTGACCGTGGCAACCCTGTACAACGTTCGACTATGATCTTACATATGAAGAGAATACAATTTCTGTGCGGATTTTGGGGTTTGTAGGTCGGAGGTGATGACTTTTTGAACTTGGAGGTCCGACTGACGGAGTGCGGGAGCATGATTTAAGGAGGAAACGGGCGGCGGGAGGTGGGGCCGATGGCGATGGTAAAAGGGTAAAACGACCGGAGTCAGATGCGAAGTCTGTCTGGGCCGAGTTGCAGCCATCACTAGCCGCGCCTAGTCCAAGTCGGCACGAGTCGGCCCGAGATCGGTCTAGCCAAAGTCTATCGCTCACGTCACACTTCACGTCCACGTCCGATCACGCGACGCATCTTCTCAGTCAACGAATTCGCTCCTTCCACCGTTGCAACACCTCGAGATGGGTCTGTTGCATATAGGAGATACTAGAATACCTATATTAAGAGAGTATGGCCACTGGGTCCCATGGAGAGGCTTAGGACCCAAAAATGGCGGTGCTTTGTTTTGGTTTTTGAGGATGGGAGGGGGGTCATTGCCAACTTTTGACGGTTATCACCAACCGCACTTGCTGCCAACCTTACTACATCCGAGATAATTTTTCTCAAAAATTGCACACGATTAGCCTTAAAAATATGTAAAAAAGTCGCAATAGTGCATTTGGGTAAAGTTCTCGTTACGATAAGCAAAGACAACTACATTTTGAATCATTTTGCATTACATTAACTTTATGGCGTCCGCCATTTTTGGGTCCTAAGGGCTCCATTCAGCCTAAGATGGCTGAGCCAATCAGAGGTGGTAACTCCAGTGGCCATACTCTCTCAATATAGGTACTCTAGGAGATACGGGCTCGTGTTCGCAGTCGATTCCTCTCTCTAAATGGTTTACATTGTGATCAGGGGGATCCATCATAAAAAGGACAATTTTTGCAACCCTTGAGTGAAGTCAGCAGTAAAACTTTGGAAGTGGATCCTTACGAGGGATTATAATGATTTGCCCTGCAAAACAAGGATTCCAGCAAACTGTTTTCAATCTCTCTCGTCGAATCGAGAAGAGAGGGTGTCATAAATTATTTAAAACGATTGGAATCCTACGCGGTAGAAATTTGCAACAGCGAGTTTCCTTTTTTTAATGTCTATCAGCTTTTCGCTAATTTAGACGCATTGTGGGCTAGATATGACCAAAATCCGGTTTCTAATCTAACAGACCTCGTATATAGCAAGTGGGTGGTTTTTATAGGAGGATTATAAGTAAACAAGTGGTTAGAAATGGAAACAAAATAATATGAACTATGCAAAACGATTATTCCGATTACGGAACTTGGCTGTTTTGAAAACGTGTGAGGTATCACGCCGCATTTGAAGGCGTTTTCAAATCAGCCAAGTTCCGTTATCGGAATAATCGTTTTGCATAGTTCATATTATTTTGTTTAGATTTCTAACCACTTGTTTAATTATAATCCTCCTATAAAAACCACCCATTTGCTAAATACACTTCTGGTTGAAGCGCACCTCAGCGCATTCATGACTGCAAAAATGTTACCGGAAATCGAAAAGGCCAGCGTGCATGAAGGCTATCTCCATTTCAATCTTCTGTCACATACTTACGGCGCGGCGCAATGATACAACTATTTGAACTCTCCGGAATGCGTGAGGTATCACGCCGCATTTGAAGGCGTTTCCAAAACAGCCTAATTCCGATACCTGGATTATAGTTTTGCATAGTTCATATTCTTTTGTTATATTCCGTGCCCCCCCCCCCCCCCTTTTTAGCGGCTCTGGTGCTTGCACTAGAGCTGCTATTCCGGACGGTCCCAGCTGGGGAGTATCAATGCAGCATGTTACATTGTAGAGACCGCGCGTTGGTTGATGGGAATCGGCGCCATTTTCGGCTATGTTCCTTGTCATGACTTTATTTTATTGCATACTGTTTTATTGTTAGTCAATGCTATGTTGTGTATTGTATTTTTGGAATCATGGTGATACAGTCAACAATTCAAAACTTGTTTGTGCTTTTATCTCGTGATGGAAAAAATGTACTTTACGTTCAAAATTTGAAAATTTGAATTTTAAAGTTTTCGCGGTTAAGGAAGCTTTAACCACTGGGTTGGAGCTTCCTAGTCATATTACTTGATATCAGCTGATAGCAAACAAAGGTTACCAGGGAAACCGTAAACGTCTAACAACTATCGTGGCCATTGGGGCGATTATTGAAATGATATCGACTGTATGTCGCGTCGTTAACAATAGTGTCACACGGTACTAGGAATATTTACTATTTAACGAACCTTATATTTCCCTGACTCAGTCCTAAATTATAGAAGTATGCGTTACTTTTCCAGCAATCCAAAAAAACAATTATACAAAAAACCAATACCTACACTTTCAGATATAAAAATGCAAATTTTTTGCAGCCTCGCTAAACGACTTATCAACCAGAGATTTTTTAGGAAGCGGACCTCCAAAGAGCTTTCAAAATTAAAAGTATACAACAAGTGATAATGCCATGTATTCGCCATATCAAAGCCCAATACACATTTATACACCGGCTACGTAAATCTGCTAAGTTACAAAACATGAATCGACAGTTGTCGGATTGTACATCAATGACAAAATGTGTCTAGGCCCTCATTCTTGACTACAACTACTGCCCCCAGAGCCGCTCTCCGACGCCAATGCGTTGGAGCTTCCTGCTTGTTTTTTAATCCTCGTAGAAAAACCATCCATTTGTAAATACAATTCTAGCTGAAGCGCACTTCAGCTATGCATTCACCAATGCAAAAATTTCAGAGGAAATCGACAAGCCCAGCGTGCATGGAGCCAGGGAGCCTGTCACCAAGAGGCTGGTGCAGGGTCTTCTTTCCTTGTCTCTGGGCTCGTTGCACAGTGGACCGAGCTACAATAAAAGAGGTCGGACTTGAATTTTCGGGTAAAATTTCAAATTTTGATGTTTTTACGTCACAAATTCAATTTCAGGGGTGTTTCTGAAAGTAAATTTCACGAAAAATCCAATAGAGCCACTTTTGAACTTTCTTGATTGATTTTCCAAAAATATAAGCTTTCATAGTTTCCAGATTCCGTCAAGACTTCTCCTATTGGCTCGTTCCAGGGTTCGTCGCGGGGATGCGGCTCCGAGAGGGTAGAGATGGAGGCCGTGCTCGTTTGAGGGTGCGATCCGACAACGGGTTGGGCCGGATGATGAATGAAAGAACCGGGAGGGTACGTCACAACTGAGTTGCGATGCTGAGCTTTTATGGCGGCGCGGGTCGGACTGGTTATTTACCGGTGAGTGCGCGGCGCGGCGCATTATAGTAATAGTCCAGGGAACGCATCCCGTCCTGCGTCCACCAATTTGATATTAAGTCAATCGCCACAGCCGTCTCGCCGCCGCTTTTTTCAGCGCTTCCGTTTGTCACTGTCACCGGTGACCGCTCTCCGTCAAGTTCCTCGCCACCCCCTCCTCCACCTCCTTACCCGTAACGCCACACCGCCCCGCCACAGACGTGCGCTACCTGCTCCACATAGTTTCTCTACCGGAAAAGCTCCTCCGTGGATACACCTTGTTGCATACTCACCGTAAAAGAAGAAAGCCGAACACACCGTTTTACATAGCATGTTCTGTTCTCGACTTGCCAGGGAGCGTAGCAATTTCACAGGGCGTCCATAGACGACATCGCGCGCTTTTCCGATTTTTTTAACCCTCCTCTACTCGCCAGTGGACTGGTTGCTGAAATTATTAGGCAAAGGGGTGGACAAAGTCGGGTCGAGGACATGCTCCGCTCTAGCGGACCGCAAGGGACTCTTCAGCGGGCTGATCGTTGAAACTGATGGACAAAGCTATAGACAAAGAAGACATAGGGAGCGTGGAGCAATCCTATTGGTTGAAATGGTTGGTTACTATAGACTAACGGAGAAAATTATGAACTGACTATAGGGTCTCTCGAATGTTGCCGTTAGTTAGTCTATTATCTGCCTTCTTTGTCCGTTGCAACTACCCACTTCCACCAATAGAATCCTACCATATAACTTTTGTCGTCTTTGTCTCTAGCTTAGTCCATCAATTTCAACAATCAGCTCGCTGCCCTTAACGGGAGGCCAGCCGCCTCTGACCCATTTTCCAGCCACCGTCCTGCCCTAACTTGAGTACCTACCTATAGGGGAGAGTATGGACAGGTCGAAATATGGAGCACTCAGGGCCCAGAAGGGCAGCCAACCAACTAATCAGAAAAACACTAGAAAACTGCCGCTGCTAATCTTCCGATTCCAATTTCAAATTAAGATGGCCGAGAATGTTCATAAAAGAGCGTCCTCACACAAAAATGAGTGAATTAATGCAAAAACTAAGTCAAATGCATGATTTCCAAACGACAGGTCGTATCGCAAAATTGGAGCTCCTACAGGTGTCAGATCGAGAGAAATGTTTTCTCTCCTGAGCAACTAGTCGGTGCAAAGGAGCGAAATGTTTTCTCTCCCGAGCAACTAGTTAGTGCTTAAGAGAGTAATGTATCCGTTCCTAAGCACAAACTACTTGCTCAGGAGAGAAAACATTTCTCTCGATCTGACACATGTAAGAGCTCCAATTTTAGGATACGACCCGTCGTTTGGAAAGCAAGAATTTGACTTAGTTTTTGCATGAATTTACTCATGTTTGCGGGCAGACGCTCATACTTCGCCATCTTGGTTGGATACTGGAATCTTAAAGGTCGACAGCAGAATTTTTCTGGTGTTTATCGTGTTGGACGGTTGGCTGCCCTGCTGGGCCCCGACAGCTCCATATTTCGAAATGTCCGTACTCTCCTCTTATAGGTACTCAAGTGAGGGCGGGACTGCGGCCGGAAGTCGGTCGGCGGCAGCCGGCCTCCCGTTAAGGGCTGAAGAGCCCCTTGCGGTCCGCTAGAGCGGAGCCTGTCCTGGACCCGAGTTCGGTGAATCCGTGGGCGGAAACTTCTCGGAATGATAACGGCGGCGGCGGCGGTGGCGTCGGCGGGCCGTCATGAGAAAGGAGATCAGGCATATTTCACCGGGGCGGATGAAGCGTGGCGCGATGCGGCGGATGACCGGAATACGCGAATCAAGACCGACGTCCGCCACGAAACGTGTGACGAGAGCACCGCACCGGACGAGTGCGTAAGTAACGCAACGCAACGCAACGGCATCCACGACGACAAGCCTCATCCGCTCTGTCTCCAGTCGTGTCCATGTGCTCCCGGATGACTCATCCGAGGAGGCATCCAGCCCTTAATTCCATCCTCCCGACGCACAATGATGGATCGAGCCAATGGGGGAGGTCGGACAAAATGTGGAAACTTTCTAAGCTTATAATTCCGTTAAATCAAAACTTTAAGATTTTAAAAATAGTTCCATTGGTTTCCTTTAGACTGCCTTATATAGAGTACCTAAAGTTCCTTTAGAGGTTAAGTGATTGAGCTCTTAGACCCCAAAAGGGTAGGCAATTTATGAATGCAAAATATCAAGAGTGATTTATAATCACAATTGTTGGGAACTGTCGTTGGTAAAGCACGTATTTGACTTGGTTTTTGCATGAACTTGCTCATTTTTGCGGAAGAATGCTTACTTCTGAAATTTTCTTGTCCATTTTCGTTTGATATTGGAGTCTATAGATTGACAGTGATATTTTTCGTTTCCAAAGGTTACCTACCCTTTTGGGCCCTAAGAGCTACATATTTTGAGTTGCCCATACTCTCCTAATAAAGGTACTCAAGTTTCCTGGTGAAATTTTCTTCTAATCACCAAAATTTAAAATGTGACGAATTTAGCAGCAAAATTTGCAGTTTTAGTCAAAAATTTCAAGTCCGACCTCTCTGACTGATTCGATCCACTAGGCGACGCCGCGTCGCACAATGCACTGAAAAAAAGTAACGGCCTCAAGAGCCGAAAGTTCCGGAAGCGGGAGTCGTAGCTTCGACTGCTCCGGGTGCTACCCCCGGAACGCGGACGTTATGTGTATATAGCCCGTTAGTACAGCTTTCGCGGCCGGAATTTTTTTTCAGCGTGGAAGAGGGCAATGAGAGAAAGCAGACAACAGGTGGAAACTTTAAAAGCGTAAACTCTATTGATGAAAAACGTTGAGGTTTTAAAAGTGATGTCATTGATTTTCTTAAAGAGGTTTCTTCAAGGAGCACCTTATACCATTGAATTGCGATGTAGTAGGCATAACAATTTTCAGTTTTAGTAAAAACAACTTATGTCTGACCTCCTCTGGAGACTCATTCCACTGTGCGCAGACGACGCCGGATGCGCTCTGCTCACACTCGTCACCGGAGACAGATCCAAAACGTCCATCAGCTTCCTTGAGAGGATTTTATTATGAAGCTTCGTAACGCAGCCCCGGACCTCCCTTTCATGATTGTGTAACACTTTACAGATCCCCCCTTCCCCTCCTCATCCCTGAGATCCAAAAAAGTTTGAGAAACTATTGAGTATATGGCTGAGAATTTGAGGTATTTTCAAAGATAATGTCAGTAAAAGCGTCATAGAAATGAGGATGATGCGTTTTGGATTGTGTGTCTGTTTTTACCGATAGAGAAGGTTACATGTTCTGGCACTGACCCCCTAACCTTGTCACGCACCGTGACGCAAACTCGTGCCCCCTCCCCCTTAAACTGTTACGTGATTTATGAACGGTCACGGTCAATGGCAAAGTGGAAGACCCCCGGACTGAAATTTTTTCCAAAAAAATGTCAATTTTCGTGATTTCTTTTTTTTATTTTACGAGAAAATCGACGGAGCAACTTATAAACCTGCACGTTTTGTAAAATTGAAGATATAAGCGTTTAAAATTTCCTTATCATACCCAACTTTTCCCACTGGCTAGTTACATTATGTGGCGATTTACAATAAATGGTTGAATAAAAGGAGGGTAAGTAGTTTAGACTTTTCGAGAAAAAGCTTTTGAAAGTTTCATTGGCCATGTTTGGAGCATAAAATTTTTCTCCGCATAAAATTAGAAAGAACTAAACCGCTTGCAACTTATTCTTTAAGGCACTAAGTACAGTTTTTACTGTTGAAAGCTTTAAATTCAATTGTTAGATCAAACTCATTAAAAATAGTTGTGGTGAAAATTTTCTTTCAGAAGAATCAAAGGTATCTTCTGCTCACGCGGACAGTCAAAGAAAAAGAAAAAAGTATTTTACAGTCAAGCTCAATCCTTAACGAATCACAATACGTTCCAGGCTGATTCAATTTTCTCTGTACTTTTTCGGGGCTACTTTTTAAGGACCACATAAAGGCAGAGAAAGCGAATTTTTGCAATTCCGTTTGTCCAGAGGGTATTATAAACCATTCAACACTAATCGCCTTTTAGTGGAAATTAACAACCATAATGAATGAATTCTCATGCATTGAAATTCTGCAAGGAATACAGTGAACACATACAAATTTTCTGAACTTGTGATCATCTCAGGATTTGTGTTAGAAAATATTGACACTTTTCCAAGACCATCATTTCTAATATCAAATGAGACGGGTTTGGTGACTGGATCGCAAGGGGCAATGTGCGCTTAATTTACACCTGGGATGGGATTGCTGCTGTGCTAAGGAAGAACGCCGTAAGAACATTCGAGACTTGCCAAATTTCCCCGAATAAAATATGAACTTAAGAAGAAAGTTGTGCATATTTCTAATTGGAATTTTCAGATATTTTAGATTAAACTGGGAATAAAATTGTCCGAAAAATTGGTGGAAAAATTTACAGAATTTTTCTGGTATATCATTTTTTATTGAAGGAAATATGGCAACGCCTGAATGCTCATACAGGTTTCTTCCTCAGCATGGCAGATTTGTCATCCAATGTATGGAGGTTTTGTTGACTGGGCATGCGCTGCTTTATTTTCTGGAATAGAATTAGCTTTTAGATTACAAAGTTTGTAGGAAGTTGAGAGGAAGGGGGAAAAGGGAGAAACATTAAAAAAGCGAAGGGGATCGGACGATTCCGGTCATAAAGCGATCAGCGCTGTCTGATCACCTCAACCGCCTCGTATTTTCAGCCTTAAGCCCGCGCACTTCCTGAAAAAATTTCATCTCAACTCTTGTGTGATCAGTGATTCTCAGCGTGATGTCCACGCAGAAATTTAGTTTAGCTTGCCGGGTCGACGCTTCACTACAAGCTAACGATGCCAAGAATTCATTCTGTGAGGTTTTTTCGGGACCCTTATGAAAATATACAAAAAAAAGAAATGTTCTCTCCGCAAATTTTGACCACTGTGCCGAAAAATTCGTCGAGCGGATGTAGAGAGAAAAATGTTTTTTTTTTAAAAAAAATCGAAGATCTCATAAGTTACTCTTCGGATTTTGAGGGGGAAAAAAAATTATTGCATTCTGTAGAAGCTGAAATTCTGTATTATTCTCTCTCTGTGCTCTGCAGCAATGTCGTTTGCCCTGGTCTTGAGAATTCTGTAACGCATTTTTCGAATATTTTCGAATAAGTTTCCCCAGCACTATGTTTCAGAGAGATAGAGCGTGAATGGTTTTTCGGGTAAACTCTGACAATTTCATTAAAATTCTTTTTTTTGAGAGGGGGGGGGCGACCAATAGGCTATATTTTTTCACAGGACAGTCCCGAGTAAAAATGTGTTCACGTGCTGCTTTTAGGTGAATCTCAAAATTTGCTAAACTGACAAATTCAATAACCCCTTAGGACCGACAGGAGGAATAACGTGGAATCAAAATTAATCATCTTTGAAAACTGCATGGACCATGGATTCGCACTTTCCAGTTTGGGAACCCTGACCGAGCGCAAACTGTACGGCCAATCGCTGAGATGCAGGTCCTTGGCAGGCCCCGCATGACTCCATTCACCTTCTGAACCAAACAGGTGCTGAAGAGGGGGGGAGGGTAATTTAAATTTGCAACAAGTGGCAGTGAACCTTGCGAACATTATCAATTTCTGGAATCTGCGCTCCAGCGATTGAGAAAACTCAAAACCGCAGAGAAACTCGAGCACAGTTCTGATTCTGAAGCTATTAGAGTATTTCAAATTCTTTGTATCTTCCTGAAATTTTTGCAGATTTTAGTTTCGAAACTAGATTTGGACGGTCATAATTTAAAGTTTTCGTCGGTCCTTTCTATGAAGCACAATATTTGCCTGATTCGGGTTTTCTCCGTTTTTTCATTTCTAGGGATTTTTTCACCATTATATATTTCGAACGCGCGAATTTAGGCGCCGTGTTGTTAAATTGGAATAATTTACAGTCGAAAACTGAAGAGAACAGTCCAAATTGATGAATTCGACTCATCTCCGATGCAGAAACATTCTTATTGTTGACGTTGTGGACGAAAAATGGGGTTAAAATCTGCGTTTCCGGACTTGGCTAGGTTTTAGAAAATGCGGTGAGGACTGGAATACACATCCATTAATCATAACCACGGAACTGATTCGTCTCGGAGCGAGAGAAGAATGAACCAGCCACCAGCGCCCCACGGAAAAACGTCATAAGTGCATCTAGACGTTGGAAATTCCTGCTCATGAAAAAATAATTATCTGAAAAACATAAGAACATTTTCTATGCATTTTTTAAGAGCATGTTACTCACAGTTTAATCTAGCGTTTCTGAGAAGTCCGGGAGGGAAAATGGTGTAACTTTTGGCGAAAATAAATATAATTTTAGAAGAAATTAGTCAAAGTTTCAACGTTTAAAGGGGGTTTTTGCTTAGTGGGTAGCAACCGCTGATGGAGCTTACAGTAGTTCTTCGCGGAATCCCCCGCGGCCAATCCCGATGCCGGGTCAGTGGCGTGGCGTGAATGATCCGTTATCGATCTTTCCCATTTGAAGCTATCGTGAAGAATCGATTATTCAGTGGTTCGTTCGGAACACTCTGTTAATCGATCCTTTTCCATAGGTTTAAACGGAAGATGAATCGATCTATTGCAAAGCACGCCAGGTGTCGGTGCGATGCCCGCGGGATGAAATGCTAACTAGGCATCGAGGAAGAACCGCGTTACTTTCCAATTTTCAATTCGTCAATATGCAGAAATCGCCGTTCTAACCTCATTCACCGGCTCCAACAAAGCTCGCAGATATTAACATATGTATAGCCGAGATTTCTAAGACAGCCTTCATCCTGCTCCCGAGCCCGAGCTTGAGCCTGCAATCCTGGGGAAAAACGCCGTATCCACATTGAAAGCTTGCCAAATTTCTTCAGTTTATTGTAAATTAGGGAGCTACACCCAGGATGTCTACTAAAACAGAGTGACCGAAAATCCGTACTTGTACAGTACTTTTTCAGTACATTCCCAAGAAATTCAGTACCACCTCGACAGAAATATTCAGTTTCCACACCAAATGTAATATTTGAATTGTCAACCCCATTCAGGAAAGCAAATAAAGGTGAATTAACAATTTTTCACTGACACTTTCGTCATTTTCCCTGGCTTTCCAAAATTCCCTGACATTTCCCGGTTTTCCCTGACCGTGGCAACCCTGATACAAGCATTTTACCAGTGGCCGGTCACGTGCGATGGAAAAGTGTGGCTTTTTCACAACTTGACAACATTGATCTGATTATGCGAGATAAGCACTGAATAGGTCTTTCAACTTTGCAAGGCAGCCGTAGGGCCCATAAGAGGGATGGCGCAGGCGCGGAATATGAGAGGTCAAGTAAAGCGAGTTACGCAAAATATCTCTGGTCTTGGTCGCGCCGAGCCGTTGATATCAAATTCAGGATTCTACTCCTAGATCATATTGTTCCGGTTACTGAATGCGTACCAAAGGGTGGTAAAGGGAGTTTCAACCCTCTTTCTTCCCCCTATCTCGCGACCAAAGGCATTGCCCGCGATTCGGGGACGAATTTAACATATCGGTGGCTAAAGGACGGTACCACATAACTGAAAATGTTGGCGAAAATAGTTAGCGACTTTGCCGTATTTTACGATATAAAATACGTAATTTGGTGTGTTTAGATTTTTCCAGTTCCGCATGGGAACGTTTTACTAACGTCTTGTGAAGTATAAAAATCTAGCAAATCAAAATTACAAAAATGGCGACGTTCTCTTTTCGTCGTGTAAAATCGTCAGCTTGCAGAAAGGCGGAATTGTTCCTTAGCCATCAATATACGAAAATAAATAAATTCTCCTCTAACGAGACAGATGGCTGCACGCGCACTTCTGATGAAATTTCGGATAGGTTTTTAATTGAATCGGCTCGTGCGAAAACCGCTAATGTCCATTTTTTTCAATTTTGAGATTTTTGGGTTAAAATACTCTCGGAGGTCAGACACACTCATTAATGTGGTGAAAATGTTTGTTCCTTGGGTTTGAACCCCTTTTCAGGGGGGGCCGTGGTCCGAATCATGCGAAAACCGCTAATGTCCATCCTCCGATATATGCCTCATAAAACAGTACAACACACCAAAAGAAAAAAGTGTCTCCTGGACGACATAAGGTGATCTTAATGTATTTTGAGGCGCTGAATCCGAATATGACCTCCGTTTTATTCCATCACCCTCCGATTTTCCGGAAAAACCGATTTTACTCGGAAAAGTGGCCATTTTTGGGCATTTTCGGTGTATTTCCTACTGTTATCCCCTGCAGAATGTAGGTAAAACTTTTCGTAGCTACGAGATTCACGTTTGCCGATGTCTTTTTGACTGACAAATCCGGAAATGACCTTAATTTTTCCCGTTCACCTCTCAGTTTTCCGGGAAAGCAACTTTTTCCCGGGAAAATGAGCAAATTCGACGTATATATGTCGTGCATGAAATTTATTTTTATAAATTTTCCTGGACCCGTGATAGTATGTTGCCTCTGTATTTTGAGCTGCTGAATCCGAATATGACCTCGGTTTCTTTCTATCACACTTCAGATTTCCGGTAAAGCCGATTTTTCCGAGCCTAAAATTGTGTATCGTAAAAGCTTCGCCGGACTCAAAGTGTGTTCGAAATTCATTTTAAAAATGTCTCCGATGTGTGATACATCGATTCCTTTGTGTATTGAACTGTTGAATTCAAAAATGATCTCAGATTTTTCCGATCACCCATCATTTTTCCGGAAAAGTCGCTTTTCCTAAGAAAACGCTCTTTTCGGGTATTTTTGCGGGATGATTTTCCTGCTCTGAGGAGTTTCAGAAATTTTCCGAGATCCTTTTTTGGTCTCTCTTGCTGTATTAAGAAGCACTGAACTCGAATTTGACCTTCACTCATCTTTGACAAGCCCCCGTTTTCGAGAAGGTCCGATTTTTCCGGACTCTTGGCCCGGTTTTTCCCGGCCAAAAGCTTTTCCGGACTGTTCCCTCTTCCAGGGAAATTCAAAACATTTTCCGCATGTGTGATACATCGTTTTACATGTAACGTGAGCTGAAAACCCCAAATATGACCTTAGAAATTCGATATCACCCACCGGAGAATTTCTGAAACTCCTCAGAGCAGGAAAATCATCCCGCAAAAATACCCGAAAAGAGCGTTTTCTTAGGAAAAGCGACTTTTCCGGAAAAATGATGGGTGATCGGAAAAATCTGAGATCATTTTTGAATTCAACAGTTCAATACACAAAGGAATCGATGTATCACACATCGGAGACATTTTTAAAATGAATTTCGAACACACTTTGAGTCCGGCGAAGCTTTTACGATACACAATTTTAGGCTCGGAAAAATCGGCTTTACCGGAAATCTGAAGTGTGATAGAAAGAAACCGAGGTCATATTCGGATTCAGCAGCTCAAAATACAGAGGCAATATACTATCACGGGTCCAGGAAAATTTATAAAAATAAATTTCATGCACGACATATATACGTCGAATTTGCTCATTTTCCCGGGAAAAAGTTGCTTTCCCGGAAAACTGAGAGGTGAACGGGAAAAATTAAGGTCATTTCCGGATTTGTCAGTCAAAAAGACATCGGCAAACGTGAATCTCGTAGCTACGAAAAGTTTTACCTACATTCTGCAGGGGATAACAGTAGGAAATACACCGAAAATGCCCAAAAATGGCCACTTTTCCGAGTAAAATCGGTTTTTCCGGAAAATCGGAGGGTGATGGAAAAAAACGGAGGTCATATTCGGATTCAGCGCCTCAAAATACGTTAGGATGACCTTATTTAGCCCGGTAGGCATACTTAAACATATGCGTTTTCGATGATTTAGAACCGACCATGCACGAATCATGCGAAAACCGCTAATGTCCAGTTTATTGCTGGTAGTCCCGTGATGAAACTTGCTTTAAGTGCCGCAATTGTCAAGAATTTTAGTTTTTCAACTTTATTTGAATGATAATCTACCGTTTTAATATCTTTAGAATGAATTTTGAAAGTATCAAACGGCTCCAAAACTCGGCGATTTTTACGAATCATGCGAAAACCGCTAATGTCCAGAGTCCTTTTTTTTTAATTACTCCATCCCAGACTGAAGAGGAGCTGGAAACTGTTAGGGATCCTTTTCTACAATCCACTCTTGTAATAATCAACTTCTGAACATTTTTTAATCCCGCATTTAAAAGGCTTCTACAGTTTTTTGCAGTTTACTCAAAATAAGAGAAAATGGACATTAGCGGTTTTCGCACGAGCCGATTCATTATGGTAAATAAAAAATCCTCTTAAAATCGAGGGGGAAAATATAAATGCTGGTGGACAGAGAAAAAACAACAAACTCACCCATACAGAGAACTGACAGAGACAAAAGTTAGGAACTTACCTGAAACAGAGGAAAAAGACACAATATTAAACAGTCAGATCAAATTCGGTTGAATAGAGTAATTCATTGCAACATTTGTGAATCAACTCAAGTAGGCCTGATTTTTTGTCAAGCGGGAAGTTCAAACAATCAAGGGCGAATAACTCTTATTACTTACTCGACTTACGTAAGCAAGTACAACTTGGAAACTGTTAACGCGTCCACCGTTTTCTCCACGAAATTTTATTGGAAAATTTTGTATATTGTACAGTGATTAATTCAGTTTCCTGTCAAATGGTATTTAACAGGTAGGGATTCTCTGCGCAAGACAACTGAACATTCTAACTTGCCAAAATGATCGAGTTAGGTTCCCATTCCCAATACTATTTGCAAATATTCCTCATTCCAACGTCTCTGGTGATAACCTGATATGCACAGCTGAGGGGACATCTATGGCAATCGAGGCCACTGCACTTGAGGAACCGCCGCACATTGGATCGAGACAATTAGAGAGGTCGGACATAAAATTTTTAACTAAAACTGCAAAGTTTGATGTTTATTTTGTCACATTTTAAATTTCAAGGGGTGCGTGAAACAGAAAATTTCATGAGGAAACCGATGGAACCTCTTCCAGAGCCTTACAGTTTTGTATGAACAGAGTTATAAGCGTTTAAAGTTTCCAAATTTTGTCCAACGTCTCCTATTGACTCGATCCAGTGTGCGCCGCAGCCATAAATCATCATTGCGAAGGGAAGGGATTTAGAGGGTCGCGGATCTGCGCGACGACCGGAGAAATTTCAGCTCATTACAGGGGAGGGAAGTGTGCGAAGAAATTTGACTTAAAATTTGTTATTTATGACGGTGAACTTGGAGCTGTTAATTTATTGAGGTCACGGGCATCATGTGCAGACTGTTCACGGTGCAAAACCAATGTGGAGAGCAATAAACATCAGTGGTGAGGTGTGCATGATCGATTATTATCGATATTTCCCCTTTTGAAGCTGTGGCAAAGGATCGATTATTAAAGTGTTCGTTGCGAAAACTCTGTTAATCGATCCTTTTCCATAGGTTTAAATGGCAGATCAATCGATATATCGCAAAGCACGCTACAGAACTGTCAAACATGTACGCATAACCGGTTTCTGCAATTTAGCAGAACACCCCCCGCTACGCCGCGCGCCACGGGATCGCGGCTCAGCAACGACCGTGTTGCCAAGCACAGCTGGAATCCATCGAAGAAGCGAGCGTTTCCGAGATTTAATTCGGAAATTTGGCAACCGTTCGATGTATGGTGTGATTGTACCCGCTGCCTCCCTCTCCAACCAGTGTCGCACACAACTGGACAGAAAACTAAATAATTTTATGAATGATTAATGTTGAATGGGTGCGGGTAGGCTGCTAGTTGCCACGTTAGGCGCGCTGGGAAAACGGAGCTTTATGGCAGCTTTGCGCGGTCAAAATTACGTTATGAGTGAACTAAAAGATTTCCCAAGGAATTCCTAAACAAGTTAAAAGACTCACACAAAGTTCTTAGATGCCACGAGAAATGCTATATAATGTTGGAACTATATCGTTACTCTGTAATAACCTCGAGTAGGTGTACTGTAATAATACTCTCAGCCATAAAGTAGGCACGCCATTACACATTTATGATATAGGTTCCAACATTTTGAGAGACTACGCCGCAAAACGAAAGAAAAAGACCGATCTACTGCACAAGTCGTGGGAGAAATCACCAGATGTGATAAAATGCAAGTACTTTCGGATATATTTTTGTAATCTCTCCAAATTCAAGGAATTGAAAATTTGAAAGCAACAATTCATGTGTTGTCAAGGACTTTTCGGGTCCTAAATATATTTGGCTCAGAGAATTTAAAAAAAAAACTTGAAGATTTCCACCTGTTTGAGCAGTTACTTCACTTTTTCAAAGGCTCGCTCATAAAATCAGGCTTTTCAAGGATTTCGTTCTTCGGTTTGATCGATGAAAACAGAAAAAAACACTCTGGAAATAAAGGATTCCATCACAAACATTAAGGTTTTATCATGACCAAAAACCATTCGCAGTAAAAATAAACTCTTCACCTAGGGTGAGAAGAGGACCACACAAACGCAGCAAGTTGCATAGAAACCAAGAATAGGAGGCTTTAACTAAACTTTCGTACGTAAAAGACTAAGTTTAACGATTGCATATTTTCACGTTTAAAACATTTGTTCTCGACTCTTTATTTTAAACAGGAGAAAATTTTCGACCATTTAAATTCACAACAATTTCTAACTTATTTTTTCCTAAAATGCAACTTAGTGCGTTTCTATTAAGCTAGGTTCAAATACAGCTTGTTTCAGAGAGAGAAAAAATTGTCCTGAACCTCCTGTAAACGACAAGACATTTTATTTCTTTTTTTTCTCTCTCATTTTTGTGTGTGTGAGGGTGTGTGTGTGTGTGTGCGTGTCGCACTAGGTGGTTTTAAAATTTCCAAGGAAGCCAAGGAAACACTATTCTATTAAAATAATGGATCTAGTTTGCTTCAAAGTCGATAGACTTAAAATATGTTTTTAAAAAGCTCGTATTAAAAAGTTCCGGGAAAGGGGCAGTTTGACAACATGGGGCGTCCAGGTACTGTACAACTTAAAGGGGGACAGATAGAGAATAAATAAGTGAGGCTGGCAAAGGCGGCGGATTGTTGGAAATAGGATCGGGGCGAGCCTGCGAGCGCGCAGTGCATGATACTCACAATCCAGTCAAAAATAAATAATCTCTTGCACTAAAAAAAGGAGCACTGCGAACCGAGGTACATCCGCGTGAGCCATTGCGACCGGTGCATTCGGATAAATCATTTTTAATGCACCGTCACTCGTTGAATCCTTCGGGCGACATGCGATAAAATTCTAAAAGCTCCACCAGCAACAATCAAAGCCTACGGTGAGGGATTTTTCAACTACAATTCCAACGTCCGCGAGTAGAAGTACTCGGGTGCCAAAAGACTTACTTACTTTTGAGATATCGGTGTCACTGCATAGATAAGTGTTTTGCGGACATTCGAACTCAAACTCGTCAATAATGTAAACGCGACCTGAAATTAGGACGGTTTCAGGTTTGCAAAAAAAATAAAAAAAAAAAAAAAAAAAATTAAAGTTTTAATCTACCTACTATGTTCAAAGAAGTGTCCGATTTACGGGGAACTTCCAAAAAGTAATGCTTCTCTATGTTCGTTGCCTGAAACCTGACTGGGCGATAATCTCTCAAGATTATAAGAATGACCGATGGAAACAAACATAAGCCGCTTATGGCTACCTTAAATCGTTTTAGATTACATTGGAGATGATTCACGCATTCGCGAGTCTCCGAGAATTAAGACGATGTTGAGCAATGATGGTAAAAATCGAATGAGCAACTATACGCGCTTGGGGGTAATCGTGTGGTATCACGCAAAATTGAAGGAGATTTTTGACGCGCGCTGTCGCTATACAGAACTTCGGTACAGGGACAGCGAACAAAAGCATCCATTGAGCTCTGTGATGAGAGAAGTAACAGAAATTGACTTTTTTCGTTTATGATTCAATCCTTTTTCCCTCATGACAGACCGTTACAAAAATGGCAGCTTTCATCGCTTCAGGATCGTAAGAACAATTACGATTGTTTTCGCTTTGCGTTGACAAGCAGCAAAAAATTATTAGATGGATTATCATGAAAGAACATTTTAGAGAAGGACTTTCACGCCTCCCCGACGCAAAAATTCGTGAAAATCCTTCTTCCTGCTCTATTTTGAATTTATTTTGCAATTCAAAGTGAAGAGAGCAGATTTTTCAAAATATTTTTCCGTAAATATGACTGGTAAATTTCCAGTTTTGATTATAAATTCCCGAAGACATTTCAGAATTATGCGGGGAAAGTCTGACCGCATTTTCAGTAGCTCGCATAGTAACATTTGAGGCAAACATTTCCTAAATTTCGACGATTTACCTAATTAAGAAAAGCAACACGTGCAGATGTTTTTGATGGAAGATTCGTATGACACTAATCACCACCGTCAAAATACTTAAAGCAAGCTTTCCAAACAGCGGCAGTTTATTTTTCATACCTGCAATGCCCTGATTTTTATGGCAGAATTCCATGCTTCGCAGGATTTTCGACAGCCTGCCGATATTTCACGTTCAAAGCACTTTTTCCTCGACATATTTGACAGGAGAAAATATACGACGAGTTGAATTTAAAACTAATGCCAACTGTTTTTTTTTTCCCAAAATGGACTTAATGCGTTTTTGTGAGACTCTGTCCACTTCCAAGGCGGAAAAGCCGACTGAATTTATTTTTCGCTCTTTATCTGCTGACGAAAAAATGGTATGGAATCGATCGACATGAATCCATCGACTAAAAGAAAAACGTGAATCCATCGACGCGATTCGATCGACACCGATTCGAACAATGATAAATGGTTAGAAAAGCGGTGTCGATTTGGTCGTTATGAATCGATAGAAAAACAAAATCGTGATCCGATCGACAGCGACACGGTTGACACCGATTCTATTGACAAAGTGTGATTGATTCACAGGTTTGTCCATCAATTCTCGGTTCTCGATCGAATAGCATCGATCAGTTCACGCTCTTGTTTTTCGATCGATCCATGTCAATCGAGTCGACTTGGGTTTTTAAATCAATTGTCGATCGATTCGCGTTTTTATTATTCGATCGATTGATGTCGATCGAATCCGTACCCTCCGCGTGAAACGCGGTGTTAAAAGGCAGCGAAGTTCCGAAAGCGAGAGTTCCGCTGCTTTAATTGCAATGACGGACGCATTTTGAATAAAAAAGAACTGTGTTCATTGTGCCATGAGTCCTCTCATACACTATCCTTATGGATCCAAAGGCTCATGTTATAATGAACCTGGATCCTTTTGACGATGAAGGAGCGGGAGCAGTCTGAGCAGGTTGTCGAATCCGCACTCCCTCGCTTTCCCCGGCGCCAATAATTTCGATGTGTCCACGTCGACCGTTGTCATTCGTCTCTCGTCGTCCATCTGGTACAGCGACCACCAGTCACCAGTCACCAGTCACCAGTCACCAGTCACCAGTCACCGGTGCGGTCGGTCGTCGGTTATCCCACGGACACGTAACCGCGCGACACGAGCTGTCCATGTTATTACGCGCACAATCCGCGCCAAGTTGCCGCTTCGACCCTTATTTACGTTACTTCGCTTATTTTGCTGCAAGACCAACGTCCCCCAAACAGACACAATTCCGGTCGAATTTCCGGGCAGAGACATACTCTGCCGTGATAGCGAAGAGAGCCGTATAGGTGCAAAATTTTCGAAATTGAGTTTTCTTCAAAATTCGTCTGAACTCTTTTAGATGAAATTACTGAGACAGCTAAAACAGCAAAATTCATCCTAATTTAATGAAAACAAGACGTATGAGAAAGCCGTAAGTGCACAAAAAATGACATAGTTTTTTTCAAGACAGCCGCAGGTGCATGAGAGCCAATGAAAACAGTGCTTTCCAGTATGGTGCCGCCCTCTTCTGCCAATTTCTAACCTGAAAATGTGTTTGTTGTGCGTCCAAAACGCAACCACGAAAGCATGCAGAAGATAGCACTTACGGCTGTCTTGCCTAACAATAACCTAGCATGAAAATGAAAAATACCCTTTTTATGCAATGGAAATAAAATCAGTCGATTTTTAATCATCCATACGATTTCTAGGAGTCTTCCGGACGATTAGTGGCAATTTGACAAAGAACGGAGGCTTCTTTCCATAAAATGTTCGTGTTAGAAGCTTCTGAGCCCGTTTTCTCAAAACTGAATTTTTGCACTTACGGCTCTCTTCGCTATCACGGCAGTACTGCCAAGCCGAGGAAGAACGCCGTATGAACTATCGGGCGTTGCCAAATTTCCTTCGACAAATCATGGAAAATTCGTGAATATTTCTCTTCCGATTTTTCGAAGGATTTCGTTCGTGCGTGGATCTAAAAAGTCTGGAAATTTCAAGGAAAAATATTCATAACATTCCTCAAGAACAAATATTTTTGGAGAGGAAATTTGCTCATACGACGTTTTTACTTACAATTAGCACGGCAGAATATATTTCAGAGACCCTGCACTAACAACTAACAACTAAGCGAGGCAAAAGTTATGTTTGAGAGTCAATGTTACTTTCCACCTGATAATGATTAACAAATAACTTTTTGAGTATTAAGTTCGCCAAATGATGACTGGTAAATGAACTGCATTTTGTAATTTGGAACTATAAATTCTGGCTCTTCTGGAAAAACACTTATGTGCATGGGGAAACTAATGGCACATACGTTGTTTTTAAACCGGGTTAGAATCTATAGGTCCAAATTGCAAAATGTAGTCCAAATGGACTGGGTTTTGCAATTAGGAACTACGCTTCCTGGCCCACTTTAGAAACCAAATATCTGCTATTGGTTTCCCTTTGCAGATAAGTACTTATATGTATGAGTCAGAAATTGTTGTTCCCAATCGTAAAATGTAGTCCAAATGTCGGTGTGCAGCACTTAGCTGGGCGAAAAAGTTTAAAAGGACGAGTTCAAACTTTAGCCGTAAGTTATCAAACCAAAGTTATTGAACAGTCCCTTCAGAGACGACAGGAGAGTCAAAAAACACGATTTTCAACAGTAAAAAAAAAAAAAAAAAAAAAAATATACCTTTTCATTCAACCATGAAAACAGTGCCTAGACATCAAAGGCCAAATAGGCTGCGCGCTTGCCGTGTCAGTCACAAAAATGTGGAAATTCGACGAAAATCTCGTTTCGAGATGGGGTGGCGCTAAACGTTCCGGGTTTAAATTCGGGCGACTTGGCAACGTCGGCGAAATGGATTATTAGCCGGCGTCGGAGTGATAAAAGAGTTATTAAAAAGTGAATAAGGCCCCGCGTCTGTCGGCGTTCCCCGGGGCGGACACCAGACAGCAGCGTCGGACGTCATCCTCATCGGTCATCGGACGTCGACGCGGATCTCTCCCGCGACTCGCCATCTTCTATTGGAATCCCGCACAGTGGATCCGGTCATTTAGAGGAGTCGAACATGACATTTTTGACGGAAACTGCAAATTTTGATGTTAATTCCGTCACATTTTAAACCAGTGGTCCCATTCCATATCCGTCAAAAGTTCCAGGATTCGGAGCGTTTTTGTTCCAATTTCTACCGCTCCATAGCCGTCAAAAGTTCCGGGATTCACTTTAGATTTTTTTCAAAAGTTCCGGAAAATGGATAAGATCCGGAAAATTTCGGGAAGTTCGAAAGTTCCGGGAAAAATTATGGAAAATCTCAAAAGTTCTGGAATTCGGAACTTGTTAGAACTTGTTCCGGGAAATAGGAGCAATGTTAAACTTCAAGGGGTACTTATGGAAGACGATTTTACGAGGAAACCAATGAAACCACTTTCAGAACCTCCAAGTTTTGTATAAACGGAGTTATACGCGTTTAAAGTTTCCAAATTTTATCCGACCTCTCCTATCGACTCGATCCACGGTGTGCCGTAAGAAAGGAACTGGCTGCTTCTGTCACTGTCAGTAAAAACGCCGCATCCACGTACAGACGTTGCCAAATTCATTGGAAAAAAAGTCTCTTGGCAGAGTGTCTACTGAGAATGGTCGCACAAAAATCGGTACTTTCCGAAGAAATTCAGTGTCTCTTCAATGTAAAAATTCGGTACTTTCTAAGTACCGTCACGTGATGAAATTCGAAAATTTTGAAAAATGCATGCGAATTGTGAAAAAAACGACGTTACCACGAAATTCAAGATCCACTGGTGGCCTGAAGAGTATCAACTGGCTACACATCTGTGATCTAGAGGATAAATACTGCACTAAGAATCTATGCAAAAGAGATTGCAAGTTTTCCGGGCTATCTTGAAAAACGCGTGTGACAGAAAGCGAAAAATCCCGAAAATTTTCGCGAAAAATTCCGTACTTACTCAGTACTTCCGGGCCGCCCTCAAAAAATCGGTGCTATTTCCACACTTCCCGGATTTTCTGGACCAGTAGACACCCCGAACTTGGGAGAATTTTATATCGGGGGCAATTCGGCAACGTCTGGAGGTTTACATACGTCGTTTTTTCTTCGCTGCCTTCCCCGTCGCGCGCCACCGCGTCCAAATCTACACCGCTCACCACTCGGTATTTTGACGACAATCAAATCTTACAGGTTCCAAAGGACATTAAGATACACAAGCGAAAAAAGTTTCAAAACGTCAGCTATACTTTAACCGGGGCGTACTCTCCAATTTCCGCCATATTCCGCGCGATCTCCATCACATATCATCAGATTTTTGGATGACATCAACGAATCGGATTATTTTATGCATACTTCCGAACGAAAATTCCCAGCAGAATTTACTAGGTTTTCTCTGTCAAGAATGACGAACTTCTTTCACTTTTTTGTCAGGGCCACAGCCCTTTATGACAACGTCTTTTCTGGTTAAAATGAAATCGCCTGAAAAATTAGTATCGCGCGACGCGTGAATTATCGATTATCAATATCCCCTGTTGAAGCTGTGGTAAAAAATCGATCATTAAGGCGTTCTTTACGAACACCCTGTCTTTTCCTATGGGTTTAAATGGTAGATCAATCGATAAATCGCAGAGCACGTTACGCCACACAGTGGACTGATTGTGAGTCAATAGAGGTCGGACAAAATTTAGAAATTCTGAACGCATAAAACTCCGTTTATACCAAAATTTGAGGTTCTAAAAGTGGTTTCATTGGTTTTTTCATGAAATTTTCTCCCAAAACCACCTTTTAAAATTTAAAATGTGACGAATTAAACATCAGAATTTGCAGTTTCAGTCAAAAATTTCATGTCCGACTTCTCAGATTAACTCGATCCACTGTGCGCCACTGAGAAGGGGGTGTGGTTTTGGAGTTCACTCTAACAGAGGGACCCTACAAATGTATGTTCAGAGAAATCCGACATGCACATGGAAACGTGTCACCGCAACGAGATGGAATGCTACGGTGTAAATAAAGTCTACTTTGTAGACTGCAAGCTATAATCTGGAGCAGAGAGAAATTATCATGATCGAGGCCCAATTAGCCAATCAAGCGCGACACTAAATATGCATATTTGTCAAATCAAGCCAACGATTTACATACCGTATGATACCGTGCGTTTGGTGCACATCGCTCACGGGCCGCGAGAGAAATCTCAGAAATCTTTTATCTTTCACGTCCGTATATCCTTCGGATGACGTTGCTAATTTCTATATTCTCAAAAAACATAGAAAGTGTCCTGCGGGCCGATTATTGAAGTTGATAGAAAAAGTTAAAGGAAATAAAAGAGATATAGAGGGATCTCATTGGTGGTTGCAATGGACAAAGGAGGTAGGTAATAGACTCAGTAACGGCAACCCTCGAGGGACCCGATAGTTAGCCCATCATTTTCTCCCTTAATATATAAGAACCACCCATTTGAACCAATGGGATAGCTCCATACTCTCTAGGTCTTCTTTGTCTATTTCCTTGTCTATAAATTTCAATAATCGGCCCGCTGGACATGGGAAGAAGAGTTTGTTGTGTATTTTGATGCCTAAGGTTCGAAAATTTTCCCTCAGTTTAACCCTATCGTCTTCAAGTCTTTTAATTCGAAGGTCTTTCTTAACTTCCCCAAAAACGACACCCTTCTCGACGGGTTTTTACTTCCATTGCGAGTTAGTCAGCATAGTTTCGGTGAGTGAGAAACTTTACGAGGTCTAATCCTCGAAGCATATTTTAGGACTGAACCTCATAAGGTATGCGTCTAAGCAAGCAGTATGGCGATTAAGCAACAGCCAGACGATAAAGTTTATGCTAAACGTTACTAATTACGTATACTAGGACTTAGTTAGTTTTTGGACTACCGCTCTCTTTTTGTACCGTAGTATATTGATTTATTTTGCGCGGAAAGCTCCGTACTTTTGAAGGATGCCTGTCATTCTTAATATGTTGGAGCGCCTTCAATTTATTATAATACTGTGCAATACCTCTGGTGTGAAATAGTTGCTTCAGACGCCGTGGCACGCTGCGGCGCGGCGGGCAGGCAGAGAGCGCGAAACGCGCATTCGCGCCTACAAACCTAACAGGGATACTTCACGCATTGCGCAATGCGTGAAGTATCCCTGTTAGGTTTGTAGGCGCCACTGTGTCGCCGCTCCGCTTTGTGTTAGGCTCTAATATTTAATCTCGCGGAGTCAGCGTTTTTCAACTCATGATTTTGAAATGTTTGCACACTCTGTATGGACTATTCTCATTTTAATTGATGAAAAAAAAAATATGTTTTAAAGGAAAATATAATGTGTGTTTCGTAAATATTAAGGTAGTTCCGTATCAAACTTAAGTAATGATTTCCAAAGCACACGATTTTCTACACAATTTCTTTTAGCCTTTAATAGCCAATGGCGATAAAGTGTAAAGCCCGGCGATAGGGACTATAGCCCGACTGGATACTTTTTTATAGCTTCGTATAGCCCGGCAATATGATTTGCTCCGCTTTCTACAGTCAGCTATATGATTTTCAATAGCCTTCTTTAGTCGGCTATAGGAACTCCTATGGTATTTTGAAACGCAGCTCTTATCGCCAATTTTTACCACGGCACATCAGGGTCGCCACGGAATTTAGAGGATGGAATTCCCTGACACATTTTGGTGAAATTCTCTGGCTATTGAAGATATGCCAGAGGGTGCAAGAGGCATAATTAGAAATAGTTTTCAGGCTTTGTTGTTCGAAACGTCAAACCTTTTCTAGAAAGCAAATGAAAGTTACTGAAGGATTTTTCCCTGGCATTTCCCGGTATTTCCTAACTGTGGCAACCCTGCACAATGACCCTGGGCGACCTGACCGAGAAGGCCAGGACGGACAAGCGTGGATGGTGGAACCTTTGAACTGCTCAAAATATCGACATTTGGATTCTTCGAGTTCCGACAGTTGGAGGCTGGGCCCGGACCCGGGTTACGCAACGCACGGTGCTTTGCAAAGTCGGCGATAGCTTTCCAAAGTTACGCATGGGTCCCAAGTTATAGGTTACGCCGAACGGAGCCCGGAACACGGTAGCGTGGCGTGAATAATCGATTATCGATAACTCGCCATTTGAAGCTATGGTAAAGAATCGATTACTAAGGTGTTCGCTGCGAACACCCTGATAATCGATCTTTTTCCATAAGTTTAAATGGCATAACAATCGATACATCGCAATTCACGCCACGCCACTGCCGGAGCATCGTCCTCAGAGCGGTGCGGCTGTTTAAGCCCCTCGCTCTTAATTACACCTCATTACACGCACTTAGCACGTAATTATTGTCCCTGCCGCGCGCCGCGCCCCAGCGCCAACCCGAGTCTTTCTCCGCAATCGTAACAACATTTCTTTACTACCGCTGCGACAATCAACTACTCCGCGAGTCACGCGTGGAAAACAAGTCAATCCCGAGGCCCAGAATCGCGGAAGGCATAATATTTCAGGAACTTTGCTAGTGAATACGGCCATAGAAAAATGTCTTATGATCAGAGACAAGAGGATTGCATTTTACAAAAAGGAACCAGAAGAATTGCAATGATGCTAAGATTGTGTATTTTCATCCTTTGCAATAGATTATTGAAACCATGAAAAAATATGAAATTTACATGGGAATTTTGTCTTAGATTTACAGTTTTTAGGGAGTAAAATAGAAATTGTTAGTGTTTCTTCCAAGACAAAAAAAGCTGCACAATCTTAGCAACATTGCAAAGCTCCTGGTTCCTTTTCGCAAAATGCAATCCAAGAGACCCTCCACTGGTATCTTGGCAATGGTGGAAGCTTTTACTTTCGGGACTTCAGCATTCTACTGTTGACTTACCTACGTGGTTGATGTTTAACAACGTGTTGGCAGTTTCGTTTTGTAAACAAGCCGAAGTTTGGGAAACTTGGTCGGCTCATGACGGCGGCACCCGAAGCTCATCCACCATGTGGGTAGGTCGACAGCCGAAATATGAGTGATGACTGTTGCTCCCTTATAATGGATCACTACACAAGGTACGAATTTAATCATTCCGATACATGTTTCTCAACCAAAATTTCGCGTAGAACACGATTCGCGCAACGAAAATCACTGAAACCAATTCCTAACGAAGATATTAACCTTTTCATTTCACATTGGTCACGAGGAATTTGAACTGCCCGCTCACAAGAAACTCAAAGCTCTACGTGAGTCAAATCGCGCACGACAACGGTCTCAGCAAGTTTCTTAATCGAGCAATATTCATTTCTCACCATGTGTTGATCGAACTATAGGCAATTTGCTATAGCTGAGCCTAAGCGTCAAGATTGAGGTTGCCAGATTTTTACATCGCGCAGAGACTGTCATGATAACGTTTAGCGCGCGATGTGAATCACGTAGAGCATTGAGTTTTCATGAGCGGGTGGTTTGAATTCACGCATCAAGAATCATTAAATATCGTTGTGAGGAGTTGATTTCGATAATTTTCATTGTGCGCATCGTGCTCTACGTGAAATTTTGGTTACGGAACATATATCAGAGTGCTGAAATTCGTACCTTGTCTAGTGGTCCATTGTCCCTAAGGAATTGTTGAATCCCCGAAAGTAAAAGCTTCCACCTGTCTCTAAGAGGTAAGTGGAGGGTCTCTTGTCTCTGGGTAGATTTAGATCCACAGAGAGACTTCAAAGTCGGAAAGTGTGGATTCTGCCTCAGTGATTGAGCTCCGCTTCGTGATGCGTGTCCGCACTTAAAATCTATTTTGAAATGAAGACGTCGCGTAGAAATTATCTGTCGATTGTGTGTCAACACAACACTAAAGAGCAAACGGCGGCATCAACTCACGGTGCACGAAGAAGATCTCAACCATAGTAGCCAGGTTTTGCTGAAAATCAGCATAATTCCCATAAGACTCACTACAAAAAATGTACTATCCGGCAACAATGAATTCCCGGCCCTGGCCTCGACGACACGAGAATCGGCCGCGAGGGTTAAGGCTATCACGATGCGCCTTTGTCACATGCTGCCGTGCTCAGGAAAAACGACGTATGCACATTTGAGAGTTGCCGAATTTCCCCGAATAACACAGGTTTTCTTGAAGTAGGCTGTGCATATTTTCCCCCGAAATTGTCACATATTTTGGATTAAGTTGCGTACAAAATTGTGTGTGAAATTTGGAGAAAAATCTTCACGATTCACGTGGTAAATCCGTTTTTTATCGAAGAAAATATGGCAACGCCTGATGGCACATACGGTGTTCCTCCTTAGCACGGCCGCATGAGTCGCATGACGCCCGGGCCCGGTACAGCCGAGTTGCGTTGGCAATCTGACAGGGAACCTAATTTAGGGCGCTTCAGCTTCGCCTTTTATTGTTTTCGAGTCACCATCGCGTTATATACTTTGCACGAGGTTCCGTCGTCACACGCCACCGACATCGCAATGAAAATTCAATGAGCTTATTTTTCAAGCCTTTTTTTCCTCACATTCTTAATTGCATAACAATGACTGAAGTACGAAACCACGTATCTCCGTCAGGGTGTCTACAAAAACAGGCTGCCCAATAATCAGTACTTTTGCAGTACATTCTCAAGAAATTCGGTACCTCCTCAACAAAAAAAATTCAGTACTTTTTCAGTACCTCCATTTGACGAAATTCGAAAGATTTTAATTTCTCGCTCAAATTGCGACAAAAATTAAACAAATTCAGGACCTTCTTGCGGAATTTCCGCACTTTTTCAGTACTTCCGGACCGCCCTTAAAAAATCAGCACAATTTCCGGACTTTCAGAAAATTCCAGACTTGTAGACACTGCTCCGTTTACGAAGTTATGAAGTTCCCACCATTCTTTGGTTTGTCGTCGGAAAACTAGCCTCCGCAATTCCTTGATTCGTTCTTCGTCGGCAGAATAGTATGTACGAATTTTAAGCTATAAAGCTGGCTTCTCTCTCTTCGAAACAGTAAAGTAGGGGCGGAAATTTTGAGACACCACGACGGGAATACGTTGTTTTGCACTTTAGCCGTCGACAAGCGATACGCGGATAACGCACACCGAAAAGCTTTTTAGGTTTTTTTTTTGCCTGAGTTAAAAGAAAGAGGGTCTGATTTAGCCTTGCGGGGAGGAGGGTGTCATGCCAAGCCTCACGTGAACCCCCAAATTTAACAGAAATAATATTTTCCAAAAAAATCAATGTTTTCTAGCTATTTTACAAGCTTTCTCAGTTTTTTAAGCAACAAGTAACAATGAAGCCAGAGTCAAAATGAGCTCAAGTGACCAGTATGAACGACACTCATGTCAGTTTCGATCAGTGTCCTACCCTAATGATGAGACCTTCCTCCAGTGAAAGTTTTGACTCGAGTTCAAAGCTCGTTTTGGCAAAACAGTATTGCAAAGTTTGCATGTTTTACTATGAAAAATGATAATATTTAAGTTTGTTCAATTACAAAAAACAACTTTAATTGATCTTTTTTATTTTTATTTTCTGGGGCCGAACACCAGTTGATGTTACTCGGAGATTAAGAATGTTGTTGACACCTAAAATCTAGCAATCAGTCGTAATAAAGCGTAGCAAAGTTTATACAAGGTGTCCCAGACGACCCGTGCCAGGCTCGGCTGCCGCCAAAGCAAGTTTATCGAGGCGGAAAACCCCCGTTTGAAGATCCAGACGTTGTCAAATTTCTCCTGACAAAACATCACTTCTGAGGAAAGCTAGGGATATATATTATTTCCTTGAAGTTTTCAGAATCATTATATTTCATGGTGCAAATATCATCTGAAAACTTCAAAATATTAGAGCTCTCAAGTTTTCCCGGAAATCCGAATTTAATTGGAGGGAATTTGGCAACGCTTGACTGTTCATACGACGTTTTCACATAACGATTTGGTATGGATATCCGAGCAGAGAGCAATGATATCAGTAACATAGCCTTGATACAACTATTCGTGCGCTATGGACGTCCGTGTTGTATTCTAAAAATTGAAGGCGCTCCGGACATTCTAGCCCATGAAGCAGTGCTTGCAGCGACACGTTGTCGCGACTCGGAGTGGCGATGAGATAAAATATCCTGATATGTGTAAATTGTGCAAAAATATCCTATCCTATCCTGTCCTTTTCCTTTAATTTTCATCCCAAAATTTCATCTTGCTACACCAACCGTACCGGCGCGACGGCATGCCCGTGCACTACTTCATAGACTAGAGTGACCGGAGCGCCTTCAATTTTTTTATAGGCAACACACGCGTTCATAGAGTACGAATAGTTGTATCAAGGCGTTATTATGAACATAATTGAAGGCGTTGCTTATGTTACTGGAATGAAAAGTCTCGCTACGTCTATATTCCCGAGTGCCATTTTTGCCAA
Source organism: Bemisia tabaci (assembly GCF_918797505.1). Classification (NCBI taxonomy): domain Eukaryota; kingdom Metazoa; phylum Arthropoda; class Insecta; order Hemiptera; family Aleyrodidae; genus Bemisia; species Bemisia tabaci. The sequence goes on from NC_092793.1 coordinate 77,706,283, forward strand.
TTTTCGACTTAAATTGCGAATTTTGATGCTGATTCTGTCTACAGTGAGAAAGTTGTTCTATTTTATATCCTATTAAATTTGGTCCCTCATCAGATTTGATCCATTTGTTTCATTTTTTTATTGGGGCTGCAGAAGGATGTTAGACGTTCAAAAATGACGAATTTTTGGTTCAGGGCCCCCTCCCACAGAGACACGCGGAGGGGAGATAGGGAAAGTGATCTCTGTTCACTCAAGTCATTGCGCAGGGGCGTAACATTGCAGAATTTAAATGTTTGCACCCTAACAAATCAAAAATTGCGATCACTTCGGGGGAGTTTAAATTTACTTAGCATGTACAGATAGATCTCTTTAAAAATATTAATGTTAGAAAAAAATTCAACTCAATTTGATGGTCCGTCCAAAAAAGGCGCCTCTCCTAAGGAATTTACCTCTATGGAAGCAAATGAGGCTCTCTTCGCCTCGACCGATTGCATTTTTGAAAAAAAAATTGATCGTGAGAAAATCTCGAGGGGAACACTCGCTTTAGCGTAAACGCGCCGTTGATAAACCCGGGCACCAAAACTGCGTCATTTTTTAACCGGATGAGGTGATTTGAACACACATGCGGGAGTACTAAAAGAACAGGTTTGTTCGGCAGAATGACACCAGCGCTAAATCAGCCAAGCATAACAAAAACAAACTCGGGTTCATTCTCTTTCGTCGCATACTTTTGCCTCGAATTGCGCATTGCATAATTTAGTTCAATGGAACAATACAACGAAACGACAACCGAGGTTGACGGTCTCATCAGTTGGAGTAATCCTGTTTAACTCCCACATTAGTGCGCTCAATGGTTCTGCTGTTGAATTTGACCTACGTCACATGAGACTATCTAGAAAGTCTCGGCTCAGCATGGATCTATATAGATAGTTAGGTGATTATGATATAATAAATAATAAATAATATATAATAAACTCACTCATGGATTGAAGAATGTAATTATCTAAGCCAATGCTGCATATATAAGCGTCATAAAGGACTTTTTTTCAACGGTTTGATTGAAAAAGCTCTTATACACTACATACTCGATCTCGTTTCAGCGTTTCTTGAAGTGCTTAAAAACTTATTGGAAACCACGTTCTCTTTTAATTTCTCTTCGAAGAAGGTATAACGACGAACACTTATCAAAAAAAAACCTGTACCTTCTTTTTGTACCATTTTTTCATCATCTTAATGAAAAAAAAATTGATACATTTTTCGTTGACTATACCCCTAGTAAGAGGACGGTCGTAAGACCAGAATTAAAGAAGCGATGCAAATAAAAATTGGCGTATTTCTACCAAACGGAACTATGTGCATTAAGACATGAGCCCTGAGACTCATAAGAATATATTTCTAACAGGGCTCACGTCATAATGCACATAGTTCCGTTTGGCAGAAATACTTCAAAATAATGTTGATAAAAAGTAAAAACTGGCGGATACGCCTTTTTCCTACTTCAGCTTTACGGGCATGGAATAGAATAGAGCAGAATGGAATAAAATAATAGTATAAAAGAAAAAGAATCATAGACTCCACGTTGCATCGCTCAGAAGGAATTTTGATGATTTAATGCTTCCATATCACCGCGTCGAAATCTCATTGCTTGGAAAGAACTGCATTCGCAGAAATGTGAATTGTTCTCAAAAATATGTATTAATTCGTTCTCTTGAAATTCGATAATCTCTAGGTTCATGATCACATGTGATAGGGAACATTTTTCTGTTACTATTATAGTCTAAAATTGCCAATTCCTGGTGCAAATGGCACTTTCATTCATGTCTAAATGACGCAGAACATATTTGATAAAAGCTCGTCCGCTCTTTCCTACACCGCGGAAATAAACTCCTGCATACTCCTCCGTGAAAAATATTACGTTACAACCCTTGTCTCCTATCCCATGGAAGGCTCGTGATTCCGCCATGGCGAATGAATTAGGAAAGCACAATGATGTGACGAGTATACAGAGGACGAATTCGATATTTCAGCACATAGGAATGAAAAGTAGCGGAAGTCCAAGTTCATCTCGTTACAATTGGCTCACGATTGATACCGATGTTTGATTTTCAAAGTTATTGCGCCAACTGTAAACACTGCGGTTGGCCTACTTATTGAAAAATAAAACATCAAAGATTTTCAAAAGTTGCGGCGGCGCACGATGGATCGAGTCAATAGGCGAAGTCCAGAGGCGTGGCGTGCTTTGCGATGTATCGATTGATCTGCCCTTTGAACCTATGGAAAAGGATCGATAGATAGGGTGTTCGCAACGAAAACCTTGATAATCGATTCTTTACCATAGCTTCAAATGGAGAGATATCGATAGTCGATCATTCACGCCACGCCACTGGCGAAGTCGGACATAATCTGGAAACTTTGAAAGCTTATATTTTCGAAAATATGAGATAAAAACGTTCATGAGTGATTCCATTGGTTTTTTTGTGAAATTTCCCTTCGACAACACCCCTTGAAATTGAATTTCTGACGTAATAAACCTGAAAATTTGAAATTTTAGCAAAAAATTTCATGTCCGACCTCTCCTATTAGCTCGTTCCACTGTGTGGCGATGTGTAATATCCGACTTCGGTCGTACATCCGTGCTAGGTATGAACGCCATAAGAGCATTCGAATGTTGCAAAATTTCCTCTCAGAAAATATTTATTTTTGAAGAAAGTAATGAATATTTTTCCTTGAAATTTTCACAATTTTTACCTCAAATTACGAGCGAAATCCTCTGAAAAATCGGAGGATGAATATGCACAAATTTTCCTAAAAATTCAAGTTATATCGAAGGGAATTTGGCAACATCCAATGGCTTTAGTGGCGTTCTTCCATGGCACGGGAGCGTACTTACTGCCGTGCTAAGGAAGAACGCCGTATGAACATTCGAAAGTTGCCAAATTTCCCTTAAGAAACTATGTATTTATGACGACATTTGTGCATATTTTTCCTTGAAATTTTCAGATATGCTAGATTAAATTGCATGTATACAAAATCGTCTGAAAATAATTTTTGCAATTTTCCCAATAAATTCGGTTTTCATGGGAGGAAACTTGGCAACGTCTGAAGGCTCATACGGCGTTCGTCCTTAGCACGGGAGCCCACGTTGGACAGAAAGGAACCAAGCCACATCAGCTATTGCCAAATTTAATGGGCAATTTAATTTTTTACATAAAAACGGTTATTTTTGTGCAAATTTCGGTGAAAATTCTCCATGGTACGAAGCAAATTTCTTAAAATTTTCAAAGAAGCCCAAACAAACGTTCCCTCGTAAAAAATTTAATCGCCCAGTTAAACTTGGCAATAGCTGATGTGGCTTGGTTCCTTTCTGTTAAACTCGGTACAGATATCAGATCTACTCGATGCACGAAATCTATGAGGATGCAAGCGCACGGTGCAGGCATGGCAACGGAGTAAAACCAATGAGGTGGAACAGGTTAGGTATCTTTCAATACTTCGCACTCGCTCATTTCACTTTCCCACTTATTTAATTGCCACCACCGCACCGCCACGCCGAGTTCCATTTCAAACGAATCGCGAAATTCCACCGTGCACGTTTTCATTGTTTTATCAATGCACCGTGCCCGCGCCCTCTCCGCCCCCGAGCGCCCCGGGTAAGAGGCATTCGCCCCCCCCCCCTCCTCCTCCTGATTAGAATAACAGCGTCTTAATTACTGGGCAGTTCATGCGAATCTTATGGTGTTGTCTTGATACGGCACCCGACCAAACACATTGCGTAACGTCCAACGCAAAGGCAGCGTGTACGTATAATGTTCAGAAAAATGCGGTGGCGAATGATGTAAGGTCATAAGGTGCCTTGGCTTCCGGGTTGGATTGTAGGGTGCTCGAAAACGCAGATTTTCCTTAGGCACCATTCTGCCTGCTGAGGAAAAATTCCGTATGAACCTTTGAGAGTTGCCAAATTTACTTCGATAAAATGTTTAATTTTGAGGAAAGTTATGAATATTTTTCCTATAAATTTTCAGAATCTTTCGGTGAAATTGCGAACAAAGTTATCTGAAAAATTTGGAGGATAATATTCATAACTTTACCAGGAAATTTGCGTGTTATCAGAGGAAATTTGGCAACGCCTGAAGGTTCTTACGGCGTTTTTCCTTAGCATGGCAGCATTCTCCTCAGAAAGCCTGTGTTTCTCCAGGTGCCTTGCCCTACAGGGTACTCAGTCTGTTACAATACACGTAACGATATTACTTCTTTTCGTATTGTCCCGGATAATAATTTATCGCGCAACTGTTGGTTTTCATTCGTATCATCTGCGATCTTCGCTTACTCGCGATAGGATTCGATTGAAACCGTCACGGATCAGGATTGAAATAGAATTTTGAGAGTGAGATGTCGTGACGTCATCTTTTCCCTGACAAATTTTAATAGAATTCCCTAACGTTTGACGATAGGTATGGGAGATAGTTAAAAAGCACCCCTTCCAAACTCGAACACGCAACAACAGTTGTTCGAGGCATCGAACACATCCCAGGAAGCAAATAGGGTAACTTAGAAATTATTCCCTAACAGCTTCCGATTTCCACTGGATTATAAAAATTGCCTGACATTTCCCGGTTTTTCCTGACTAACAACTATAGCAGAGACTCGATATTTTCCGGTGTATCTTTTTTGTTTATGACTCCCGTTGATTTCTCATCATTTTATTCGACTTTTTACCACGAAAAGTGGTAAAAAATAAGCTCGATGTTCTCATTAAACTTTTCTAATCCGCAGAATTTCAAGCAGACATTTATCAGTTAATTCTGCTAGGGAATAAAACATAGCCGATTTTGAAACCCGGCGATGAAACTGCAAACACGTGTTTTGGTAGTTACAACATTCACCATCCGGCACGGTCTTTGATTGAGGGAATTTCTGAAGGCCACTATTGCTACTTCACCTACTTTGAGCTGCCGCGTACTTATAAATCTGAAAATTCCAATGCATAATGCCAACATTGCACTTCCCCCAATAGTAACACCGTGGACTTTAAACTTACAGACCACGTTTCAATGTTTATTTTATTACCAACTAAATACTCAGTAATTAACTAAATACTAAACTAGATAATTGTATTTACTTCATGGTCTTAAGCAAAAAAGTCCAAGGGGAGATTTAGAGTTAATGCATACTCCATCAGAGAGTTAGGTTTAGTCTGAGCATAGATTTCTGATGTTAAACTTTGTAGTGACTATAATTTCTACGTAGTATCTTTTGAGCAATGAGCAGGTCCACTTTCCTAACAATAAAGTCGGAATTCTAATTGTAAGTTTAAAAGCTCCTGCTTCATACTCAAACACCTAAATCGAAAAAAATACAATTTAGTGCAAAAATGCAAAATAAATCGCAAAAACCTTCAGGAGCCTGAGCAGGGGATAAAAAAGATATTTATCCAAGGTGTGGAATCTCCACGAATGCACGTTCTGGTTGCAAAGTTGTTCCAAAAATGGAGGATCTACTTTCCGCCTCCTGGCTAAACTCGATATTTTACCAAATATTTTGAATTGACTCAACCCAACAGTCTTCATGGAAACACTATTATCACTTTGTGACAGCAGCAAGCATAAGCTCTGGTACATTTGCGTATTTATTTTATCGAATAGTATTTCTTATCGTAACTCTTTAGTTTCTATCTCGAAACTTGGAGCTGGATTCAGAAGTAGAGAGGGAGAAAAAAATAAAAAAAAACAAAAGCAGTAGATAAAAAGTGCGGCAGCATAGGACGATTAGGCAGCAGCCTGATTAAAAGTTGTCATGAATAAACATTTACATTGGTGCTAAGTTTTGGCACCAGTGGCATAAATACCTAATAATGGTCCCGACATTGCAAGTAGTTGAACATGTATCAGAACTGCAAGGCTGAAAAATCCCAGACCATGCTCGATTTTTGTTTTAAAAATTAAAAAAAGAGGTAACTGAAATATCGCCGCGATATCCTCTGTTGTGAAATGATCTAGGAAAATTCGCGGAAAATTTTGAGAAGTTGTTGAATTTAAAAAAGGAAAAACAAAACATAACTAGAAACGTAATATGAGTGAAGGTATGCACGTTACAATCGGAGATAAATCGGTTTTTTTGCGCATAGCCATCCATATCTGACTTCGTTCACGGAAGGCGTTTTGAGATAACTATTCGATCACGGGTGCTGTCCATATTGCCGCTAGATGGATTGAAGGCGCGTCACTTTGCGACATGGCCAGAACCACGTTCTGCTCGCTGGCGCGGTGCGAATAGCGCCGCCAAAGGCCAAAAAAGACCTAAGCGTCTTAATTCTCGACTCGCTTCTCATTTCAATCACCATTTAAGGAAAAATATGAACCGTGTTAAATTTTTTTTTTTTCATTTTTTTTTTAAAAAAGTAACCGAAATTCGTAGCTAAATTCTCTGTTATGAAATGATTCACAAAAATTCGAAATACCTAATTACGAAAATTTTGATAAGAAGTAAGTGCTTGTTAGTTTTCAAAGAAAAAGAAAGAAATAGTAACGGAAAATGAGTGGAGGTGTGCAACTTTGCAATCGGGGATAAATTGGTTTTTTGGCGCGTAGCCATCCTCATTTGACTCCGTTTACGGAAGGCGTTTTGAGATAACTATTCGACCACGAGTGCTGTGCATATTGCCGCTAGCTGATTGAAGGCGCGTCACTTCGCCAGAATGACGAGACCACGCCCGTTCCCTATCATAATTTAAGGAAGAGCGTTCCCCATGCCACACGAAGGTCTCCAGTTTTAGTAGCTTGAAATTGAAGCATCGTCTCCATCCATCAGACTCTAAGTATATGCCCAATAATTTTAATAACTGCCGGATGAAACTTTTGCTACCTAAGCTATTCACCCTTCCTACTTAGGGTCATACTCCCACAGGATAATGTTTGCTATCATGAAAGATTTCTGTGACGAAAAACAATACATGTATATTAGAGCAAGATTGTATAAGAGAAGAGGCAATAACAGTTTGAAATCCTTAAAATCCATTTTTAACTTGAGAGGTCCAGTTAAATATTGATGGTTCTAATTCCATGTGTTGACACGCATGTTTCTGTGGAGATTATGCAACTTCCCTTTGTTTTCAATTTACATATTGATATGGTGGGTGTTCAAACGATCAGGATATACGTATTTTATACAGTTTCCAGAAAAGATACTTGAGACTTTAACAGTCTGGCTAGCCATTGCTAGTCAAAGATAATCTGCTAGATGATATGAGGCCTTCTTCATGGTAAACTTTTTTTCTGCTGGTCTACCTTTTTAAAAGAACTGGGGAATATTAGATCATGCTTTGTCTTCTTTAAATTACGTTAAACTGATAAATTAGGTAAGTCAAGGTACTTCAGTTCAAGACATCTCAATTAATTAGCTCTAAAATAAATTTACTGATTTTTTACAGGAATTTTCAAAGCTGTGGTTATTGAGGGCATAGATTGGGCATGGTTGGAAGCTGGAAATGTTCAACAGGTTAAGGTGATCCGACAGACGCCATATTTTGTGTCAGAACGACATGTAATATATCATCGCTTAGTTCCATGTTTTCAGCTCCTTGTACTTTTGTTGAATTTTCGGATTGCATTTCTGTTGTCGCGAAACTAGAGAATTCACATACCAAATTTGACAATAACATTCAAGGCAGGGTTTTATTTCGGAGGAAAAATATTGCATTTGAGTGCAGTTTCGATATCTGTATCAAATGTGTTATTTCTCCTCTAAAAAAGAACCCTGCCTTCACTACACTGAATTTGTTTGTCAAATTTGGTGAATGAATTCTTCAGTCTTGTTACAACAGAGACGCAATTCCAGAATTCGATAAATTGACAAGTGGCTGAAAACGTGGAACTAATCGATGCAATATATCGCATGGCATTCTTACACAAAATATGGCAGCTATCAAGTCACCTCAAGATCGTAACTGAAACTTTCCGTGCATTAGTAGATTATCTAAGGGTTGGATGTATTTTTCAGAAGGTTTTTCTTACTGATTAGGAGAGACTAGTGAGACAATACTGATGTAGTGCTTCTCCTACTCAATCTGTGCTCAATCATATCCAGACGGAAGAGTGCGGTATAACCCCAGCTGGAGGGGCACAAGAGCTTTCTTGGCAACAGAGGAATAGAGAAATGTAGGACACATGCAAGATGCTATTTCATGCTTAAAAGGAAAGTCGGTATACTTACGGTTCAGCTTCGATCGACATAAGTTTTGCGACATAGTTGGATGGAATGTACCCTTCTTGCTTGGTAGCTTTGCTGCGAGCAAGCCACCAGTCTCCCTGAGTATCGTTTAATATTTCTAGGTGCTCTCCCTTGCGGAAACTGAGATCCTCATCTGTCCGTGCATCGTAGTCGTACAACGCGACGAATATTTTCGCGTTGGCATTGCTCGAACTTGACGTTTCAGGTTCGGGAATAGGAGGCATAGGGCCGTTTCTAACCTCTCTGACAACATTTTCATGGGTGGGTAACTGAACAACAGGTAATAAATTGGAAGATCCCGACGCTGTTGCTTCCTTGCTACCGATGGGATTCGCGAGTCCCACACCGTCTTTTTTGGTCGAAGACCTTTGACGACTAAAGCAATTACCCATGATTAACAACAATGAAACTTAGCTGTCACATAGGCTTCGATTAGAGCTTTCACTAATGAAACTGTCGACGAGGCTCGTATTATCACTTAAAATTCAGTCATGGAAACAACTCAAGACGAAGAACTACACTTGAATAAAACTATGTAGATCCTAAGTAGACGCGTTTGCCCTACTAATACAGCCAAAAATTACTCACACAAAAACGAAAAAACCACTACAAAAATGATCAAAACACGGTGTTTATGATAAAGAATGACACGGCAGCCATATTAGAACTGATGTGAAAGTTGATTGGTGGCTCGTTCCGCCTCTGATGACTAATCTCGAAACAACAATAACAACACGCAATTTCCCGTGAAAACACATGTGATAACCAGTGATAAGTGATAACTGATTATTTAGTTATTTACCAAAAGTGAACGTAAAAATGGTTATAGAGAAAGATTTTAAGGATCCTAGGATTCTCCAGTTGAAAGAAGAAATAAAGAATTTAAAGCTTCTGCTGTGTCAAAAAGAAACTGAACTTTCAGAACTGTTGAAACCTGTAGCATTCAGCTGTTGTCATGGACCATCCGTAAGTTTTTTTCTTTTCAGTTCGGTCTTGGCGGATACTTCCATGATAATGAATCAGTTACGTTTTTATGAGAAGTTTATGTTAAAGGTCTCAAAATAAGTACACATCTCAGTCGGTCGATGTCAGACTTCCTGTGGTGCTTCATTCACTTTCTCAGCGACAAAGTATTCAATGTTGTTCTCTGTAAACTTCCATGATTACTCTTCTTTAGGTGAAGAATATTCTATGAAAATAAGGATTGATACTGATTGGTTCTATGATAAAGAAAGGAAATAGCATAAAAGATTTTGAAACACTGCAATTGCGATACCTACGGACTAAGGAATTTCATTGTTGAAGTGTTGTGTTATCTTCAGGGCTCTCTATCCCAAGATTACTGATAGTGCTCTTCTTTCCTCTGTGCACTGATCTTAGTAGATCATTATGTCATCGTATTGTAAAAATGTAGAGTCCCTTGCAATATTGACGATCAATGGCTGACTGTCACCTCCTGTCAAGAACTTTTTGTGAAAGTCAAGTGTTGGACACCAGTTCGACCACGTCACTTGAACTTGACAAATCACCTTAATGAAAAATATTATTTTAAAGAAAGGTGTTTTCTCTCTCTCTCTCTCTTCCTCTTCCCCTCTGATGTGTCAAATTTAACTTAATGTTTTTTTTTTCTTTTTATTTCAGATGAAAGGAGCTTCCAAAGAAAAGTTGAGTGCAACTGAAATTTCTCGTTATAGTAGGCAAATGCTAATCCCCAAGATAGGAGTCAAGGGTTTGTATATTTTTAATTCCCTTCATTTTTTTCTTTTGATAAGTTCATGTTAAAAATATGAATAATGGAAGAAGATCTTAAAAAATGGGAAGTTCGAATGGGAGAGGGAATTTTATCAGAGCAGGAGGCGTAGGTACACATTAGTAAACATCCTGTAATTGTTATTCTGGAGCTTATACCTAAAAGTAGACAATGAGCCACTCTAGGTATCCATTTCTAGAGATGTTCATTCTGGAACAGAAGATCAGCTGTCTCCAGTTTAAAATTGAAAGTTAATGTAGGATTCAAGATTGCAAATTTTCTGCCTCAATCTTACAGCGCGCAGAGTTTTTAACGAGGAAATTGGAACTGCCTCAATCTGTAAGTGCAATGAGTGTTAAATGAGGAATTTGTGAGATGGAATGAATCCCTCTTTCAAATTGAAAAAAATTGATCTCGATTCAAACGACTTCTGGCGTTGTTTTGGCAAAAAAAGTAGGTAAGGCTCAGTATTCTACTGCTTAGTTACCCCATTTCACCTTACTGTCTTAGCAATCAACTGCAAGTACTCAGTTTGAAGGTTTCTGTTCTCTGGAACCCTGTTCTCTTCTGAAGGAAACCCATTCTTAAAAATGTCTCTGTCTGTCTTTTACAGGTCAGCTGAAATTAAAAAACAGCTCTGTCTTAATCGTAGGAGTTGGAGGGCTTGGTTGCCCAGCTGCCTTATATCTTGCTGCTGCAGGAGTGGGTAGGTAAAACTATGTTTTCTCTTTGAACTTGAAGCTAAAGAATCAATTCGTAATTTAATAATAGCAGGCTGATCAATATTACAAAGAGTAGAAATTTTGCCAAGTAATTCGCTTACTTTTACTTTTGAGAGGTAAAAATAATTCATTTCTAGTTTCTCATAAGTTTGCCCATCAGACCCAAAATTATCAAAATCCGCTTACATCAGCTAAAATTTGACACAGACATTGTGTAGTGAAGGTTACAAATGTTAAGCTCCTGCAATAACAAAAGAGAAAACAAAATATTATCAACTCAAAATGGGTCCGGGTTTCTGACAGTGTAAAAATCCTGGAAATTAAGGGAATTTATGGCGACTTAAGAAATCAAGGAATTCGTAGGCAAAGTCAGTGAATGTATTGAGTTATGTGCAGGTCGGCAAATTCAGCCAGTGCTGTTTGAGAAAGTGCAAGACCTAATTGCCTCTTTCCATAATTTGAATCTGTAAAAGTGGAAAGTTTGTTCAAAGTTTGACCAAAGTAAGCATGATTGAAAGAAAAATAATTAAAAAGAAGTTTTGTTTGAAGGTCAGGAAAAATCAGGGGATTTGGGAATTTTGGAGTGAGGGAAACAGCAAAAAAGTGAAGAAGAGTAAGAGAATTGAGAAAAGAAAAAACAGCGGAAAACTATGTCAGTACAATTATTGTTGTTATTACATAGTTTTCCTTTTTTTCCATCCTAAAAACATGTAGAGAAAATTGTAATACTTGTTAAGGAAGAAAGAGAAAAGAATCGAGGAACAACATTTGAATGAACTTCACCAATAATACCTAGTCCAACTTCTAACTATTGTACTGTTGTTTTTGTAGTTAGGAAGAAAAGTAAAAATAATTACCTGAATACCAGATGTTTTCAATATTTATAAAGAGTCAAAATCGCAGGGCTTTCATTCTTTCTGAGCAGAATCACTACACTGTATGTATAGCAATTTTCTAAGTAATCTCTTCTTTTTATTAAAACTCATGTCAATGGTGCTCTTATTTCTCATTATGTGAATGTTTTTCGTATTGTCCAGGTTGCATAGGGCTAGTGGACCATGACTGCGTTGAAATCAACAACCTTCACAGACAAGTTTTGCATTCAGATGTATTTTTGAACCAACCAAAGGTGGACTCCGCTTTTGCTGCTTTGAGGAGGTTTGTAAACTGAATACGAACTCATACAAACACATCGTGCGCAGTTTTATCTGCTTAACAAACATTTCGAATCTTTTGGTTTAAGGGCAAATATGAATAACTGGTGAAAGGAGGTAATGCAATGATTTTTTTTACCCAAGATGGACCAGCTGCTCACAACAGCACAGGTCTTATAGAATTCGTCCCTATCTCCATCCTATAACACACTGCATGTCAATTTGTTTTCATTTTTTATTCCTGCAGCGCCAGGTTCATGCTTAAGGAAGGCAATCTTTGGTGAATGATCAAACTGAATTCAAGAGAAAGAAACCAAGCCATGTTTTGACAAAAAAAAGTTAGGAGTATTCTTTAGCTCAACAAGTTGTGCATTTTCTCGTATTAAAAATTAAACATTTCAAGCTGAAGAAAAATATATTTAAAATGTATATAAATGAGAGTTGAACTTTATCTTTAGAGGAATAAATAATCAAACCTCTTCTTCCGGGTTCCAACCTCGTGTGATCTGGTTCCTCCCTGATTAACTCAGGTCAATTAAGGATAATCTAGAACCTGGGCAACAAAATTATTATCCCAAAGTTAATTCACAGTAATGATCAGTTTACTGTCAGTTGTTGTGACCAGTGTGTGTAATACCAGAACCTTACTTCAACATGAGCCTCATGAGGTGGACATGGCACCAGGGAACACTTTGATGTCAGACTGATGAGTTAAAAATAGCCAGAACAGAGTTGAGAGGCTCTATCAAGAGATAGAATTTTACTGATTCATTTTGACATTTTTTATGAAGGAAAAGGAGTGTTCATCAAGTGACCACTTTTTTAAAATTTTTAAACTAACTTGTTGAGGATTTTTAATTCACTTGTATTCTTTATTTACAGATTAAATGAAGAGGTTGAGTTTCGCACCCACAAAACACAGCTGTCCAGTTCCAATGCCACAGATATTATTTCTAGTTATGATGTGATAGTTGATGCCACTGACAATGCTCCAACGCGGTTTTTGCTGAATGATGTATGTGTTTTTACCAAGAAACCTCTTGTGTCTGGAGCTGCCTTACAAACAGAAGGCCAACTAACTGTTTATAACTATGAAAATGGTCCCTGTTATCGATGCTTATTTCCGAAACCACCACCTCCTAATTCTGTCAAAAATTGTGGTGATGCAGGCGTCCTTGGCACTGGTAAAGATTTATTTTTCATCATCTTTCTCTCTTAAACTCATTCTTCAAGTAATTTGACAATCCTAAGTGTTAGACAAGATTCTGAAGATCTCATTATTCCTATGAGCTCTCTGTTTCCTTACGTTTTCATTCCCAACTGTGTCTAAAGATTTATCCAAGGGGTTCCATGACTTTTATCATATTAGTAAGTGATATTATCTGGACTAGCTCAATGTCATCAAATGTTTTAATGATGAGTGAGATTTTTTACCATTGCAAAGCACCTGTATGAAATTTAGCAGATAGTGGCTAGTGCAGCGGGCCGATAATTGGACTGAGTTAAGCAGAAAGGAACCAACCCACATTTTGGAAAAAATTTAGTTATGAGTGGTTTTGAACTCAGCCACTTCTCTACTATCTATCGCCAAAAATTTAAAGTTTTTGCTTGGGCAAATTTTGCAGAAATTGAACTTGAAGTTCATCTTTTACATTGAGTCTTATGCAGGAGCAAAACTTTAAACCTCTTTTTCTCGGTTCCATCTCGATGTGGCTTGGTTCCTTTCTGTTTAACTCGGTCCAATTGAAATTTATATCAGCACATGCAGTAAGACCCCTAAATGCGATGTGTTGCATGGTTAGGGGAGATGGGACTTTTTCTTATCATATCCACATTGTTTCAGTAATCAGCCTGCAGGAGGGACTTTTTAGTTATAGTAAAATGCACTATTCGTGATAAATTTTATGCATCATCCCATGAATCTGATTTCCTATGAGGAAAGACAGTGGTTTTTCTGCCGCGCTATGGAAAAATGCTGTATGAGCATTTGAATGTTGGCAAATTTTCTCTCAGAAAAAATTTATTTTGAAGAATGTTATGAACAAGTACTTTCCCTTGAAATTTTCTGACACTTAAAATCAAATTAAGAACAGAAATCATAAAAATCAGAAGAAAAATATTTATAAAACTTATTGAAAATTTGTGATTTGTTAAAGGAAATTTGATAACGTCTGAAGATTCATATGGTCTTCTTCCCCGGCATGGCAGTATTCCTGAACTATGTTCAGAACCTTTCAATAATTACAAACCGAACATGTACTTTTTCATGTACACCTCTGTGTTCTTGAAATTGTATGATGAAGTTCCCTCAGTTGAGATATCTATTTATTATCTAAGTTCTGAATCTCTTTTCATTTTAATCTAGTTCCAGGTGTGATAGGTACATTGCAAGCCATGGAAGTAATTAAAATTCTAACGGAGAACAAGGGTGTTCTAAGTGGAAGATTGTTGACTTATGACGGTCTGGATGCATCTTTCAGGACTTTCAAAATCAGAGACAAAAGTAAAACGTGTGCAGTGTGTAGTGAATCACCTACCATTAAAGAACTAATAGACTATGAGCAGTTTTGTGGATCAGCAGCAAATGATAAGGTTTGTTTTATGTAGCAGGTATTTTTTAAAACTCATTCTACCCCTTGATCTCATTAGCTCAAGAATTAACGTCTGTCTGGAGCTGAGTTGTCTGAGCAATTATAGTTTCCGTGCGGTCTTTTCAGAATGATTTTGATAACAATACCGGACAGTTTTTTTAAGTAAATGATCATTATCATATGTATTAGCAGGTATTTTGAAAAGTTAGGGTTGATCCTGTGACCTATGCTACAAAAAACCCTTGGACACTAAGTTCAAAGCAAATCGATCAACAGCCTACCAAGATACCTTTCCCTGTCCATTTTGAACAACTAACAGCCACTATTTTGTAATGGTTTGACCAATGATCTCAAATTTTATAGATAAAAATAAAGAGACCGATTGCTTCACCTGCTACCACTGGGTCTTCATGCTTACATTTCAAAGCGGACAATTAGTCTAGCTGAAATGCATATGGGATAGAACTTAGTAAGGAAGCAGAACTGGAGGGTGTATTCAAAGTTCCATGGGGATAAGAAAATTGTATGGAGTGGCTTGGCAATCATGCTACTGGGCATAAATTTCTGCTTAATAGCCCAGTCACAAGCTAGACCACTGGTCCATCATGTTCAGATGGGGTATTTGGGAAAGAATTGTTCAAACTTATTATCTTTAAAAAAATAAAGAAATGGGTATTTTTTTAATTTTTGAAAGTTTACAAAATTTAAGAAATTGGAAAAATGAAAACAAGACAAATGTATTAGAGTACCCAAATCCTGATAATTTTATTAAAAATTAATATTTTATACAAATTTGTGTGTTAATTGCAACTTACTATCTCCATTTTTGAGGAAACCATGCCTTCAACTTGGCAACGCTGCGCTGCCATGCGTCGAGGAGATTTTTCTCGGGGATAAACCCTCTAAAAAAGTGTCATATACCAGGGAATGAAGTATAAAAATTTGAGAAAGATTGCAGAATTGTTGAAAACTTTCGCCATTGAATATGCCTTATTCAACTTCTATGCATTCTTTTATTTGTGCTACAAAAATTTAGCAGACCTCCATACCAACGAAGCTTGCGTAAATTTATCTTTTAGTCCCTCAAAAATTACTCTTTTGCTTCATAATCGGAGTTGGTACCGCAGTACCAACCGAGCATTTTTTTATCTTTATATTATTCACTATAAGGAACATCTATACATTATTGATCTTGTAATTAACTATGAGATGATGCTTGCATGTTTGTTTCCATGGAAAAATTTAGACACCACCTGTTCCAATTTGTCACCTTGATTTTCAGTTGCTCATATCCCACTGCAACGCGACTATTTTTGTTATCGTTAATCACCCCTGAGTAATTGATTTCTCTGATTTTTAGAACCCTTCTATTAACTTGCTGAATCCTAATGAGAGGATACACGTAGAAAGATTGGCTGAACTGCTGAAGACTGAGTCTGAGAATAACACTTTCATTGACGTGCGTTCTCCTGAAGAATTTGAAATGTGCAGCATATCTAAGTTTGTCAATGTTCCAATAAACAGCTTATTTTTCTATAATACATCTTCGGAGCCACTTTTCACGGATCTGAAGTTGGACACTGAAAAACCTGGTAAGTCTGAGTAAATTATTCAATGTGCCTCCCTTTTTCATTTTTCATCAACCTTTTTTTTTTTCTTGATCTTAAAATCTTATTCTCCACTGAATTTTAAAATGATTAAATTTCACCCCATTAGAATAGGACCATTGCCGCTTTAGGCAAATTTCCTCAACTGAACTCGTTCAAGTTTTTGACTTTCTACCAACATCCATTGAATCAAAACAAAATTCCCTTCAGATGACGGTGTGCCTACAACATTTGATTCTCATTCTGGCAGTAATGAAGACCATACCTAAAATTCTGGAAAAGTGATGGATGCATTGGTCAAAATTCATCAAGCAACTTTGATTAGTTTTTAACCTCAGTAGGGCGTTTCTCTCCTGCGGATTGCAACCCTGCCATTGTGGTTGAAAAAACGATCAAATTCACCCGTGGAAATTTGCTTCGCATTTTCATAGAACGATTTCTTCACCCTAAAACAATTTGAAAAAAAAAAGCTCTCCAAGTTTTATTACTTTTTTCTCATATTTTTGTTTGTTTTCTTTTTTGCAGTGTATGTTATTTGCAGGCGAGGAAACGATTCACAAAGAGCAGTCCAAATTTTGAAGGACCTGTATTCCCATTTAGAAATCAAGGATGTAATTGGAGGTTTGCATTCTTGGGCAAAAAGAGTTGACAATGATTTTCCAGTTTATTAAGAATCCTCTTAATTCGACTTTACACGGAAAAAAAAAAAATTGCTGATTCAACAATTCAATTGCTAAAAAACAGTGAGTGCAATGTTTCAACACAGATTTTACAACAAAAAAATGCTACTTTAACCACCCCCGTGGTTAAATTAGTTTACAATGTGGTTAAAGTAGCATTTTTTTGTTGTAAAATCTGCGTTGAAACATTGCACTCACTGTTTTTAGCAATTGAATTGTTGAATCAGCAATTTTTTTTTTCCCGTGTAATTCCCATATCTTCAATTTATGGTTCTCATAACTCTAGTCCAAAAAACAAAATTGGCTACGCTTAAAAGGTATGTTTTGATGCTGAGTAGATTTTTAGAGTTGATTGTGAAAATCAGGGGTGCAGAATATGTCCGATCATGTGCTCACCTGGGCGCGTGAATATGTGGAAAAGCCCCAAAAATGTGGAAGGAGGGAACATTTTGAAGGGCCAAAAGTCGAAAATCAAAGGAAACAGAGGAAAAACGTCATCATTTTTAAGATTGGTGGGAAATTTTGTTGAAAACTGATGAGACAAATGTGGGAAGCCATCTGGCAGGCTCATGAAAATGTGGAAGCTTAGAAGATTCTGCACCCCGTGTGAAAATGACCTCCGTTTTTTTTATCCTCCAAAAATGGGGCTCTCTACTTTCAAATAATGAACTGAAAAAGTGGGTGCCACTGCCACTGGACCACTGTGAAGAACAGTCCTAGCGTAGCTACCTTGTGTAATATTTTTGTTCAGTAAATAATCAAGGATATTGATTAAGATTAAATATTTGTGCCTGGAAACCTTTACAATTTCTTTGTTATTCCAAGTGCATTTCGAGGTTCAGGTCGTCATCTTCAGTGATATAATTTTATGTATGCTTGCGATCTTGCAGAACTCTTCAAAATTTTAAAAAATGTTATTATTAAATGCACATTCTGGCTCTCAAGAATGCAAGTGATCGTTTCAAGGCAGAATGTGTGTTTAATAATTGCCCGGTATATGATTGTTTTTTAACATTTTTAGTAAGTTTTTTTCAAAGTTTGACATGTATGCCGAGATCGCGAGCATACTTGAAATTATATTGCTGAGGATGTCGTCGAGAACCTCAAAATGCATTCAGAATAACAAAGAAATTGCTAAGCACTCCAGCACAAATATTTAATCTTAATCAATATCATAGAGTGCAAAATGCAAATCAAAAGATAATTAAGGATAGTGTTGCATAGATTTGCTCCATGTAAACCTGTTGTCTTATAAAAGAATGTTTAAGTGATTTCTCTTTTTTATAAAATTTTCTGTTTACGTATTTCTTATAAGTTTTTTTCCTCCTAATAAATACCCCAGAAAACATCTGATACTCCCCAGTTTTACTGTAGAACAAATTTGAAGCTCAGTTTTCTATTAGCAAGCTAATTTTAGTTGCATTAGGAGAAAATGTAACAGCAGTAAAGATAAATTAACTTACAGACATCTTTTTAAATTATCACTCAATATTTTTTTGTCATTAGTTGCTACAACAAATCATGGGAATTATCATCAACAATTTGAACTTATCTAAAATGAATTTGCAGCATTCAGTAGATGTGGATATCTATAAGTAGGGGCTAGTACACCAGTTAGTCAGCATTTAATTGTTTCGATCAACTGACCAGGCAACAACTGTTAAGTTTTTTGCACTTTGCCTGTTTATCAAATGCGCTCTATTCCTATCCCAGAATTCGCGTACAAAATTCACTTGCAGTTGCACAAAAGGACATCTAATGTCACATAGCTACTTTTCATGTGTTAGAAGTTGGGTTTATTCAGCTGGGATTCAGTGGTTTGATAGTGGTCAAGATACATATCACTGCATAGTGAGCACTTATCAATAATACTGAAATATTTTAGCTTGGAATTTAAGGAAAAAAGCAGTGTTAAGATTGAAAATTGCATAAGGCTTTTACACGTTGAGCGTTGCAAAACAAAAAAATTAGCCTTGACTTTTCATTTTTCCATACATGATCGTGGGAGTAGCTTCACTCGCAAATAACAGCATCTTAATTTTTTTAAAAAAGAATGTCATCTTAATTTTTCAAAGAGCATCATCTTAATTCTTTTTAAAAGACGTCATCTTAATGTTAAAGCAAATGTCCGATTTTCTTCCAAAATGGTACTATAATTTTTTAAAAAAAGTCATCTTTTTCAACAGAAATGGCACTTCAAGTGTCAATGCACAGGACCTTTGAATCACCCCTTTCTAATTCCAGGCCGTACAGCTTTGCTTTAACTACTCATGAAGCAGCCATTTATCAAAGGCAAAGCACGGTCTAGTAGTTAGTGAACACCCAAATAGTCTCAAAAAAATATTACGTTGCTTCGTTTATCATGAGAAGGCGATACACATAGGCAGTTGTGTTCAACAATGCACCCTCAAAGTGGTTGTGGCTATACATGAAAAGAAAACAGCAAGACGTTTAAACCAATGTAGTTTTTAATAAATAATTCAAATCAGTCAAACAGTAAATTTGCAAATCATACAAAAAACCTGTTAACTGTGTAAAAAAGTATGAAAATTATGTGAGAACTTGCTCACGAAACAAACAAAAAAAAATTCAATTCCTTTAAAAGTTCTAATCATTGATCAATTGACATTTCAAAACTGGGAAACTAATTGTATGTAAAAAGTAGAAATTCGAGATCATTTGATGAAAAACTGAAGCTATACTAGCATATAAAATCCAATTGGTTGCAGGCAGAGAAGTGAATTAAGGACGGCATATCAATGGCCAAAGTGCGAAACTATGTATCTTGTTTGCAACGTTGTAGACTTCTCCTCATATTTTTAATTTTTCTTCGGTAAACTCCTTGACATAATCTTGAAAACTCCCTTAATTTTTCTTCTCTATTAGTGAAATATTCTGTGTACATTTCAAGCTGTAAAGTTTACTTATTTCTCTTTAAACAAATATAGTAGTAGTAGAAATTTTAAGACACTGCAATCGAGATATGTGGTTTTGCACGAAGGCCATTGATATGCTTCGTGTCTACTTTCATTGTGCTGTTTCTTGGTTAAATAGAACATAAATTTGAAATGACTTAGATTGTTCATCATCCAAGAGATGAAAGAATGGAAAGTCACGACTTGAGGGCTCAAACTTATTGCTTGACCTTGCTTTGTATAGGAAGAAATAGTTTGAATTCAGCTGGCAATTCATCCTCTGAATATAGTCGATCTGAAAAGTAAACGCGTCTAATTCTACAATTGGCATGAATTTGAACACGTAAAGTTTCCATATAAGTCGTTCCATAGGCACGTCTAGTGAAGTCAGCCAGATTAAACTGAATTTGATTCCAGCCATCATCTAGTCTCATTGGCATAGTGCAAATAAAAGGTTTCACTCTGGTCGTTGATTGATAGTTACTCGCCCGAAATCTCCGCCTCACATTTTTGTCGTCAAGAACCTGCAAGAGAGAGAGAGCAATCATTGTAAGTCGGGAGTCTAAAAGAAATAATAAACTAAGATTTTACCTACAATAGAAGATGTACCTTCTCTTTTGAGTACTCGTTATTGCAGGGGGATTCTTCACTCCGACAGCCATGGCTTGCTAATTTGTTTGTTACACTGCTCAGCATGTGGCTTAACAGCTCAAAGAAAAATTTTAAATCAGTATTCATAGAAAAATATTGAATCCCAAAAAAAATGTTGGAATTGTGGCAAAACCGGCTCACGGATCAAGGGGGAATAAACCTGTAAGTCATCAAACTGCAAATTGGCAATATGAGGAAGCCCTCAGTTGCAAAAGCTGAAAATAATACTGTCAAGTCAATGCGGATTGTGGGGTAAAAACATAGAGAGAGTTGATCTGATTTATTCGCTTAGGTTGTTTTACTAGTGCATGAATCCACAACAACGTACAAATTGGCGGAGATAGAATGACGAAAAGATAGTGAACTTTTACCTGAATTTCAAAGGTGAAGTACTTCTTTAAATTCTTAATAATCATGACAAGAAACGGTAACTTGATTCCAAGAGTCTTCCTGGGGTCTGCTGGACAAGTGATGTACGCGGTGCTCACATTATTACCCATTATTTCCAATACTAAAGACTGAATATCGTTGTCGGTAATCCTTTTGATGTGACCGTTTCGCACTTTCTTGTCCCATATTTGAAGAGGTTTACTACCTATGCTGTATAGAATTGATAAAAAACCACTTTGAAAAGTATTTTTAAACATTTTCTAAGATTACTTCAGAAGTTTGGCTAATTAAACTATTTACACGGTCACTAACCAAACTTTCATAATCATGGATACGGTTTGTTTATACGAATAGCACCAATAAACGGGCGGTTGGGAACCGGTGTTGTGTTTTTGTTTCATGGCACTGTTGCCAGATTCGTATTTTTCTTTCAAATGAAAATGTAGTAGCTTTCAAAATATATCGATCTACTTGGCACCGTCATTGCCTGCCTTTGTCAGCCAGCGCCATTTTCCATCCCGCTTACCTCATTTTGGCGGCTTATTTTCCGCATCGTGAGCCGGCTTTGGGATTTTTTAAAGTTTAAGAAAATCTTATCCTGCTGATCAGTTCCATTTGCATTGATTGTGTCGTTCAAGACCGCGTCTCCTATCATCATGGGTGACAAGGAAGCTGGTAAGTTGCTTTGCTTCTCTCAGTCTAATCTTGTATCACCTTGCTCCGTGAGCAGAAGGACCTGTTGGGTTTTTGTGCCTTGAGTGAGGGGTTTTTATCGAACTACACCCAAGTAAGATCAGAATATCTTGGCCTCTTCAGGCTAATTATTTTGCACATTGAGCGCAAAGTATATTCTGCACCATTCGAAGACACTTAGCCACAGAACTTTCTAATTGCTTGTGCATTGTGTGTTGAGGCACAAGTCAAGTATCGTTTACGTCACCACTGATCAATGATGCCATTTGGCCGCACGTATTAACTTGTTGAACGGTGCTGATTCAAAACTTATCAGAGATCGACATTTGTCTTGACATACAATGCGCAAGCTCTAATCGGGAGGTGGAGGCCATTCAAGGTTTGTCAGCGTCCATAGGGCTTTTTTATCTTCACTGCAGGGAATCATGGAGGATCATGATGAACTCTTCATACTTTTTATTCTGGTCCACTGTCATGATCCTTGCGCATAGTGGAATGCTTGGATCCTTCTTCCGAGATAGGTTGCGTGCAATTCAAACAGGTTATGTGCAATTCAAACTCAGCCAAATTGCTTTGAAACATAGATTATCTGATAGACGCTATTAGTGCCACGTCACAGTAAAGCGATATATATCGATTTTTTCGCATTGGTGGAATTGAAAGAGTTTATGCCAATGCTATTGTTTGGATCCAATTTGATACAATGGAGAATCCCTATGATGGCATCGCTACCATTAGCGTCTATCCATTGCACTTCATGGATCAAGGTAAAGCCCTTTTGTCTTTTTATTGGAGCAAGGCTCTATCAATAACCTTGTTGGAACCAATCTATTTCTACTAAACGTTAGGTACCCTTCAAGAACTTCGAGAATCACAGCAACCATCTCTTGATCGCATTTCAATTTTGCAAGAATACCTCCTATTAAGGTGTATTATCGAGTGTGAGGAAGGGGAAACTCGCACATTGATTCATTGATGATTACCAGCATTTTATTCATTGCGTATTGCTGGCCTGATGAAGGACAACTGACACATGACATAATGTTCCCACTAAGCACCAACCACTGAGTCAAAGAATGTTTTTTGGTGATTAGTGATGATACCAAATCTTGTAAGTAATGTTATTCTAATATTAGCACCTTTATTATTTGTAGAAACTTTCGACGATGCTGTCGAAGAGCGTGTTATCAATGAAGAATACAAAATCTGGAAGAAAAACACGCCGTTTCTCTATGATCTCGTCATGACCCATGCTCTTGAATGGCCATCTTTAACTGCCCAATGGCTACCAGATGTTACCAGGTACTATTCGAAATTTTAAATCTTAGCATACTTTTTAAGGGTTCGATTGTCCAGATATAGAAGCATTTTAACCAAGCATTTTTTAGATTCTCTCCATAGCTATGAGTGTCTCACTTGACCGATATTATTTGAAAGGACAGGGATGTAGACAATCTTTAGCCTTCCCATTCTGAAAATCCTTTTCCTTACCACAGCCCTGGATACTTTAAAAACTAGAAAATCAACATCATTCCTTCATAGAATTTTTTCCGTACAAAATTGAAGATGAAACACTGCAGTTATTACTTACTGTTGTTAAGTAGTTTTTCATTAAGTAGAAAAAAAAAAAACATAGTAGGAAGTCTGCAATGTTGCAAACAGAGATACATAGTTTGGGAGTTTCATCGTTGATATAGGTTTCAGCTTTAGACCTGCAGTAAAGTCCCTTAGCACCGCAAAGTGCACCCTAAGTTTTTCTATCGTTCTTCCCTCATCACTAAGTACGTACAGCTACATTACTCTCTTTCCTCTCCTGCTGGCGCTATCAGTATTATGAGGAATAAGAGAGGCATTGTGCCCTCTGAATGTATTCTAGTTTTGCTCTAGAACTATCTATCATAGGCTAGTAAATCTCTTGCATATTTTTCATTACGTGTAGAACCTCGGTCAAAATTTTGTTTTTATGTTACAGGCCAGAAGGCAAGGATTACTCTATTCACCGCTTAATATTGGGCACTCACACTTCCGATGAACAAAATCATTTATTGATTGCCAGTGTTCAGCTTCCGAGCGAAGATGCCCAATTCGATGCCTCCCATTATGACAATGAGAAAGGAGGTAAGCTTTCTCTGCTAGAAAAGCACTAGCTGCTAGCAGATTTTATTTTCCTAAATGGTATGAGATTGATTTTGATTTGTTAATCATTATCCATATAAATAAAAAAACAGAAACCAAACACGTCACAAGATTACTTGTTTGGAGCTTTAACTGGTAGTTGTTAACATTTAAATTACTTAAATTCCCGATAATTTTACTAAGAATATTATCAATTAGTCATATTGATGACCACACTATCGTATTTTTGTGGAAAAACCCCTGTTTTAAGTCTTATTTCAAAGAGGCTTTCCAAAATGAGCTAATAACAGCTCCTAGAATATGAGTCTGAGTCTAGAACCTGAATCTGCAATTAATCTGTCGGAAAAGAGTGATGCAAAAATTTGAAGTAAACCCACATCAATAAGAACAGAAATTAGTCATAAATCGCATAATTTGTTACACCAAGTGATTATGATGATTCAACTCATCCTTTTCACATGTTTGCTCATTGACACATTTATTTCTAATTTTACATTTTTGTTTTGATCAGAGTTTGGTGGATTTGGTTCAGTCAGTGGAAAAATTGAAATTGAAATAAAAATAAATCATGAAGGAGAAGTCAACCGTGCAAGATATATGCCCCAGAACCCTTGTGTCATTGCCACAAAAACTCCATCCAGCGATGTTCTTGTTTTTGATTACACAAAGCATCCCTCCAAACCTGACCCGAATGGTGAATGTCAACCTGATCTGAGGTAAGTAAGGAAAGGTTTTTATCCAATAGAATGCTCGTCAAAATTTTTTTTAGGTTTAACTGGTTGGACACAATAAGAACTTCCTGAAATGGAGTTATGCGATTGGTATTTGTATCACACGTTTTCTCTATTCTCTATGTATCAAGTCAGAAAAGCGAAAAATGACTTTGCTGGAGGCACACAGAAGTCAAAGGATGCAACTTACCAATTGCGTATGTTTATTTCAGCCTAGTTTTGTCTTGTCCCACCAACAAGAAATCCAAATGAATTATTTAAATGAATTGATTGATTGCACAAACTGCTTCAGCAATTTCCAAAACTTAGGACTCTGACATTGGCAAGTTACTTTTTACCTCACGGTTAAAAAAAAAAAAAAAAAAAAAAAAAAAAAAAACCATTGGCAAGTTAATCATATCAGTCAGTGTACCAATTATTTGATCACAAAAAGTTGAGTGAAGAATTTTATGCAGGAAATTTGATGCAAGCTTTTACTGTCCCCGCATGTTTCTCCTAAGTGTGATTAAACCTCTCATATCGGCGCTCGCCCTCAACAGATTTAACTGCCATCTTTGATTTGGTTGGCATCTTTTGGACGAGAGAGAATTTCTGACCTTTTACATGAGTCCTCTTACAAAAATTGCACTGCAACGATACCTCACATGACACTACAGATTTTGAAATACCACAATTCCATATGATCACATTATAGACACCATTTCGAATTTTACATATTTTAAGGGGGCTTCTTGGGTTGAGTGATGGTAAATTTTTCGCAAATGCTCAGTAGGACTTTATGTTAACATTAAAACAAGAAAAGCTTGCTCAATAATTTGTTCCAGGTACAACTTAAGGAAGAGAGGTTGTAAATGTGATGGAAGAATGTGTAATCTGTAAAGTAATTTTCCTTTTTTACAAGCTTATAATGACTTCCTATTTTTTTAAATATTTCAGATTGAGAGGTCACCAAAAAGAAGGTTACGGTCTGTCGTGGAATCCAAATCTTAATGGATACTTACTCAGTGCTTCAGATGATCACACAATTTGTTTGTGGGATATAAATGCAACTCCCAAAGATAACCGAATAATCGATGCAAAAACCATTTTTACCGGTCATACAGCTGTTGTTGAGGTAATAAGTCTCCTCAGAACCATGTCTTTAATTATCTGTCGACTATTCACTACATGTTCGCCCAAGGGTGCAGGAAATGAAGAATAACGCTCAGATTTTTCCCCTAAAACTAAATGCACTGACTTAGTGCCCTCCATCAAATGCAGAGCTGAAAGGAATGAATAAAGTGTAAAAACTCGACTGCTTTTACAAAAAAAGTCCTTCTCGGCAACTGCTTTCGCAAAGAAGTCCTGTAGTGTGCTCCTCTGCTCTAGCATTTTCAGGATCCCTGCCTCTGAGTTAGCCATGGTTGTACGTTTAGAAATGGATATTAGAAATCTCTGTTGTGCCAAGCCTATTTTTTGTCCGATTTTGCCATTGGCTACTCTACTGAGTTAGCTTTATCTCTTACGTGCGACAGGCGCATCATCAGTGCTGCAGTCCTATCTTACTCTCCTCACAAACATCTTATTTGGCAGAAACTTATTTTCCTAATGTATTCTCTTACTTTTGAAGCTCATAAAAAATACCTGTAATTCTTTCGTTTCTGAAAAGACAGTAAATTTTGTTTTAAAATTCCTTCCAAAACTAATTTTGAAAAAACAGCTTTTCTTGCTAATATCACCTCCTAATTTTTATTCTGACCTGTCTTTCAGTGTGTTACTCTTTCTTTCTTTTTTAAACTTCGTTGTTATTGAAAGGAAAGGAATTTACTGACCACCAACATATCTCTTGAATGATTAAATATTGAAAACTTGATGACCATGATTTAAGAATGAATGACAATTATCTCTTTTCTCAAGAGTCTTAGATTCTTTACATTAATGCATAATTCCCTCTGCAGGATGTGGCGTGGCATTTATTGCACGAGTCATTGTTTGGATCTGTTGCTGATGATCAGAAATTGATGATATGGGATACCAGATCGAACAACACAAGTAAACCTTCTCACACAGTAGATGCTCATACAGCTGAAGTCAATTGTCTATCTTTCAACCCGTACTCTGAATTCATCCTCGCTACTGGTAGCGCAGATAAGGTATGAATTGAAACTTCTTCTTTTCTCCCTATAGTAAATGAGGTTACGCTAAGATTACTGTAACCATTTATGAAGGAAGCATTTTTAATACACCTGCTTTATCTGAAAGCTCTATTTGTCAGTCTAGCACTGAAACTCACTGGTAATTTTTCAAATTTCTTGTAGTATGCTGTTTTGGGCGTCTAAATTCAAACTTAGGGCTATGAGAATAGTTTTACTGTATTCGAGTAGTAATTTGAGATATTCAAAGAAATTTCCACCAGTCACATTTTTCTACAAAATTGATGGAGCGTTGCGCTTCAACTCCATTTGCTAGCTGGGGCAGTGCGTGGCAGACAGCTTTTGTTGGCTCCTACCCAAATCATATTTATCGCCACAGCAATCGGATAATGCAAATATTTGTCTCTGAGTTTTAGCACTTTCTGGTCCAATGTCGGATATATTCGCCGTGAAAAATAATGCATTTAGGTCGGATGTCGGATGCAGTCGCCTCAAAGTTTAAACTTCTGCGCAGGCCTAATGTCGGGTATATTCGACTGCTCCTGCAAGTGGCGGCCTCTAGTGGACCCTTTGAAAACCACTGTCTTTATTGACAACATCGCTGCTACCTTAACCTTGCTTCTCTGTGCTGTGGAAAACTGCCGCGGACCGGAAAGGGTTAGTCACCGTTCAGGATGAAAAAAGTGTAAATTTTAAAGGCCATTACATATTATCCTCAAGATTTGTCAAGAATGAAAATCTTTTCAAGTTGTCAGAAATGTGCAGTCCCATTTTTTGCTCACATACAGAAGCTGAGGGAACTCTAAAGTAAGAATTCTGCTTTCCATGTTTTAATGGCTTTTGTCATCTGAGGTGTTGTATCTTGTTCTAAAATAGTGTTCAATTTTTTTCAGACTGTTGCACTGTGGGACCTGCGAAATCTAAAACTAAAACTTCACTCCTTCGAATCGCACAAAGACGAAATCTTCCAGGTAAGTGTTTTGCACTCTAATATTTTGCATACAAATCATCCGTTTGTAACTTAGCTTATTTCTGCTGAGTCTTTATTGAGTTAGACACAGGAAACAATTCGCAAATTGTAACTGACACTGATTAGAAAAATAATTTAATTTATAATTGACCAATTCTAAGCAAATTTTTAAGTGTTGAGAAGGTTGATTTTTTTTTTTTGTTTATTTGTCACTGAAATTTACATCGGTACCAGAAACTCTCTACAGTGAAAAGAGGATTATAGAGAGAAAACACTAGAAAGACAATATGGTACTTGAAGCAGGAAAAAGGGGGCTATTTGAGAGTAATCGACGACCTAATAAAGATTATGTCAGGGGGGAATCTCAAGACAAGTTAGTGACTCCGGAATTAGCTTGTTGGCATCCACTGGATTTGAGGAGGCTGATGTTTTAGGTATTGCCAACAAAGCAAAATTCCTTCAAGCTTTAATTAGGCCACAACTTTTGGTTTGTCTTGTTGTCTTCATGTTAGCGCAAGGGGGCGAGTAGTATTCTTTTGTTCATTTTTGTAACCTGAGCTCATGTAGATTTCAACTAGCTGTAGGAATAACTGTCATAAAACTCGTCTGCGCGTGGAAATTGTTTGGCATGCATGGTAGTGCTTTTCATTGTTTTTATTAAAAAACTCATTAGTGCAGGCAACTTAGTATCTAACTGCGGACTGAGCTTGAGGATTTGAGTTGTACTTAAATCAAGTAAAAGTATCCTTTTTTAAACACTTGTTTTCTTCATTAGGTCCAATGGTCACCGCATAATGAAACAATCCTTGCATCCAGTGGCACAGACCGAAGGCTCCATGTTTGGGACTTAAGTAAAATTGGTGAAGAACAGTCGGCCGAGGATGCTGAAGATGGACCACCTGAACTGTTGGTGCGTACTCAACTTGTGCCTTTTATATTAGTTGATTCTGATCTATCAATGAATTATCTCAGAGGATCTTCCTCTTGGAGGATTAAGAAAGTAGTATTTCTCAATTTTTTGAAATATTGGCTGATACACTCCTCCTACATAAAATTTGAATCAGAACGATTCTGCTGACCCTAGGTTTTTCAGCAGAACTACACATTTTCAAACATTGGACGCAAAGGTTCTGTTATGTGTAACCTGTTATTGAAGTATTTTATTTTTTCTCATTTGATTCATCATGATGCATATTACAAAAACTTTTGTCAATAGAGCAATTAGTCTTCATTCCCATAATTGGCTCGCCTAACTACTAGAGCTGTTCTATCAAGGATGTTTCGGTTTGATCTCAAAAATTCACTGCGACTAAAATTTAAATATGATTTATGAGGAAATAATGAAAATATGTGAAATATTTTTTCAGTTTATAATTTTATAAGACTCTTAAAACTAGAAAGAAGTTCAAGGATCATATCTTCATGAAAAAATGTTCATGAGACTTAAAGTCGATGTGTTAAGTAAAATCTTGCAGACATTGATTCATTTTTTCTCCAGTCCATCTGTCCATGTATATTGTAAAATTGATCAACCCATATTCTGAATGCGCATGAGTGAAGGTGTTCATTCTGCTCGGTGCTGTATGAATCATTCCAGCTGGGCTGTCAACTCTTTTAAGCCATCTAAAAACAAATTTAGTTAATGAGCCATTATATTATGCTTTTATGGCTCTGTAGTCAGGTGCAGCTTAGGTTGATCAATAGACGCAAGCTTTCAAAGTGGCTGGTTGTGGCTTGTTTGAGTTGTTTCGATATGATTTTTAAAAATGAGCAGTGCCAGTCATGCATTTGCTTTGCCGTCCTATGTGAAGGCAGAAGTGTAATTGCAGCTTTTGATGCACTTAATGTGAAATTAAAATTAGATACTGGCCTCACTTGGCTGCCAGTTTGTCTAGTTAATATTGTCAGAATGACAGCTACCATGGCTGAATGCTGCAAATTCCATCAAACGCAGTGGAAATTTCAAATGCGATTAATTGTTCAACTCTGCCTTGATGAAAAAAAAAATCTGGTTGGTAAACCTGCAAAGCAGCAAAAAAGGAGAAAAGTGCAAATGGAAATGAAGCATCTCAAACTGAATAGTTGATTTCTGCACATTGAAAATTTGACCACATTTTACAATTAGAAGCCACTATTTACAGCTCTCCCCAGGAGCAATGTATGTGCCATTGCTTTTCATAAAGCCAAATAAGTGCTTTTACAAATGAGTGAGGAATTAGTTCCTAATGGGCCTGTTGCAAACTTTTGCTAGAGCAAAAATAAGAGTTGTTCCTTATAGATAATGTCTCAAAAATCATGATGAGTGCATCGGCAAACTCTGAAATGCACTCCTAACTTCACAATCTGTGTAAGAAATTTGCGTTTTTTTAAGCATCCCGCTTCAAAAAGGATACTACAGCAGAGATGAACATTTTGTTAGAGGAGTCATACCATTCAATCCTTGCTCAACATGGCCGATGCTTCAGCGGGTAAGTTGAGGAGAGCACCAGGTCAATCAAGGCGGATATCTATCAACGCGAGAAAAATGTGAATGTAATCACGCCGATTGTTATTAGGTGGTTAAAATCATCCTGAGTCCTGAATCGTCCTGTCACATGTGTTTTGGCGGATTGGCGTCGGCTATGTTGAATATTGCGTAGTATCCTTGTGAGCAGGGATTGGATAGAATGACTCCTCTAATAAAATGTTCACCTGTGCTGTGGTATCGTTATTGAAGCAGGAAGCTCGTAAAAACGCAAATTTCTAATTCAAATAGTGAAGTCAAGAGTGCATTTCAGACTTTGCTAATGCGCTCATCGTCATTTTTGAGACACTTTCTATGAGAAAAACCTCTTACTTTTGCTCCAGCAAAAGAGTGCAACAGGCCCATTGCAAAATAAGAGTCCAATTGATCCGTTGCCTGTAGGGTTGGAATTCAAGTAATATCGATTCAAGGATCTGCAGAGGTAGATCATTTTTCAGAAAAACTGTCATCATCGATCAATCTACAGAGATTCAAATCAAACATAGATCTTCATTAAATGTTTTTAAATTTTTTTTTTTTTTTTAAAAAAAATCTGCAGTTACCTACCAAAGCATAACCAAGATCATCTTGTTCCTTTAATTGCTTTTCAATCATCTCATTACCTACCCAAATGACTTACTGTCTGCAAAGAAGGTAATTCTAATTATAATTCTTTTTTTTTTGTTGACCAGTTTATTCACGGAGGGCACACAGCCAAAATTTCAGACTTCTCTTGGAATCCTAATGAGCCTTGGGTCATCTGTTCCGTATCAGAAGATAATATTATGCAGGTAAGGAACTGTTACTGCAATGAAAGGTTTTTTTCCTGTAATAAAGGAAATCTAATATGTGACTCATCTTGCTTTTTAGCCACTGTAATTTATGGCGATTGGCACGTATGTCACATATTAAGTAACCAAAATCTAGCTGAAAGAAACCAATCCGCATCAAAGCCAGACCCAACTACCAGACCCCCCCTCCTCTTCTCTTATGTGTGTAACATATTTTGCAAATCGTCCTTAAAAATGGATTTTGCTGTTTTAAATTTGGATTGGGCTGAACAGTTATTTTCTCAGTTTTTTAGCTTGAAAAAGTGGACAAAATTACAAACAGTTATTTTCATAATTCAAATCTAGCTTGGAAAAGAGGACAACATTATAAAGTAACTTAAACTGGAAAAAAAATTAGACTTGCTTAACTCTACCTCAAGAGTAGAGGGATTTTAATACCTTCAAAAATTGTTTTAACACCTGTTTGGCCCCCCCCCCTTCCTCTCCAAATGAAACTGAAAATTCGGAACTTTGGATTTTGTGGCACCTATGTAAGAATGAAATAGAAGGCTATCCCCTAAATTTTACAGTTTCCTTTGATCTAGGATCAATTGAATCGTGCCGTGCAAAAACTGCCGTGTCCGTTTTCCAGGTTTAAGCTTTTGTGTGTTAATAATACTTTTCAAGAGTTGAGCATGAAAGTGGTGCAAGGACTTGTTCTGATACTGAGATGACCTAAAGTGAGTATCAACACCATTTACATGGTTGCGTCTACTGAGAAGTATTATCAACTCAAAAACATTCGAGACTGGAAGAATGGACATTAGCAGTTTTTGCACAACATAATTCAATTAAGGAAAAAACAAAAGCCAAAGATAACCCTGCCTTCTCACTCTTTCTTGCTGAGATGTGGGTAAATTGAATGAGCCCCATGATCTGCCTTTCATCATTTCATATTTTGATTTTTCTTTCAGGTTTGGCAAATGGCTGAAAATATCTACAATGATGAAGACCCTGAAACACCTGCCTCAGAGCTTGAAGCTGGCACTTCCTAAACAATTAAATTTTCTTTTACTGTTCTTAATGACCTCGTTATTTTCATGTATCCTTAGGAGATTTATCCATTCCTTATTTTTCAACCTTTTTTTTTTTTTTTTTACAAATACATATTGCTCCACTTTAAAGCAACCCCTAAAAAAATGTGTCCCCTGTCATCCTGAATTTTTAAATCATTCAACTAGTGTTAAACTGTGTTAAGTCCTAATTTCGAATGTGTTTTATATCTTTCCTACAAAATATACTTCATTAGTTATTTTGTCACTCCGTTAGTTTTCTCTACCTCCTAAAATCTTAAAAAGAAAAAAAAAGCGGAAAGAAGAGGGGATCAACCTCAATATGGACCCATGAACCCAAAAATTGTGTTCTGAAAAGTTCTCCTCTCAGCATGCTGCTTTACGTATTTGTCTGTAGAATTTTATTGAGAATTCTTCAAAATAACGTTGAAAGAAAGTTCCGAGGAAACATCACTTATCATTTTCACTTTCTAATGGGATTGTTAAGGTGAAACTACAGCAGTGCGTAGTAAGAAATTTCTCTGCGCAGGGAGCGCCACTGCTGTGTTTTGATTTTTTGGTCCACGCTATTAGAGTCCGTACTGCTCTTCGTGAGTCCTTGAGCTTTTATGAAAGTTAAAGGAATTTTTGTTTAAATCAAAGAGTCATAAGTTCTAGCCATAACGTTCCTCTTCCAATTGACACTAAAAACGACGTGAAAAGTAATTTCTGAAGCCTTGAAACTTGATCCGAGGAAAAAGTAGGGTTAAGCATGATGACCTTGATGCAACCAATCGCGATTGATCGCTCTCAACAGTTGCAGATATCTCTCTCCCTCCGTTAGCTGTCTCTCTCGCACTTACAGATGTACCACAAAAGAAACTGGGATCAAGTTATAGCTTTCATTATTTAACTTTCAAAGCTCGCGTCTGTTCCTATGGATTCCAGACGTATGCTGCTAGAACTTAGGAGTCTTAGAATTTAAAATATCTATTGTGATATTTAAATAATCACTGATTTCGGAGTCGGATTTTAGCAGCGCGATGTGGTGGATTTTTTCGGAACTACAGCTGAAGATTCACCTTAACTTGATATGCCCTTTTTGAGTTATTTCAGTACGTCTCAGTCATATTTGTGTAGAAACACCTGACATCATGCATATCAATGGTGAAACTTACGGACCACATATTTCGTTTGCAGGGTAGAGCAGGAAGTCTGCACTGTTGCAAATTGAGGTTACAAGGTTTGAGAGTTTCACCATTGATATGACATGCAGATATCAGGGAATTTTCTAAAAACGTTCAAAAACACTTATATGCGAAGGGAAACTAAAGGTATATATCGACGGTGAAAGTCGGCAATCACATAACTCGGTTTGCGACGTCGCAGACTTCCTGTCATACTTTATTTTTTAAATGGAAAACTACTCAATGGCAATTCTTTAAAATTGTCATGATTTTTCTTCTCAATTCGAAGAAAATTCTGCAAAAACTTCAAGAAATAATATCAATTTGTTCTCCTTTAAAAAAATGACGTAGAGGCGGAGATTTTCAGACACCGCAAACGAGTTATGTGATTGCCGACTTTCACCGTCGATATGTTGTTGCTCTACTGAGCCAGTGATTGTAGTCCCTAATGGCAAAATGGAGTCTAGATTGGGTGACTTTAACCAGACCAGAATTGGACTGCACTATGTAATATGGAACTGAAGTTTCTGGCTCATACCTGAAAATACCTATCAGTCGACACAAGGAAACTAATGGCATATATTTTGCGACTATAATGAGCTAGAAATGGTAGTTCTCAATTGCCAAATGTAGTCCTCTTAGCCTAACTGCATTTCACATTGCCAAATTTCCGTTGTTCTTTCGTTTTTTACAAAACTCAACAAAGTATTGCTTTGGCACATTCTCTGAGTTTTCCTCAAGTCATGAAAAATACATACGCTTACAAAACTTCAAGTCAGAATATTGCTTTTTTTTCTCCTGAAGAAACATGGAAAAAAATTAAGCAATGTCTGATGTAATTTAGCGAACTATTGTTAAATCTGTCTCATTAGTTCACTGATTAAAAAATTTACACAGGGATTTAAAGAAAAAGTGCCACTGACAAAAGAAAACTTCAAATAATTTGAGACTATGACAAACCTAGACACCATTTACAAATGAGAACTTTTAACGTTTAAGAACTGACCAAATAGGAAAAGAATGTTGAGTGAACTAAAGTTATTAAAAAACTTTATTGATAAAAATGTGACATTATAAAATTATACAGATTCCTGAACAGGCGGTTCATAATCGTCAGGTCGGTCAACTTTTTCACCAGATTCCGTAGTAATGGTCGTACCTTGGCCCTCTCCGTGGAGTTCAAGAAGTTTTGTCAAGTCAAAACGAGGTTTCTTCAATACTTTCACCTGGAACAAATAGGAAATATTAAAAATTGTCTTAGAATCGGAGTTGCTGACTGTCTGGGAAAGTCGGGGAATTTACGATGACCGGGAAAAGTTAAAAATGAAAATTGGGATTTTGAAGATCAATAAATTATGGCAACTATGTAGAATGCATTTCTCAGTGTTAGTGATCATTCTCTCCATGTTGACATTCATATAGAGCATACGAAATACTACATTAAAACGATTTACAACGATTCAGGTAAATTTGATTATCAACAGATACCCATGCTGATGTATTTCACAAGGAAAGATCACATGGTGTTAGATTTAGATTTTGGGAAGAGTGTGGCTAAAGTTTCTACAAGCAAAATCATAGGATCCTTCTTTTGACGTGTTAGAGAATGGGCTCTAGAACTGGAAAAAAAAACCTGGGAAAAATGCCACCGACGGAGGAGGCAAACTGATGAATATGTAGCTTCAGCGCCGCAATAGTCCAGTTGCCAAGAGCGCTGCGTGCTGCGATCCTGGGTTCAATCCCCAGCATCTCATCATGACATTTAGTCCTCCCTGTGATGTTTTGTTTTCATTCACCCTTACTTGCATCCAATAGTACACATGACTATCTTTTCCCAGATATTTATACATGATGAGCAAGGATTATCTATTATAATCATTATTAATTAAATGAGCACTGTACAGCTTTTCAAGAACGATGTAATACAGGTAAAGTTCTTCCTTATTATCATTGTTCGTTTGTTACTTATCTTTTTCTTTCTATTTTCTCCCTTTAGCACTCTAATTGATCACATGCTATTTCACATACATACTTGTACGTAATAACAAATGTAATAGATAATCATCATTCATTATATATACATAACCAGGAAAAGATGGTGCATAGCACAGTTTTGGAAGAAAGAAAGAAAATCAGAGAGAGGATTAAAAATTAGGATGAGACACTGGGGATTGAATCCAGGACCTGTTGGCCTTCCTTGATGAAATTAATAATTCTATCAACAAATCACAACTGATTTACCAAGCGATGAGACAAATTAGAAAAACATCTGCATCTTAAGAACATCAGTCGTTAGCAACTTCGTGCTTTTATCTCACTTGATGCTAAAAACCTAATAATGCAATGGGACTGGAAAATATATCCAAGATCTTCAATTCCATCTTATCCTGACGTCGTTCACATGAGGAAATGGATAGGACTGGAGAGAAAATCTGTGGCTGAAGAGCAAAATCACAGTTCTCCATTGCGGTGTTCCAAAATTTCTGCTACTATTTTATTTTTTGAAGGGAAACAGGTCAACTTGATGGCTTCAAATTTAGACAGAATATTTTTCTGACAGAGAAGAAATGTTAAGTTAATTTTCAAGAAATTATGTTGACTATTTCTCCGAAGGAAAAATGAGGTATGACGGGAAGTCTGTATATTCACAAACGGAGACACATGATTTTGCTCTTTAGTCATCAAAATTCTTCTCATGATTAGCTGAATTTATGACTTAACAATGGACCACTAGACAAGGTACGAATTTCAGCATTCTGATACATGATTCTTAACCAAAATTTCACGTAGAACACGATACGCACAACGAAAATTACCGAAATGAACTTCTTACGAAGATATTTAATGATTCTTGATACGTGAATTCAAACCACTCGCTCATGAAAACTCAATACTCTACGTGATTCACACCCGCACTAAACGTTTATCATGACAGTCTCTGCGATATAAAAATCTGGCAACCTCAATCTTGACGATTTGGCTCAGCTATAGCAATTGGCTTATAGTTTGAACGACACATGGTGGGAAATGAACATTGCTCGATTGAGAAGATTGCTGAAACTGCTATAGTGCGCGATTTGACTCACATAGAGCTTTGAGTTTCTTGTGAGCGGGCAGTTCAAATTTCTTGTAACCAATATGAAATAAAAACGTTAATATCTTCCTTAGGAGTTGGTTTCAGTAATTTTCGTTGCGCGAATCGGGTTCTACGTGAAATTCTGGTTAAGAAACATGTATTAGAATCCTTTAACTCGTACCTTGTCTAGTGGTCCATTAAGTGACTTTTTGAGATTTTACTGGATGTACACTGTCTGACTTACCTTCCGGATGTACACATCATGCAGAGGATACGTGCTTTGGACTTTCTTTTCAATCTCTTTAGCAATGGAATCAGGGAGGAGCTTGTTGACAACTTCTTTTAATTCAATCGTTGTTACTTCTTGCGCAATCTGATCGACCATTTTTTTCCTAATTTGGCAAACCTGTAAAAAAAAAACGCTTTGAATATGTTGTAAAGATTATAAAGTCTACGAGCATGAGACTTGGGAAATAGCTTTTGTTGGAAAAACAAGACACTCCAGTTACTTTCTCCCTTTCAGGGGATTGTAGAACAAAAACTTGAAGTTAGCTGCCATGTATCAGCGAGCCACTTTCAACAAAATAGAAAATAGTTGTCAATTTTTTTCATTTTTTTTCTTTCAATTTCTTGCAGATAAGTTTTTGTGGAATGAAAGAATAGAAAATATATGAATTGACTCTTTGCTCAGCTTGCCTTTATTTGGCCATGCAGGTAGACTACTACGAACCCAACTTGTAGCCGGCACTTCCAAGTTTCTCAGAAATGATGTGTCCTATAAAAAAAAAATCTGAACCTCTTTTGCAGTGCTGAGGAAAAACGCCAGATGAACATTCAAATGCTGCTAAATTTCGACTCGGAAAATATTCATTTTTGAGGAAAGTTATTAACATTTTCTGACAAAATTTTCAGACATTTTAGATCAAATTACAAACAAAATTCTCTAAAAATCAAGGGAAAGGTGTTGATCAATTTTTCCTAAAATTTGTGATGTGTCAGTGGAAATTTGGCGATGTCTAAAGGCTCATACAATGTTTATCCTTAGTACGGCAGTCCTTGGAATCCTATACATAGACAGTGCTTTTTTCCCCAAAAACAAAAAATTTGGCACCTTAACTCATTCAATTTTTTTTCAAGCAATGTAAAAAAAAATTAAGAATTCTTCGGCATTCTTAATTTTTTAGTTGTTAAGTTCGCTTAACAACAAGCAGTTTTAAAATCCAGCTCGTTACTTAGGTCAACTATCTTTTTCAAAATGCTGGGGGTATGATTGTTGATTCATACCATTGGCAATGAGTTGGACAATGACCTCAGCTTCATCCTATATCCATCAATAATCTGGAACAGCTAGCTTTTCCTCTGAGGTTTTGAGAGAAAATTCTTTTATCCAAAAACTTGGTAAATGATAAAGAAAGAAGGTCATTTTTGGTCTGAGCGGCCTAAATAGCTGTGGCTTATGGCTGCGATTTATTGTCCACATTGTCTTGGCATTCTTTCATTCCTCCTGATCGATATCATGCTATTATTTCTCAGACCCATAGAAATAAGTAATTTACGAACCTGCGTGTGTTTGGCGTAGCAGGTTTTCCTTTGGGATAGCTGGTCTTTGTGGGTGAATCCAATGCAGAACACTCTGAGGGTGTATCCGTCTTTAGTCTTAACATCTGTATTGGCTTCAATTAGTGTCTGTTAAAAGAGAAAAGTACATTTTAATACAAGTGTCTCTCTTGGCAAAGGGAGTAGGTAAACAAATATAATTTTACATAATAAACAATAAAACATTCTCTTGCAATGACACTAGTGCTCTGAGGTCTTCATGCATATGAGAATTTGTGAGATGTTCTTTTTTTTTAGATGCTGAAGCTTTCTTTTCTTCAGAACATCTGTCTGGACAAAAAGCAACCGCTCTCAAAACATCCTCAGATTTTTATAATAAATGTCGAGCCATTGAGATATCACTCGGACATGACTTGGCATCCACACCTCTCTCTTGATCTGTTGGGCTCAATGCAATGCCACCTCCCATGATAAGATTGCCTCATCCTTTGAGAGACAGGCCCATAAAATAGTACTGAGTAGACTAGATCTATCAACAAAGGTAATCATAAAAGCAACATGTATCCTATTATTATGCACTGGTCCATCATAGGTTTTTCAAACTATCTTTGAAGTAAATAGGTCCTTCCTGCTTGTCAAGTTGGCAAATGAGGCACTATCCTGCAAAGAAGGGGGAGTGGGGGAGTTGTCTGTCTTCGGTAACTGATGTACCTACGCAGCAGGTTCCTGCTAAAAGGTGAATTTAAGTCAAGGATCACCTGTCAGGCTCCAGGTCAGGGCCTGACCTCATTTCATAATTTGGAGCGCAATAAATTGTCAATGACTGATCTAATCATCAAAATGTTATTGACATTCAATTTTTCTCCCAACAGAAACCAAATTTAACTGAAAATGCTGCTAATTTGAGATGGACAAAGCTTCATTATTTGACAAACTTACTTTGATTTGTGATTTGCTGTATCTGAGTTATAATATCAATAGATACATACCTGCCATTTCTTGACCATGCTACGCAGTTTGTCAGTGGTTAAATCCATTCCATGGAAATTTGTCAATACATTCCTACCCTGGACATCTTCTGCAATTAGCTTAAACTTTCTGTAAGATCTTTCAGCATCGTTGTCGTTTTGTAAATCAGCTAGCGAGACTTCAAATACTCGTCCCTTTAGACCATCAGCAGCCAATTCTACATTCAAAAAGAATGAGAAAATGATTACTAAATAACATTTTTCATATTTAGGTGAAGAGTATGTGTTTAAATGGGTCTGATGAGTTAGAATTTTGAAATGGAATTTACTTCCAATTGCTACGAAGATAAGGATGACCATTTGAACAAATGGACATCTTGATGAGTTTCATGGAAAATGCATTATGTCACGTAAGTTGTTCATTAATTTCTATTAAGGCTAATGCAACCGAGATGAGATTAATGATGATTTAATGGATTTAAGCTGCTCGAACACAGAGGCTGCGCCAACAGAATGTTTAATCCTGTTTACTCCAGTGTATTGCATTTTGTAAGTCCCAGATCGCTGCATTGTTGCCAAATGAATGCATTCACATTTGAGTGAAGGAGTAGGGCTGTAAAATTCAGACTTATAACAAAATCTAGACCAAACATTATGATTTTTAGGTAAGATGATAGCTAGGTAGCCAAGATTGCATGTAGTACCATAACATTTGAGGAATCAGAAGCACCATCACACCATCAGGCAAAATGGACACGCGGTCGCATTTTCACAATGGGTGTCATGCAGTGCTACATGAATACCAGGTGTTAGCATTTCACTTGAAGCGGCGTCCTTGTCCTCCTAGCTGTCTTACCTCACCCACCCAAAGTCAAGCCTTACACCATGTTCTGATTGTGTTGAAAGTCTATATTAAAAATTGAACAACAATGTTGAGGGCTGTCAAACGCTTCAGATAGAAGACACAGCTTCCCAAGTGTGCTCCTCTCCTTCAATAGAGAAGCGCTGGAAGTGAACCTTCTGTTGGCATTAGCGTACATATTTTGTGGCCACACAAGGCATAAAATTATACGGTCAGATTTCCGTGAAACAATCCTAATTTTTCAGGGGATCCGACAGATAATATGAAGTCCTTGAACTAAGGCCCCCAACAACAATGGAGACAGGTCGGCAACACTTAAAAATAATTGAAAAAGGAAATATTTTTTGCATGTGTAGAGGCACCTCAAAAGAGTCACTTCAATGTTGGTTCGTTTCTCTCTAATTCAACTTAGGGATACATAATTTTGAGTGATCAACATATTGTGCAGTAAATTGATTGGTTAAGGACCTAAACAAAAATGATAGCAGGCCAAAATTCTCAAGAATATGAGAAAAAGGGAATTTTTCATGTTTGTTGAAGCACATCAAAAGAAGTCATTCCCGTTCAATCTGATAAGAAAATAGAAATCACAGAAAATCAGATGACCAAAATGGGGTGAATAATATTTCTCTCCCCAAAAAAGTACTTACTTGTTCCAACAGTCCTGTTGACTAAGGTTTTGCCTATTTGGCGTGTAGTGAACATGGAGGGTGCCTTGACATCGTACCAATCTTTGCGGGTGAATGGGTCAACACTAAAACAGAAATCAAAATTTAAAATTTGTAGTTTTTGACTGAAAGTGAGGTATCAAGAGAATGCTATCTTAAATATGATTGTGGTACATTCAATATGGGTTTTTATCATTTGACACTTTAGTTCCACTCCAGTAACTCATCGCCTTAAAAGTTTATTTACTTCAACATGGAATCATGACCATATCAACTGTAACTGTGCAGAAATATTTCAGGGAAGTTGTTGATAAGCTGAAAACTTGGATTCCTCTTCACTCTTCCCTGCGTTGATGCTTAGAGGGTTGTAACTGGCTTAACTCTCAGGGTAAAATATCTTTCATTCCACCTAAGGTGATTCAGCTGTGTAGATCTGACTCAATCAGTCCAGCTTGTCTCCGGCTTTATGCTGAAAATTTTGTCTCTTTGTCAAATTAATACTGTAAAGGAGAAATAACAATTTCTTTACAATTCTACTGATAGATTTTCATAAACCTTCGTTGGAATATCACATAACCTTAAACTAATGGTCTGTTCGGAGATGATGGTGGGTCTATACTCCGGCTACTCCTTCCTTATTATAATTGCAGCGTGTCCTCACATGCTAGTAGAATGATCATGAATATACTATTTTAACCAAATTGAAAACTGTAGTTTCGGTGCATTCACCAGTAGAGAAAACTGCAAAAAATGGAGGCAGAATGATGGGTCGAGAGTGCCTCGCGGGTCTCAGTGATTGTTCACATCTGGGTGACTTCTCACTGCTATTGCATTCACAGTCACATTTCTGAGTCTTGGTGTTAACCGCACGTTGTCCCTTTTTTCAGAAAAAGGGCATGCTCGGAAAACTGACCCATTATTTATCAACTTATCCTCAGTAGATGTCGGAGGCAAGTTCTAACCTATCGAGCCAAGAAAGTTGATCAGGTGCGGGCTTAAATTAAGATAAAGGTAAGTTACTTACATCTTCTTCTTGGCACCCTTCTTTCCACTTTTGGTTAAACCTTTATTTTTGCCAACTGCCATGATTATTGTCAAAAGGAGGGCTTGGAAAATAACAATTGCACGTGGAACCTCGCGGAGGGAAGATAACGGAAGAGAGGTTAGGGAAAAGTTTGTTTACACTGTTACGCAGGTTGGTACAGTATGACGTCATTACCTACACAAAATCCGAAATTCGAATCATGGAAAATGAGCCTGTAAAGTTCGATGATTTTGCGTGGTAACCGAAATAAAATATAATTTGAAAAAAATTTTGAAGTATGACTTGTTTTCTATTTAATTAACCAAATCATTTTCGAGAAAATCGACGACATACATGTTTAGCACCCATCTACGTCATCGACAATAACCAAGATGCCCGCTGCATGATTGAGCGTTTTTGCAGGCAAAGACCCCCTACGATGTGCAGGCGATCACAGAGCGGGAGTAGCTGGTGGAGCGTGCGTGCAGCTCGCTCGGACTCCATGATTCTGCTCTGTTGCTCTCTCCTCTCCCCTACTCTTTGCTCCTAATGGCGCCAAGCACAAATTTCACTCGCGGAGAAAAATTAAACTGCTCAGCTCAGGGAATTGGCATTTTTGATTGAGATTAAATTTCTAAACGAGTCCAACCCAAGTCAACCAGGGTAATTCTCAAAATACTTTGGCAAGATATTTTTCTGATATAATTTAAGGATATAATATAATTATTGACATAATTATTATGATATAATTTATTTAAGGATTGAGGATGGAGAATCTTTAGAATTTATGGAGAAATCACAAGCTTGTGTGGGGGCCCCAGCGTTCTGAGGCATTGAAATTAATCTTAAACGTACCTATTTACATTTTGAATTTTGGTGGAAAATACGGGGGGGAGGGGGGCTTTAATTTATATCTAAGCCATGTATGTTTGATTAGAGGATTTACTTATTGCTAAATAGGCAGAGGATGCCAGATGATAAGGGATGAGTTTGAGGATTGTATGCGCACAAGGTATAAATGTTTTCAGGATAAAGCTATGGCAGCTAAAAACTAAGATAGCATCCTTCCTTCCTTATTGGAATCAGGCGTAGATCTCAGGAAAAATTTAAAAAATAAAAGGAGGCTATCTACGTGTGGGAGAAACACACAAGTTACTTAGAGTACTTAGAGTTAAATTTTAGGTAAAAAAGATGTGTAGTTGGTCGGTAAAGACGCAGAGTTGTACTTACGTATTTGCCAGGCTGTGTACATGCATGCAGCACCCACTGCAGCCTCCTCCGGAGAATACTATCGGTGCTTAATATTATCTCAAACATGCTTCAGATGTCAAATTTTGAAATCATCCATGTTGTGAATACCTATCTATTAATTATACCTGTATCTTTCCCTCTGCTTTATGCTGCTTATTAGTACATTCTGTGCGCATTGGGGGAACTAGTTGAGAGGAGGAGGGGGGGGGGATAAATCTTACCCTCACATCTGACTTAATTCCTAAGAAATATGAGGGATTTTGCTAAGTTAGCTGTGTTGCCAGACTTTCATTGTGGAAATTATAATTGTACCAAAAATATTTCCATGTAAAGATGAACCATCAAGCTAAAACTTTAACTAAACATTCGCACAAATTTATCAATTTCTTTTTGTGGCACAATGGTACAACTTCTGGAAACTTCCTGTTAATAGGTAAATACGAGGCACTTAGCACATTTCTTGAAAAATTTGCTAAAACAATATCTGTGCACATTTCTACTTTTGATAACTTAAACCTTCAAAAGTACATAACAATCCAAAAAGTGGTAGATGCGCAGGAAACGGAAATGGATGGGAGAGCTCTGGGTGGGGTAGGGACATTGACGTATAATACAATCTAGACCGCGCATTACGAAATTCAAGCGAGACGATAGGCAACCCAGCAACACACAGCAAGTGTACCGGCGAGACAATGGTGGAATTCGTGGAAATGCCGGTCTTGCCAGGTGTAGTTCGTTGCTTGCCAGTGCCGTTGCCTGATACGGGTACACTTAGCTCGTATATCCGGCGGTATCAACTAGGCTGAAGGCGCGTCTTTACCCCCCTAGCTGTCTTACCTTCCCCGCCTAAAGTCGGGCCCAATGCGCGGTCTAGATTGTATTATACGTCAATGGGTAGGGAGGCGGCGGACGATAGGATGGGTTAGAGTAGGTATTGGGAAGAGAGTGCTCGAAGCTCGAACTGCCCTGAGTTCCCGTCGCGCGACGCAGCCATCTTGCCTGCACATCGTAGGGGGTCTTTGCCTGCAAAAAGTAAACATCCCCGCTGCATCCACCATGTTGTTTTTCTTCACGTTTCTCAGGCTGCGTCGCGCGTTTGTGTTGCATGGTGACAGTGTAATTTACGTGTAAAAATGTCCATCGGAAAGGTAATTTATCTCTTTTTCTCTTCGCAATCCTATATTTATGCTTTTCTGTGTTTGTGATTTTATATTCTCCATTATTCAAAGAGTAATTCTGACCCAATCCGATGGGGCCTCTACCTCTCCGCTCTGGAGGCGACGTGCCTTCATCCTATGATTACCCCAATGTTGACGTCCTCTCCACAAATCTGATTGCGCTTATTTTGGCACATTCTGGTGATTTACGCACCTTTCAACTGTACCAAAAATAATCCGCTTTGCCAGTGCTGCCTCTGAAAAGCCACGATCATTTATATTTGGTTTCAGTCGAAGTGCCTTACTACGGTTAGATTTCTGGCAAGCGATGGTAGCGAGAATCTCCCGGGCCTGGCTCGACTATCACTCCAAGCTTTCTTCAAGAGACAGTTCTATTTCTACCCTCCCAAATTTTTAATTGGATTCCCTGGCTTATCTGGAAGTCTGTGGTCTTGTTTGTTTACTTGCTGTTCAGGCAACTAGTCACTGATCACTCACTTCAGTAGACTTGCTATGCAGATGCTCTTTATTCAGAGACACTCAATTTACTCTTACGATCAGCCACTGTAGTAGCCTCTCGTTGAATAGTGCTAGTTATTAGCAATTGCTCAGGTTAGCTGCTAAGAGGGTAAATTTGAATCTGTCCAATATCCTTGTGGTTTTAAGAGTCTGCGGTGGAAAA
Source organism: Bemisia tabaci (assembly GCF_918797505.1). Taxonomy (NCBI): domain Eukaryota; kingdom Metazoa; phylum Arthropoda; class Insecta; order Hemiptera; family Aleyrodidae; genus Bemisia; species Bemisia tabaci. Next base: position 77,750,367 of record NC_092793.1, read on the forward strand.
TCATGCAAGTTTAGAGTGCAACGGGAGATCTACCATCCTTAGTCTGGTAGAGCTGACGCATCGTATATTGAGACAAAAGTCAATCTCTGATAACCTCTGAATCAGCACCACTCAACAGGTTAAAGGGCTTTTTTTTTATCGCGGATCAGGGTGGATCGGAGTGGAACGCACTGGATCGGAAATCCTGAGCGATCCGGACTGATCCAACAAGTGTTCCAAGTGATAAAAAAATCCAAACGTGGAATTTGGTTCGATTTGTTATTGTTTTGATTCTTTGGGGACGGCAACTTCCCAAACTTCCTCGCATTCGGTTAGGATCACAGTGGATCAGAGCTCGCCCCACCTCGGAAGAGCGATCCAGCGTTCCACCCTGATCCACCTGGAACGCTTGGATCACGCTGAGGAACGGAATAAAAAAATACCGATGTTCACCGCGATCCGCATAAAAAAAAAGCCCTTAATACATGCAGTCGGATGGCACCAGTGATGAGAGGTGACCTAAACAATACTTGACTTATGTCTCAACACACGATATGTCTGCTCTATCTATTCGGAAAGCAATTCCTGAGGTAGTGGACCTTCTCTCGCTCTCTGAAGAAGCATGAATTTATTTGATGTGGACTGGAGTCCACAGGTATCTGACTTCTCAATCCTTCTCTTCTTTTTCTTTATCTAAGTACATCACTGTTGAATTAGCTCCTGAAAGGCTTAGTAGAAACAGATTTAGAAATAGGAGAAACAAGTGATTTGTTGTGGTAAAGACCGTTATTTCTAAAGTTTTCTGTATATTAGAGCTGCCCGATACTTATCAGGTACATAAGTTCATCGATTTAATAACGACCCTTTTTTCCTTTCAGAATGACGCGCCTGAGAAAGGCTCAGGAAAGCCTGACAAATCCAAGAACATTATGCGAGATGTCCGCATTCGCAAATTGTGTTTAAACATCTGTGTTGGAGAATCTGGTGATAGGCTTACTCGAGCAGCGAAGGTAAGAATTGTTTCATTCCTGATATGCTGCGACACAATTCTGATACTTATCTCACAAGGGAATTTCGTCATTTACCTTTGCCTATGGCACTAAATGAACTAGAGCTTACTCACTGCATGTCGGAACAAGAAAATATATCCAAAAACCCTTATTAAATTCTTTGGGTCTTGTGGCAACTTTTGCTTTCGGTGGTTCATTATTTTTATATAGAAAGTTATAATACAGCAATAGCTATTTACCCCATTATCCTGTAGTAAGCTTTGGGTATAGCTTATGGGTAAGCGATGGATGAGGGAAGTTGATTGTTATTATTGTCGTACATTGTAAATTGAAGGATGTGAATAAATTGAATTGAAAATTGGGAAGTACAACACGAGGAACAATTCCACCAAACATAAGCTCCTTTCCCTTTTTTGTCAAACATTCTGCTTTAAATTTTTATTTGTTAATTTAATTAAGTTCATCTTTGATCTATATCATAACTTCATGTTAAATTGAATTGTATTACTTTTCCTCTTTTATAGGTGCTGGAACAACTTACAGGACAGCCTCCTGTTTTCTCTAAAGCCCGATACACTGTCAGGTCCTTCGGTATTCGGCGTAACGAAAAGATCGCCGTCCACTGCACCGTCCGTGGACCTAAAGCTGAAGAAATTTTAGAAAGAGGATTAAAGGTAATGTTCAGTTAACCTGTTAAGAACACTTAATGTCTCATTCTTTTTATAAATGAAATATCCTTTTCAAATGGTGTTATGGACTAAGCCATGAGAAATGCTCATTGAATGGTGGCCCTAAACAGGGTTGTTGAAAAAGGGCAAGCCGACTGGCTGCATGAAGTCCGCTGGATGCTTTGCGATGTGACTCCCGTGTGACTGACAGGCGCGGAGTGACCTGAGTGATGAGCTTGCGGCTATATGTAGCAGCAACAGTGTCAAGCTACAGCCAATTAGCTGCGCTGGTTGGCGGAGTGATGGCTAGCCGCCACAGTGTCACATCTTAGAATCCAATATTTAGCTTAATGTAAGAGTATTTGAACATGGTGATGAAAATCACCGTAACACTAGTCATAATTGTAGGAATTTGTTTGTGAAAAACACAATGCCAAGGTGTTATGAATTACGTTTATTAACTCACAGCTGAAGCTTTTCGATCTTTCCCATCAGTATCAAAAAGCCTCTGCTATTAGTTGATAAACATATTTCATAACACCTTGGCATTGTGTTCTTTGCAAACAAATTCCTACAACAATGTACTTAATATTGTTAGACCTCATTGGATTTGCTATTGGCTATCTGAAAAGTGTTATAATCAAAGGGCAAGACAGAATGAATTGTCACTTGGGCCCTTCTGTAAGTCAAGGGTACATATTTTAAGCAGTCGCTTTTGTAATGAGTTCTCATAAGAATGTCATGGTTGAAACATGTTTTTCATACTTCTCCTTACACAAATTCATGATGATCAAATAACCTCTTATGGAGCCCATGTCTTGAATTTTTAATTTACTGTGCACCAGTTCAGAATGAGTGACCTGTGCGCCAAGGCGCCCTCTGGACTCATTATAGATGCTATTAGTGGCGACAGCATCATAGGGATTCTCCATTATATCAGATTGGATCCAAACAATAACATTGGCATAACCTCTTTCTATGCTACAAATCGAAAAAAAAATGCTGCAAAAAAATCGATACATATATATTGCTTTTCTGTGATGTGGCACTAATAGCGTCTATTCGAGTTACTTCAAAATATTTTAAAAACTTGTCGGGTAAATGTTGAGCTAACAGATTGTCAGACCAAATAGCCTTTAAATTACCACCAGTTTCAGAAAGGAAAGGACATGTGAATTTTTTCGTGTACCCTCAATGATCTCAGGTGTGTCGAAGTAAGAGTATTGAAACAAATTATGATATTTTTTAGAATTGGAAGGAGTTCTCCTTTTTGACGATTACCTATTATTATATTGGATCATTGCTAAATTCATCTCACTAATTATCATTCACTCTGTCCTTTCAGGTCCGTGAGTATGAATTGAGGAAAGACAATTTCTCAGACACAGGAAACTTTGGATTTGGTATCCAAGAACACATAGATTTAGGTATTAAGTACGACCCATCTATTGGTATCTACGGTCTTGATTTCTTCACAGTCCTAGGACGACCAGGTAAATCATTTAATTTTGACGAGAATTTCTTGTAATTATTTTATTATATTCTCTTTTTTTAAAGGGAGTACCCCCTGTCTGTGCGTTGAGTTTGGCAAATCTCCTTTGATTTAATGATGAGATAAAATCTAAAAAAAAAAATATAATACTAATCGACGGTGAAACTACCAAACCACGTATCTCGTTTGCGGTGTTTAAAAATCTACGCTTGCATTTTATTTTTTTGAAGTAGACCAAATCAATATCATTCCTTGAAATTTTCACAAAATTTTCTCCGCACGAAGAGGAAAAATCACAGAAATTTTCAAGACTGGACGTTAAGTAGTTTTTCATTTAGAAAATAAAGAATGACAGGAAGTCTGCGACGTCGCAAACCGAGATACGTGGTTTGGTAGTTTCACCGTCGTAATGTTTCATCTGAGGTAATATCAATTTCTACTCCAACCAATGTATTTCTACAGTTTTGTTCAGTTGTTTACCCCAAGTTTCCAAAATTTAAAGAGTGAATTTTAAATCCTCAAGGTAAAGGCTTTTCTGTATACCTAGTCTCAAAGTGAGTGACACATATAAAGGCATTGAGGAGGAAAAAATTGACGGCTGTACCCAGAATCATCTTAACCACCTGAGACAGTGCTTAGTATCCTTATCTTCCATTACCTTGCATTGAAATGTCATGTGCCATCTAGTCAGCTTCATGAGCAACAAGAAAGTGAATAAAATTAATTTGACATAATGAATTTAGGAGAAAATTCCAATAATATATCCTCAATTCTATATACTCACACACCAAGAAGCTAACAGCGTACAAAGATAAGTAAATACACAGTCAAGATTCATTTCAGCGCCATGAAAGGACTCTCGAAAGTCGAGTAGGTAAGTAATAACGAATCCCAGTTAAAAGAGTAGTTTTCATAATTTTTTCTCATACCTAGAAGCCTTGTAATGCGGCTGGTTAGCCTCACGCGTTTCGTAAGCTGTCTTAACGATACCAAAGTGAACTAAATTGATCTTCAATTGCTTGTAAACTCAGGTGTGCATGGCTAAAAAGCTATGACCAAAAGTGAGGTGACCTTTCTATTCTCACTTTGCATAAAGAGGAGCAAATCGAAAATTATTTTTGTGAGGTAGAATCTGCCAGATCATGGTAAGCATTTAGCATTTCGGACCTTTCTAATCCCCTCTGAGGGAGATCAGAGGAGGAAGTTTGACGACGTTTTGGTCATGTGTTAATACTGGCGAAGTGTCACTTTCTTGGCTGTTTTTCAGGAAGTATTCATGTTATAAGTTATTCAATTTTCGTTTTTTTTTCTTCTTTTTAGGTTTTAATGTATCGCAAAGGAAACGAAAGAAGGCCAAAGTAGGAGCTCCTCATAGATTGACTAAGGAAGACGCAATGAAGTGGTTCCAACAGAAGGTAAGCCTTTTGAACACAAATTTTATCATCTCATATCGTAAAAGCTCTCCAATAAATAATACCTGCTATTTTTCCTGCTGCAGCCTATGAAGATAAAATTCAGAGGTAAAAACTAGAAAAAAAAGCGAGGTGTATCCCAACTGCTGCAGAATTTTATGATTTAGTATGATCAACCTATTGTTTATGACTTAGTAACCAAGTTCTGAAAAGGTTTTGTTTCTTTGGAAGTTATATTTTACTCAATGCGATATTTTGCAAGAAAAATTTGGCTACTAATTTTGACTGAAATTCACTCCCAAACTTTTCCGAAGCTCTCAATGATGAGGTTGTAATTGATAGTGTATCACTAAGAAGAAGAAGTCGTAAGGAATTAAATATCTTATCATATGTTTCCTCGTTAAGATTCCATGCAAAATATGTTGAACCCATTGAATAGTCCCAAAATGAACTCAGTAATAAGAAATTAAAGATAGAAGAAGAATTGAAAGGAAGTAATCAAATTTACTTTGTCTGACTTAGACTATATTAGTATTTATTCGTCAGTAAGCAGTACGAGTTGGGATGCCTTGATTTCTGATGAGCTGGATGGCGTATGAAAATTTCTGCTCATTATTTTTTTTTTCTCTCTCAAAATGTCACTGTGCGACCTTTTTGCACACATTTTCAGAAAATGTTGCTGATATAACCAAACAAATCTTGAAAATTTTTGTGCTCAAACTATTATCAGGTCTTTAAAAGTAAAATGAGACAGGAGATTTGCAATAACAGGAACTTGGGTGGTTTGGCGCCTACACCACAATTAAGTAACTGAAAAATGCAAGTCTAGTAGTGCAAAATTGCCCCAATTTTACTGTTGCTGTTTTTTATTTTGATATTTACAGTTATGCACACATTAGAACACAAAATAATGTATAGAATCACTCGTACAAATGTAAGAGGTTTTTTTTTTTTTAAATTTTTGTTTTTTCTAGAGGTATAATGGCATGATTGAATCTGTTTATTCGTAGCACTCGGATAGTCTCTAATAGTTTCTTTTTCTTTTGTTTGTTTCAGTATGATGGTATAATTTTACCCAGCAAAAAGTGAGGTGTTGGATTTCATTGTTAATGTCTTTTTTTAAGTTAAATAAAATTTATACAATTTTATAAAAATTGCATCATCTATCGTGAAATGAACCTTTATGTCCAAACCAGTGTGCAACAAAGATGCATCCATTTAAACAAATATTAAATTCTTTTGCACAAATATTCTAATACTTTAACATCATTCTGTCATGAATTCAGTTGCTAAGCACATTTCCAAGTATAACATTGAACACCAACCTAATTCTGCTGAACTAAATTTTTCAGGAGATATTGAAACTCAAAGATAAATTCAAAGCAGGGAGAGGCAGTTTAAATTTTTAAGGTAGTCAGAAGAATCAATTGAGGACAATAGCGGAAAAAGGGTGTATGTCAAATGTACATGTAGAACGTTTCGAAAATAACGCATTTGAACGTTTGAAATTGTTTCCCAACGAACTATATGGATCAATTAATCAAACAAAATCTTTTTTTTTACCCACATCCTGAAGTTTTGAAATCCATTACTACCTAGCTTAGGGGAAACAACAATCATACGAAAGTTTATTTCAAGGTACGCCCTTCTTCTGACAAAATTCTCAATTGTTTCCTGTTCGTCATCAGGAATTTATTAGGAACAGGGTAAAAAATCAACCTAATTGGATGTATTTCAACATATTTATTAGAATACAAGTTTTGCAAGTGTGAGAAATTGATCTCACTGGAACAATTGTTATCCATTGAAGCCCTGTCATCATTGCATTTTGAAAAATCTGTAAAATACTGACTTCATACTGAGTTATTGCAAGTTATGTAGTTATGCTTGCCACTATTTGCGCATCTGCATTAACCAGAATCATCCTAATTGATTCCCATATTTTTTTTTTTTTTTTTATGTTTTACCAAGGCTTAGGTGTTGTACTTTTCAAAAACTTCGGAAAACCCTTTGCCACCCTGTGTTCTTTTCATTTTAGAGGACGTGAATGTGTTCATCCTTAATGGAACTGTAAGCAATTTTCAAACTTAATAGTAGAGCAAGTTTAAGACAGTATATAAATCAGCCTTGTCACGAGTGATGTAATGTTGCCCTCTTTAGCCTGGTTGAGAGAGTGCCAAGCTCCATTGATTGTAACTGGCTGCATATAGTTCTGTTGATCTTGATTAATGTTTGCCTCACGATCCATGAAGTCAGGCTGATTCTTGTTAATGCAGAATGGCTGATTCTCAGTTAACTCAATTCTTGACCCTCCATATGACTTCAAAAATGCGCACTTGCTTCTGAACCCTGAAAATAATACCTTTTCTGCCACCCAGATTTGCTGTAATCGGAAAATTGTCAATTGGACTCCATTTTGCTCTTTGCAAGTACAATATCTGGCTCAATTCAAAAACGGCGTTTATACCATCAGTATCTCCATGCACACGAGTGATTCTACTGAAGAGCTGAAAATTTTAGTTCCTAATTGCAAAATGTATTCCAATCTGTGGGTTAGACTGATTCTGGTTTATCCATCTAAATATTGTAGTAGTCACTCGATTTTAAATCCAATCAATTCAGGGGATGAGGATGTGGACTTGAAATGAAGAAAATTATTTTTTTCCTCTCTTCTTTAATTTTCGTCAAAATTAAGGTCAATTGGATAACTACAATTTTTAAAAAATTAAATACCCATCTGTAATCTGCCCTCATTTTCTGGGAATAGTCGGAAAGCCCCAAAAACCTGGACAAGACATTATAAAGTTGACGAAATCAACCCTTATACCTCTTATTGATTCTCCTTACAACTGAAGATTTGCCTACCTTCAAAGAAAATTTTCCTGCTAAAAAGAGAATTTGAATTTTTTTTAGCTAAGCCATCATCCAACTCAAAGACAAGAATTTTTCTTGGAATTTTCCATGAATAGAAATTTAAGAAAAAGCAAACATGTACTGATAATTTTTTGCAACCTTGAAAATTCGGACAAAGTAAGGAAAGTTTGCTGCGAAAGTTTTTTCTTTCAGCCAGAATATTGCATTTTTTTCATTTTCAAGGTACTGCACTCTCTGAATCATTATTGATCGGAATTTTTATCAGAAACCATTCCAAATAATCACTGAAAAGCCAGGAAAATGTGGGGGATTTTAATGTTCATAATATCTATAAAGCCCGGGGATTTTTAAATCCAAGGAAACCTCTCAGCCTGTGAACAACGATAATCGGACCGCGTTCAGCAGATAAGAACTCAGCCACACCCAAGTAGCATTTTTCAACGGAAAAATTGCGATTTGTTGCGATTTTGTCGGCGATAAAATCGCTAAGATCATCAACATCTAAGAGATTATCCTCGATCTTGTTGCAATAAAATCGCGATTTATGGCGATTTAATCTCGCTTTTATCGACGAAAATTGATCGCGATTTTATTGAACAAAAAATTGCGATGCATAGCGATTTAATAGCCATAAATCGCAATTTTTTATTCGATAGAATTGCGATAAATTGCCTAAGATATAATCGCGATCATCAACCGATAAAATCGCTATTTATCGCGATCACTACTACTTGGGCATCAGCTATTTCCAAAGTGAACTGGGCAATTTAATTTTTTTTAAGAGAACGTATATGTTCGAATTCCTTTGAACATTTTAAGGAATTTACTTCGCACTAAGCAGAAAATTCCCCGATATTCGCCCAAAAATCCGCACAACCAGTCTCACATAAAAAATTAAACTGCACGATTTTTGGCAATGAGTAATGTGGCTTGGTTCCCTTCTGTTTAACGCGGTCCAATCAGGAAAGGTCTTAATGCCGCTCGTTTTTGTCGAGGACGTTTCCGCAAATTTCACCATTTGGCAACTGCTACATGACGATGGAAGTCCGCGACCACCTTCCTCGGTTTGCAACGTTGGATGTCCGTATTGCGTTCAAAAAATTGAAGGCGTTTTGACTCCCTCCTCATACTACTTGTAGTTGATTCGATCGACAAACGCGTTGGTCGGCGTTGACGGGGACTCGATGCAACTTCTTAAACTTGATGGATGGCCGTATCGCACCGACGGAAAGGCGACACCACGTATCTCCATTGCGGTGTTTCAAAATTTTCGTTCTTAATTCATCTCTTCCATGAGAAACAATCCAAATTTACGACTTTAAATTATGAACCAAATCTTCTGCTATCGAATACGAAAAATCATGGAGAATTTAAGTTTTATGTTGACCAGCTTCTCGAAAGAAAAATAAAATTTCTAAGGAAGTCTGCAACGTCGCAAATGGAGAAACGTCGTCTCTCATTTTGCCCAAAAATATGTATGTATAAAATTGAAGGCATTATGACTTTCCTCTCTCAACTTATATTCGTCTGTAACAATAAACAATGGGACGCGATTGCTACGGCGCCTTGATACAACTATACAACCTCGATGGATGTTGTAGACTGCTTGTCACATTTTATTTCTTAAATGGATAACTTCTCAACGGCATTTCTTAAAAACTGCTATGAGTTTCCTTTTCTGCGAGTTGAAAATTCAAGGGATGAAGTTGATTTGTTCTCCTTTGAACTTTTAAAAAATCGAAATAGTTTAGCGAAGATTTTCAAACACGGAACACCGCGAACGAGATACGTGGCTGTGGACGTAGAAATCATAGAACGACGTTTCGGAGTTCGTATCAGCCGTGCCGCATCAAGGAATGAAAATGGGCTCGAAGATATTCCAGTAAGATTTCGTAAAAAAGGCATAGGGCCGTTAAAGGGATATCAGGCTCAGGCAAGTTCATGAGGGCGATCGCCGCCTAGCCCAGTCCGCCTGTGGCCTGGCTCAAAGGTTCCTACTTATACTTATTTTCCCCTTTTTTATGAAAGCATGCAAGTATTAGACTTGAATGAATCATTAAAATCATATTTCTCGTCTCATTTCGGAAAAATCACGGAAGATTTGAAAGTGTCATTCACTTTTAGTTTACCCTTTCAAAATAGGCAGCAAAAAACTTGCAACGTCGCAGATTGAGGTATAAATGTTTTTTATATTACCTCGCCGTCGGTGCTGAGTCAATGTAAGAACCTGCGCGCGTGATAGAGAATAATTTCAGCGGTAATCGTGATCTTTCGCCATCAAGTCGAAGCTATACCTACCGTTGAAGGCGCTCTGAGCAACTATTCCGCCACAGAAGTATTGCACAGTATCAGACGGAAATGAAGGCGCACCACCATACACTGGAAAAAACACACATTGGATCTAGAGTCCAGACTCTTAAAAACATCGACAAGAAAAAGAACTCTTGATTCAATCAGAATCTAGCGTAAATCAAGAAGCATAAGCCTCTTAATTTAAGCGGATTTCGTTTTGATTCAAGCAAAAATCCGATTGAATCAAGAGTATTCTTTCTTGCCAATGTTTTCAAGAGTCTGGACTCTAGATCCAATGTGTGTGTTTTTTTTTTTTTTTTTTTTTTCCAGTGTATGTATATTGGCTGGGTATCGTTTACCGTTGTGTGCAGAATCCTCCAATCTGCGGCTCCTGTTCGATCGATTTTTAGAGACTTGGAGTCGGGTCATTTTTCTAGTTAAAAATCGAATTTTCAGTCAAATTCTCAAAAATTATAGATGGCGGAAGTGGCTTAAAATGCTATTTTTGCGCCTTCAAAATTATCCAACTTAGTAATAGAAATATCTGTGGTTTGTTTCAAAATCGATGTACTCTTAGCTAATTTAGAATCCTATATCGGCGCGCTTTTCAACTTTTTTGTGTTGAATTATTCATGTATTTATTTTCTTTATTATCTCCATATTTGTTTCCTCATTTGATCATTCGAAGGACTAGGTATAATCAAAGTTCATGCTCTTCACATCATAGACCGTTCATAGGACCTTTAACGGCACCTACGGTAAATACCGCAGGTGCTCACAATTCGTCTTGCAGAAAAGAAATATTTATTATTCAAGTTTATGAAAATTAAACGATATTAAATAATGCTTGATTAAACTTTTTTTTTTTTTTTTTTTTTTTTTTTTTTTTTTTTTTTTAATGAAACATTTTAATAAAGCATGAGATGAGTTATGGGTTTAAAGATGAATCCTCAAAGCGATCGCATCCAGCAGCTATAGGTAATCGCCGCTGTGCTAAATTCAGTCAGGGTGTTCTTCTTCAACGCAACAATTTCTCTCGAGCTCCAGCTGAAATTTCAAGGGAGAGAAAAATAATCAATGAATCGCTGTGGAAACTGTTCCGGCTGTCTATTATATTTATTTACGGTAAACGGTAAAACTGCAGAAACGCGATAAGTGGAAAATATCATAAGAATCGTGCACTTCTGGAAGAAAGCATGAAAATTTCAGGGATTCATCTCTACCCTATAGACATTCGATTCAGACATAGACCCCAAAAATCTGAGCCCCCTGGGGGGGCAGGGGGGCCCCCAAATTTTGAATTTTGAATAACTACTGAACGGCTAATGTTAGCGTAATTTTTTTTAAGCAGGACGATAGGAAATTTTATCAGGAACAAAAATGGTTTTTATGAATTTTTCTGTGGGATCGATATTTAAGGCGTGAAACGGGAAAAACCATCGGGGGACGGGGAGCCGGCCGTTCTGAGGCAGATCCGCGCGCTGCGCTGTTTGCCCGGGACGCGCGCGGCGGCGCAGTACGGTGTTACCGACGAAACAGCCGCTTGTCTTGGTTTAATCTCAACGATGCGCAGTTTTAAAAATAATAATGAATTTACCGTACTGCCTAAATACTTTTCCTCAGTAACATAAGCTCTTCTTTTTATTAGTAATACATAAAAACAAGCAAAAGCGAAATACTCCAATGTAAGAGCGCCGAGTCAATAGGAGGGATCGGTCATCGCGCATCACGCATCTTGTTTTCTCTGAATGCAGAGCTTTTCCGACCTCATTACAGAGTAAATTACCCTTTCCTCACGTAAGTTTTGTACAGGATTACATTTTTTTAAGATATTAAAGCGAAATAACAAGTTTTAATACGATTTTGACCCTTTTTTCATGACTATTGGAAATGGCGGATCCTTCGTAACTTATTTTTAGCTTATTTTTCATGTTACTTTCGGCGAATGAGACAATGAGCTGCTTACATATTCATGAATTTTGCAAAACTTGGTAGAGACATTAATTGAGGAGTGAGAGGGAGGGGAGGGGGGCCCCACAGTCCCTTCGCCACTATAAGGTTACCAGATTTCCTTCAAAATGAAGGAAATGTCGTTTTTCGTTCATGTTCATTGGTTTCTCGCAATTTCATAGGTACTGATTCATACGGAACATTCCGACAATGTTCTTTTCTCCTCTTTTTCCCTCCAGCCAGTCAATAGAAGTTTTCATTTTCATGAACTCCCCATTTTTTCAGTTATTCAGCAAATATGCATTTTTAAAAAAAATAGAACAATACATTAAATAAATGATAAAAAAGAAGATATCTGAATACTATCGCCTTTTTGTATCAAGTCATCCTTGAAGATATTATTGGTACTTACCACGACACATAGAAAATGGAATGAGCAGTAAAAAAAATCCATGTATATTATCTTACATTTCGTTGTATGGAATTTAGAGTGGAGTTGGTAACATTTGTATTGAAAAAAATATTAATTCAGGAGGAAATTTATTTATCATGCAGGTTCTGATTCTTTAAAGAACCTCTGAGAAGGACCAGGCCTCAGGAAGAAATTCATTGCATTTCTTCTTTTTCAACCCGCAAATCTCGTACCGATTTTTGATTTGTATGGAGCTCATGGAAGAGTTCTGGGTAAGTATGTCGAAAAATTTTCAAGAAACGGGACTTGCAAAATATGCAATGCACAAAACGTACACCTTAAACTTTATCGTACATTATAACACTGATCGAATTAGCTTTAGAGATTATCAAAAGAGTAATCCATCGTCAAAATAACAAAAAATCAGTCAAAATCAGTAATCAGTAATCAGTTGCAAAATTACCGAGATTGCGGAATATCGTACCTATGATGCGCTGACATAAGAGCAGGATAGGTTCCCAGTACTTAGGCGCGACTTCCTATCACTCAAATGGACCGTTTTGACAGATTAGTGGATACGGCGGCTGGTTATGACTTAATAATATTCTTTGTACTGTACAAGAAGCAGTCCAACAAAGGTTTTTTGGGGGTCATTAATCCCTATCAAGCTTTCTCAAGATTCTTTTGCCGTTTTTTTGGAGCAAGTTTTGAAGGTGGTTTTGGTCCTCTTAAAAAAATGCCTATACGTAGCAATGATGTACCAAAATGTTCCTGAAAGAGAGGAGAATAAGCATGTTTTTATGTATGCTCATTGTTTACAAAATTAGGCTCCCTGTCTTAAGTAAGCATATTTAGATACCATCCTGATGTCGCAGCACCGAGAGAAAGAGAAAGAAAAACACTTTAAAATCATTTTTCAGGTCATCGTGGTACACAAATAAGATTTGTGACTTTTAGCCCCCCCCCCCCTTCCCGAGACAACTGTGCCTCAGATTTTATTCCGTTCAACTGATGTCTGATGCAGTTATCTCGGATGCTGTAATAAAACTTGACAAACCCATACAACAAAACAATTCGGAACTCCAGCACTTAACCCCTTCTCTTTCTGTTGCCGTGCGCTCGCTTGTATACATATATTACCTGCATAAGTTAAGCCCTATTTAAGGCTTTATAGGTAGTACGATATATTCACAATACTTTTAAAACTGCGCATCGTTGAGATTAAACCAAGACAAGCGGCTGTTTCGTCGGTAACACCGTACTGCGCCGCCGCGCGCGTCCCGGGCAAACAGCGCAGCGCGCGGATCTGCCTCAGAACGGCCGGCTCCCCGTCCCCCGATGGTTTTTCCCGTTTCACGCCTTAAATATCGATCCCACAGAAAAATTCATAAGAACCATTTTTGTTCCTGATAAAATTTCCTATCGTCCTGCTTAAAAAAAATTACGCTAACATTAGCCGTTCAGTAGTTATTCAAAATTCAAAATTTGGGGGCCCCCCTGCCCCCCCAGGGGGCTCAGATTTTTGGGGTCTATGTCTGAATCGAATGTCTATAGGGTAGAGATGAATCCCTGAAATTTTCATGCTTTCTTCCAGAAGTGCACGATTGTTATGCTTATCGGCCCCACTATTGGCACCATTGCAGACTTCTGCTCGTGCTATATTTCTTTAATAAAAAACTATTCAGCGTCATTGCTTGAAAACTCGATGATTTTCCTTCACTGTGTGACTAATATCCTGCGAAAGTGTCAAGTCATAATGTTCGTCCGATCTATCTTGAAAACATAGAATAGGATCGAGATTTTGAAACGCTGCAAATGACGTACACGTTTTTGCAGTCTCATTTTCTTTAAATGTCCAGCAAGAATTAATTCTGCAGGTCAAAACACACACTAGCTGTCAATCAATATACCTACACTGTTAAAAATCTGAGAGTTCATTTCACTACTAGGTATACCTAATTCATACGATGCACCATTCGGTACGACAAAATAACGTGCAAACTGAATCATCTGGAGTTGAATAAATTCGAAGTGGATTCACTCCTCTCATGCGCGGAGAAACATTTTCTGTTGGAGCAATAGAAATTCCAATTAATCATTTCTGGAAGAGAATCCTTGCTGAGTCAACAGGAAATCTCTTAGTTTCAAACGTTATTTTTGTTATAGGTATCAGATAGAAGTCCTGTTACTTTAACCCGTAGATCCAATTTTTTTTATACGCTTAGTACCTAGTCGGGTATAGAGTCCCTTTATACCCAGAGTTAAGACAACTCGATTATCAGCTGACTGGCAGCCGGCCTTGGCTGGCCATGGAGGCCGAAACGAGTGCACCTAAACGAACGATATTGAGGGATAAGGATCAGGAATCCTGCGATGCCTGTCACACAAAAACAACAACATCAACAAATTGATCAATTAAAACGAAAATTAGATTGGTTTGTGAATAATTTCTTAATCTATTTTCATTTTAGACCGATGGAAATAACAATTTACTCTTGATAAACCACAATTAGGTAATATTTTCATTATTCTTGTTCACATTCGAGGTACCGCCATCTTGGTGCACTCGTTTCGGCCTCCATGAACGAGAACCAATCAGAATTGGATTTTTTTTTTAGGCCACTTTCAGCCCAACCAAAAGTGAGTTGTCTTAACTCTGGGTATAAAGGGACTCTAGTCGGGTAGAATTGACCTTTATACCTACTCACTTAAATAGATTGATTTTGATAGTTTTTGAAGTATTATCTATATATTTAATATCCTAAGGCCTTTTTTGGCCTCCAACAGTTTGTGCTAATTCGATCTCGGAAACTACTGAACCGATTTTCCTCGGATTTGTTTTAAATGAAAGCTCTTAGGCTGTAGACGTGCCAACATTCCTTGGTTTTTCGATTTGCGCGACCGACGTTGCAATATTTACCTTGATTTGATAACGACATATTTGCATTTTTGACGCTGGACAGTTTGTGCTAATTCGATCTCGGAAACTACTGGACCGATTTTCCTCGGATTTGTTTTAAATGAAAGCTCATAGGGTCTAGATGTGCCAAGACCCCTTCGTTTTTCGATTTGCGCGACCGAAGTTGCAAAATTTACCTCGATTTGATAACGACATATTTGCGTTTTTGACGCTGGACGAGTCATATGGTTGGGGGACCTCCCACCCTCTGATTTTCCGTTTCCCTCTCCACGTAAACCCATCCCTACCTGCTCACAACACGTGTCACCCTTCTACCCTAGCATGGGTCCTACGGCAGTTTCACTCATGTCGGGGGTCGGCTCATGTCTTCTTCCAAGAGAATTGGTGATTTATCTTCACCCTTTCGCACCGTTACATTTTCAAAAAGTGTTCTGATTTTCTTTTCCAGGAGTGTTATTTATTTTTCAAGGTTGTTTCTTTTTCTAAAAGTAGGTAATTTTTAGTTTCCTATTCTTTGTTTTTGAATTTTTCATTTTGCCTCCAGGAAGTCCTCTAAGCACTGGTAGTAGCAAAATTTGGCTCGCTTCGCGAGCCAACAGTTACTCGCGGAGCGAGTAACTGGGGGTCCAGGGGGCTTGCCCCCGGCTAGCGGCGCAAGCGAGCGTAGCGAGCTGAAGCAGCTAGTCAATGTTAATTATGATTTTTAAAGGTAAGAACCTCCGAAATTTTCACCTTCCTTGTAACTTAATGACGCATTCTCACCACTACCAAAGCACCACTATCAAAATTCAAAAAAAACGGAAACGAACACAATATGGAGACAGCAAGGGAAAGAAAGCGCGTTGACGACGGCGCAGAGATACAACTATTCGTACTTGATGGGTGTCCGCGTTGCGTTTGCAAAATTGAAGGCGCGATGACGCGACGCGTGAACTCTATGCTGCGTTCTACGGCGCTGATGAGGTGATTGAGGTGTCGCTTAGTTTCGGAAAAGAAGCTTAAAAAAAAGAGGCCCAAACTCGTCAAATCTATCTTCTGCTGTGTTAACACTCGATTTTTTTCTTCATCTTTTTCTGATTTGATGTCTAATTCTTGTTTTAATTAGGATGTATTTGTAGGTCTATGGCCCCATAAAAATCGGGGGCCAAGTGTTATTTGGCCCGCGTCAAGCAGCAAGAAACCAAATCACGTCAGCTATTGCCAAATTCAACGGTGAAATTTGATTTCTTACTTGAAAACGGTTGTGCGGATTTTTTTTGCAAATCTCCCTGAATTTTCTGCATGGTACGAAACAAATTTCTTAAAATTTCCAAATTATTCCGTACAAACGTTCTCTCGTTAAAAAATGAAATTGCCCGGTTAAAGCAACAGCTGATGTAGCCTGACTCCTTTCTTCTGAATGCGGTCCCTTTGCAAGCCTCGGGTTAATTCTACCCGGCTCGGGCATCTAAGGGTTAAAAAAATTTCCGGTTGACTCAACGATAGTTTTCGTCTGGGTATTAATTAATCGAAAACTTTCCTTCAGTGTGCGTTTATGGCTCCCTCTCCTCTAGCGTGGTGTGAGTCATTCATTCTGGCCGATAGTCGTGTGCACCGGCGCACCAGTGGTGTTGCGTGCTTTACGATATATCGATCGATCTGCCATTAACACCTATGGAAAATGATAGATTTACAGGGTGTTTGCAACGAACTCCTTCATACTTTATTTTTCGCCATAGCTTCAAATGGGAAAATCGACGGCGTAAGTCCGCAATCACATATCTCGTTTGCGGTGTCTGAAAATCTCTGCCTCTATGTTATTTTTTTAAAGGAGAACAAATTGACATAATTCCTTGACGTTTTTGCAAAATTTTCTTCGAACGGGGAAGAAAAATCACGAAAATTGTAAATAATTGCCGTTGATCAGTTTTCCGTTTAAAAAATGAAGTATGACAGGAAGTCTGCGACGTCGCTACAACCGGGTTATGTGATTGCCGACTGACACCGTCGAAAATTCGATAATCGATCATTCTCGCCCCGCCACTGGTGTGCACAACTCTGTCTCAACTATTTACGTACGGATTTTCCAACTACTTATATACACACACTTTGTGAACGCATAGCGCGGCTAAAAAGGAAACCAATGATTGATGAAATTATTCAATGCTTTTTGGGAAAAATGGTTCTCCAAGCTCCTTTCATTCGAGGAGGTACTTACCTTTTCAACAGAAAAAACTTTCAACTTCTCCGCGGCAAGATTTTTGCAAGTTTTCAAACCGGTAATAATTCGTGGCTTGGACCCGAAAGTGACCACTTCATTTAAGTTGATATCGTTGACAATAGGAGCGGAACGGAACTTTAGTTTACCGCATTCAACTTGACTCATTACTGCTGGCTTGGGGAAAAAAGTGTTCGTCCTCAAAACCAAATCTGCGATAGCAAAACAATCTTCCAATTATGGACAAAGTAAAGATCACAAGAATATTACACAAAAAAGGACCCAAGTCACAGTGCAACGAAAATATTGAAATTAAATTGCAATTTGATTTAAAAAGAATTGTAATTTTTTACCATTAAATTGCAATATTTTTACATCATATAGTCGAATTATGCCAATTTTAAACAATCAATATAATGAGCTTCATGTGTCGGAAAAATAAACAATATGCAATGCAATGAAAAATTGAAACTTATTGCAATTTTACTGCAGTAAGCTGTAATAAATGGGGCCCCTTCAAATAGGAGCTAGGCAACATACACAACACTCAGTGGAATTGCAATGTTTTTACATTGCAATTTTTACTTATTGCAATCTGTGCTACTTGGGGATATCGACGGAGAAACTCCCAAACCCCGTACCTCGGTTTGCAACGTTGTAGACTTCCTGTTATACTTATCTTTTAAATTGAGAATACTCAACGTCAATTTTTAAAAAAATCCGTGAATCTTTTTCTCTGCGAGAAGAAAATACAACTACAAGGAATGATGTTGATTTGGATTGCATTTTGCAAAAAGGAACCACTAGCATTGCAATGTTGCTAAGATTGTGCAACTTCTTTTGTCCTGGAGGAAAACCCCGATTATCCCTTAATAGTTTCCATTTTACTCGCTAAAAACTGTAAATTTAAGACAAAAATTACCATCTAAATTTCATAGTTTTTCACAATTTCCGCAATTTTATTGCAAAGGATGAAGTTGCACAATCTTAGCATCATTGCAATGCTAGTGGTTCCTTTTTGCAAAATGCAATCCATTTGTCCTCCTTCAAAAAAAAAAACAACAAAATATGAGCATAGATTTTTGAACACCTCAACCAAGAAACGTGGTTGGGGGATTTCACCTTTGATATTTGAATTATCAAACTCTTAGCTGTTTTATCGTATTAATCAGGTGAATGTGATCGCAAATTATTTAATTTTGTGCGAGACCATTTCTTTTTAGACTCATAAATGTTTGCGTACTTCCCCCACTAAAAAAGAAAAAAAAATAGTTTCTTCGCATCTTAGGATGGTAAAAATATCCACTTAGCAAAAAGGGCTCTCATCTTCCATGAATATCTAAAAAATGGACACTCTCAGGAATGGTGTAGGAAGAGGAGGAGATGCGCCTGGTTCTGCATAATACACCGTGTTTCCCAGAATTTTTTTTTTTAGCAACGCCCATGTATGACACGCCATGTATGCCCTGTAGCACAGTGCAATAAAAATATTGAAATAAAATTGCGATTTAATGAAATTGCAATTTTTTCACATCTTTTGGGAAATTAATACTGATTTTAATAGATCAAGAAAATGAGCTCAATGAATAAGACATGTACCTAGGCAATTTGCAATGCAAAGAAAAATTGCAATATTTCAACTGTATTGCAATCAACTTCAGTATGAGGTATCCTTCCAATCAGTAGATCGGCAACATACACAACACTCCGATACAGTAGCAATAATTTTACTACTAGTATGTAATCGCAATGTATAATTGGATTCTTCTTCCGCAAGAAGCACATGCGCATCTTTTGGAATACCTTCGGTTACCCTCGCATTTACTGATTCAATTAATGGTATGATTAAAATTTACTGATTCAACTGAAGGTATGATTAAGTACTTTACCATCCGTCGAGATATTATTGACCGAGTCTGCTAAAAGCCAGTTGACGATAACAGTAGTGAAGTTGAGAGGGGCATGGATGAACTGCCGGTCTTTGTAAGTGAGCAACACGGCTGGACTTAGTTGAGGAATAGCTACTGAGTTCACTTCCCCGAACAAAACATTCAAGTTTCCCCACAACCTTAACTGAGTTATTGGGGGCAACTCAACTTTGTCCAGGTACCGTATCAATTTCAATGCTTTCGTAAGGGTTGTGTTCATCCGGCCCATGTGGGAAACAGATTGCTCGGGATATACGATACGTAAGTGTTTGATGAAACCGTTTCGCAATACCAATCGCTTGCCTATGAATAAAACAGAAAAAGCTAAATAAATCTACCTGCTTAGGCACCTATTTTTAAGTTAACTCTTAGTAACCAGAGCTTCATACATGAAAGTATAAACCCGTTTTATGCATGTGAAAGGCATCATCGAAAAATACTGACGGTTCTGCGAGAGAGTAAGTAGTGGGCTCACGATAGTATTTATGTTGCGGTCTTTGAGACTCTGTTATTATAAGCTTCCATTTAAACCTTGGTTCGATGGTCGAATCGAATACCGAAAAAGGGGCGAAATTTTGGGAGGCTCTTTAATGAGGTATATGTTCCTATGTTCATGTTTCATACATTGAAAACATCATTTTATTCATTTTATCACTTGTGTTTTACGTGCGAGTAAAACATAGGTAAAAATACAAAGATACTCAAGTCTTAAAAAACGAATCTCTTCAGCACTGTCCAGGGTTTCTACCGCGCGGGGTCCTACCCAGCCTCTAAAATGGGGGGGGGGGGGGGCTTAGCGGACAAAGCGCATAAGCGCAGTTTTTGTTATTTCAAGAAATACGTGTCTAAAGTTCCTAAATTACATTAAGCCGTGTGGCAGAAAGGAAGTTTAAATTCACTTTTTGATGCTTTAAAGTTCGATTTAAGTCGTGAATCTCCCACAGATTAGACTATCAAACTAGTTTTAATTGAGTTCATGAATATCTCAATTTTTCACTGCACTTATGCGCCCTGTCCTCCAAGTCCCTCAAATGAATGTCTCAGATTTCTTTTCTATTGTAATAATTAAAAACGGGCCTTCGGTCCGATTATAATTCGTTGCCCCCTACCAACTCTGGGTACGGCTATGTACCTTGAGTACATTGTTAAATTCGTATCAAAGACAAAGATTCTTAGTTCCAGAATATCCCACTAGATTGGTGAAGAATATCTTGGTACCCTGAACATCTGCATCTTACAAAATCTCAGAAAATGTCAAACATTTTAAGTAGGTACGTATATTATTACTTAGACGTACTCACATTTTATGATTCCTGTTATATTTCTCCGCTCGTTAGTAATGAGCACTTTTGAAAAAGTTCTTTTCATGGCTTGAATCGTATTGTCCATCTGTTCCACGTCTTCTTTCCTTCTTTTTAGTTTCTCTAGGACAACACCTAAATTCTGAAACTTCGGTATTCCAGTTTTTCCTGGAAACAAATTTCACTCTCTTGCTCAGTCCGGAATGACGGGTTATCATCCAAAGTCTAAAGGGTGTCTCTCGAAAAAGGAGCCACCTTGAATATCTGCCGAACGCGTCGGAATTTCGAAAAACAGAAAAAGCCGTGTTCGTTGATATAAAGGGGGACACCTTTTGGCGTATTTGAGATTTTCCCAAACCGCGGGAGGGGCGCGGGGCGGGGGGTGCCCCAACCGTAAGTCGAACTTTTCAAATGGCACCCCTACTTTGTATTTCAGAAATCAATTCTACGCAAAAAAACCAGCCATAAAGGCTGCTTTATATTCCAACAAATATGCACCCACTGCCTACCTACTCCCACTGCTCTAATGAATTTCAAGCTTACCGGCAAAAATCACCGTAGAATTGATTTCTGAAATACAAAGTAGGGTTGACATTTGAAAAGTTCGACTTACGGTTGGGGCGCCCCTCCCGCGGTTTGGAAAAATGTCAAATACGCCAAAAGGTGTCCCCCTCGATATCAACGAACACGGCTTTTTCCGTTTTTCGAAATTCCGACGCGTTCGGCAGATATTCAAGGTGGCTCCTTTTTCGTGAGAGACCCTGTATATGAGAGAATTAAAATTTTGTTTACGCGTTCATTTCCAAAAAAATTGCGTTTTTAAACAGTCGCGGGCATTAAAACTTGAAAAAACGGTTTTGGAAAGTACTAATGCTGCCTCCAATCTTTTCCTCTATGTTATACATTTTTTATCATAATTGCCAGTATTTGACTCATGCTTTGATTAAAACATTTTCTTACGTGCAAGTGCATAGTTTTATTCTTGTCTCCTCTTTTTTCTCTCGTAATATTTTGAAAGTGTATTCTAACAGAATGTGCTGTATTTTAGGTCGGAATTGCGACAGAATAGCCTATATTTTAAGAGCTTTTTGCAAAGTCATTACGAACCAAGCCCAGCCATAAAGGCTGTTTTATATTCCAACACATATGCACCCACTACCTACCTACTCCCACTGCTCTTATGAATTTCAAGCTTACCGGCAAAAATCACCGAGAACTTAAAAAAATGTCCATAATGGACCCCTAGACAAGGTACGAATTTCAGCATTCTGAGACATGTTTCTTAACTAAAATTTTACGTAAAACACGATACGCACAACGAAAATTACCGAAATCAACTCCTTACGAAGATATTTAATGATTCTTGATGTGTGAATTCAAACCACCCGCTCATGAAAACTCAATGATCTGCGTGATTCACATCGCGCGCTGAACGTTATCATGACAGTCTCTTGCAGTATAAAAATCTGGCAACCTCAATCTTGACGCTTTGGCTCAGCTATAGCAAATTACTCATAGTTTGAACAACACATGGAAGGAAATGAAAATTGCTCGATTGAGAGGCTTTCTGAAATAGTTGTAGTGCTCGATTTGACTCACGTAGAGCTTTGAGTTTCTCGTGAGCGGGCAGTTCAAAATCCGCGTAACCAATGTGAAATAAAAAGGTAAATACTCTCGTTAGGAGTTGGTTTCAGTAATTTCCGTTGCGCGAATCGCGTTTTACGTGAAATTCTGATTAAGAAACATTTATCAGAATGCTTGAATTCGTGCCTTGTCTAGTGGTCCATTGTAAAATGTATTCTTATCCAGTGTTAGGTACTGCACACGCACTATGTTCCCATAAACTTTCAAAAAGGGACTCTCCCCTAAAATTTAGTAAAGGTAATTGCAATGAACGCGGTAAAAAATTAACTTCATACCGATGCATTGATGCATATTTTCTAATCCCTATCACTTCATGGATCATGCTGTACTCACGAGATAGGTTGATACTCCGACGTTTAAGTTTGCCATCATCGCCAAGTAAAACTACTTTAAGGTAATAGCCCTCAGCTTGAACATCATTAATGCTAGAAATTCCTGGGAGAAACAGAAGTGTTCGAGATTGAGTAAACTCTGGCGAGACCTCAAAGATAAAAAGTTGCATCTGAAAGACCAAAATTTAGAGTGAGAATGATACATTCAATTGACAAAATGACGCAGCTCAGAGGTAAATTTGGACTACATTTTGCAATTATAGGAAATACTTGGCTCGTCGTTTTAGAAATAACGTAAGTATGCCATTATTTTCCTTATGCACGTAAGTGTTTTTACAGATGAGCTAGAGATTGTAGTTCCTAATTGCAAAATGCTGCATGTCCATTCGAGGGAAGAAACGAACTGTCAGTTTACTTCGAGATATCAAGCAAGCAATAACCTTTCCGTGAATAAGTATAGTCAAAGCAAGTATTTTCAGATTTTACATATAATGAAAGAAACTGTAATTTTGTTGCAAGACATACCTACTTTTTCTCACGAAGTCTCTAGTATTTTGATTCCTCTTGTCAGAGCCTTTGTAAAGATAAATTACCTACCTTTGAATTATGGATGATTAATATTTGCTTCTGCGCGCTGATTCCAACAAAAGTAGTCTTGCACTGTTTTATCTTCTCTATTCTCGTCCAGAACGTAAATTTGCTAGCTGAAAAAGATCAGGAATAGACCCAAAATGTTACTCAGTTCAGGTTCTTATGCAATAAAGGAATTCGAAAACTTAAGTGTGTAATATGTTCCGTCACCGAGAAGCACTGTAAATTTCTTCAAACGTTATCTTCTAGAGAAGTCATAATGCAGTTGCACAATTGCAAACACAGGAAAAACTGTCAAAAAAATGAGGATGTCTAAGGGAGAACAGGAAAAACGAGAAATTTATCAGGAGTCCTCCCGCGAAATGGCATGCAATAGTATATCGATGGTGTAAGTCGGCAATCACATAACTCGGTTTGCGACGTCACAGACTTCCTGGCATACTTTACTTTTCAAACGGAAAACTACTCAACGGCAATTCTTTAAAACTGCCGTGATTTTTCTTCTTTGCGCAAAGAAAATTCTACATAAACGTCAAGAAATGATGTCAATTTGTTCTCCTTTAAAAAGATACCATAGAGGCGGAGATTTTCAAACACCGCAAACGAGATATGTGATTGCGGACTTACGCCGTCGATATGCGTTTCACGCCGAGCACAGCGACCGCACTGTGTTAGGTGCAATGCGTGAAGTATTCCTGCAGTCTTGTAGGCGCTCGTATGCGTTTGGCTCCGACTGGCGACCGCACTGTATTTGGCGTAATGCTTGAAGTATTTCTACAGTCTTGTAGGTGATAATATGCGACCGACCGCCGCCCAGCCCGCCTTTTTTCGAGCTGGTGGCCTTATATCGGACAGCTGATTTCCGTGAACTTTTGTTATGTTATTTTGGTGGCCTATCATATCACGTTTCCACAAAGAAACTCTCTATAAATTCATTTCTTCAGAGAAATACCAGATTGACTGGACTATGTGTACTTTCCGTAAAATATGTTCTCTTATCACACTAACAGTTCTTAGGGTCATATACATTGAAAATTACATCTCTGTGCATTTAAATACATTATTTTTTAAATTAACATATTTGGTTGTGTTTTGCGATTGAAAAAAAAAAAGAAAAAATTGAGTGCCCATAGGAGCAGGAGCAGGAGCCTCGGAGCAAATCTACACACTGCACTTTTGGGCACTCAATGGATCACGAAAATGTATTGAGTTTTGGTTTGAAGGAAGTATGAAAGTTTAAGTTTTATTCAAGCGGAAGACCCAGCATTGAAGATACGGAAATAAAGAGACTTGAAGCATACGAGTGCAAAATAAATTGCCTGCGAAATGATTAAATCGGTATTTCATAAATGATTTTTGTAACTTATGAACGCCACGCCGTTTTCTTGAAGGAAGAAAACGAGAAAAATGAATCACACGACGGGAAGTCCGAGAATCAACTCCTAGACAAAATATATAAGTATTTACAATTAACATTTTTTAAATGGCAAAAATACAAACGACGTCATTTGATTATTATCTAACTTCAATATACGTGGTTTCGCACTTCAGTCGGTGCGATACGGACATCCATCAAGTTTAAAAAGTTGCATCAAGTCCCCGTCACCGCCGACCAACGCGTTTGTCGATCGAATCAACTGCAGGTAGTATGAGCAGGCAGTTGAAACGCCTTCAATTTTTTGAACGCAATACGGACATCCGTCGAGGTTTTATAGTTGTATCAAGGCGCCGTAGCAAGCGCGTCCCATTGTTTATCGTTACAGACGAATATAAGTTGAGAGAGGAAAGTCATAATGCCTTCACTTTTATACATACATATTTTTGGGCAAAATGAGAGACGACGTTTCTCCATTTGCGACGTTGCAGACTTCCTTAGAAATTTTATTTTTCTTTCGAGAAGCTGGTCAAAATAAAACTTAAATTCTCCATGATTTTTCGTATTCGATAGCAGAAGATTTGGTTCAAAATCTAAAGTCGTAAATTTGGATTGTTTCTCATGGAAGAGATGAAAAAAGAACGGAAATTTTGAAACACCGCAATGGAGATTCGATCGATGTAAAAAATACTTGATAACATCTCGTTCAAAGTATACTCACGTATGCGCAGTCTGAGACCTGCACATATTTTAGTTGGTACTTTTAAAGAACAAACCCACTGAGGAACTATTTTAAATAATTTTTGCTCAGAAATAAATAAGGGAGGGGGCGAGGCATCTGGATTAATTCCACGGTCTCACGCATTTCATAGGAATTAGTGCACCAAAATACCACGCGCGTGGTTTTCTTTCACGGTCTAAAAACCGGTAAAACTTTGCGATACAATCGCAATTGAGCGACCACTTCCTACTTCATTTTTGGCTTTTGTAATTCGCAATATTCTGCAAAATCGACGGTTACTCACATTTCCTCAAGTAAAGACGAGAACCAAGTGTCTTGTCAGTAATTAACAGCAGTAGCTCATCATTTAGAGCGAAGAGTCCGACGCACGGTTCAAATGGGGCTCTGATGACCTGGTCCCGAATTATCAATGTCTGCATTGGAGAGATTGGTATCATTTTGAAAATGTGGCATTCGTGCTGAAACAGAACCAGATATTTAAAGTCGATCAAATGTGACATCAATATTTAAAGACGCTCTGAGATTGGTCGGTGTGTTTTAGGCTTTCATAATCCCGGACGTCATAGGTTGTCATTTTGACGTCTCACTTCAAAATGGACAAATTTGTGGGAATCGACAGAAATTTCCTTCCTCGCCACGAAACTCGCTGTTAGCCTAACTGGAATTGAGGCTTTCATCTGTAGTAAGGTTCTGTAAGTGGCGATGGTGCTGGAAAAATGTCTCAAATCAAAATGAGGCGGACAAAGTTTTTGCGATGCAGATAATAGGTACCCTCATGATCACAAAAAATGTTGCTCAAAAAAGTAACGTCCATGGTATAACTAAAGGAAATACTCAAAATTTCAGGTTGCTTCAGCTGCTGTTTGGAAATACTCTGATTACGCTGTATTTTTAACGTACCGTTCTGAAATGCTGAGCACCTTGAATCAAGACTATTGTCACATGACCTGCATTATCAATTGATAATAATTGTTTAGGAGACGTAACAGCTTCCTCTGCTTCCTTGTAAAAGTACGGATGGGTCCACCTGTAAATTCTAAAACAGACACACGGAACGAATGAGAATTACATTGAAATACAGAAATAAAATTACACCTGAAAATGCAAAGAAATAAAAATAAGTCAGGACTATAAAGAATGGTATAATCTCTCGTGTGACGTGAGACATAGAATTTAAAGTAATTTTGATTACCTAAGTTAGTAGGATAGGTGGACTACATTTTGCAAAAAAGAACTTTTTATCCTTACATATGCAGCTATCTGCCTAGGGAAACTAATGGTACATATATATGCTGTTTCTGAAATGAGTCAGAATTAGGATTATCTTAATGCAAAATGTTCTTAGTATAAATCATATATTATGTCCCCAGCGTCCCTTCTGAGGAAAAGCTTGTTGCACCCACAACCGATCAACATTTATTTTACATAGCTGTTTTAAAACACCCCAACTAACCTCGAGTTTAGCCTTGTAAGGAAAGAAAAATCTGTGAATCTGAATTGAAGACTGAAATCAACAAGACGTCATTTTCTAAATTTTTTACAGTCAATTCACCATCACCTCACCATTTTCTGAAGAGGAGACTTTTACGCACGTAGCTCTCTCGCAACATTTTTACTTTTTAACAGTTTGTGCATGAAATTACAACTGGTTCTTAAATTACCTAATGACTATCTCTGGTTCGGGAATCATGGAGGAAGAGAAGGGATAAATTAGGAGGAAAAAATAACTTTTGAAATACTGACGTCAGACGGGATGCATCTGAGAAATACGCAACGAGAAGGAAAAGCTGGTTTGAATGAACGACAAAATCAGCATCCTGAATCTTGCTTTCTTGCATCTCATGAATGATTTGGATGAGAGTAAAATTACTTCTATTTGGCTGTCTATGAAGTATGTGTAAATGCTGCTGAAAGCCAAAAATTGAGAAATATTCTACCGGACACGCCATAAAACTTTCGGATCGCCAATCGATAGCCTGAATCATAGACAAAAAAATTATTCAAGAATGAATTTATATCAACATACACTTGTTAGAAAATGAATACATTACGATGAAAATAACCAAATGAGTTATGCACTTGTATGAGGGGAGATTTTTACCATGGGTCAAAGGCCCTCCGTCCGTGAGAATCCGCCGTATAGGTAGTTCTCAGGTGTCACATACCGCCAAAAATTACATAAATTACTTTACTATTTTACTATACTTCAAATTTTTTCCCTATGATATTTTGATATTTATTACAATTATTTTGACCCTGAAAAATGTTGACTACAAGTAGCCTGTGAATTATCGAGATCGGATCAGAAGGAGAAACTTTTGTCACCGGTGTGATACAAAATCAGAAGGGATTTTGAAGGATGAGGTAACTAAACGGTATGGGGGGGGGGGAGGCACTAGTAGTCTCCACCAACAACGCACAGCCCCCCTCCCCCCCGGAAAAGTAGCTTACACCATACCGGTGATAAATCTTGAAGATTTGTAGAATTAATTTTGATCCTAGTTTATGCTTAAAATGCCTTCCATTTAATGGTCATCCTATCAAATTCCTATGATTTTGTCTCGATTCTCTTACTGAACGTCTGTGACCTAAACTTAGAATTTTTTCCTCTGAAAACCATAGCTGTAGCGACAAAAGAGGCTGCGCTTACCTTGAAACAAGCGCCTCTTGGACGATTTTTGTCTGCACTGACATGGAACATCTTGTTGAATTCTGACGAATTACCGAAGGAATCAAAATATTTAGATTGAGATCTCGCCTCAACCGAGGCCATAACTTGGTGCGTACTGACTGTATCTGATGATATAGCTGCGAGAACAGACATTTCAGAACTTTTATTAGGAAACTCAAATGCAAAAAGTAAACTTACAATGGGCTATCTACAGCAAATTTTAAATTTTTACCATGAAGAATGAAGTTCTTCAGCCTTAACCTCAAGGACGACTTAAAATGTCAGGTTGCAAAAACCCATGACTTCACGAACGGTGAGGTCCACCCAAACGGTGGTTTTGGGGGAATGGAATGTCCCTCGTGCAAAGGGGAGTCTGGGGCAGGGGCATCCTTTCTGAAAATTTTAAAAAATGTAACATATCTAAAATTCAATTTCACGCAATTTTGGCTTCAAGAGTCTCTAAAATTTGGGCGTGAAAATATCAGATTTATCGCTGAAAATCAGATATGAACTTGAAAAATTAAAGTGAACGATGAGACGTTTGCAAATCAACTTGAAAGATTTGACGTGATACGACGTGTTTACGGAATACAAACAGTTGACAAACGAAAATTTTCTGTTATATAGGTATTATATGCCATATTTTGGCTACTAAGGTAGTAGCGGGAATTCCAAGTCAGCAATACAATTTATCGAGACGCATGTTTTTTTTCGTTTCAGAATCACATGCATACCTTTCTCATGACCTTACCGCTCCTCGTCTCGTAAATCAACTGACTGCCATCACTCAGCTTTTCCTCGATCGCCTTCAATTTCCTGTAACGACTGATTTGGTTCAGATGTCGAAACAGTATCGAAAAGACATCCAATGCAGAAAATCGCCCAAGCAACCTCCTGTAACAAACTTGGATGAATGAGTGATAAAGCAAGATTAGAGTTGAATGGAACGAGTTTGACAGAAACCAATACACACTCCATCGATTTAGTGACTACGTCATTCGATGTACAGCTCATGGTACATTAGAGTCGCTCTGCACATACTTACAGGAGCGTGGATGAAATCACTTTTTGAGGTTGTTTGACCAGCACCTTTGAGACTAGCGTGTGGCGCTTAGCGATGTCATATGTGGGGGCTCCCAGCTCCTTGCCTCTCTCAGGGTGTTTAGGCATAAAACTTATTCAATAAAAACTGGGAGTTCCGTAAATTTCTTATTGTCTCATGTCTTTGATCAGTATAATTTGACAAAATTCTGGAGAATAATTATCGATTTAAATTGAGGAGCTTGGAGAACAAGGCGCACAAGTGCAGTTCTTGAAAAATTTGAGATAGTAATGATTCAAAGTAAAACCAGTCTGAATGCATATTCTGTGAAACATTTTCCCCCAAATTACAATTTTTAAGCATCAAAAAGTCAGTTTGAACTTTCTTTCCGCCATAAGGATCCATGTGATTTCGAAACTTCAAACACGTAGGTATTTCTCGAAATAGCGAAAACTGCACTTATGCGCCTTGTCCTCCAAGCCCCTCAATTAATCAATGGCGAGAAACACTCGCAGAAATGCCGCACGGTTCACACTCTATCCACACTTTTGGCGAAGAAGAGACTAGGAATCAGTGGCGAGGCGTCAATGATCGATTATCGATATTTCTCAATTTGAAGCTATGCTTAAGAATCGATTGTTAAGGTGTTCGTTGCGAACCCCTATCTACCGATCTTTTTCCATAGATTTAAATGGCAGATGCATCGATGTATCGCAAAGCACGCCACGCCGCACTGCTAGAAATGCACCGTTCAAGGATTGACTTCGGCGAGGCTCCAGTGCAAAACGACTGTAATGCACTCGGTGATATATTTGCTTGATGGCTCCAATGTTAAAGAGCACACTAACCTCATCATACATCTAATACTTATACGCTTTACGCTGGGGTGGCGTCTTTGTGTCTCTTACCATTGAAAAGGCAGTGACCGATTTGGCAACGTTTAAACTGTGCATGAGAAAAAGGAGGATTTGTCGTTTTTTGCAACTCGGTTAACGCATCTGATACCGCGATCACTTTTTACGATTGTATTATTAATTACACTAATTTCGTTTGAATTTCAAATCACTTGAACACTTAAAATAAATTGCATTAATGACACGAAATTTGAAAAATGTTGAACGGTGTAGAAAAACACTATTAAATATGAGCACTGAAGAATTACGACTTAAAAAACGACTCAACAACGATCCGCACCTTCCAACGACTGCAGGTTACCGATACGAAGATAGTTATACTTCATCGCCGTGTTGTTACCATTATCGCTAATCAGTGGACATCTTTATTGTTATCAGATGAGCTTGCTGAGGTGCATAGTGCGACTATTTCCTCCTCTTTCTGATGTAAAGTCTAATCTCTGCCAAATTGTGCAGAAAAAGACTATAGCGATGAAAATCGATGGCTGAAGTGCGAAATTACGTATCTCCGTTTGCGAGGTGGCAAACGTCCTGTCATACTTCATTTTCTCTTTGGAAAACAAATCAATGTAATTTTTTTTAATCATCCTTGATTTCTCTTCCCTATCAGCAGAATATTCGGTGTGAATTTCAAGTCATAAACTTAGCTTTTTTTCTCCTCAAAAGAATGAACTAGAAGCGGAAATTTTGAAACCCCCAATGGAGATACGAGGTTTCGCAATGTGGCCATCGAAATGTCGAAAAATTATAATCGAGAAAAAATGCAGAGATGAAGTCGCACGCCAAAACTGCTCTGTACCGATAAGCACCCCTGCAGAGGATTTATTCAAGGTCTTACAACAAGGTGGAAGAGAAGGCACTGTGATACTTTGACCCTCATAAGGGTGTCCCATTTTGACGTTGAAAAAAAATTTGCGAAATCCAACAGAAATATTTGCCTAAAAGTTGTATCGTGGTTAGAAAAAAATCACAAAAAAGTATCAGGGTCGTAGCTAAAGGTTAAGTGGTCCCGCAAGGCACTTAAGTGGTTTTACCGATTTCTCATCTTGGCGATCTTAGCAATTTCGCAATTGTGGAAAATGCAATCGAGCTAGAAAGTCGGAAATGCGGATAATAATGAGACTTCTGATACTATATTATAAGAGAAAAATAACAGTTTGGACCCAGGAGGCTCAGAAATCCCTCGTTCTTAGCTCTCAAAATGCAAAAATCAGTCTGTAGTTATAGTCATTAGTCTGGAATTATAATCATTCTTTCAACATTAAGGCCTCCTCAAACCATAGCAATGCAATACTAGTCCAGGCGCCTGGTAGCTAAAAACAAGGCTACCTGGAATTTCGGGTACACAGCTATTTTTTTGGCTTAATTTATATTATTTGGGTCGCTGAATACGAATCTGAAGTTTCCTACCGCGTATCTGGTGAGCATTTCCCGCCATTTTAAAAAAATGCCCTGAAAAGGCATTTTTTGCGGTTTTCTTGATATAGCGGCTACGAATGAGTAAAAGTCCCGGATTTAGTTAATGTTTTGAATAGCTGACATAATTTGGAAGAAAATGGTGTATACATATGCTAGGTTTGCATAAAAATTGAGGAATATACAGCATCGTGAACATCGCGCCCATTCACGTTTTCGCGGCGCACCCGTCAACGCGCGATCCGGCTCGCCGCGGTCAGCCAAGTTCCGAAGCGTTCCAAAGTTCCGAGATCCGAGGTTCCTTATTTTTAAGCAAACCTAGCATATTTATATACCATTTTCTTCCAAATTATGTCAGCTATTCAAAACATTAACTAAATCCGGGACTTTTACTCATTCGTAGCCGCTATATCAAGAAAACCGCAAAAAAGGCCTTTTCAGGGCATTTTTTTAAAATGGCGGAAAATGCTCACCAGATACGCGGTAGGAAACTTCAGATTCGTATTCAGCGACCTAAAAAACTTAATGTAAGCCAAAACAAATCGCTGAGTACCCAAAATTCCAGGTAAACTTACCAGGAGCCTGGACTATTAGCGCCCTGAAACTACGACCATAACGGTCGAAACTGCAGTAGCGGCACAGGAAAACCGAAAAACCACGCAAGGACGCTACTTCAATATTGATCTTCCATCGCCTTGCTAAGGCGCAGGGATACAACTATTTGAACTCTCCGGAACGCGAGAGGTATCACGCCTCAATTGAAGGCGTTTTCGAATCTTCTGTATTTACATGACGAGATTTTCCAAATTGATTTGCAAAATATTGTTGATTTGAGTTCCCTTTATTTTTTACTGAAATTACTCCTGCTTCTTAATTTTTAATTATTTTGCAAGAACTATCCACTCGCGATATACAACCGTGACTTTAGCGCCCTTAAACTACGACCATAACGGTCGAAACCGCAGTAGCGGCACAGGAAAACCGAAAAACCACGCAAGGACGCTACTTCAATATTGATCTTCCATCGCCTTGCTAAGGCGCAGGGATACAACTATTTAAACTCTCCGGAACGCGTGAGGTATTATGCCTCAATTGAAGGCGTTTTCGAATCTTCTGTATTTCCATGACGAGATTTTCCAAATTGAGTTGCAAAATATTGTTGCTTTGTAGCTTTGTAAGCGTAAGGCATTTCAGAAAGCATTTAGGCTGAACAAATGGCTATGAGCTCAGTTCACGGTCCAGCGGTCCGATTATTGAAAGTTTGAAGCAACCGGAGAAGACATGGAAATGCTATATATTGCATGTTCACCATA
This sequence comes from Bemisia tabaci, assembly GCF_918797505.1. Classification (NCBI taxonomy): domain Eukaryota; kingdom Metazoa; phylum Arthropoda; class Insecta; order Hemiptera; family Aleyrodidae; genus Bemisia; species Bemisia tabaci. Next base: position 77,782,842 of record NC_092793.1, read on the forward strand.
GGGCTATGTCATGTCGTGTCGGACCGACTTAGTTTCAATAATCGGGCACCTGGATTCGACTTGCAACAATGTCAGCTCCTGTGTCATTGAAGAGGTATCATGCATAATTGAAGGCGATTCTTTTGTCGCGTTGAGAATGTGAATGGAAGATGACCATCTGAATTTGCACGCACACATCGGGGATCTCGACTTTTAAAATCAAAACTTTTTACCCTGTTTCTCAATAGGGAAGGGGGGGGGGGGCAGAGCGCTTCGGAAAGATGAAAATCGATTCATTCTCGATGAAAAAGGAATGAAAAATCCAGTCGCTAAATGAGAAAAACTCAACGATGTAAACTTGTCGAGAGACTCCGCGTAGATTGAAGTGTCGTGGATTCGTATCTCTCTGATTTTAGCCCCTCCCCTCCTCTCTCCCCCCTCTCCTCCTCTCTCGCCACCCATCCGGCTCCCTTTTCCACGCTTTCAGATTGAAAGTTAAGGAATGTGTGAACACTTGAACACTTAGCCAATCGGCGCCGGCATCTGTATTTTAATGATAAATTTTACATCGCGCTGGAGGTAGCTACTTTCGAGTGGGATTCGTAAGTGGAGCATGAACAACCGTGCCTCATGTTGCTCCTAATTTTTATGGCGGTTCTATTTTCCATACTTTCTTACTCATTTTTCTTTCCAGAGCCGGAGCCCATACTGAATTTATACCGGAAGAAAGGCAGATGGTACTATCTAAAATACGTATTCGCAAGATGCTTCCTCTATATCTGCAAGGTAAGCAGCATTTTAAAAATGAATTCCTCATTTCATCAGCAAAAAAATGTTCATAGTGAGAGATATTTGAAATGTCAGAAATGTTTTCTCAGAACACAGCAGGCAGATGCTGTATATCTGACGATATCGCTTTATCAAGTCGACTAAGCGGCAAAATAATAATGTTGACGATGGCGGGGGTATGTTGGCTGTCTGTATAGCTGAATATGTGGCCAATTATCGATTTTAAAATATTTAAAAATACCGGGAAATTACCTTCAAATTGAGATAGATTTATTAGGATGAAAACAAAACAAAAAAATAACACAATAAACGTTGGTAATGAGAACCTTAAAGTAGCTAATAAGCATCGCCAAACTATCCTGATTTTCTCACATTGTGTTTAGTTATGATTTCATTTTCTGTCGAAATAGGCTTGTCGTAATCTCTAGTTAAAAGTAAAACCAATAGATAATTTTTATAAAAATTGGCTAAAAAATTGCAACGATTGCATTAACAAAGACTGAAATTTACCCCTGACCTCATAATCTGCGGAGAATGCGCATATTTAAGGCCTGCATTGATAGCAGTTCCTTTAATGATCACAAAGGACAAAACTAGTTTTAAAAATGTAGGCGTGTTACATTATACCCCTTATTCGGGATGTGCAATATATGTAACAAAACTATAAATTAAACTACATGTAATAAGGTTCTAACGAAACAATCTGAAAATTTTGAAAAATAAGAACACCACCTACCCCCTGATGCTAATCTAAATAACGCATTTTCTCCCGTTTTTTCAGAATCATCCTTTCCATCAAATGAAAAGTTCAAACTTAGCCGACCCAAAAAAATTCGCAGAGGCCTACGATTGCACTCAACCCCTTGCAGATAGTCCATGGGTAAGCTTTGAATGATTGATACTACCATTCAAATTTAAAAGATTTAGTCATAGCGAGTAAGTTTTCCTGCTTATTTCTCAAAACGTATGGTAAAGCTAAAAAATCATGAGCATATATACCGCCGAAAATTTTATGCTCTCAGCGTTCAAACAATTTGTTCATCCTCTTTGACTGATAGCTCAGAAAACTCATTTTCCCGGGGCCACCTCGAAAAAATTCCCTGTCTCCGTTTTAAAAATTTGATTAGCTTTCTAAAAAAGTTATTGGCTCTAGAAAACTGTTGAATGCCTCGTGAGAAAGCTTATGAGCAACGTGTCGAACAATTGGACGTATTTATGTCGAACGGAACTATATGCATTGAGACATGAGCCCTGAGACCCACAAGAATATATGCATAACAGGGCTCACGTCATAATGCACATAGTTCCGTTTGGCAGAAACACGAACACGCCGATATGCTGGGGACGCACAATCTGCCAGGAAATCGAAGCCCGAAAGAAACAAAAATCAAAATTAGAATTACAAAACCAACTCCAATGAGTTGTAATACGACTGAGAAAGGGGAACGTTCAGCTAAGGCGGGTGTGTTTAAATTTCGGCACAAGAATTTTGCAAATCTATTTTAATTTTTTTTCTATCTTTTTTTCTGTATTTGATTTCCCCGCAGAATAATGTGAACTCAGAACTAGTTTATCATCCCGTTATTTACAGTATTCGGGCTACAATTTCAGTGGGTTTTCCTTCCCTTAAATTTAAAAACAGTACTTATAGTGTTCAGGTATGTCGGTATAGTACGTATATTTTTTACCAACCGAAACCGAGTTTTCCTTGAATCTTTTCTTTTTATTCTTTTCAGGGTTTTGATGCTGTGTTCTTTATGGCGGCGAATTCAGATGGGTTCTATTTCGTCATCGGAGTAGAAAGACGGAATAATAGTGTGTCTAATTGTCTCTTTTATGTTGTGGTAAATGTAGCATCTAAAATTTGTTTCCTCTTATGCATAATTACATACTTGCGAGTGAAGGGAGAAAAACGAAGCAAATGGAAATCAAATGGTTTCTTTTAGAGCGCGTTAATGACGGCGCAGAGATACAACTATTCGTGCTTGATGGATGTCCGTGTTGCATCTGCAAAATTGAAGGCGAGATGGCGCGAGGCGTGAACTCGCAATGCTTCTTTCTATGCTCGCTCAGATTCGGGATATAAGTTAAAAGACGAGGCCTAAATAAGCCTCTCCTATTAACGGCTGTGCTGACATTCAATTGTTTTCTTTTTTTCAATTTGACATCCGATTCTTTTTTTAAAATTTATTTGTAGACCTACATCTGGATTGCATTTTGCAATAAGGAACTACTATCTCTGGCTCTCTCATAAAAGCAAATATCTGCATAGGGAAACCAATGCCATGTATGTTGTTTCTGAAATGGGCTAAAAATAGTGGCTCCTTATTGCAAAATGTAATCCATCTAAAACTCCCACGTAGCGGTATCGTGCAACCTGCGGGGCACGTGTTTTTAGCAAGCCTCGGGTTAATTTGACCCACCTTGGGCTTCTAAGGGTTTTAAAAGCTTTTACTCGGTAGAATTGGTATTTCCGAATTGCAACTAACACATGCGGGGCTTGGAAGACAGGGCACATAAAATCAGTTTTTGAAAATATTAAGGTATTAATGGTTTCGAGTAAAACTAGTCTAAATGCATATTCTGTGAGAAAATCGCTTCAAATTCAAATTTTCAAGCATCAAAAAGTCATTTAGAACACTCTTTCCGATATAAGGATCCATGTAATATCGAAACTTCAAACATGTACTATTTCTTGAAATAGCGAAAACTGCACTTATGCGCCTTGTCCTCTAAGCCCCTCATATTTACTTGAAAAAAGGCGGGGAAAGTAGGTTTTTCCACCGGGGAACTCTTGTTACAGGTACCCGGCCTTGGACTGCTCGAAAATATCGAAATGCCAAATACTGCACTTTATCCGGCGGAGGAGGGCACCTACAATGTAAAAGGATTTCACATTTCTGTTGTAGAGCCCATGAAAAAGTGGATGATTGCTTATGACGGCGATATGAGGTAAAATACTGTGTTAAAATTAGTTAATGACATAGGCGCAGCTAGATCAGTTTCCTGGGGGAGGGGGGGACTGCTCCCTCTAAATAAATGGTCTCCAACGGTTTGGGGATCTGGAATACCCCCTCTGTACGAAGGCCCTTAAAGTCGGAACATTTTGAAAAATAAGCCGCATTTTAGGTGCATTTTGAGGATACCCTGACGCCAATTTTCAAATAAAAATTGTGTGATTTTTTTAAATTGTTCTCTTCTTTATCTCTCATTTTGCATTGCGTAGCACAGAATGTTAGGGTGATTTGAAGTAAAAAATTTCAGAGGGGAGGGGCAGATTTTTACACTTCAGACTTTAGACTTTTTTGTTACTTTTACAAATTCTATGGGGGGGGGGGGCGGCTCCCCTGCAGCCCAATTCTTAAGACATTTTGTATTTGACGGGCGGACATAGGTTAATTGAACGGCGGATCGTGATTGATCGGCTACGTCTAATCGCTGCTTTGTCGGGCCTTTGTCAGGTGGAATTCACGACAAGCTAAAGGCACCTCTTGAGTTCCCGACAGTATGTCATCTATTCCACCGACAAAAGCACGACAAAGCAGCGATGAGACATAGCCGACCAATCACGTTCCGCCGTTTAACCTATGTCCGCCAGACAAACACAAAATATCAATGATCGGCCCGCTGGCCCCTTAATAGCTGCACCGATGCATATTGATGCTACACAAATCGAGATTGAAAAATAAAAATTTTATTTTAGAATTTTAAGTTGCTTATCGATGGAATTGGGTGAGGTTTAATTAAACTGCAAACTTCTATTTATTCCTTCGGAAAATAAAGCTTAACTATAATTTTTCAAGGTTATTTTTACTCCAGGATGGAGAATGGCAAGCGGCGCAATGTGCATTTCAAAGGCACGTTCAGCTCTGATCAACCATATTTTTCCTTTGACACAGATCTTCACTCGCACGTCCTAGCTCACGGTATTGCCCTCGAACCATGGAGTAAACAATATTTTGAAACATTAAAAGAGTAAGCACAAGCACACTCACTTTTTTCACATGAAATTTTCAGGATTCCAAAATTAGCCACCAAAAGGTTTTCTATATTTACAGCATGCGATCGTGCTTGCCATGAAATTAAATTGTAGTCTTCTACTTTCTGCTAATCAGATGAGTTTTTTCCTATCTTTATGTTACATAAATTGCTGATTTGAATCTCTCAAACGTTCACCTAAAAATATGAAAACCTTGGGTAGGCCGGTTGGGTCGAACTGGTGCCATACTTTCTACAGCTCTTCTGCTCGAGAGAGCTTCTGGCCGACCTCCACTGACCATTTTCCAAAAGCATCAGAGCTACGAAACTATCCTAAAAATTTTTGTGATGAAAACGCATTGAGTTTTCCGGAATCTCGACGAAGTTTTTGAGTTTGCCTATTTCCGCTCTCATCTCGCCAGTTCTGAGTTCCGACAAAACTAGGCTTAACTTTCAATAGTAGGTCATTTATATTTTTTTAAAGGAATGGTGCCTGTTCGAACTGACTGCGAGACTCTTATTTCAGTTTTCGTGGCAGTGAACATTTTTTGACACCCACTATTAAGGGTATAGTGATGTAGTTACGTAGTATTTCCAAAATGATCGGAGGAGGTCAGCCAAAAGCTCTTCCTGTAGGTAGCATACGCAAAACCTCTTAAAATCTCAACATAGATCCTCACCCTGAGGATTTTTCAAACAGTTCAAAAGACGTGGTTAAAGGCTTTGCAAAGTTCCTTTAAAGATGCTAAATGGGGCACTTTTGGGGATTTTTTTACTTTTTTTTGGCTTGGAAGAAATTATCCCTGGCCTCCGAGACCAGTCCACCTCTAGCGCCAAGCAAAAGTATATGTATTACTGTTGCCCAAGGATAAATCTCGAGCTGCGGCTTAAGAGGGATATAGAGAGGGAGACCGGGGGGGGGGGAGGTGGAGGAGAGAGAGAAATTGAAAGAGGTTCTGATTTCGTTCCAACAACATGTAATTAAATTATTCAATTCTTCTTAGGCATCAGCAGAACCACTATGAGCAGATTGGAATCCTCGAGGCATCTCTTACCATAGATGGTACAAATATTTCTGTTCCTTCAACACCAACATATCGGGATCATTCTTTCGGCAAGTATAAGAGAAATTGCATAGCTTTTTAAGGGCTAGTGTAAAATTTGAAGAGACTTGTACTGACGAAAAATAAAATTGTCGAAATGAAGACTTCTGCTTAGGTAACCTTTTTATATCTTTAATTTATCGTTTAATTGTTATTCCGTTTAATCGTTCATTGTAACTGCGTTACATTTTTGAGTTTTGAGGGTTGCCTATTGGTGTTTTCTATTTTTAAAAAGGGTTGAGTTCTTGTTCTCTCAACTCTGAAGCTGAAATTCATTTTGAACATACATTTTTCCTTATTTAAAAAGTAGACATAAGTTTATCTAATGCCTACTTAAATACTTTCATTATTTGTTTTCCTTTATTGTTGGGGTGATGCAGTAATTACCTTTTCTCGTGTAGTCTAAACTTTTTTTGTTATTTTCTAGGTAAACAGAGAAATTGGAATTTGATGCACAGATATTCGATGTTCATGTTGTTCCTAGAGAATGGTTATTTCGTAGAGGTAGGGGTCGTATGTCAACCTGGATCATTTTCTGAGTAAGTCAAGTTACAGTTCAGAAACTGCCATGGTTATTCGAAAATGAGTTTCTAAGAGTATTTAAAGAGGAACCATGGGATGCTTGGTAGCATGTAAATGAATGTAACATAACATTTAAAAATTGTCGATACTTATTACTACAATACTTTCCCCAGGGCCGGATTAAGGGGGTGGCCACATGGGTCGCGGCCCATGGCGGCAAATTTTCCAATTTTTTTAAATGTAGGTATAAAAAAAATTTGATTCAGAAAAAAAAAATTATCAATAAGAAAAAGAAACAAAATCTCTTTTTCCTGAGAGTGTAATAATTTCTAATTTTGTCGTTTTTCGGTGATACAAGAGACAGCATCTTTAATTAGTCGATTTAAGAGAGGAACTAAACACGCAATTTTGCCTGGAGCTCACCGCAGAGAGGAATGATGACGAGGGCTTGAAATGAGAAGGACAAGCCCTCGGCGCGGCGCGCGGCGGTCAGCATGTAACACATATTAGCGCCTACAAGACTGCATGAATACTTCACCCATTGCGCCAAACACAGTGCGGTCACGCGGTCAGGAGCGGTTGGCGTGGAACGCATAGCGCCTACAAGACTGCAGGAATACTTCACGCATTGCGCCAAACACAGTGCGATCAGCGCGGCGCGGCGCAGCGGCGGAAGTTAAAATTATTAAACCACATTTATGTTTGTTCTTTCATAATTTTTTGGTTCATTCCTTATAAATGGAGGATCTTGTCCACACAGAGATAGGTTTACGGAACGAAACTTCCGCCTCAAGTTCCTGGAAACAAAAATCAGATTTCTGTAGTTTAGAGCAGCGACGATCGCATGCAGATGAACAAAAAACTGTTCAACTTATAGCCCTCTCTCTGACGGTTAAAATGAGCCCAAGATCATCTTGGGGAAACGATTTGTCTCCGAGTTATGCTTCTTCAAAGTTGGCGCGGCGGGGTCCGCTTCCGCGGGGCAGCGCTCCGGAGTACGATAGTTCACTCCCACCCCCCTCCCGTCATGCCACGCGACGCAAACCGAGGAAGACTACCTTTAATGATCATTTGAACAGATAAATGCACACAATATACGCTATTATGGTGTACAAGTATTATTAAAATTATATTAATATAATAAATAGAAGAGTGGAATCTCACCGAATTTATCATCACCGCAATCCATAGGATCATCGGCAGTGTGATCCGCATTTTCATCCTCATCTTCGTCGTCTGAAAAGCCAAAATCGACTTTTCTGAGAGGGAAGCACTCGTTCAAAAAGGCTGAAGGCGCTGGTTTTTTGTGATAGCGCCCGTAAAACAAATACCACAGTATAGTTACGACGTGAGCACAAGGATTGATGGTACGCGCACCGTTCTTACATGTGCAGTAACTTGCTTTAATGGCCTCGCTGGATTTTTTACTGGTGTCGATTAATATAAATATATGATATTCTTTTTTTGATTTATGCCTCGATAGGATCCGCGATCGAAGAAAAAGAGGCGAATTTACGGAAATATCATATTTTTGAAAATCTGGCAAAAAGTTATCCTTCGTCACTTGAAAGCAATATTTTCCATTAGCAAAATGGTCTGCAATATAACTTGCTGCAAGTCCAATTTGATAACTTCCCGAGAGGGTGTCAAGATCTTCGCTCCTCCACTGTTCTAATTGTTTAAAATGATCTGTCGTCAGGTTTTCAAAAACTACTTTTTTTCGGAGCCATTTCTCGTCCTCAACAATTTGTTGCACAATATTCGGCTCATTTAATTTTTGGAGCATTTGAATGGCAATTTTTGCGTCGTCACCATCACTTTGCAGGCGTTGAAAATATAAATTATGTATCGCGGACACTATGCGATAGTCGTCAAACAAATTGCCGGATCCAGGTATATTGCTTCTCATTTTATAGAGCGTTTTCAATATAATTTTAATAATACTTGTACAACATAATAGCGTATATTGTGTGCATTTATCTGTTCAAATGATCATTAAAGGTAGTCTTCCTCGGTTTGCGTCGCGTGGCATGACGGGAGGGGGGTGGGAGTGAACTATCGTACTCCGGAGCGCTGCCCCGCGGAAGCGGACCCCGCCGCGCCAACTTTGAAGAAGCATAACTCGGAGACAAATCGTTTCCCCAAGATGATCTTGGGCTCATTTTAACCGTCAGAGAGAGGGCTATAAGTTGAACAGTTTTTTGTTCATCTGCATGCGATCGTTTTTGCTAGTAATGTTGACAGGGCTTTCGCAAAAGAATGTATCGAACACACGTAGATAAACGAGTCTTATGCACCCCTCCCCCTCCGGCACGTTCACTTGATAGTTTTTATTGATGTTTCAAAACGAATGAGAGGAGGGCGGCAAAATACAGGCGGCCCATGGGCGGCAAGTAAGTAAATCCGGCCCTGACTTTCTCTACAAAATTTAGTTAGTGCAAGCAACTTCAGTTGTTTATCGTGGCGCTTTTGTCTAAGAACAACATTACATACATAATTCTGAAATGGTTTGAGGCATAGGTTGAATTGTGACTTATTCAGTTGTATTTTTCTCCCCTTGAACTTGCAGACTCTTCGTGGGGTATGTAAGTGACTGCAAAGGAATAATTGATCCACTGGAATGGACAGATTTGAAGATATATCAGCACGGCGAATTAGGAAAACCACCAATTGATATTGCTTTCCAGTTCAAGGCCGGTAAGTATCAATCAAATATGCTCCCAAACCGCGTATATTCATCATCTGGCATACATCATGCTTATACTGAGGCTTGCAACCTGGGAGCCTTTGTAATGTTATTGTCCTTCAAATTGATCCTTCAATAATGTCCAAAACTATCTACGACGATTTGAAATTATTTTGGCAACCTCTTCTGTTGTAGCTTCATTGCCCTAGTAGATATTTGTTCTGGCATGGAGTCAATGGAATTTGGATCACTCTTAGGTATTCCACTTTTTATCTGCTTATCCTTATTTGTTTTCCGATGCAAATCATATTTACTTGCTGCTTTGATTTATGTACTTGCAGGCGGCAATTTGTACACTGTGCAAGCTGAGACGGTGCATCGCGGCCAACATTTGAAGGGATTCAACCGCCAAATAAAAATGTTCGAAAGCTTCGTACGTTGCAGGGTCAACGGAGTTCCCGGGGTTGGAATCTCAGAATTCAGTTATTCGAATGTAAAAGTGAGAGAAACGGAAATTTCTTCGCTCTTAGAAGATATCAAAGCACAATGAACTTCTGCGAAAGTAGGTATAGTTATTGGCGGAGAGGCATGGACAGGTATTTCCCTGAGGTGACACAAAGTCACACAAAAATGTGTTTTTAAATTACAGTACGCGCATTATTCTAGCGCTCTCTTCTGAGATAAGATGGTCAGTCGAGCAGCCGGCAAATTATGTAGTTCAGGTTTTTAGTTCAAATTTTGGTACCTCCGCCTGACAAGTGTAATCAGTCGTCCTCTTCACAGGCTATTGTCTTTTTCTCGTGTTTAATTATTTTCCATTGTCTTTGTATTAAATTAATTTTTGAAAAAAAAAATAATTAATACCTATTAAATTTGACTTTCTTCTAAATGGTTTTGGATGCCAATGTCTCTTTCTGTCACGTAAATGACGTTGCCTCAATCTGTCGGGCTAAGGAAGAACGCCGTATGAACCGCCTTCAGGCGTTGCCAAGTTTCTTTTGGTAAGTTACGAATTCTCGGGAAAATTTTTCAATATTTTTCTTCCAATTTTTCATATAATTTTGTTCGCAATTTCATCTGAAGTGTCTGAAAATTTCGAGGAATAATATTCATAGCTTCCCTCAAAAATAAACAATTTATCGAATGAAATTTGACAACTCTCGAATGTTCATACGTCGTTTTTCCTCAGCACGGCATGAATGCTAAGAGACATTTCACGGTAATATGGCATACAATTGTGCCTCCTACCTCCCTGCAAGGTGAACGATTCAAGAAAATTACTTATTTTTGGATAAAAACCACTTCCAAAACTATTCGACTGATCCCCTCAGAGCCAAAATACGGAAACGAGCTCCAGAAAGCCGACTAAGGGACGGTTGGGAAGTTGTAAATTTGTGTCAATTTTGTTGTTTCCATGAGGTTCTAAATATGAAGAGGAAGCGCCATTTTTCTTCGACAAAATTATCGGCAGAGTCAGTGGGACGCATAAGTGTAATAGGATGAGGGGATCGGGGCCTGCACCGATATCAATTACTAATTAGTTACGGGACGCAGTTGGTAGAGCAGTGATTAATAACATCTCACCGCAGTTCGCTCACAGATGTGTGAGGGACAGTGTTAAATGCCATTTACGCGTAGCACTCCATTCAAAATTTTCAATTTTTCATGCATAATTTATTTACTTTCAGCCGGGTGGCAAGTCAAGAAAAACCCTTGATCCAAACCAGACTCTGAAATTAGAGGGGAGGGGGGGGGGGTTTAGTTATGCGTCACTCATTTCTCCCCATCCTTCACTTCTTCATTCTCTTCGTCCAGTCCAAATAATTCTTCGCGAATATCCCACAAAATTCGATGACTTAAATATCACCAGCTTGAATGTGAAAATAAACGCAATGTCAAAACAATGTAAAATTATAACATTTATATATAGGTAATGCTACTAGTGTTTTCAACCAACAGGTAGTTATTTTCAGAGTTAAAAGTTAAACACCAATAATCCAACATCTATATATTGAGATTAATGGTGTGTAACTTTTAGCTCTGCAGATCTCGGTCGAGAAAGCTTTAAGCACAATAAATAATATAATTTTACATAGCTTTGTTTATATGTTCATTTCTACATTTTTAAAAAGATGATAATGTTGTGGCTTCCTTTATTTCATCGCATGTTAACCTTTTACCTCCATTTTTGTCCGATGAGTTGAGAAACGGTCTTCAAACAAACTGAAATCACTGTGGTCATACATATATTCCAGGTATTTTCATCGGCCGTTATTCACATTTTCAAATATTCAAACGAAATGAAGTTAAAATATTTGTATGAGAAAAAGAAGGGGTAAAAATATTTACTGAAAGATGAAGACGGCTAAGCTGGTGAACGCCGCATCTCAATTTGCGACGCTGTAGACCCCATGCTACAGTTTTCAATGAGAAAACCAACATTTTCACGGTTTTTATGTCTTTGAAAAATATTTGGTATAATTAACAAGCTGTTTAATTGGCTGGTTTCTATAGAAAAAAATGACCCCGAGTTAGATTCTCACATCATCTAGATTTTGGTTAGGCACAAGCTTCTCCCTCGTAGTAGTTTATGACTAGGCACTAATCCGAGCAGGTCTGATACGTACCCAGAATCTGGGTACCAGGTACCATGCTGTTTGCCCTACCTCACTGAGGGGTAGATCCGCGCGTGGGCTTCATAGACTTGCATAATGAGGCAATGAGGAAAACACTATCGGCTGTTTTACCAAAGTGAGTGTTGCTTTTATCCTACCAACGAATAAAATGTCTACATAATATCTCCAAAGTTTAGAATAGAACCCGCTCGATTGGACAGTTTATCTCAACCCCACACTTTGCTTGAAGAGGATGGAAAGGATCGGATATTTTCTGCGGAGAAAGCAATTGAGTCTTCACTGCCGATACTTAACACGGAAAAGGCAAAGAGAGGGCCTCACTGGTCGGTCAATAGTTTTGAGCATGAGGGTACGCGTGTAAAAAGAGAAGGGAGCTTTAAGAGACAAGAAAACACCTGCTAACGCTCCAACACATTACGCCCTCAACTGGAAGCATACTCACTGCATGCATCTAGATTTTACTTCCCTCTAATGGAATGATTATTTATCGCCGAAATTACCGGCTAACTTTTTCCGAGTAAAATATAGCACCACTTTCCTAATTTAACCATAATTATAATGTCTTTCAATTAGTAGTTACACTTATTTCCTATCACCATCAGCCAAGAGCTACCTCCTTTAAAGTGCATGCAACGATAGAGATGATTCTGGGGGGTCTTTTCCGCAATTTTCCTTGCAAATAGCGATAGAAGTTTGTCAAACTACTTAAGATATCGCAACTGAAGTTCCACGGTGGGTTATCGACCTGTCTGCCTGACCTATGAAAATCGTGTGAACTCTTTTTCCTACGAAGAAATTTCAGATTATGTGTGTCTGAGCCGGGCAAAATGTACTTTAAGGTAAGGAGAAAATGAAAAAACTGTACCATAGCTTAGAGGGGTTATTTCTGCATAATTTGGAGAACCGAAAATTAAAACAAATTGGACTTTTGCAGCATTTCAAAGTTTGAAGAAAAAAATAAGAAATTCAAGAAAGTTTGCCAGCGCTGTTGCCACCTTTTGGAGTGGTTCAGTTCAAACAATTTAAAAAAAAATTAATAACGCGACTGAAACTTTGACCCAATGTCCTTAAAAGTTAATATTAGCAAATGCTAGCACCGAGTATTGAAAATCGATTATTTTTTTAACCAAACCTGGTTTTTCGCAGTACGCACTAAACAATTTAAGTTCCCCCGGCAGAAGCGCCAAAAATGTCTATGTTACCTGAAATTAATCAGGAATCCTCCAGCGAAATGGCATGCAATAGTATATGCGTTTCACCCCGAGCAGCGACCGCACTGTGTTAGGCGCAATGCGTGAAGTATTCGTGCACTCTTGTAGGCGCTGCGCGAACCGGCGATCGCGCTGTACGTTAGGTGCAATGTGTGAAGTATTCCTGCAGTCTTGTAAGCGCTCGTATGCGTTTGGCTCCAACTGGCGACCGCACTATATTTGGCGTAATGCTTGAAGTATTTCTACAGTCTTGTAGGCGCTCATATGCGACAGTCCGCCGCCCAGCCCGCCTTTTTTCGAGCTGGTGGCCTCATATCGGACAGCTGATTTCCGTAAACTTTTGTTATGTTGTTTTGGTGGCCTATTGTATCACGTTTCCACAAAGAAACCCTCCATAAATTCATTTTCCCAGAGAAATACCAGATTGACTGGACTATGTGTACTTTCCGTAAAATACTGAGGTAATAGCGTTGCACGAAGGAATTGATCGAATTAAAATGTGGATAGTCAACTGAAGCTGGCTTGTTTCGTGCGGCATGTACCATATTAAGATGGAGCACTTTTCGTACCACGGAAATTGAAATTAATACATTGAAAAAGTGCACACGAGAATGATTTTTTTCCATAAGTATTCACAGCGTATCCAAAGAAAAAAAAATATTGAATAACACCATCTTATATTTCAAAGTATCTTGTTCCTATTGCTGCGTTTGAAACTTACGGCGCGCGGTTCCAAATTTCATAAATGATTGCAGATTTATCAATACTTATTGGAACAACTTTACAATGAATTCAATCAAAAGAAAAATGGGATTTTTCTTTATAGTTCAATTTTATTGAATCATTGTCTCATTGTCTCTCTTAGCATAAATACATCCAATCGTGAGAAGTTGCCTCGCTAGGATGACCAAATTACAAGGTTGCTCACGATCTCCGAGCATGCGACTATTTAGACACTTGAGTATTGCACGGTATCACGCGTGGTTGAAGGCGCGCCTCTGACTCACAAGCAGTTAGTCCCGCGCGAGGTAAGATGCGTGCACCCACTCACGTACATCCTCGAAATTATATAGAGGACCATTCACGATGAGTTATGTGTACCCATTTTGTAGAAGCATAGCGATCGCTTATCCTTTCGTGCATTTTCAAAGATATACCTCAAGACTATACCTTTCCATATATTTACTCTTGCCTCAATTATTCCTTTCACATGTAAAAAGAAAATACCGAATAAGGACCGTCTATTAATATCGTTCACTTCGGAGGGTGGTATGTACTTGTTTGAGCTAAGCGTATACCATGGAGCTCGTTGAGTAGACGATGGTGTAAATGTTCAGCACTGGAAAAAAAAACCGCATTGGATCTAGAGTCCAGACTCTTAAAAACATCGACAAGAAAAAATACTCTTGATTCAATCGGATTGTTGCTTAGATCAAGAACCAAGCCTCTTAATTTGAGCGGATTTCCTTTTGATTTAAGCTTAAATCTGATTGAATCAAGAGTATTTTTTCTTGTCAATGTTTCAAGAGTCTGGACTCTGGATCCAATTTTTTTTTCCAGTGAGCACGACGGTAAGTGCCGAGTTTTGTGGGCGGTGTTTAGTAATTTTTGACAAAATATGAAAGGAAAAAAATCAATCGATACAAAAATGATGAATTTTCCTACTCTCTATTCTGTAACTAACCTCCCTGTAACACCCCCCGCTTTCTGCACTTTCATAAGCAACCATTCAACAAAATTTACCTGCGTTTTATGTAATGGTTGAGGGGAAGCTTGTTTTCCGTAAGTTACTTGGCTTTATTGATACTTCGAAAGTGGTGACATGTTCTCAAAATATACCGGAAAAGTTTTGGCAACTTCACTTATTTTCAAAACTTTTTTTGAGAGTCTTCAGAAATTTTAAATTTTTCCAGTAACTTAAGCTCAAAAAAGCTCTGAAAGTTATCAGCAAGTAGGCTCTCTTTACGGAGAACCTCTCTGTTGTAAGCGCACAGAAAAAATCAGTCACCTACCAACGAGCTTAAGCGAGCACCCATTTTATGTCATTTAATTTCTTCGTGTCTCGCTAAGATTTAGCGAGAAAAGCTAGATTATTTAAGAAGAAAGATTTTAGTTAACTTGCACGATGCTCATTCTTTCTTCGCTGAAGTTTTGGGGCTCATAATCAGTCTTATATCTCGATGGTAAAAGGCAAGGCCTCCTTTTCCACCCGCAAATGGTTTTGCAACACGGCGAAACCCGCAAGAAAACCTGAAAGTCGCAAGGGGAAGTTTCTGAAGCCCTCCGGCGAGGTGCAGGGAACCCCGCGAAATTAGAAGGGTCCGAAGGGTAAATTTTTTGATATGTTCTGAAATCGATTTATTGAGCGTCATAAAACTTTTATTACGACCAGAAAGTACAAGTCCATTTCGCAGGTTTACGTTCTTTGCCGCGATGCCGACAAGCCTCTTACTTTCCCTCGAAAACCGACGCGGAGCGGCGGGCGGGGCGAGGGGTCCAAGTGTCTTTTACTTGCGGAGACAAACTCAAAATTAATTAAAGTGACACTTATTTCAACAGTAATCGCGTGTGCATAAGGAGTAATTTGTAGGAGGAAACGTGTACCTAAGAGTATATACAAGTGCCTACGTTGGCCTTTCCTGCGCGACTCGTCGCGTCGTAAACATGGCCCGTGCCCTCCGCGGAAAGTGTTGCTCGGAACCTTTTAAATTGTTTAATGACGTACACTCATCTTCTTCCAGTTCATTTTCTCGAATTACAAATGCTTGAGGAACATTATAGCTTTTTCTTATTGCTAGTCTCCCTTAATAACCGTTCCTTCAGAGATCCTCCCCTACCTCGCGGGGTGTCCGTGTTTTCGCTCTCACTTCTTTCGTCTCGCCTGTCGTCAAGTTTCGCCTGTCTTTTACTTATCCCACCACCTGATTATGTCCTAATTGAAATATCAGGCCGCGCCTTCGCACCAGTTTTCGAAACTAACTTTTGAGCTTCAGGAGCCATGTGGTCAATGAACCTCGATTTTTAGGGACCCAATTGGCGCGGAGCCTTAATTTTTTAGGCGCCATGGCCGATTTCTTAGACGCATTTTGCGCGTTGGCACCTTTGACTTTCGAACACTGCTTCGCAGGATCAACTTTTGTTAACCCTTTGTTTCGCTTAAATATTTTCCTGTTCAAAAAAAGGCTACGTTAATACAACGGTCAATGGGGAACAAATGCTTCGCAAAGGTTCATAAAGAAGTTTTCCCTGCACGAACCATGGAATGCGGCAGAGATACTGCGCTGTCAAATAGAGCATCCCTGGTAAAAATTGGCGATAGGAGCTGCGTTTCAAAATACCATAGGAGTTCTTATAGCCGACTAAAGAAGGCTGTTGAAAATCATATAGCTGACTGTAGAAAGCGGAGCAAATCATATAGCCGGGCTATACGAAGCTATTACAAAGTATACAGTCGGGTTATAGTTCCTATCGCCGGGTTTACACTTTATCGCCATTGGCTATAAAAGGCTAAAAGACATTGTGTAGAAATTCGTGTGCTTTGAAAATCATTACTTAAGTTTGATACGAAACTACCTTAATATTTACAAAACACACATTATATTTTCTTTTAAAACAAAATTTTTTTTTTCGTCAATTAAAATGAGAATAGTCCATACTGAGTGTGCAAACATTTCAAAATCATGAGTTGAAAAACGCTGACTCCGCGAGATTAAATATTAGAGCCTAACACAAAGCGGAACGGCGACGCACTGGCGCCTACAAACCTAACAGGGATACTTCACGCATTGCGCAATGCGTGAAGTATCCCTGTTAGGTTTGTAGGCGCCAATGCGCGTTTCGCGCTCTCTGCCCGCCCGCCGCGCCGCAGCGTGCCCCGGCGTCTGAAGCAACTATTTCACACCAGAGGTATTGCACAGTATCATAAGAAATTGAAGGCGCTTATGAATTACAGCCCGAATCGCAAATTTCTGACATATGTAAGAGCTCCATTGTGACTGCTGCGCAAGGGATATTTTCGGTTGCCACATTGGCTCTTTCGGCGATGTGCATTTAAATAAGAAATACGGATTTTTGAACTTGTTCATAAATGGTTAATATGGTTGTAAACCATTCGGGCATAATCCTTCGAACAAAAGTGCATTTTCTACTTCTCAAAAAGTTGAGAATTAAATAGTACTCACTGAACAAGCTCTTCCTTGGTAACTCTACTGCATTGCCGGAAATTTTACTGACTTCCTCTCACCATAATCAACAGAATCAATGAGTATCAGTAATTATTACGAAGAAAATGGAAGAAAACATGATGCGCATTGGGTGACATCCAGTGAAGGCTTCGTCTCTGCTGGGTACCGTTCTGTCGTGCCAAGGAAGAACGTCGTATGAATATTCGAGAGTTGCCAAATTTCCCCGGAAAAAACATGTGATTTTGAGGTGATTCTTGTTTATTTTTCCTTGAAATTTTCTGATATTTTAGAACAAATTGTGTAGAAAATTGTTCATGAAATTAGAAGATCAATAACCAACAGTTTCCCTGAAAATTCGTACACTATCGGAGGAAATTTGGCAACGTCTGAAGGTTCATACGGCGTTTTTCCTTAGCACGGCAGCGTTGATACGCGGTTTTAGAGTCATGTCGTGAACGTGTGTCGGTACAGCATCCCAAGAAGAGACAAGATGGATGTTAGATGGTCTGAATGCAGGCAGAGGGACGGAGTTGGAGATGAGGAAGGAGGACGGACAGACTGCGAGTGTATATTTTATTTTGAATAATAGTAACTTTGCGAGGCATCTTAACACGGTCGATATATAAACATACACGTGACTAAGTTATCAACTACCACCGCACTTCGGATTTCCAAGTGAGGGGTACCCCGGCGTCTGTCACAGATTCAACAGCTCACTAGAACTCTCTGGATTGTATCTCGGTTGCCATTCCGCGGAGTTTGGACTTCCTGATTCATATTTTTTAACTACGACGGCTGAAAATTAGCATTCCTGACGTCATTGCTCAAACCAGGCTTAAAATTTGGATGATCGGAGAAACGATTCCAACATCCTGCACGATTATATTTTCGTTATTTTATAAGAGATATTCTTCTCTTTGTCTAAAAATATACTTGTGTCATTTACAAAAATATCGAAAATGTGATCTATAAATCTGAAAAAAATATGATCCACGGAATTGCATCTCAATCAAATTGACTTTTAAAATTAATTTTGATAGAAACATGATTCAAAACGGATGTTTGCATTCGCGCTTTAATTATTTTGGTACGATGTACACCATAGAATTTATTTCGATAATATTTAATTTTTAAACCCTCTCGCTCGATGTCAGTCAGAGGAAGTGTCTCTATTATTGTGTTTTTTGTAAGCTCTCCCACAAAAACGACTTGTTTCTAATCCAAAACTCCGATCCTTTCCATTAAAGTACACTATTCGTCACCTGGCAGATGCAACAGCTTATCTTTATTTTCAAGTGAACCCTATCTTACATAAAAACCCATGGTTTCTGGGGCTCATTCAGAAATTTAGATACGTTCTTACCGCAAAGGAGTGACGTATTGTGTACAGCTGGATTCGAATCAGGCCATTTGAACCTAATTTTCGTAAAGCTGAGGCTAAAATTATTGATCCTTGCACGGGGGACTCAACTCGATACTTTGAAAGTCATACGTCTTAATGGTATTCCTAGCGGAAGTATCTTGGTTCAATAATATCGGGTGATTGAGAATAACTAAGATAAAGTTTGCCCAGACCAGACGTCAGAAATAGTTGTTTCGTTTTGATTGAAAGGTCGTCCCTAAACACAGCACACGGTACGAAGTCGAAGTCAAGACCAGATGTCTCATTTCGCCTTCAATTTTGATGATACTTCAAGCGCATCCATAAAGCACGAATAGTGGTATCAAAGAGCCGTGTGAGTTGGAGAGCCTTGTTCTGTTGTCATCTCTTGATTTTTCACATCTCAACAGTATTTTGACGCAAGTCAACGGTGAAACTACTAGACCACGTATCTTGTTTTCGGTGTTTAAAAATCTCCGCTCACATTTTATTTTTTTATTTTTTTGAACAACAAATCAACATTATATTATTTGAAATTTTCACAGAATTTTTTTCGCAAAGAGAAGAAAAGTCAATAAGGTTTAAAGGAATCGACGTTGAGTACTTCTCCATTTAAAAATCAAATCCGCATGACAGGAAGTCTGCGACACCGCAAACCGAGATACGTGGTTTGGGAGTTGCACTGTCGACGTGTAAAAAGTCTGTGGGTATTTATATTATAAAAATAACTATAAAACTTATATATTCTTATATATTTACGTTCATTGTTTTTATAATTCAGAAATTTAAATTGTTGATTAAACTAATAAAACAGGTAAAGAAGTCAATACTGTCATAATAATTATAAATATAAAATAACATTGCTTCCCTCATGCTTTTTCTTAAATTCTGAAAAAATGAGGAATCACAAGGTTTCCATACCTGAGGGAGAGGATAGGCATTGCATTATTGAGGAAGAAAAAAAATTCTATTTAGGGGAATTGGATGACGTCCAACGATTCCTCTTTTTCCTCACAAACAAGTGCAGGTGACGGTGATATCTTCGTTATCGAACTTGCTGGAGGGTATAGTGAGCGGTATACCCATTCGGAAGTAGCCTAACGATCACTTGGACTGCATTTTGCAAGTAGGAACTATAGATTCGGGCCCGGTTTAAAAACAACGTATGTCCCATTAGTTTCCCTATGCACATCAGTGTTTTTTCAGAATAGCCAGAATTTATGGTTCCAAATTGCAAAATGCAGCCCACTTATCAGTCGCAAAGAGCATTTTTTCTGTAAATTTTCCGAGGAATTCTGGAAATAATTATTCTCCCGAACAGTAGTATGATTTTTGGTGTATTTATAGGAAAACCTTTTGTTGAAGGAAACGATTCTGCGTCGGGATCACCCTTTCACCGTTCGCAAATATGACGATGAAAGTTGTTGGTTTTAATCACGATGCATCTTGACGGCCCGATGAATGCTCGCGCTCGTATCCTAGTTTCCATCACGACTTTGAAGTTCTATTCCAACGTTGCCATTTTCGATCACTCCCGCTGTAAATTATTTAAAACTAAACGCGATGAGTGATATTCTTCCGGAAAATGAGCAACGTCGATGAACTGTCACCGCTTCCGACAAAGGACGCAAATATTATCTCGTCAACTTTCTTATCGCCGATTTCCTTGTCCCTGCTTCCTAACTTGGAGTAAATCAAATATTATCACACATTTGAGAGGCTCCCCGCATTGAGCGTTCGTCCTTTGACAATGAGACGCGATCTACGTATTCTGAGGTCCTCTTGCTTTTCCGCCACGCTCGTCGCCCTTGTCGTCCATTTCCCTTCGCTCCTCAGATTCGAAATTCCTCCTTTGTTACTAGTTTTTATCTTAGATTACTAGGGGGTAGGCCCCCTAGCCACTACGCGGCTCAACCTTTGAGTTAGATTAAAGTAAAGTTAGGTTAGGTTAGGTTAGGTTGGGTTACTTTACTTTGGTTAACGTTACGTTGTAGGTAAGGAAGGGAAATTGGGAGAGGAAAAAGACCTGTCTGTGAGAAAAGGTAGCGGATTAGATAGGTAGCTTTGCTGGGCGGTTAGTTTAGATGCCTATCCGAACCAAACTTAGGTAAGGCTCATCAATTCACAGCGCATACCAGCGATATGCTAATCGGTATCAATAAAAAATAAATAGTAAAAGTTTGTATAAATTTCAGGCACTACAATCAATACTTTTCTATCTTGTTTTTTTACGTCTGAATTTTTACTTTTTTTATTCGACACTGATAGATTAAATTTTGCCGGCTACTGCTAATATTCATATGTTAATTTAATAAGTAAAAATAAATAATAATTTACAAAGGTATAGTAAAGTTTTAAATGTTTAGACACGGTAAAAGAGCAAGGGGTTGTTGGATGATGTGGACGATTGAAATGAAATGTGCGTGGTTAACCATAGATTTATGCCTATTATGGTAGAAGTGGTTTTAAACCAAGGATTCTCTGTTTGATTAGAAAATTCAAGGTCATTAAAAAGCTTAAAGTAAGTGTTGGTCTCTTAAGGGCCGGATTAAGAGGGTGGCCACATGGGCCGCGGCCCATGGCGGCAAATTTAGGGGGCGGCAAGTTTTGCAATTTTTTTAAATGTAGGTGAAAAAAAAATCGGATTCAGAAAAAAAAATACAAACGAGAAAAGGCGACAAAATCTCTCATTTCTTGAGAGTATAGTAATTTCTAATTTTGTCGTCGTTCGGTGATACAAGAGACAGCACTTTTAATTAGTCGAATTAAGAGAGAAACCAAACACGCAATTTGGCCTGGAATGGCGCGGCGCAGAGAGCAATGATGACGAGGACTTGAGATGAAAAGGAGAAGCCCTCGGCGCGGCGATCGGCATGAAACATATTAGCGCCTACAAGAATGCATGAATACTCCACGGATTGCGTCAAACACCGTGCGGCCAGCAGCGGTTGTCGTGAAACGCACAGCGCCTACAAGACTGTAGGAATACTTCACGCATTGCGCCAAAGACAGTGCGATCAGCGCGGCGCGGCGCAGCGGCGGAAGTTAAAATCATTACACTACATTTATGTTTGTTCTTTCATAATTTTTTCGTTCATTTCTTATAAATGGAAGGCCTTGTCTACACAGAGATAGGTTTACGGAACCTAACTTTCGCGCAAAGTGTCGTGAACTTTTGCTAGTAGTGTTGACAGGACTTTCGCAAACAATGTGACCAACATTAGTAAACGCGACTTATGCACCCCTTTTCCACCGGCTCACTTAATGGTTTTTATTGATGTTTCAAAACGAATGAGGAGGGGGCGGCAAAATACAGGCGGCCTATGGGCGGCAAGTAGGTAAATCCGGCCCTGGACATTTCCAATTAATTTTGGTAGTACCCCAATAAATTAGGTTACTAACCTAAATATTGCGGTGCTACCCCAGTTTGAGTTTCGGTACTACCTCAATCAATTGGAAATTTCCATATCATCCAACAAACTGGAGTAGTACTACAATTTTAGGGGATTACTCCCAGCACTTTCCCCCGTTGCATTCCATATTTTTCATGCGCGCAACACACTTGCTTGAATGAGGGGCCAATAAGAAGGTAAGAGCAAATAGCCGGTCCACTGATGCGCAGAAAAATATTTTTAAAAAAAGTGAAGGCTAATAAATGAGTATAGAAGCAAGGAATTCAACGATTTTTTCAGATGTTTTCATTAGATTTGATTCCTGAAATTGAACAGTGGATCCAAATTTTCAAAATTCTTTTGTGAGCCTCCTTGACTCACCCGCTTACCAGGAGAGAGAGTACGGGGTGTTATGCTATATCCCCCACCCCACGATAAAATGGTGGCTATACCTACAGCGTGCTCTATCACAAAACTGCTGCCAACATATGTGAACATTACAGTCATCTGCTTCATTGATTCGGGGAAGGAATTTGAAATATCAAATGAAAAACGAGCCCCCCCCCCCTTTCCCCCTTATTTTTTCGGCAACGTAGGTTTACGAAGTAGATTTAAATAACACTGGAGAGGGGCTTGCGGCGCAATTTGACGTGGTTATTTCATGCGGGCTCGAATCACTCAGTCATTTGCCGGCGGTTGGACGTTCGTTTGAAGTGCTCGACTGGGCAGTTTCGTTCCACCTCAATTGAGTTCACCGACCCGATTCCAGTTCCGCCAAAAATTTGATTGGATTTAATGCTGCAGTGCAGTGAGACATCAGCCTGCCTCCTCGTTCGTTTTTGGATTTTTTTTCCCAAGCCAACTTGGAGCGTGGAGTGAAGCCAGTATTGTTAGCACTGGAAAAAAACACATTGGATCTAGAGTCCAGACTCTTGAAAACATCGACAAGAAAAAGTACTCTTGATTCAATCAGAATCTAGCTTAAATCAAGAACCAAGCCTCTTAATTTAAGCGGATTTCGTTTTGATTCAAGCAAAAATTCGATTGAATCAAGAGTATTTTTTCGTGTCAATGTTTTCAAGAGTCTGGACTCTAGATCCAATGTGTTTTTTTCCAGTGTGGGCTTAAAAACTTTCTGATTTTTCATTCCCATTGTCAAATTCATGTGTAGATCCACACCGTCGATTTCTGTGCTTTTTTTGCAGGGTAAAATCTTTGTACTCGCCCAGTGTAGCATATCGACGGTGGAACTACCAGACCACGTATCTCGGTTCTACGTTGTAGACATCCTGCCGTATTTTATTTTTTAAATGTAAAACTACTCAACGTCAATTCTCGAAAAATTTCGTTTTTTTCCTCTCTATGCGAAGAAAACTCCAAGAAAATGTCAAGAAATGATATTGATTCGTTCTCCATCAAGAAAATAAAATAGAAGCAGAGATTTTTAAACACCGCAAACGAGATACGTAGTCTGGTATAGTCTCACCGTTGATATGGAAATCGTCGTATAGGTACCAAGTTTCACCGTAAGGTGGCCGATGGCCCTCCGAGGGTACAGTGTTGGACCGCTCAGCAGCCAGGGTGGGACCCCCTGCTTTTAATACTTCAAAATCATTAAGTGGACCGCGTTAAGCAGAAAGGAACCAAGCCACATCAGCTATTGCCAAATTCGATTGGGCACTTCAATTTTTTACATGAAAATGGTTGTGCGGATTTTTGTGCAAACATTGGATTCTCTGCATATTGCGAACCAAATTCCTTCAAATTTTCAAAAGAATCCACACAAACGATCTCTTGTAAAAAATTAAATTGCCCAGTTAATTTTGGCAATATCTGATGTGGCTTGGTTCCTTTCTACTAAAAACAATCCGAGTAAGAGATTTTGGTCGCACAGCGTCCATTACCCTCGTTCCTAAATTTTGGCAGAATAAATAGCGGTCAGTTTAAATTATGCGCTTTTCCAATTTTTATTCTTAAGATGGGAAAGATGGGGAGAAGTCGCAAAATTGATGCATCGAACGGGAATCGATCTCCTTGTTCAAATAGTTATTATGCTCGGCTACGTCTCTTGAAGAATAATGATAGATCTTAGGGTGCGGACGAATTCAATTTTTTTAATGAGAGAGTCCTAAGAAACAAATGATAATCGAGTGAACGGCTAGTAGTTATAGAAGTACAAGCGGCAATGTTCCGTCGCGTCGGTGCGGGCAGAGGAAAAAATATCAAGACCAAACTTATTTGCGTAAAAATTTGCATAATCCAAGAGAATATAAAAATATTGAAAAAGAAACAAGGAAGTTTTCAAGGAGGGGTAAATAAAACTAAATTATAAAGGCTAACGTATGAGAGGGAACCAGGAACAGAGCCTCAGAGGAAGGGCGGCAAGGCGGGGGAGTGAGCTTACGGCGAGAGCTTGGGAGGGGAGAAGAGATCGTTTAACTGTTCCGAGAGTGCGACGCGGTAACAGCAGTGCTTTGAAAAAGCTTTAAACATTACAGCCGTTTAACTTAAAACTCATTCCTTCTCATTACAAATCGTATAAGTTTAAAATACCGGGAAATAATGTTCATTGAATATTCACCGATCTTTCACAGCAACACGTGCGCATGGCTAACATAGTGTGTGCAACGTATGAACAGTCAGTAGGTACAAATATTTCGCTCCAACTTAACCTCTTGCAAAATTCGAATGTCTATTTCTCCGTCGCAAAAATAGGGCCGCTGATCTGTCACATGTGCAGGTGCTCCTACTTCGAGCCTCGCTCATGAGTTGAGTTGAGAAAGGCATAATGAAGATTATTTCAGTCTTGTCTCAACAAATTTCACCAATGGAGAATTTGTAGATGTCTGAAATTCGATGAGTTTCGCGTGTCGACCCCTGAGTGAACTGAACATGAGGATACCCTTGATTTATAAATTGAGCAATTTTCGGAGGAGGTATGACAAAATAACCTAATCTGCTGAAATACATGTGTTCAAATGGAAAATGCTGCCAGATGACGTCACAAAGCAGTACACTTTTAAAGCTATTTTTCCAAAATTTCCTGCGTAAGAATAGAATAATTTTTATTTATTTAGCTCATTGAGCACTCTCAGATGCAGCAATAACATTTTCGTTCAGATTATCCATTCGCGGATAAAAGAGCGGGGTCACATTTTTATAATCATGAAAATGTTGTCAAAAGTTGAAAAGTTGAATTGAAAGTTACGCTACACCACGAATGAATTTTCAATCCCAGTATTGGGGAAGAGGAATGGGCTGTGATGTTAAATTTTTTTCATAAAATATCACTCGACTCCTTTTCACTTGTACAAGAATTCTCTTTGAGTCGGCCGGGAATCTCCTTGAAGTAACAAGAAGTCTTTTTGATGTAAAAGAACTACCTTTTGAAGCAAGGAGCTTTTCTGTTGACTCGACGCAAATTCCCGATCGGAAATTATTCATTGGAATTTTTATTGATCAAACAGAGAATTATTCTCTGAGTTTCCGCGATACCCCTAAGTGCGTTATATTCGCTGTGTGTCCAAAAATATATCATCTAAGTGTGTTACAAAGCCGTAGAGATCAATGCTCTCACGTTGCATTCAAGAGTTGTAAGTCATGATTACTCCTAGTGAGCCTTCTAAAACAATGATGACGAGAAATAAAACAATATTAACCGTAAAATTGTGGTACGCATCGTTGCTATTAAATGGCAGGTCAGATCAATGGACAATGGGTGACTCCATTGGTAAAAATCGTCCCCTTGAAGTTCGCCTTCAGTCTCGCCGGATAGGCTACAAACTTACACAAAAGCACGAATAGTTATCTTCTTGACAAGCACACGAGTATGTGCTTGCTGCATGCTTCTCCACTGGATGATGCCCGAGTCCTTTCGTAAGCATTAACGTCTTGAAGTTCGCCTTCAAGCCCGCCGGGTAGGCAACATACCTGCTGGGAAGCAAGAATAGTTATCTCCTCGAAAAATTAAAATTATCTCACTTCGTACTTTGATTGAACTGATGGATGATGCGTATTATTGAGTATCAATATCACTCGTAGAAAGACAAAGTTTCAACAGTAAATTAAACATTTTATTGTTTTTCAAGTACACGAACAAAATAAGGGGGGGGGGGGGGAATCGTGAAAAAAATTCACAGTTGAGAAGTAAAAACAAAAAATTAAGAATCGTTAACTCGGTCAATTATTTTACCGTCTTTATTACTCTCTTGGCTAGTGTGCAAAGCGCAGGAGGTGGATGAATGAAGGATATAAATGTCGGCGGAGGACGGGCACATGAAAACTAGGAAAAGCCAGAGCTCCACTCGTGTGTAAATAGATTCGAGGAGAAAAACGGAGGGAGAGAATATTAAAAAGAGATATGTAAACGTCAGCAAGATTTGGACGAGCGGGTTTATGCAGTCAGAGGCAGGAGGCACGGATTGATGAAAAGAGAGCCGAGGAGAATGAAAAGATGATTCAATCCACAACTGCGAAAGTATCGTTCTGGCAACGAAAAGGCTTTGCCTGAAGATTAGGGCGAAGGGAGAACGTGCGTAGCTCGGTACAAGTATTTACAAAACCATTCGCAGAAATGAAACCGCGCTGCGGCCGACGAAACAATGCCGACGAGAAGATTCATCAAAGCTTTGAGTCTCCGTCTCGAAGATGGAGATGTCCCTGCAGGGTATCTGCCTCGGGATTCATCGCAGCCATTCAACAGTCGCCTCAAAGAAAAAATAACAGGAAAACAAGGGGGGAACCCCCGATTTGCGGCGGGAAAAAGCCCGACATATTCGACTTTCCGAGGACGGAAACGGAGTGCGAGCGGGTTTAAACCTTGCGGGCGCGGCTTTCGGCGAGGAGATAAATTGTTTCGGGAGCGGCTCTTCAATTTCGGAGTGGCGATGCCGATACGGGATACGCACTCGGAAGGAAAAAGGAGAGGGGTCCCTGGGGACGCCGCCGGGCGCGGCACCGGCGCTTCGTGTGCGGGGGTCAGGGAGGGGACATAAAACCTCATGTTTTGAAATATTTAGGAGGTTGTTGCTGACCGATTCCTTGATCCGGGGAAGTTTGGACCCTGCCCGGGCCCTGGGATCGGGTGCGGGGAGCTCGGGTGATGCCATGCCGCCAGGGATCCCCGAGGAGCCGCCTTCGATTTGGATGAGACCAATTATTCAGAAGCCGAGGAGGCAGCGACACGTTCGCGTTCCCGTTCAAGTCCTGCCAATATTAACCCGGCCCCGCGACCACCGGAACAGCCAGCTCCGGCTCTAGTTTCAATTATGACCTTCCGTAAATGACTGACAAACCGTCATCAGTCACCGGCTGGGACGTGCACACTTTCCACGTTTATTATCCTACCCCCCGCTCACCCACACCCCCTCACCCCCGCTTGATATATTCAACTCTTCTGCATGAACCTCCTCCATCCCCTCCAAACTCCTCACTCTCTCCTCCTTCCTCCTCATGTTTTCTCATTCTAAAAAACCAAATACTCCAATCGTGAGCTTCAAAGCTCAAGCCCTTCAGATTCGTTTGTATCGCGGCAAGGGTGCGATTTTAAGATTTTTTGCAAAAATTACGCGGCCATTCTCACAACATCTCAACTGCGAGCGGAATTATTTTTGGCCTGTTTTGTTCGATTTGATTCACTCTGAGAATTCCTCTAAAGGGAATATTATTCAAGTCGTGAGAATAATGGGAAAAATATTTAGGAAAATCATGTCGGGCTAAGGTGAATAATTAAGACGCACAGGGGCGTAGGTAAGGGTGTTCTACGGCCTGATAATTTAAATGGATACATAAAGCATTGGACAAAGGAGTAGACAAAAAAGATCCAGGGAAAATGGAGTGATCCTGTTAGTTGAAACTGTTGGTTGTTGAAGACTAAGGAGAAAAATGATGGACTAAAGACAGATCACGGGTTTCCGTTTTTTAGCCGATTACTTACCTTCAACCACTAGCTTTCACCAATGGGATTGCTCAATTTTCCCTTCTTTTCATTCGTCTATAACTTTGCCCATCGATTCCAACAATTAGCCCGCTGGAGGGCCTGCCTCTTCAGAAGGCTGTTGATCCCTCTCGAAAAAGGTGGAATCGCATTCAGCCCCTAATAATTACCAATTGACATCCTTGAAGGGTAAGTAGGTCCTTGCCTCCCCCTCTCTCTTTAAAAACATGTATCTAGCTACACTTATAAAAATTCAGAAATTCGTTGTGCCTATTTGATTAATCCATTTATCGACGGTGTAAGTCGGCAATCGCATAACTGTTAATTAACATTAACTGTGTTAATTTAAAGAATAATGTATTTAAATGCACAGAGATGTAATTTTCAATGCATATGCTCTTAAGAACTGTTGTTAGTGTAATAAAAGAAAATAATTTACGGAAAGTAGGTACACATAGTCCAGTCAGTCAGGTATTTATCTGGAAAAATGAATTTATAGAGGGTTCCTTTGTGAAAACGTGATACAATAGGCCACCAAAACAACATTACAAAAGTTTACGGAAATCAGCTGTCCGATATAAGCCCGCGCCAGCTCGAAAAAAGGCGAGCTGGGCGGCGGTCTGTTGTATATTAGCGCCTACAAGACTGCAGAAATACTTCAAGCATTGCGCCAAATATAGTTCGGTCGCCAGTCGGAGCCAAACGCATACGAGCGCCTACAAAACTGCAGGAATATTTCACGCATTGCACCTAACGCACAGTGCGATCGCCGGTTCGCGCAGCGCCTACAAGAGTGCACGAATACCTCACGCATTGCGCCTGGCACAGTGCGGTCGCTGCTCGGCGTGAAACGCATATCGACGGCGTAAGTCCGCAATCACAAATCTCGTTTGCGGTGTCTGAAAATCTCCGCCT
The DNA here is from genome assembly GCF_918797505.1 of Bemisia tabaci. Lineage (NCBI taxonomy): Eukaryota > Metazoa > Arthropoda > Insecta > Hemiptera > Aleyrodidae > Bemisia > Bemisia tabaci. The sequence continues at coordinate 77,811,553 of NC_092793.1, forward strand.
CTATGGTATTTTTTTAAAGGAGAACAAATTGACATCATTTCTTGACGTTTTTTGCAGAATTTTCTTTGCACAGAGAAGCAAAATCACGGCAGTTTTAAAGAATTGCCGTTGAGTAGTTTTCCGTCTAAAAAATAAAGTGTGACAGGACGTTTGCAACGCCACAAACCGAGTTATGTGATTGCCGACTTACACCGTCGTTATGTAGTATTTACCGTAGAATACCGATCATATTCGTAAAATAATGTATAAAAAATCGCGGAATATTCTGATTTGGAGCTTTTCTTATCCGTTCTTTCTCCTTCTCTAGAGGAGGGCCTTCAAAGTCTAAAATTATCAACCGGTCGATCTGCCATTGAATCGTCCATATCATTGCTGCAGCAGATCCACAGATCCATCTTAATTTCTTGCGTGCTATTTTGTAGAGGAAAAGAGCGAAGTAAATAACGGGAAAAGTTTTAAGCCAGCATCTGGACTCATATTTCCTCAAAAAAAGTCTCAGCGCTACGTATCTTGAATAATGAACAAGTAATCAAGGGTTAGGCGGAGAGGCGGCGGATGAATAACTTTAATAGGAGCATTTCGATCGCAGTATATTAAAAGTCGTTAAGTAGAAAGTCGCAAACTGCGGAAGGAAAAAGGAGCCAAGAGCAGCTGTCTAGAAATGCAAGGGCGCCGTAGGAGATGTTCCCCATGGAAAGGGGTAAACGAGAGAAAGCGAGGGGCAACATAATTAAAAAGAGAAAATTTAAAGGGAAAACAATCAGGGGTTATGTCATGTTGTGCGCTGAACAATGTGCGCAGTAATAATGTTGTCACAGTAAGTACGACCAAAACAAAAGTGTGTAATATAATCTGGCGAAATGAACGAGTGAGAGGGGTAGTAGGTCTGAACTGAAGGGACTGAGGGTGCTGCTCGGTGGAGGGGGGCTGGAAAAGGTTTATGGCAGTTAGGAATGTCACGCTCCCAGCTTGAACGGAGTCAAATTAACTGCGTTCCCTAATCAGCTCCCAGTAAATAATCCCTGAATCTGGTTTGTGTGCCAGTGCATGCCGGTAGAATAAAGAAAGCTCACTCCTATAAAATAAAAAATACGACATCCAAAGTGTTCTTGAAATAATTTTATTTCACGGGGCTCCTGGATGAGCTCCATGCAAATCCTCATTCCCACGGGACTAATGAGACATTTTTTGGATTTCTAGAGCACCGCAGAAGCAAGGAAAAATTTGAGGCTTTGAACTCCACTTATAATAATTTGTATCCTTCCTCACTTTAGAAGTCCTTCCTATCCTCTGAGAACAGATGACTGTGCTTTGATTGATTAGAAGTGAGTCGATTCTGCAATCAACTGATGGACAATTTAGTGCAGCATGATGACACTTTTAAATAAACCCGATCTATACGCACGATGATTTTCAAACACATATGAACAATACGTAGAATATTCTGTACTTTAAAAAAAAATGTTTCAATTTAGAAGTGAATAAAAAGTAATCTTAAAAATTATATTGAGTCCTCATCGAACAATGAGAAACACTTAAGCATTGAGCATGCACTTGAGCATTGTAACTTTTGTTTCTCTACCTAATTTACTGCTTTCATGTACTCACCTAACATAGGTCGAAAAATAAATGGATTCATTTCGTTTGCTTTTATTTCAAATAAATGTTTCATTTGATTAAACTGAATTTTTTTTTACAAGTCGAGTACTCTTTATGAAAGAAGGAGAGGAAGAAGAAAAAGAAGAGGAAGAAACTCACTTTCAAATGTAAATCCTGGATAAAATTTAAATACAACGTCCAGTTCACTGCTCATTAAGGTCGTAAGTGTTTCTCATTGTTCGATGAGGACTCAATATAATTTTGAAGATTACTTTATATTCACTTCTAAATTAAAACATTTTTTTCAAGTACAGACAATTCTACGCATTGTTCGTATGTGTATTATGACACGTAACACGCTGTAGCGCGCTGTGCCACATACATAGTGCTTTTAAAGAGGACCATTGTACACGCCGTTTAGAAAACTCACCACCTAATAGACGAAAACAAGTGTCAAGGATACCGCATATCTAGTGCATTTAATTTCGATTTCCCAAGTCCCTTTGAATTAATCACAGCCCAATAATCAACAGCTCACAGAAATCGAAGGAAGGGAAAAAAGAGGAAACGGGGAAAAGTGAGGCAGAGAATCATTGAGGGGAAGGCGAGCGATATGGGTCTTATCTTGATTAATAAATTGCGAGCAAAGTAGAGGCAAGATTAAGTTTGATTTAAGTGGTTGTGTCTGTTCATACATTATTCGTGTCTCTCAGGGGAGGAGAGGGGAACAGTGGAAGCAGTGAGCACTAATATCATCATCGTTAACTGAATTAACAAAACGTATCCGTTGCAGTAATTTACCATTTCTTAAACTTCGACCAGATTTTAGGTTTGACTGTTTGAAACCCGTATCCAGCGTTAACGCCCAGAAGTATCTTATTTCATCACTATTTTTAGAGCTTTGTAGCAACAGGATTGGGCATAGTGTGGCGCGGTAATGACGGTAAAACTGAAAAACCACGTATCTCGATTTGCGACGTTGCAGACTTCTTGTCATATTTTATTGTTTAAATAAATAACTACTTGACAGCATTTCTTGAAAAAATTCGTAATTTTTCACTCTTTATGAGTTAAATTCTGAAATGATTCCAAGGCGAATATTATTGATTTGTTCTCTTTTAAAAATAAAATGGTAGCGGAGGTTTTTAAACATCACGAACGGGATACGTGGTTCGGGGGTTTCACCGTTGGCACACAGCTCATAGAAAAGAGCATGACATGATTTTATGTAAGTAAATAATATGTAGATGCAAAAACACAAAAGCAAGCTGAAAATAAGAATGATTGTCAGTCAGTTTGCTTCGGCGCATTTCGATCTCGGCGTTCTTAAGGAACGCTTCTGTTCGTTCAAATGTTCTTCTTATCTTCCTCTTCCCGTCTTAATGAGAACACGCAAACAGACTTAAATGAAACATTAAAGTAATATTTCTCATCACAACTCGGAAAATTCACCGCGGATTTGAAATTGTTCATTTTCGGATAGCCCACATAAAATAGGCAGTGAAAAACTTGCAACGTCGCAAATTGAGTTATGAATGTTTTTTACTTCACGCTGGGTGATGAGAAAATGTAGAACTGCGCATGCGTTTAATTGTAATTTCAGCCGTGATAGGGATCCTCTGCCATCAAGTCGAATCGATACCGCTGAAGGCGCTGTGAGCAACTATTCCACCACAGCAGTATTGCTCAGTATCAGACGAAATTGAAGGCGCGTATGTGAATTGACTTGTATCAGTTTACCACTGTGTAGATTCCTACTGATCCTACGATATGTGGCTCCCATCTGTTCCATTTCTATGAAGCTTCGTACTAGGCGACATTTTTTGAAGGGAACTTGAATCTCGACTGAAATTTTCGAAAATTGGAAAATCCAAGATCACTAAAATGCTGTTGTAGAACCTCTTGCTATGAATATAGGTGACTTCAATGGTGGGTCGTTTAATAGCTGATTAATGGAGTAGAAAGTAAAATTAATGTTATTATAGAGCCATTGAAGTGATCTTTGGGTCGATCAAATGATTCCACTGAAATGCAAAAGTGTAGAAAACGTCACCGTTGAACGAAGAAGACAAGAGAATTTATTAATTTTTTGCTTCCATTTTCCATTTATTCATTTTCTGTAAACAAAAGGACGGATCTTTTGTTTATCAATTTTTTCGGTTATCAACTTTATCTCAGGGCGTATTTATCAATCTCGAATCAGTTAAAAAAATGCACAAATCCAGCATTAATTCGTAACTTTCCTCGTGAAAATGAGGTCTCTACCTCATGATGTTGAAAGAGCATAACGACGGTGTAAGTCGGCAATCACATTACTCGGTTTGCGACGTCGCAGACTTCCTGCCATACTTTACTTTTTAAACGGAAAACTACTCAACGGCAATTCTTTAAAACTGCCGTGATTTTTCCTCTTTGCGCGAAGAAAATTCTGCATGAACGTCAAGGAATGATGTCAATTTGCTCTCCTTTAAAAAAATAACATAGGGCGGAGATTTTCAGACATCGCAAACGAGATATATGATTGCGGACTTACGCCTTCGATATGCGTTTCACGCCGAGCAGCGACCGCACTGTGTTAGGCGCAATGCGTGAAATATTCGTGCACTCTTGTAGGCGCTGCGCGAACCGGCGATCGCGCTGTACGTTAGGTGCAATGCGTGAAGTATTCCTGCAGTCTTGTAGGCGCTCGTATGCGTTTGGCTCCGACTGGCGACCGCACTATATTTGGCGTAATGCTTGAAGTATTTCTACAGTGTTGTAGGCGCTAACATGCGACAGACCGCCGCCCAGCGACGCCTAGCCCTTCTCTATGCGAAGAAAATTCTGCAAAAACTTCAAGAAATGATGTCAATTTGTTTCTCCTTTAAACAAATAACATAGAGGCGGAGATTTTCAGACACCGCAAGCGTGTTATGTGCGATTGCCGACTTACACCGTCGATATGGAAAAAAGAATAGTGAAGACTTATTTGACTGGTATTATTTAAACATTATCGAAAATATGTAATTTTTACTACTCCTGTGTACCAATTCAATACTAAATACATGAATACCCATTCTAAGGAATCTGAAAATAATCGAAATCGTCATTTACTGCACGTCCTCGTTGATGAAATCGGTCCGTCTTAGAACGTGACGTCAAAAGTTGCATGCAGTTGATGGTTGTATAACCATTCGATGGGGTAAAAAAATCTGCGATCTGCTGCAACGAAGAGCGGAACAGGCTTTCTAGATAATCACTTAGAGGGTTGAAGACATGAAACTGAAAACCTGGCTATTCTACGAGAAGGAATTAGATACAATTTTGAAGAGAAGATAATGAAAGGTAAGTGAATTCGAGGAGGATGACATTGTTGAGTGCATGAAGTATATCTCAGTTAGACCATCTCGACAATAATAAGATCTAAAATTCCAGTGCAGCAGAAAAGTGGCTGAAAGGAAGTTGTAAAAAGCTGGATTGTTGGTGACTTATCCGAACCGTATTTCGAGGGGGTTGTGTTCAGGAAGGATAGGGTGGGGGGTTGCGTTCAATAGCGGTTTCATAGTTCATTAGGTAAATGTCAAATACCAAGTATTGACCTGCTTGTGTGTTCCCGGTTGGAAGTAAATCCAGAGAACGTTGGGCATTTCAGTGAAAAGAGCTTGCGTCTACAGCTGAATGAAATCTCACGAGTCTGGACGCTCATCTGAGACGTCTTGGTTGCCTGGCCGTGCACCGTAAATTGGAAACATTAATTGCATAAATGTAATAATTTCAATGAGAAAAAACTCGATTCATAATTCGAATGATACTTAACCAAGTGGATTTGAATAAAGAATTTGGCTTTTTTTGAATGAGACTCTTCCGTTTCGTTTTTCAAAAAACTATATTTCATTGTTTCAAATAAAAGCTATTCCCCGATGACATGGCATTATTGAAGAAAGGTCAGCAAAATCTTTCTAGAAAAAATTCAAGAAATAAAATTTTAAATTGAGTAATTGAATATTTTTTGTCAAAATTTCAAGGTCAGAAAAAAATTAGGTTGTAAAATTAGGGGTTTACATTTATTTTTTTACGTTCAGTCTCTTGAATAGGCTCAAATCTCCAAACCTCTTATTTGGTCTCAATTTTTTATTTTTATTTATTTACTATTTATGCAATCGCACTGTTAACACAACGTGAGCAAGGTTGATCGATATGCTCAAATATCTTCAATAGTATTGTCAATTTTTTTTGCCAAATGAATATGCACTTCCATAGTTACTATTTAAAAGTAAAAGAATCAGTATAAAATTCAAGTAAAAAGGAACAAAAAACAAAAAAAGATCGTTCCTAAATAAAAGTAATCAGTCGTTAAAACATTCCAAATAGGTGACAGATCCCTGAGGTAGCGGTTAGAAGGAGGGATTCCAAGTAAAAGGTTCGGAACGAATATTTTAATTGATGGGAAATGATGAGGTTGGTGCGCTAATGAATAACGCATACCTTGATACAAATTATTAAAGTCATGCATCTCGCACCTGGTGCTGGGGTGGGGGAGTTTCCTTCGTAACTCAACCTATTTCTTCTTCTTATTTTGACAACGGATTACCTTCCTACGGCAAGTCCCCAGAGCTGAACGCAAACGCAATAAAAATACCCCGATATTTTATTTTCCCATTAAAAACGAATAAATCTTAACGATAGAAATTCTCTCTAAAAAGCTTTCCACCCACCATCCAAATTTGCGCCGTCATTGCCTCGGGGTTAAAGTGGTTATTGTATTGACCGAAACGCAGTTTTTATTTTTATAAATATGTCGAATGTAGAGTGTTTTTCTTGAGTCAAAAGTTTACCGAAGTTTAAAAACAATGCGAGTTGAAAATAAAAATTGGCAATTGCATAACTTCCTTTTTTGTAAGATTCTGTAACATTTTTTCCAGTTAAAGTGTCAGAGCCACTTGTACGCCTTTCTTGAAGAAAAAATGTGTATGTTTTACGATCTTCAAAAAAAAAAGGTTGTGAAGAAGAGGAGGGAGAGAGGGAGAAAGGGAGAGAGAGAGAGAGAGATATGGAGAGACGTTAATACGTCCTGAAAATTTTGTGTCAATTATTCAATTTTCTCCAAAAACGAGTGAAGTAAACCAAAAGAAAATACGTCATTTTTGCATCAAAAGAGCTGACAAACACCGCACGGTGCCCCTGAACTCACTTTAAACGCGACTTTGTTGTACATCAAAAATTCAAGTTGGAGGTTGTAGTGGGGTACTCCCTGATGGGTTTTTGGGCAATTTCGAAATAGGTTGTCGGAGCTCCTCGAAAAATAATCGCATTTTTGTGGTTTTTTAGGGGTAAAATAGCAAAATTGGCCTCCGGGCGACAAATTAAACCCCCTCTCCCTCATCCTTGCCTTGACCGATCTGAATTTTTAGTATGTTTTTACCTGGTATAAGATGGGACTTTTCTGAAATTTTCATGCCCATACAAATTTTTTTGCTCCCGCGGCAGCGTTGCCAAGTTGCGGACTCCAAAATATCGAATTTAATGATAAAATGAAGGTTTCGGAGTGTGATTTCCATTCAAAATCAAAAATTCAAATTGTAAGTTGTAGTAGGGTACTGCCTGATGGGGTTTTGGCCAATTTCGAAGTAGAGTGTTTGAGATTTTTGAAAAATAATCGAATTTTTGCGGTTTTTTAAGGGTAAAATAGCACACTGCGCACGGGGCGGCAAGTTGAACCTTTTCTCTCTCATCCTTGCCGTGACCGATCTGAACATTTAGTATGTATTAACCTGGTATAAGATGTGACTTTTCTGAAATTTTCATGCCCATACAAAATTTTTTGCCCCCCGCGGCAGCGTTGCCAATTTGCGGACTCAAAAATATCGAATTTGATGATAAAATGAAGGTTTCGAGGTGTGATTTCCTCCAAAATTTCACGAAAAATGTGCAATCTGAGAGTTTTCGATAAGAAAAGGCATACTTGAACAATTTAGAGTTGCAGTGTTGCCAGCTTTTGATTTAAAATTCGTCAAAATGACCCAAATCGCGTTGCAACCTCGAGCGCTGGATTTTTATTTCGTTCAGAATTGGTTATTACGGTTCTTCTGTACTCTATGCATTTAGGTACCATGAAAATTATGCCATTACTTACTTGATGGGTGCAGCTAACTCAACAAGAGAGGCCGGATAAAGCGATGAGTCGGGGGAAAACGAGCGGTTCGGGTTGACAGAAAGTTCTTAAATCTACTCCATCACCAGAAAGTAGAATTTGAGAACTTTCTCCCACCCCCCAAACCTTATCCCTGTTGCAGTCAATCCTTTGAACATCTGATCTGAAATTTTGCCCCCGAATTTTTACCAAAAACATGAAAAATAAAAACACGTTTTTGTGCAAAAAAACATCATGTTTTTGGTAAAAATTCGGGGGCAAAATTTCAGATCAGATGTTCAAAGGATTGACTGCAACAGGGATAAGGTTTGGGGGGTGGGAGAAAGTTCTCAAATTCTACTTTCTGGTGATGGAGTAGATTTAAGAACTTTCTGTCAACCCGAACCGCTCGTTTTCCCCCGACTCATCGCTTTATCCGGCCTCTCTTGTTGAGTTAGCTGCACCCATCAAGTAAGTAATGGCATAATTTTCATGGTACCTAAATGCATAGAGTACAGAAGAACCGTAATAACCAATTCTGAACGAAATAAAAATCCAGCGCTCGAGGTTGCAACGCGATTTGGGTCATTTTGACGAATTTTAAATCAAAAGCTGGCAACACTGCAACTCTAAATTGTTCAAGTATGCCTTTTCTTATCGAAAACTCTCAGATTGCACATTTTTCGTGAAATTTTGGAGGAAATCACACCTCGAAACCTTCATTTTATCATCAAATTCGATATTTTTGAGTCCGCAAATTGGCAACGCTGCCGCGGGGGGCAAAAAATTTTGTATGGGCATGAAAATTTCAGAAAAGTCACATCTTATACCAGGTTAATACATACTAAATGTTCAGATCGGTCACGGCAAGGATGAGAGAGAAAAGGTTCAACTTGCCGCCCCGTGCGCAGTGTGCTATTTTACCCTTAAAAAACCGCAAAAATTCGATTATTTTTCAAAAATCTCAAACACTCTACTTCGAAATTGGCCAAAACCCCATCAGGCAGTACCCTACTACAACTTACAATTTGAATTTTTGATTTTGAATGGAAATCACACTCCGAAACCTTCATTTTATCATTAAATTCGATATTTTGGAGTCCGCAACTTGGCAACGCTGCCGCGGGAGCAAAAAAATTTGTATGGGCATGAAAATTTCAGAAAAGTCCCATCTTATACCAGGTAAAAACATACTAAAAATTCAGATCGGTCAAGGCAAGGATGAGGGAGAGGGGGTTTAATTTGTCGCCCGGAGGCCAATTTTGCTATTTTACCCCTAAAAAACCACAAAAATGCGATTATTTTTCGAGGAGCTCCGACAACCTATTTCGAAATTGCCCAAAAACCCATCAGGGAGTACCCCACTACAACCTCCAACTTGAATTTTTGATGTACAACAAAGTCGCATTTAAAGTGAGTTCAGGGGCACCGTGACCGTTCATTATGTCTTTACGGAATGTTCATACGCTCATTCATTCAGATATAGTAATAGTCTATAGAACTCCAATTATTGCGATTCAAACTTTCATTAAAATATAAAGGCAAGACGTCTCAAGAGATGAAAACGACAAAAATGGCATTGACGAAACCAAGCGATTGAAGTCCGTACGACTGAAGTAATCTATTATCATTTAATCATTTTACCATGTAATCATTTGGTCAAATCTGTTTGCTTTGTTTATTTTTCATACTCCTCCTGCCATGCAGAAACCGCATAATCATCTAAAATTTGGCCATGTTGTTGGTTTAATTTAAGGACCTCATTCATCATTTGAATCTGACCATTGTATCGTGACTCTACCTTACTCGATAATAAATGTGAAGCAAAACATCTGCAGAGGAGTTCGTTAAGATGCGATCGGTCAGTGTAATTCTCACTTTCAATTCGGGAGTGTCCAAATCCTCCTCAATGGAACACAATTAAAAACTTCACCTGCCCAAGAACCGAATTCTGAAAGAGTGCATCGTACGCGTACACAATCGAGAACTCTTGGAAAGAATTCAGCAGAGTTATTGAAACTTTATCTATTCCGACGGGTAGAAATGAGTGCCAATCGTGAATAGACGGTTGGAATGAATTTTTGTTTATCTCAATGTACAGCAGAGCCAACCGGGCACACCGGGAGAAACAATAAAAGTTTATGCAAAGATGCTGGGTCGAAGGTGGCGTTATGGTTCCTCGTAAATCGCACCTGTTCGAAACTTGGACGTGAACTTTCCACGGATCTTTTCCGTTTTTATTTTAAATGCTCACTCATTAGGCTCGTCCCATCACTTACCAGGCACGTTGCGTTTCTTTTCTCGTGGTTTTTTATTGTTTTATTCATTTATTTTCCGGGGGGTATTTGTTGTCTTTTTTGCCTTTTTTCGACATTTTGCACCATCCGGAAGACTCACGCAAACTGCCCAGTCCATGATTTCAGAGAGATTATACTTGACCTGAGACAAGTAAATTTCACCGAACCGTTGTCTCGTTGAACATGACTAATGCCCTTAACAGCCATGACGATGTTCGTGTTCTCAGTAATTTGGTATGACTGATTGTTGAGTTTAATAGCAACTTGATAAGTAGAATGTTTCGTGAGTAAAGAAGAAGGAAAATACAAAGAAAAGAAGCAGAAGAAGAAATTTCAAAGCAAAAAACTTCCAACGACATAAACAGTGAATTTCGTCTTGTACGATAAAAAAATTAGAGAAGATCAAGAGGTATTGATGTTGTGGTGTGGTGTTGTGATCTCCTTCCCACATCATCGTTCTGCCGAAAAAATTATGACAGCGTCGTCATTTAATCGAGAAACAGAGCAAGTATATGTGATTCAAGGAGTGTTTTATGTGTAGGTACTCAAAGATTAGTGATGAAAAAATCAGTGGATGAAAAAATTGTACTCATAATGTAATAAGACAACATCTTGCAATTAAATACTATAACTTCTGGCCAAGATAAGAAACTAATTATGCACCACAAGTTGCCCCATGCACATAAGTGACTTTCCGGATGAGCCAGAAATTTTAGTTTTCAATTGCAAAATGACATCCAATGACGTAGGGCGGCCTTGAGATGTATATTGAGTAAAATATCGACAGAGTTACACCCTCTATGGCATGAATTAACTTTGGATCTCAGATTCTAGGGAACACTAATCTATTTCGTAGCTTCCATGAGAAATATAGAGTACATACCAATTTGTTTTTTCAAAATTTTAAAGTCAAGGGAATCAATTTTTCAAAAAAAAAAAACTAATGAATTTTTGCAAAATCATGGCACAGGGGAAAGATTAGAGTTTTTAAGACCCGAAAATACGTTGTCATAGATTCGTAACGCCATGTCATAGAAGGTTAAAACCTACTCTCTGAACCTTTTCTCCAACCTCTACTAAGCGTTGCGTTTTTAGTAGGATTTCCCATTCCTACCGGAGGTGAGAGCTTACTTAAAGTGCCAGGTATGCAAATAGAATACTCAAGAATTTCATTCCGGCGTGAAGGGATTCCTCGATGGGGGGAGAATCGAAATAAAATGAATGAAAAAAAGATGAATGAACAATCGGAGCGCATGTTTTTTCTCGGTCCTCGGCGGGAGAGGACGGCGGCGGGATACAGAGGGGCGAGCGTGGGGGGTGGGCAGCGATGGATGGGGAGGGAGGACGCGGGGCACGGGGCGGAAAACAGGAGGAGGCATATGTCTTAGTTAGGGTGTTAGTTTAAGTCTCTTAGGTGTGCTCAAGGAGCGGGAGTCATCAATAAAGCATCACCCTCCGACTCCGGAGTCGGGAGTCGAGACGCGGGGCACGGAGAAGGAAGGAGGCGCGGCATAGTGTACAGCATAGCGGCGGCCGACAGTATGTCGGGATGGAAACTGTATGTCGGTATGCAAGCTCCGCGGTGGCCGTCGCGGTCGTTCCAATATCTCCGATCCGCGATTTCCAATGCCCGAGATTGGGTCCCCGCACCGCGCCGCGCCGCGGCGCTGACGAACCTCAATTTCCCGGCGTGGCTCAAGAGCAAAGCCGGAAACGAAACGGCACCACAACCATTTCCATAGGAAAAATGAGCCTGGGTGCGGGGAGGGGGGGGGGCGCGGAACTTTTCCTTGCCCTCCCCCTCTGTCGTCCCGCGTGGTCCGTGTCTTCCCACCCCGCCTCTGATTTTCCGATGCCCTGCTTCCCCTCTCGGGCGCTCTTGGCGGGGCTGCCGAACAGCGAACACGACCCCAAGGTCCATTGTGGGCATTGTCATTTGCATCCATTCCCACTCGTTGAACAATGCCGCAAGAGAGCCGCCACGCCCCGGCTGCCAATTTTACGTCGGTCAAGGAACCCTGGTCAACGGCCGTATTCTGCCGAGCTAAGGAAAAACGCCGTATCAACATTCGAGAGTTGCCAAATTTACTTCGATAAAATGTTTAATTTTGCGGGAAGTTATGAAAATGGACCACTAGATAAGGTACGAATTTCAGCATTCTGATACATGTTTCTTAACCAAAATTTTACGTAAAACACGATGCACACAACGAAAATTACCGAAATTAACTCCTTACGAAGATATTTAATGATTCTTAATGCGTGAATCCAAACCACCCGCTCATGAAAACACAATGCTCTACGTAATTCACATCGCGCGCTAAACGTTATCATGACAGTCTCTGCGATATAAAAATCTGGCAACCTTAATCTTGACGCTTTGGCTCAGTTATAGCAAATTGCTAATAGTTTGAACAACACATGATGGGAAATGAACATTGCTCGATTGAGAAGCTTGCTGAAACCGTTGTAGTGGGCGATTTGACTCACGTAGAGTTTTGAGTTTCTTATGAGCGGGCAGTTCAAATTCCTCGTAACCAATGTGAAATAAAAACGTTAATATCTTCGTTAGGAGTTGGTTTCTGTAATTTTCGTTGTGTAAATCGTTTTCCACGTGAAATTCTGGTTAAGAAACATGTATCAGATCGCTTAAATTCGTACCTTGTCTAGTGGTCCATTTTCCCCTTGAAATTTTCAGGACTTTTCGATGGAATCGCGAGCAAAATTGTCTGAAAAATTAGAGGAAGAATGATTCATAAGTTAATCAGAAAATTCGCGTTTTATGAAAGGAAATCTGGCAACGCCTGGAGGTTCATACGACGTTTTTCCTTAGCACGGCAGTATTCATAGTCGTTCAGGCCTTGAGCAGTCTATCCTCGGGAGCTGAGATGGAACATTTCAGAAAAAATTAGATTATGAAAATTCAAGGATGAAATTTTGCGTGAAACTTTATAAAATTTTTCTGTGAAATTTGAAATTTCAAGGATAACCTCGGCTCAGGAGGCCTCGTATCGATAGCTAAAAGGCGGCACCACATTTTCCATTGCGGTGACTCAAAATCTCCGCTCCTACTTTATTTTTTCGAAGAGGCTCAAGTCAACTTTACAGCTTGAAATTCATTCAGAATATTTTACTAATAGAGCCGGAAAATGAAGGAAGTTTTCAAGAAATTACGTTGACTGGTTTTCCAAGCAAAGGATAAATTATACAAAAACGTGGATACGTGGTCTCGTACATTAGCCATCGATATGGTTTACATTGCGATTGAGAGAGGTATAAGGGGGTTATTAACAAAGCTCCATATTAAGGAAACTACCATGTAATTGAATCGAACCTCCTGCAAAATGCAAACAGTATAACTTTGAAACAGACCCTTGATTGGGATTACAATGATTTGCCTCTATATAAAGAGGCAGGTCTCAGATTTTGCCAGCAAAATCCAGCTTATGCAACCCAGCCTATCGTGGAGTTAAAATAGTTGCGTGTTGGGTTCAACCCAACTTCGTATCTTCGTCCATTGTGTTTCGAGATTGTGTGAGTTTAAAGAGCGTTCCGTTATCTATGATGTTGAAAAAGGCTCAGATTTTTTCGAAGTGCTAACTATAAACATTCTTAGCCCATTCACCTGAACCGCAAGCTGATAGACAGTGAAGCACACGTGACCGGAAGCGAATGCAAACTTGCAATTCGAATGCGGAATATGAATGTAAAATTATAAATCAGATGGTGGATGAAAGATCCACTACCGCATTTTATACTTTCCGTAATTTAAATGAGGCCCATTCTATATGAAGGAAGAGAGTTTTATACACAGAGGCAGAAAAGGCAAACTTATTTGAGGTAAAATTTAAAAATCTAATGGTGGTGATTACAATTTTTCAGTATATATTTACGGAAAACGAAATATCGTGAATGTTGCACTGGAAAACATTGTTTGAGGTGCAGCTTCTTGCAATCAATTTTCCTTCATTTGGGAGGGTAGGCAATATGCGTGCTCAGAAGTTTGATAGTGGTATCAGAATTTCTGGCCTTGTTCAAAAGTGTTACCAGTGTTTTTACCCTTTCTACACTATAATAAATGAACAAGAGAGAAACATTTTACCTTCATTTTTGGCCATTTTGCTTCCCCTTCCTCTTTCCATTCATTGTCTCTCATTTTGTTTACTCTCTTCTTCCTGTCCTTCTCATCATGATCCTACTAATCATCTTCCTCTTATTCCGCTCATTTTCCCTCTTTCCCTTCTTCTATTTTTTCTTCTCCTTTTGCTTCTTTCTATTCAGCTCCTCTTCTCCTTACTCTTCCTCTCCCACTTTGATCTGCTCTATGCAGATAAGTAGATTTTGTGATTGAGCCAGGACTAAATTACTCCATATTGTGAAGTGCAGTCCATCCGATTAAAATTACACGCCGAGTAAAGATCTCATTTTAATGTTAGTCTGCGCCTACCTTAAAACTTTCTGGAAAACTAATTAACTTTACAAGTTATCAATATTGTCTTCTCATTTCGTGTCTTTGGCTGCGATAATTTGAATATTGAGACCATTTATAGAGCGTATTCTACGTAAGCGTTTCTGTATTGACAAGTATTGTGAGCCGCAACATGTGGCATCCTACGCACAGTTTCCATGATGTACTGTTTCTTATGATGCACAGGATCCCTGATTGCGAAGTTGCAAGTCTCCGTTCATGTTGGAATTTTTTTAGAGAAAACCAACAATGTTTACTTCCTTAACTTTCTCGGAAGTTCCATCTATCGTCTTTAAATGTCATCGAAAATCAAGGAGCTTTCTTTCAGAAAATCAAGCACGATGGGGGTTTTACACATTGCAATTAATATGCGCATTTTTCGACTTCAGCCATTGATATAACTTCAGACCGGACTTATAGTGAGTCCATAATAGGATACTCCTTTGAATGTGCATCTGTGTTGGAGCTTCAGGTAATACTCTCTGGAAAAAAAATTGAAGGGGGGCCACGTTAACTCATTGTGTCGTCCGTTAATTTGTAAAACAAGAGACGATGAGGAGCAAAAAAAGGTCCGTAAGAAAGGATTAAAAAGTAATGGATATGATAGAAAGATCGGGCCGAAGAATAGGAGCCATGGGCAAACTTAAGGAGGAAGAGGAGAAGTCAAAACTAAGAGTCAAAAACGGAGAGAGAGAGAAAGAGAAAACAGGAAGGGGGATGGAGGCATGTTTCGGTTGTCAGAAGTAAATTCAACTGGTGGAGAAAAAGAAGTGCAAGGAGTGTTAGCAAAAACAATGGTCGTGAATGCTGTGATGATGATGGAAAACACAAAGAAAAGCCATTGGGGCTATGACTGAGCTGAGCTGGCTGCAACCGCCGCGATGATATTTGATGGGTGGGGGGGGGGGGCGTGGGAGCGGGGGCCGTGGAGTTCTGTAGCAGGGAGAGGGGGCTGTTGGGTGACTACGATGGAGACTAATCACTTCGTCATTGTTTTCGCTCACTAGACGTACAGGCATTGTTCTTCTGTCAAGATTCTGCTATGAGCTCTGCAAGCGCAATAAGGAGGGCTACGAGCAGGCCGTGATGCCATGAAGAATGCGCCTGGTGTATGTGTGCTACAAGTGTATTCTTTCAGCTCGTTTTCGACTATGCACGCACTTTTCAGCCACTGGATTGACTTTTCCAATTTGAATTTCAGCGTCAACTTCATGATTATCTCTTTTGCACATTTTGAACAACTTACTGTGAGCAGAAAATGCACGAGACCGTAGTGGAGCTAGGGATGTGCGTTGCATATTAAAATCAGGCAGGCATTTTGTCAGATGTATAGGCAAATAGCAAATTCTCTTACTCGGATTGAAATTATGATTGTTCATGGAAAAAACTAGGAAGGTCTTCATAACCAGCCGCTGGTTGTGACGACAATCCTAATTTTTCTGTGCTTTGCTGATTTTAGACAAAATAATTGATCACTTCTACAGAGAAGAATTTCCCATTTTTTATTTTCCACATTTGCATCATACTTTAGAATTTTCAACTATTTTTAGCTACTGTACGAACATCTAGGGTATCTATCGCGGGACTTTGGGAGGATAGGGGACTTTGGCGGCTAGGAGTCGCAGAGCGCCAGAGAGCGCTATAAAAGCGGATTTATACATACATACATACGAACATCTATCTCCAAGTTTGCAGCATGTCATAACATACAGAATGTTTAAAATATTAACATTTGAATACATAAGGAGCATTTGAAGAGGGAATAACAAGGAGAGGTCGTAGATTTGATGAGTTATGCATTTTTTTCCCTCGAAATATTGAGTACTCGTGAGCTTTTCGTCATAAATTTACAATATTCCGTGAACTGTCAAAACTTGACTGTCTGCCTAGGTTATATTTTTGTCACTCAAACTAATTCTTTTCCAGTTAATGTTTGCTATGCCTATCTTTAATTTTTTGAAAAACATTCTTTAAAAATAATACTGATTGGTTATCCGTTAAAGCGATCTTCTATATATGCCCTACTGTAGCACATAGTTCCACATATTCATCGTTTCATACATTAGAAATATAGGACTGATTCTTTGCTAGTTGCGAGTGAAGGTCTTCATCCCGAGAAAAAAAGTTAAAATGCTGAAGACATGGGCACGTGAGGTTGTTCGTTAAATTATATTAAGAGGAGGAATTTAAAAGCACCACACAGAGGATGAAAGTCAAAAATCCAGGGGAGCAGGGAAAGAATGAATGTATATATCAAAAATATATCCTGATATTTTTATTGTCAAGCTAAGCCCATAAACAGCGCTCGAGGGTACATTTAAGGGTCTTTAAAAGCTGTGTAAGTTGAAATTATGGCTTCTTGAATAAGGTCTGTCTCACCTTCATCTAAATTTAGAGTGCTCAAGAGTGTGTAACTGTTTTTGGTTGATCTCAATGCTGTGTCTCTAATATTAGTAGGATCTACTGTCACGATTTTATCTATGTTGAGCTATTAAGCAATTTTGTTAGGCTGCAATTGATTTTAGATATTTAAGTGTATGTTTTTCAATTTTATATGACTATTCGCGCTCCGAGGTACTTTATTTGCTTATTCGGCGAAATTGAAGGCGCAACTTAAAAGGTCTATATCCGTCAATAGGTTTGTGTATGGTCTGTTGGTTTTACAAAGTTAATGGAAATAGAGCGATATAAATGTGTGTGTGTTTTTTAGATAACTCTCCGTTGTGATTGTTGCTTATGCAGTAGAACTGAAGGCGAACCTCGGATGGAAGGGCAACTTACAGCTAGTTTTAAAACATCGAATATCGGTTCAATCAAAGCTCAGGGAGTGACATAACCGTGTGTTTTTTGAACAGTTTCATTCACCACAGTATGTTTCTTGCCCATGGCGAGATTGCCACGTAGACGATACCAACCTTCCATTTGTTCAACCCGGTAAATTCGATACTTATTGTTACTCTTAATTTTTTCTCTCCTTTTCACCTTTTTTGCTTTCTTTCTCACCGCAACGGGGCACCCATCGTATCGGAGGTCACGCTGCGTCATATTTACAGGAAGCGAAAAAATCATAAAAAAAATTTCGGGCACTTTTTCCGAAAATATTCTTGAAACAGCGAGTCCACGAAATTGTGGGCTGTGATGATGACACGGCCTGGAGATTGGGGAACTCCTATCATGCATTATCTGAACTAGGAGTTAACTGTGAAAGATGATGAGAATGATTTTAGGTTTTGCTCAGGATAGTTCTCATCGTGTCTTTTTCTCCCTTTTCACCTCTCCTCCCGCAATTTTACTCAATTTAGAGGGAACATAACGAAGGACACAACCTACGCAAGGATAATATCCTTCAGGCCACGCATAAATGCAGTTGAGACAATTGATTTGCTCCCGGTATACAGCGGGGCTTTTTGTCTCCATTCTATTGAGTTTCTCATTGTGAGGAAAAACAGCCTGCGCTTCGCTGTTCGGTCTCCCTCATTATGTGTACTGTAGCCCGCGTCAACTATTAAACCCATTTAGCTCACTTAGAATCCGAGGCTTGAGTCCTCCTCCCTCCCCACTCTTGGCAAAGACCGTTCGGAGCAAATGCGACTGCGATTAAAAAGTCCTAATGAACATTTCGCAAATGTACAGCAGCCTTTAACTCCGGCGGTTTTGGCCGTTCCAAGGAGAGTGGAAAAATTGGCCAGATGAAATAACTTATCTCCAGGGGAAAGCGAACCGAAAATGTGCGGCGCGGCATCTCAAGAGCCTCTCGACAGCTTTTAACGGACGAGTGCTTTCAAATATAAAGAGCCCAGATGAAGGACGATATCTCTGCTACCTGTTTTCTTGACAACTCAAAGAGAAAGTCAGAGACGCTAAATTACGATTGTTTTGTTTTTATTTGAGAGCCGCACAAGACTCATATTTCTGGTATTGAGGGGTATATCTCCACTGATGTACGATGGAACATTGAGTTTATTCCACCATTTTAAGGAATGCCGCGCTAAGCGACCATTAACTCAGTATACGCAGTTAGATATTTCGTGTTTATAGTTACTTTGAGTCACTTCTTTTTCGGTCTGATCAACCAAAAGTATTTGGTTGATCGACTCAATATTTACGTTGGGACATCTGGGGATGAAGAAATAAGTGTTCTGCTGAACTGATTTCCCCGGTAAAAATTGGCAATAGGAGTTCTTTTAGCCGACTTAAGAAGGCTATTGAGAATCATATAGCTGGCTGTGGAAAGCGGAGCAAATCATATAGCCGGGCTATACGAAGCTATTAAAAAGTATACAGTCGGGCTATAGTTCCTATCGCCGGGCTTTACACTTTATCGCCATTGGCTATAAAAGGCTATAAGAAATTGTGTAGAAATTCGTGTGCTTTGGAAATCATTACTTAAGTTTGATACGGAACTACCTTAATATTTACAAAACACACAATATATTTTCCTTTAAAATATTTTTTTTTTTCATCAATTAAAATGAGAATAATCCATACAGAATATGCAAACATTCCAAAATCATGAGTTGAAAAACGCTGACTCCGCGAGATTAAATATTAGAGCCTAACACAAAGCGGAGCGGCGACGCACTGGCGGCGCCTACAAACCTAACAGGGATACTTCACGCATTGCGCAATGCGTGAAGTATCCCTGTTAGGTTTGTAGGCGCCAATGCGCGTTTCGCACTTTCTGCCCGCCCGCCGCGTCGCAACGTTCCACGGTGTCTGAAGCAACTATTTCACACCAGAGGTATTGCAAAGTAAAAAAAAATTGGTTAACTTAACCCAAAGAAGAATTAACCAACAAATATTATTCCCACTTAGGTTACTTTTTGCTCTGCCTCCCAGTAAATCCAAGATGATGGAATTTAGCGATGGGCTTTCAACAATGCGGAAATCTGAAATTCTAAAAGCATCTTTCACAGCCATCGCAGCTAAATGTCTGTACATAAATAACCTAGCCTAACCTATTCGTCATCACGGTTGGCCTCTCTACACTATGTTGCAGGAGCATTTAGTTCGGTTGCCGGGCAAATCATAAACGCTGCGGATGGAATGAGAGCAAAGCTGACAAACTGGACGATAGCACAGGCGTGGGAGGAAGCTGATGGAGAGGCGCCATTCACCATCATTTGCTTCCTTCCAAAATCCCGAGCAGATAACATACGAAGCTAATTTTTATGAGGGTAGTTTGGTTCACTTGCACTCCGCCGCGCCGCCGCTGCAGTAAACGGTCAAACAAGCACAGATTTAGTGCCTACATAGCTTATTCGATATATCGCCGTTAAATTCTGCTGCTCCTGAAAAGCGTGGCCAAACAATCGATATTGAAACAGTTTATTTGTTTTGGATGGAACCATCGAATATATTATCGAATGACATAGTTACAAAATTACTCTATTCAGAGTACGACACGATCATAGGAACAGGGTTGGAGGGGTGGAAAGCGCAGAGATATATAGGGTGATCTAAGGTCGAACTGCTGAACTATAGGAGCGTGCAGGGGAGATTCTTGTAAGTTGGCAACACTTTTTTTCTTTCTTTTAAAAAAATGTTAAACACTCGATTCTTTGGGAAACAGCTTGCCTCACTTTAATCGATATTTTTAATGGATTTAAGTGAAGGGAAGACAGTGTTGTCAACTGGCAAAATCGCCACTGGGGGTGTATTTAACGGGTCAAAATGAGACTTATTTCCCTCCATGAAATGTCATCCAAAAGCACTTTTAAAGGGAGCCACAGCCATCCCAAAGTTCTGGGGAAAAGGTCCTTCTTCATGCATTTTGGCAACGGTAATGCACCAAATCTCATGAAAATTGGCATGCACCCATAATTTTAAACGCTAAATTTAAGACAATAGAAAAATTGTAGCCTCAGCTCAAATTGGGGTGGGGGGGGGGGGGTCCCCCGAAAAATACCTCCTCATTGCGCCAAAAAACCAAGCCCTTTTCAAGTCGTAGGCCTTCCAAAACCTAAGTTTTAATTAAGGTTTCGATTTGCCTGAGACATTGAAGAATTTAGCACATCAAATCATAGGTGCGAACCAATTTTTATGAACAGTTAAAGCAGATGCGGCAATTTGGAAACACTGCTACCAGGATACCAGGTTTTTTTTAGTTCCATCATAGATATGCGAACAATTTTCCCCGAAAATACTTGCTGGAACCCAGAACGATTAATCTCGCACACGGTCGCCGAAAAGGACATTGTCGCATGTATGTTCGGCATTTGTTGAGAATACCCCGCGGAAAATTCAGTTTAATGAATCGTTTGCCGATATTCAAGGTTGCACCACGATATAAATTAGAGGAAATAATGAGTACTAACGGTAGTTTCTGATTCATGCCGCACCGTAAATATGTGTGGGCGCAGCTGCTCGCAATGCTAAAAATGTTGCGTAGAATTTCCTTCGAGCCTCGGACGAACTAATGGAGAAATAGCCACTGCTTAGGGTGTTTAGAACAGAATATTCGTGAGGATGGCACAGGTGGACCCCTACGCTAAGGTGGAACACCGTACGAGGCTTCAGGCGTTGCCAAATTTCCTTTGACAAATCACGAAGTTGCGGGAGACTTTGTAAATACTTTGCATATGATTTTTCAGGGAATTTTGTTCGTATCTTGAGCCTAAAAGTCTGAGAATTCCACGGAAAAATATTCATAACTTTCTTCAGAAATAAATATTCCCTGAGAGGAAATTTGGCGCCATTTGAATGCTCTTACGGCGTTTTTTCTCAGGACGGCAGTATGGCAAATTAACGTCGTAGTAATATTTCAGACCAAAAAGCTCGCATTATTTTCTGTTATAGTCGTCAGAATAGTTATTATAATCGCAATTTCCACCTCACTCCACTAAGTCTCTATCAAACCTCCATGATCACCCTGATTCGCTCTCTCACTCTTGCGTTACCTTAGGAACCTTACAATGGCATAGCCACCGAAAGAATAAGTACACGTAAAATATAGGGAATGGGTCAGTGAAATAGCCTGCTCGACATTGATCGTAAGCCTTGCTGAATTCGATAGTGAAAGTTTGATATTGTGTTGATAAGAATAATTTTGGTGTAAAAAGAAAAAAAAACTTTTGGCAACAATGTCACGCTCTGAATATTTCTCTTTCTTCGATTAAAAATGAGTTAAATCACTATACAGAAAAAAAATCCACGTTTGTGACCCACAATTCGGGCCCCATGCCCAGAGATAGGCGTAGGTAAAATCAGTGCCAGATTTCAGATTTTTATTTTTTAACTGGTTTAAGATTTATTTAGGCGCCTCGTGGAAGGGGGGACTCTTGAAGTCACTCTAAAACTAGAAACTAATCCAATGGAGGATAGTTATCATTTCAATGACTCTAAAATAATGTTCATTAACTTCAATATTCAAGACAATTTAAATAATTAGTTTTTTCTAAAGAGATCGACCCACCACCAAAAAAACAAAAATTACGTAAAAACTATCAAACTTTGAACATTCGTAGTTTATGAAATAAGATGCTTTTCAGATTGCGAGTTTGCTACTCTGAGTATTGAGAGATAAATGTAGAATTGAACTTCAAGAGACACTCGATGCCCAAAAAAGCTTTCAATTTGTAAGACGAATTAAATCACTTAAATTATGTACGTATGCTAGTTAAGCGTGACATAAAATTAGCAAACAGAATTGTTGTATAAAAAGTTACTAGGTAACAAGTACAAAGCTTGCCGTTGAACATGAGGTCTATATCGACGATTTATCCGGGAGAAGCAAAAATATGGCGAAAAATGATTCATTATTCACATAGGGTGGCAGTACAAGTACGAATGATTAACTCTAGATCAAAGTTCAATACTTGGGGAAATTATTTCTACGGTACATCTTAATGGTATTCTTCGCGCACGCATTAATGATATCGTTCAATAATATTGCGTAATTGAGAATAACTAAGATAAAGTTTGTCCAGACGTCGGGAATAGTTGTTTCGTTTTGATAGAAAGGTCGTCCCTAAACGCAGTAGTCAGCACGCGGTACCAGGTCGAAGGGTTTCAGCACATTTTGTCAACGATTTTTTGTCCGCGCACCTTTTTTGTCCAGTAGATTACGCCCACGCGTAAAATACGAGGGTCATCCAAAAAGTAAGGTTCCCTACCTTGTATCTTCCAAACGAAAAGAGATAAATCAAATCGGTGAAAACGTACATATTAGGCATACTCTAAGCTTTAAAACAAGCTCAAGTTTTTGAAAATCGGTTGAGGACTTCGCGAGAAAACTCAATTTTACTGAGACGACCTCCCGTCGTCGCGTGCCCACCTCCGAGGTCAGGATGCGCGGAGAGTCCCTTACTTCATACTCGGCTTATCGCCTCTAAACATCAAATCGAAAAGGAATTTAAAAGATTTTATCAAGTAGGCCTTACCTTACTTTTTGAGATAGTCTCCGCATCTTTTTTGACATTTCTGGTATCATTACAGCAGCTCTTTCATGCCTTCCGCGTAAAAGGTCTCGTCTTGGCTCCAAAACCAGTCATTGCCAGCGATCTGCACCTCTAAATCGGTTGGAAATCGCTTTCCACATTGGAAGTTTTTCATCTCAGGAAAAGACGAAAGTCACCTGAGGCTAAATTAAGAGAGAACGGAGGATTGGGGAGAAATTTTACCACGGTAAGCAACTGATTTGGAAGTGCAGATCGCTGGCAATGACTGGTTTTGAAGCCAAGACGAGACCTTTTACGCGGAAGGCATGAAAGAGCTGCTGTAATGATACCAGAAATGTCAAAAAAGATGCGGAGACTATCTCAAAAAGTAAGGTAAGGCCTACTTGATAAAATCTTTTAAATTCCTTTTCGATTTGATGTTTAGAGGCGATAAGCCGAGTATGAAGTAAGGGACTCTCCGCGCATCCTGACCTCGGAGGTGGGCACGCGACGACGGGAGGTCGTCTCAGTAAAATTGAGTTTTCTCGCGAAGTCCTCAACCGATTTTCAAAAACTTGAGCTTGTTTTAAAGCTTAGAGTATGCCTAATATGTACGTTTTCACCGATTTGATTTATCTCTTTTCGTTTGGAAGATACAAGGTAGGGAACCTTACTTTTTGGATGACCCTCGTAAGCAGCAGTGACTTGGTCCAAGCGTTATATTTTAGTTGGTATGTAAAATTATATTGACAATATGGAAATGAGAAATTGAGAGAGAAGGAGGTGTTGTTATTTTTGCTCATTTTCTAAATGAAATGTTATTACTTTCTCCTTTTGAATCATCTTTTTAAATTGTCATTGGTGAATATTTGGTTTTATTTCTATCCTTAAAATACTGAATGTACAATATACCTTATATATGTATAGGTAATTTTTTTTATTTTTTTTATTTTTTTAATTTTTTCTTTACGAAATTATTACTTCATTTTGAAAACATTTATATTTTTAAAACGTGACAAATATTTGTAAAACCTTTTCCAAGCGACAATCTCAATGAGCCGCAGTTGTGCCGACAAAAACTGCAAAAATGAATAAAAGAGGGGAAAAAACCAAAAGGCACACAATCTTTAGTTTTAACCCATTTGTACATCGATCTTTTAGAGTCAAATACGTCAAATTTTGAGCGTTTCGTTGTGCGTACACCTCGCTGCAGCACAATAAAAGCACAACATGTAAAAGAAAAAATTAAAGTGCTTTGGAAATCATTAAATTTGACACGAAACCACCAATATTTAAAAAAACACACATTATATTATTATTTTCCTTCGATAAATTGATACATATTTTTTTCCCATCAATTTAAATGAGAATAATCAATGCAGAGTGTACTAACATTTCAAAATCATGAGTTAAAAAACGCTGACTATGCGAGTATAAATATTAAAGCCGAACAGAGCGGAGCGGCGTGCTGCCAGCGCGAGAGGCTCACTGGCGCCTACAAACCTAAGTGGACACTTCACGCATTGCACAATGCTTGAAGTATCCACTTAGGTTTGTAGGCGCCAATGCGCGTTCCGCGCTGGCCGCCCGCCCGCCGTGCGGCGGCGCCTGAAGCAACTATTTCACAACAGAGGTGTTGCACAATATTATACGAAATTGAACGTATTATGAATGACAGGCATCCTTTAAAAGTACAGATCTTTCCTCGCAAAATAAATCAAGATACTTATCGTACTCAGGAAAAATTTAAGAGCCTTTAGCTGAGGCAAATATAGAGGTTTATCCGGTTCAGGTATAACAAGGTGGGGGTTTCTTGAAAGATAATTAAATCCTGTTACACCAAAGCGGTATAGAAAGTTTTAGTGAATTTTGTCTCGTGGAATTGACGCTCCCTCATTTTTACCAAAACTCTCAACTATATATTATTCTCCGTTGGACCAAACAGACGAAACAAAAAAACAAGCTAACCCTCATTCTTCCAAGACATTATATATTTTCATCCAAAAACTTCGTGAGCAATTGTCGTTTGTATTTACATGTGGGTCAATTAACTTTGGGTCTCAACTGGCACGTGGACCAAAACTCCCGTGCCGAAAAAACGCGTGGACGTAAATTACTGGAAAAAACAGGTGCGCGAACAAAAAATCGTTGACGAAATGTCCTATAACCGGTCGAAGTCAAGACCAGATGTCTCATTTCGCCTTCAATTTTGATGATACTTCAAGCGCATCCATATAGCACAAATAGTGGTACATAACACATTAATATCATACCTTGAAGTTTTCACCGAGTTTTTTTGTACAAAATTGTTTGATGTGCAAATATATCATGTAATTCTTGTGATTATGATTACTAATCGGGAACACAACCAACACGACTGTTTAGGAGTTTATTGAAGACAAATTCACTCGATTAGGAGCTTGAAGTTCCAAAATCTCCAAACCATTTTAGTGTGGTCAGTCTAGAAGTTCACATTTTTCTCTATTTTCTCCTTCTTTTCCCTTCTTTCTCTGTTTCTTTGTGTCTTTATTTTGCTCCCATCTTCTCCTTTTACTCCCCTTTTCTCCGTCTTAATTTACTCTATCCCTCTATTTATTTTTTCTCCCACATCCTCCCTTCTTATTTTTTTTTATTTTTCTCCCATTTTCTCCCTTTTACTCCCTTCTTTCACGGTCACGTGATTTCCAGTCCTCTGATTGGCGGATTTAGGCATGTTTTTGACCAATTAAGAGACTCGAAAATAAGTTAGGTAATTAGGGGGGGGGGGGCAAAATCCTTAAAAATTTGAACCTTATCATGCCTTCAAAAGTGTCAAGCATCTGATGAGGGAAAATGTGTCAGTGCATCCGCTTAATGTAAGAGAAAGAAATGAAGGAAGCGGAACAGAGTAAAAGGACACAGCTGGCGCGGGAGAGATAGAAAGTAAGTAAAGAGGAAGATAAATGGAAGGGGTCTCCATGCCAATCAAGAGCGAGGCTTTTGTTTACCTATCGACACCCTGCTCTTGCACCCGATTTACAATTAAACCGGCCATTCAGGTTAACGGGAAAATATTTTTGCGTAAGGAAGGAGCAGGGAACAGCATGCGAAAGGGAGCATGGCTGCTGACGTCGACAGGAGACTGGAGTGCGGGGATCATCGTCATTGTCCAGCGCTGCCCTGTTTTGGGGAAATTATTCTTACTTTTCACTCAGTGCATCGCCTCTGGCGAAGCTCAGGGTGATCTCATGGTAAACCTATGAGATCACCCTCTAACCGCTACGCAGCCCAGTTTATAGTACTAAGAGTGAAAAATCTGTGAGGTTAATCGAAATTCTCGACCAGAAAGATAAGGCTGCTCCAGAGATCATATTCGGTCAAATAATTACGGTGATTGGTCAGAAAATTAGCAAAGTCTACGCGTAGTAAGATAAGACACTTTTAAAATGTGACGGAAGATCGTCTGACGTCATTTTAGCATGGAAAAAGAGTGCAAAAATCAAGACGGTGGATCTCCTATCGCAGCCCGAGAGTGCGTTAACTTATCTGACTCGGACTAACTGTAGCAAGTGATAAAAAGAAACCCAGGGGATCAAACATTATAGCAATAATTTTATACACAGGAACGAACATACTATCCTCTTCGAGAATAATGGAAAATTCGTTTGAAATTTAAGATCAAACTTTTAGGTACCCAAATCCACCATACATTGGAAGTTAATTTCATTTGAAAACGTTTTAGGAGCGCTTTAAGACCGCGACAGAGGATCGCCTGACGTCACTTTTACATGTAAAGTAAATGGAAGAATCAAGATGGCGCATCTTCTATCGCAGTCTAATAGTGCTGAAACTTATGTAGCGTAGATTCTAGGCAATATTGGTATCTAGTACCATAGACGGATCTACGCCCCCTACGCTCGAAGAAAGAAGGAAGAAAAAGGGAGGACATGACGGAAAAGGGAAGAAAGAAAGAGGGAAGGATCGGAGGAGACCAGAGAGAAGGACGCTCATATTTGGTAGTTCTTCATGACAAAACTGACTCAAACTACATATCAGATGCTTTAAACGTTTCGAACCTTTAAATCATTTAAACGGACATGATCCCGAAAATCAATCCCATCCTTCTTGCGCCCCCCCCCCCCCCTTTGAAGTGGCTGGATCCGTGTCTGTCTAGTTTTAAGGATTGATTTTTGGGATAATTTCCGTTTAACTGACTTCTAAAGTGAAATTTTTGATATTTGAAGGAAAGTGGTTTAATAACAGCGTAGGACGAGGGGAATTTTTGCTGGAATGGAAAATGGCAACGCTGTCTGGTGGTGATGATCATGGAGGTCTCGACCGGAACTGCATCGGAAGGGGCGAGAGTGAACACGCGGACGCGTACAAGCGGGCTGGGAATAGGGCAGGACGGTAAACGAGCGGTGAGCGCAGAGCGCGGTCCGATATCAAGCATCAACCGTCGACCATCAAAACCCCATGCTCAGTGATTATTTTATACGGCTGTTTGTATTGCCAGGTCGTGGCTGACCACGTACTCCTGGATACGATGCCGTCCAGCGATAAACTTCAACTGATAATACTAATAACCAACAACCCGTTTACCACCACACTGCCTCCTGTTTTCAGCTTTCATTCACATCTTCCATAGTCTCCCTCCTTTCTCTCCTCGTCCCTCTTCCTTTTATCATCCTTGAGCGTTGCGTTTCACACCGCGTTCGTCCCAATTCCCGTCTCGTCACTTCCATGCTCCCCGGTTTCAATATTCAAAGCACAGCTTTTTCAGGGAATCCACGCGGCCCGTAAAATATCCTGCGGATGAACCTCATTGCTCAAATCTTGCTTATTCATAACTTGCAGCGCCAGTGACTCCCAGGCATTTGCGTGACACGGCCTGCCTTCTTTCCCTTGAATTTCACTCTATGTTCGAACATGAAAAAATCTTAGATGTTAAACTACGTGATGCAATATAATTAACGTCGGCGTGTCTTGTACCCTGGATTGCATAACAACTGAAATGCAGGAGTTCTTTCTTGCTCATATTGTGCGTTGAGAATAGAGAGCTAGAACTTGCTGCATTCATCCACCACGTGCTTCTCTGATCCGGTGCATGACCTTTAGCTCTTTAAATAATGTTCAAAAAAGGGGGATAAATGAGCCATCCGCAAAAATATGAACACCAATTTTCAAATTCTGTATCGCGCTCCTTATCGAATTATGAAATAATTAGATGGAATGGCATAATTGCTATTCAAAGGAATCAAGACCGGTATCAATGCACGCCTGCATGAAACAGGTGTGCGGAGGTGTGCCCTCCCTGAGCTGTAGGTATATCCTTAAACTTTGATGAGGTAATAGCCAACGTAGCTCTTGGGTGGACTACTATTCAAAAAGCTAAAAAATATTTTTGGTTGTAAATAAACCCGAGAATGAAGTCATTCTGAAAGTTTTGTGATTGATAACTTTCATTCCCAGAGGTTAACATACGTAACCAAAACACGATTGAGGGTGCGGCGCATGATAATCGGCTGCATCCAGGAGGCATCACACTAAAGGCGCTAAATTGAGAGGAAAGAAAAAATTAGAAAGAAATGACGAGGGAACATTAACGAGGAGTAAAGATAAATGACGAACCTGCTAAGTGCTAAGGAGCACGAAATAATGTATATATAATGGTAGGTATCGTTTATTTGGAGTCCACCCTTACCTATTTTACCACATATAGAGAGCAAATCCTCTGAGTAGCAAGAAAAATTATCTATTCGAAAAACGCACGGTCTATCTCTCTCCATAAACTTCACTAGAATCAATAGACAATGTGTAAACCAACTGGCTCGAGGTTCGCCTTCATTTTCGCCGTATAGGCAAAAAACCTACCGGAGAGTGCGATTAGTTGCCTATTCGAAGAACACACTTTATATTCCGTCATAATATTCAATTAAACCGATAAACGATGTCGTGAACCAACTGGTACGAGTATAGGATTGTCCGACAACGGCCCTCCTCCAATTTTGTTACAGTGGCGTTAAACCTACCAAAAAACGCAAAAAATGTCGAAGGATATACGTAAAAATATACGCACCGCGTATTTCAAGGGGCTTTAAAATTTGTAAATTTCCTGTAAATATAATTTTTTTTAATCAATTTTTAAAAGTTCCAATAGAAGGCCACAAAACGACCTTGGACCACTTTTATTTTTATAATGCTGAAAACTATTTTGAATTATGCTAATTGCGGTTGCGCGCACTGAAAAAAAAATGTCGGTGTATTTACTAAGAAAAGGGTGAAATTACCAAGAATTCAGGGTTCTATGTGATCCCAGTTTTTTCTTGGTAAAATTACCATTTATGGAATTGGTAATTTCACCGAGAAATCTCGGTAAAATTATTGAACTTTCTCGGTAATTTTACTGGACCTTGGTAAAAATACCAATATTTTTTATCAATTGCGGTAGAATTACTGAGATGAAATGGCAAAGTTACCGGGAATTGATTACCAATGAAAGTGGTATTCTTACCTGAAAAAAACAGTAAAAATACCGGTTTTTAGGTAAGCTTACCAGCCTGTCTTGGTAAAATTTTCAACAATTGGTAAAAAGAGTGAGATGGTAAAGGTACCAACGGACCTTGGTAAAAACGCCGAGAATTTTTTTCAGTGCGGATAAAGCAAATATGAGCCAGAATCAGTTCGATACCGGAAGCATGGCAAGAATAGAGTGAAAATTGGAAGGAGTATGCATGGTATCTTCCTATTGGTTCCTCTTTTGGACTAATCAATTATTATTTGCACCCTCGAAAGCGATTACGAGCTTGCAGCGAGAGGGAGAAGAGAATAGATTTTGACGATACGAAGTAATTAAAGGGGCTCCCGCGCTCTATCCGCCGAGAAAATGTTTCTTTATTGCCTTTGTCGTAAATCTAGTTGCCTGAGAACAGTTCATTTTTGTGGAGAGATGACCACAATGGGGCTATAGAAACTAGCTTGTGTATCATATAACTTGAACGAGCACGAAGAAGTATAGGCCAATTTATCGCCTCCAAACGGCTCCCGCTTGCCTCGATTACGGATTTAGGAAACTTGCCGGAATTTCCCCGCAGAAACCATTGAACGATAAACAGATGTAACCTCCTTCACCCTTCACTTTTTCACTATTAGATTTTTTGTTGAATTAATTTTACAGGCTAACCTTAGATAATACTATGATAATCTAAAAAAAAACAGGAATTGTAAAATTCTCTGCCATCATTTTTGGAGATATTAAAACATGAAGGTTTTTAGTTTAATTGTTTCACATTCTTCCTTTCACACTCCATTCACGCTCTCATTCATACCTTACAGACTATTTACAAAAATTTTGATGGGAGTTCGAAGGTCTCCCACCTTTTTAATCTTTTCACTAATATTGTACTATCTAAGAGGTTCACAGCCTCTTCATTGACATGTTTTTCAAGACGACATTTATATCTCTTCGTTGTCTCAGCAATTACTTCTCTAACCGTGGGTACCTCCAATTCTCTCCTTAAAAGATTGGTCTATTTTTAATTTAAGCCATGTAGATAGATACAAGAAAATACTTGTAGTAGTTACATTATATTTAAATAAAATACTTTAAAAAAAAAATTGTTTCGCAAATTGTTTCCTAAAAATAAAAGTAACAACTCAATGAACAATTTATTATCACGTAAAAAAAACACGTCTTTCCTCTTAAGTGTTTATATTTAGCCTGGAATAATTTCATGCTTTTGTTCTTTATCGGTGCGAATTTATACGGAGTCTGGTCAGATATGCGTCAGAATTTTGACGAATAGCAAAACAATATTATGGCATTGTAGAATATGATTGAATGACGAAGGTAGGGGATCTTAATTAACCACTTAAGGGCGGTGATCAGGTATATATCGTCTGTAATTAACCTGTTGTTGCTTTTGGGCTCCTCTTAAATTTTCTTTTTTTTTATTGATTGAAGTAGGAATTCCGAAATCATTTATGTCTTTGAGCCGACGTTAAAAATAACGATCGTATAAAGCACATTATCTTTTTTTTTTTTTTTTTTTTTTTTTTTTTTTTTTTTTTTGTAATAATCTTTAAATTAACCTTTCCCGATTTTCACCGCATTTTTAAAATCTAATTTTTACCGGGCAACGTAACCCCTTTAATCTAATGTACTTATTTTAGACGCAAATTAGGAAAATATCCAACTGCTGCATTTTTTATTAATATAATAATGAAAAATAGCTGGTGCGAGTTTTTTTTTCTATTGAAACGAAAAAGAGATCGACAAGACAAGACGAACATTATATACAAAAAGGAAACGTAATGAGGTATGCTGATTCAACCGGACACTGTAAAATTGACCCCTCATTTTATGTAAAATCTATTTCTAACTTCGCTTATCGCCGATTCTGGATACCGAAAGCATGAATGCTGGTTTGAAAATATATGACAATTTCCTTTACAAGAGCATGCTTTTCTTGGCACGCGGGGTAGTGCCTGCTATCGGGGCGTAAAAATTTTAAAGTGGAAAATAATTTATACTTCGCAGAAGAGGAAAAAAAAATTGAGTCCGGGTTTGTCGCCGTGCAGAATCCTGAAGAGGTTCTCTGTAGTTCAGAAAGCACGGTTGCCAAACAGATAACGAGTAAACCAAGAAAATTCGTAATCAGTAAACTGATAGATGAGCAAAATTAAAAAGAATTTCTTCACAAAACCAACCCGTGCGTCATGGTCTTGTTCCAATGCATAAAAATGCATATAAAATGATGCGACTTTTCGGCCTCTGAGGCCACGCTAGGAAGTATCTTTTCACAGTGAAGGCGTTATTCTTATGCGTCGACCGCTGCATCAAAGAATTATCTAAAGCAACCGCATTAGGTATGCCTTTTAGGGCGCTTGAGAGACCTCTAAAA
This sequence comes from Bemisia tabaci, assembly GCF_918797505.1. Taxonomy (NCBI): domain Eukaryota; kingdom Metazoa; phylum Arthropoda; class Insecta; order Hemiptera; family Aleyrodidae; genus Bemisia; species Bemisia tabaci. The sequence goes on from NC_092793.1 coordinate 77,843,286, forward strand.
ATTTATTTTCTTTTTTTTTTCAAAATGATTATTAATTTCTACATATCATGGTTCATTTTTTTAATAAAGATAGTTTAGTTTTTAAATAAAATTAACCTAACTTTTCTCAAATTTCAAAAATTTAAAAGAGACACCTCATCGCGCTTTTATTCGTGCGATTCTAAGGTATTGAATTAGGAATTCCGAGGGCTTGTATTCTTCGGACAAAGTCGAATATTGACATATTTCCAGCATTAGCGGCAATACTGACTAGGCGTGACGCGGTGCGGCTGTGGAGGTACGCGTTGCTTCACGTAGGGAAAAACTATACCAGCGCTGAGACTCATGCCTTATCACTGGCTGCCATTCCCGCCTTACGAAAAATTACCAGTCTCCTGCGGGAAAAATGTGACGCGTCTCCCCTTTACCCGGCAACAGAGGAGCGAGCTTTTTGCTGTCCCCTTCAGACAGTCAGAGACGCGGTGCATACCGAGTAATCATCACTAACAATTCTTCTCGTCTCTCATTTTACGCTGAGGAGCCCGGTATTTCACAGGACTCTTTTCAATCTTTTCATGCGCTATTATGTCTCATTTTCTCGTGGATATTCCCAAATATTTCGAGGAGCTACCGTCGATCAGTCTTTATCACTGGAAATTCAACCATTTTAAGGGAAACGGACATTGCTTCCGTGACGATTTGGATTTTTCACAAATATTTTTTATTCACAGCTTTGATGAAAAAGCAGCACTTGCAGCGCAGATCAATTTGTTGAGAGAAAAGACAGAGAATTCCAAAATTCCTGTTCCTCCAGATAATCTGCACTATCTAACGTTATATTTTTCTTTGTCACCTTTACTTTAATTCAGATGTGCTCTCCGCAAGGCGCTTGACAGACCTTTAAACATGGTTTTATCTTTTTCCCTTTTTTTCAAAATAATTATTGATTTGGACACATCATAGTATATTTTAAAACAAACTTAACCTTTGACTTTTCTCAAATTTTGAAAAGAAGAGACACCTCGGTGTTCATTGATGACATTGCAAAGATACAATCGGCAAAATTGTAGGCTCGATGGCGTAAGGCGTGAACTCGCAATCCTCCGTTCTATGCGCTGCGATTAAAATGTTGTTTAAATTCGGGAGAAAAGTTTAAAAATTACGTCTCTCCTATTTCTTGCTGTGTTGATCACGTAGCCTTTGAAACACTTACAAAAAACTGACAAACGGAATCACCACAACATGGAAATAAAGGAAGGAAATGAGTGCGTATTCATCACGGCGCAGAGATACAACTATTCGTACTTGATGGATGTCCGCGTTGCGTCTGCAAAATTGAAGGCGCGGTGTCGCGAGGCGCGAACACGCAATGCTCCGCTGCTATGCTGCCAATGAGGCAATCTCACAATCAGACTCAGGAGAATAGTTTAAAAATGTTTAAAGAAGGGGCTCAAATGTGTCTCTCACATCTTCGGGTGTTGACTCTAGATATTTTTTTTATATTTTTATTTGATGTCTGATTCTTTTTTCAGAATGCACTTGTAGGTCTATATCTAAAGCTCGTATGTACTGGCACCATAACCCCTTAGAAGATATATTCGGTTCAATTTGACCCGGCTTGGCATATTGCGAGTATAGTTGTGGAAAAAAAGCTTCGACACTCGATTTTTTCCCTTTTTCTGATTTGATTTCTATGTTTTTTCCTTTGCCTTTTTCTAGCTTAGATATTGTATAGTTACCAATTGCTAGGTGCCTGGGTTAACGAACCCCAAGAGAATTAATTCCCTGCTTAATTATAATTAAAAACAAAAGTGGTTGATATTTTAGGGGATCTCTGAACATCGTTTAATGTGTGGAATCCTGAAATCCGATTCAAAAAAGTCTACGATCACCCAAAAGGATAATCCAGAATTTTTGTGGAGCGCTCGTCACGAGGCAAGTTTATGGTGAAACTACCAAACAACTTATCTCGTTTGCGGTGTTTAAAAATCTTCACTCCTATTTTATAATTTTTTAGGGAGAAAAAATGATCATCATCCCTCGAAGTTTTTCCAGGATTTGCCCCGCACAGAGCAGAGAAATCACAGAAGTTTTCAAGAATTGACGTTAAGTGGTTCTCAATTTAGAAATTAAGGATAGCAGGAAATCTGCAATGTCGCAAACCAAGATACGTGGTTTGGGAGTTTTACCATCGAAGTGTAAGCATTCACGGGTAATTACCATCATCCAACACTCTCTCGTATTAAGCTTTTGCTATAACTTACGTCCCAACCTCTTCCTATCCGGTCGCTCTGTTTCCTGGAAATATACGAATTACGTTTGGAAGGTTAATTTTCGTCTCAGCGGACGCACCCACCGAAACAAAAGCATGTATTTCAAATCCTTTTCGAGCGGGAGGGAAGAATTGAAAACAATTTTGCTGTTCCGCGGAAATTCCGAGTAAGCACAGATTGACATAGTCATAACAGTGGCAATCAAGATAATGAAAGATCGTGGCAATTTTTTTTGCGTGTCCACGGAAGCATGAAACATCGGGTGAGCATCAAATAAGCTCAATGGGCTTATTAAGCACAGTCAGTTGGAGGTTGAAAGTTGTGTGGGTTCAAGTTAGAGTCTCGACGAACTACAAGATGAGTTCAACTGTTCGTCAACTTCGGAGCTTTCAGGAATTTTCATAACACCGATTCATCAGTGCATAGCTGTAAAAGCGCGTCGCACACAATTAAGCAGCGTTTTCAAGGATTGGGGTTGACGTTTACTCATAGCGTTTGATAACTTGGTAAGTTTTAGTTTTGTAAATTTGAGAGAGTGCAAAACTTGTGCCGATTTGCTGCAATGCAAAAGTTGGGGAAAACCCTCCCTTCCCCGAAAAAATTAGAGTAAAATAAAAAGACGGGGAAAAAGTTGAAGAGGCAAATAGAAAATTCCACGAATATTCGCTTGTAAAGGCTTTTTCCCTTGTAGAACTGCCAATTTTAGAATTTACTGATGAAAATGTTCATAAGCAGAGATAAATGAAACCTTTCGGTGAATGATGAAGGAGGGCACTTCGTTTGTATTCTTCAATGTTTAAAAATTGAATTGCGTCTCTCTGACTTGTACAAAAGACTGATTTACACATAAGCTGTAAATAGAATGTTTAAGTTGAATTTTTTCCCCGAAGCCCATTGTCAATGGACCAAAATTGAATACTAATTTGTATTTTATTTTAAAAAAGGAGCACATTCTCACATAAATGGGCAACTTCAAAAACCACACAGAGCTGATATCCATAAAAAAAAACCCCAAAATTGAAGAAAGTGGGCATGCTTGGGTCCCTAGTTTGCCTATTTACTCAGCCTTCATTAACTGGAGGCCTCTACGGATGTATTCTGTACTTTCTGTTGAAAACCCTTAAACTTCTATATTGCGTGGTTTAGATGCAATTTTCCTTTTTAAAAAATGTACGCAGTTAGTTGAGTCACTAATGCACAACGGACCCTCAACAGGTCTTAAAAACTAACCGATCATCGATCTTACCACACTCTTATCTTTAATCTCGGACTGAATCACTTCTGATCTGATATGAAAATTTAGAATTAGCCTCGAATATTGAACAGTGCAATGTAACTTCCAAGAATTAAAGTGGAAGTTTCTTGGTCCGAAGATACTCTTGAGTGATTCTTTTGGTTTAAGAGTCAGCTGCAATACTTCTTCTTACTACGGACATTTCATGCTTGAGATTTATTCATGTCCAATTTTGCTTTTATTTCATTACCCATCTCTTGATAATAGTGATGATGCAAACATGTCATATCATTAGAATTTAAGCCATAAAGAGCTGAGAATTTAGGCCAGAGGACACTGTCGATCAAAGGGGTCGACAAAAGCGGAACATTTCAAGACAGTAAACCATGAAGTATGCAGCAGGAGTAATAAACTGATGCTGATGTGAAAAGGAGAAAGCTGTTTGAAAAAGTATATAATATGCCTCATACTATCCCTAATTCAGGAATACACTGGAGTAGGAGAGAAAATGAGAACGGTGCAAAGGTAGAACTTTGTCTCAAGTTTAAAAAATTAACAAAGATTCAAAAGAGAAGCTTGTCTCGGTCACCGATGAAACTACGAGGGGAAAAACAACTTTTTCCTTCACGGAAAATTTCTTGAATTCCTAATCGTGAACAAGGCGAACGCTTATTAATTTTAAATTACCCTCTTGATTGATTATAAATTTTCTTTGTTGTTGCAGCTTCTAGGCTGAGCTTTCCAGGCCGTTTAAAAGGCACAATTTCATATTTCAACTGTACAAGGCCATGAAAAGGTAACCGATAGGTTTCTCTAATAAGCATTGGCCACAACCGTTTGGAATGCACACGTACAGACAGGTACACCTAAATCGGAAAAGCTACGCTAGATTTTCCCGTTGATTGCCCGTGGAGCGTTGCATAAGTTTCAAGGAAGTTACGCGACAGCCGCATGGTGGCGATGATATGGACAGGGAGATTTTGATACCGACTCTCATATAGTATTTAGTTGGAGATGCGTTGGAGCTACGGGGAGGGCGCAAGAGGGTGGCAAGGGGTGGCTGCGGGACAGGGGGTGGCGGCGGCAGCGCAGACTCCCAACCCGTGGAACAGACAAGCGCCCTGCATATCTCCCTTCCAGTTTCAATAAAACCCATCCACGGCGCAGCTTTTAGCCACATTGCCTCCTCTTGTCCTCGACACATCTCTCCATGGTCCTTTCTCAGTGCCTGTTCACCCCAGTTTTCATTTTCTCTGCCGTTTTCCTTGTCGCTGGATATATTATTTTCCACCTTACCTCGTCAGTTCTGCGTTCTTGTTTCCACTTCGGCTCCGCGAGAAATCCAAGCAGGACCGGTCAAAATGCGTAAGTCTTATTTAGTTTCATGAACTCTTCCTGCTTCATGCATGCTGCGCCCTAATTTTCCTCGTCTAAGGATGCCAACTTCGAAATCACCTGTTAGCATCTGAGGGTGTTTCCTCGGAAATGCCAACTGTGAGTTGAATTTTCGCTCGGAGCTATGCAGCCATCGGGTGATGGAATATTCGGGTGGCCAAAATGTTTGACGTGAATTTCAGTTTGATTCCGTTTCGCATCATGCTAGGAACATTTTAGACACTCCCTTTTGAGGCGTCGCAAAGAAACGGAATGGGTGTTTTCCCTCGAAGCGGCGTGCAACCCCTTATTCGGTCGAGAGGCTGCGTCATTTTTATTATTTTCCAGAATGTATTTTGTTACTAGGGGTGAGGATAAAATAGTATAAGAGAGTTTACAAGTGGCTTTTGGTGTAGGCTTTAAATGTAAAACGCAATAAATAACCGTCGTTGGCTTCCCCAGCTAACCTCATCCCTTTTTCGTCATTACCTCTAATGCTCAGCATAAAGGCATCCCATCATAATTTCAAATTTTAGTGAATGAGTAAGGTCGACACATATGATTTCTCAAAATTTTCCTAGCTTTTTATATTTTGGAAAGTGTCATTCACAAATGGAATTGAATCCTATGATTCACCTTAGACACATACATAGGATGCCATAATTAGAGCCCCCTGAAATGCAAATTGTGGTTAGTTAATTTTGGCATGGGTGGGCTTGGCCCATGATCCAATCAATGTAAATGATCACGTTTATTCTTTCAAATAGGTACTCGGTATTTTCTGCGACTTTTGTGGCGCAGAAAAATATATTCTTGTCACTATAATTATGTTAACATAAAAGATTCAACGTGTATCAACTTATTCATCGTGGGAAAAATCCCAAAATCCTCGTGAAACCCTGTACTAAATCAATTTTTGGAAAATGATCATAAATAACCTAAAATTAGAAAAAATTAAAAATGCGTAGAGTAGATGATGCTGATTTTATGTTCGTAAATTTAAACTATTTATTTTCTTTTCTTCAATAAATTTCAGCATCTTTTTAATCGACATGAATTTCTTTCTCTCAAAAATACTTCAGACCTGATCTGGAACTTCTGATCGCCACGAACCGTCAGCATATCCCTTACTGTCTTATATGCTTGGAATAGATGCTGCTACTTTTTCTGGATTTTAAATGAAATGAGGGAGTGCCAACTCCCTGAGGGGCTGTGAAAGTATAGGGCACTGTGGTGGTTAGGCGTCGCAGAGCTCCAGGGGGCGCCGTAAAAGCGGCTTTTATGTATTAAATAATTGTAAATCCATGAATTAGTAGTGGAATCGAGTGCGTTATATGTCATATTTTAGGATATGCGTGCGCTAATAAAAATATATGCGTCTATGGCGGCATTTTAAACCGTGAAAAATCAAATATTTTAATAAATTAAAGTACTGCATTTTGAAAACTTCCGTCAACATTATATTGATGAAACATTTATGAGATGCATTTCAGACATCTGTGGATTTCTTTCGCACAATGTCCGGAGGATTTACAGGAAATCACGAGAAATGAGCAAGGGAAAGGGCTATTTTCCCAGATAATTTGGAAATTTTGAATTTAGCGGCAGGGTAGGGGAGGGTGCCTTTCTGGACTTTTCACCTATATGCATGCTATATGACAAGCATTGTTCGGTGTATGGCGAAAAAAGTTGAAACACTTTTTGTTTGCAAAAATAAAATGAGCAATGAACGGAAAGCAAAGCACCATTCTAAACTCTATTGAATCATGCTATCGACATTTAGATGGGGTGTTACAAAAAATTGAAACCGACACAACAGCAGGTGAATAAATGCACAATGTATCGTATTTGGATTTCGGACTGAAAGACTTCCTCATTTGAGTTTCAAACGGAACGCCTTAAACCAACCGCTGAAAAAACTTTTTCTTGACATAATATTTTGTAGACAAGGAAAGACGCTTTGAGTCAAAATAATATCTTAAGAAAATTTTTTTTCAGTGACGATTATCATGACTCTGAATATGCCGAGTTTGGTTTCATCTCGGTTTGTGATTGCAATGTACAGGTTCACTCTTCAAAATTTTGAATAAATGTCTCCTCATTTCTTGGTTTAAATAATTTTGCGTTGAATAAAACATTTTGAGGAAGACTAGAATAAAAACAGTCAGTACTATTTAATTTTGGAACAGCTATACATCCACTAATAATATTTGAAGCCATGAATATTTTCTTTTTCGTGTTTTAATTCACAATTTTGTCACATAATTTGCAAGAAAAATTTTATGCCGTGTACGTGACCACTCATAACTCAGTTATAATAAAACTGTTCACTACACTAACTCGCTGCTATCTAATGATATTCACTAGGCGACCTTAAATTTGCAAATCTTGAGTAGTCATACATTTATTCCATTATTTCAGATGGTATTGCAGATGGGATTTCCAAAAATAATGTGACTGTAGCGCCAGATTTACGTTTGTTTTTATCTGACGAGAGATTGATTAAGAAGCCCCCTGATGGAAGGTCCAAAGGACGCCCTAAAGCTGAAAGAGCCTCAGAGGAGGGCATATAAAAGTTATTTTAAATTTAGAGTCTCTTGGGGGACTTTTTCCATACGTTCAGTATATTTTTTATCCTTTTTTTATAAGCCGGAAGTATAAAATTAAAGCAATGATATCACAGGTTCTCTCCTTCGTCTTGATCAGCAGTGATTAATTTCACATTTTTACATTTTAAAGGTCGCATTTGACCAACTTCAAAATAATTATATTTTCAATATTTTTAAAGTAATTTTCATTATGATCGCTAAGTACTAAAAACAGTTGCACCAACAAGTTCATTAAATAACTCAATCGAGGCAAAAAAAGAAATTGAAGTAAACTTTTACAAGTTTATGAAGGGAGATAAATATGTGTTTTTCGAAAGGATTTTACTCGCGCTCTCCGGTAAGAGTTGTTGCCTAGCGGCAAAATTGAAGGCAGACTTTGTCGGTATGATACCCACCAATAGGCCCAGAACATCGTTTATCGTCAAAATAAAGCTTAAAAAGCTGTACAAATGCGTGTTTTTCGAATGCCACTGTTAGTGCTTCCCGGCTTATTGCCTATGCGGGGAAACTGAAGGCACACCTCGTGAAGACAACGTCTGTCAAAGGGTGTACGCATTGTTTATTAATGGTTTTAAAACAGTTTATGGAGTAAGATATATTATAGTTTTTCGAACCGATTAGTGCTCCGATGTAAGTTTGGTGTCCATGGGGCAAAATTGAAGCTGGACAAAATGAATGATACCTATACCATTAGTTGAAATTGTAACATATTCCATTAATTTGTCATGAACAGTCATGAATATGGCAGATTGGGATTTTGGAAATAGCTTTCTCTCAGAACTACATTTTTTGAACTGCAAACCTCATATCGCCAAAGTCCCGGTTTAATGCTACATTCTTGTTCAAATGTGTTCGTATGATACTCCTCTATGCTCTGATTTCGATCATTCAATTTCATGTGTCCAATTTTTGTGGACTGAAGTTCCTTCCCCCGCGAAAGGTCATATTTTGTTGTACTCAGTAGACAGCGAGCGTTTTCTGATTTTATCTCAACAAGAATATTGGGTTTTTTATCGAACTGTTTTTTTTTAGCAAGGCTTCTCATGAATTTCTCACAAGGAAAAATAATTATCTTGAGAGGTAATCTTTAAAAAAAAATTACAAGTAAGTAAAAAGGAGAAATTACCAAAACCAATGCTGGATAAAAAAAAGTACCGGCTATCATGCGGTAGTAATTTTAACAAGAGTTCAAGTCAAATAAGTTTACGCACATTTCTAGACTGCGCCAGAGGATAGACTGACGTCACTTTTAAATGTGTACTAAATGAAAGAAGCAAGATGGCGGATATTCTAAAAGTGCGTAAACTTATTTGGCATGGCCTTTACCACAGTAGATACCACAGCCACGAAGTTCTAGTGATCATTAAGATAGCTGCTGACACCGCGGTAGCCATACTACTATGTGTTGCAAAGAAGCTTTTTCTCTTTGTTGGAGAAAAGTTGTGGGAATATCTCTTATTTGTTTCGTCGAATCATTGGCGAGCTCGAAGATGTGCAAACTCTCGCTGCATTCCTTCTAAAGTCTAGTACTTAGAGTCTCATCTAAAAAGCCAGCAAAATAGAGGGAAGGAGGGGATGTGAAGCTGTGATCGTTTTGAAAATATTTGCATGTTGTGGTACGTATGGAATTAAGCCCCCGATCGATAGATCACTGCAAGTCTGAATGTGGAAAAATTGCAGGAAGTGAAAACAGCTGCGAAGCAATATAGTGAGATTAGAGCTGAAAGCTCCTCGAGGAGAGCTGGCAGCTTGAGTGCTTTTTAAGGTTTTGTATCACTAAACGAACTTGTTCTCGATCTCACCCGATTTTCCGCTCTCCCTCTCAGATTCATTTTTTGTCGATGCATATCATACATAGTGTAGCTCTACATAGTGAAGTAGAGTGGAGGCAAAGAGGAAAAGCCTCGCTTGTATTTAAGACTCCGTCGCCTCAATTTTAATTTCCCTTCATTTGACTTTCAGTTCGCGAAAGCTCGGGTCTTACAACTACAGACGTATTATTTTTTTTCCTCCGCACAGCCTCATTCAGAGTCAGTGCTGCCATTTCTCGATATTAATTCCGACCAACATCTTCGGATTTTCCGGAATATTCAGCTACTTAGAATATTCAGCTATTTCCGGAATTTTGGGTTTGTAGCAGTTTGGCCGATTATTTGATCAAATTTAGTGTTTTTTTTTTTTTTTTTTTTTTTTTTTTTTTTTTTAAATCAAATTGGACGATCTTTGAAACTAAATCCAGGCATATTTTGGGTTTTTCCCCCGGAAATTTTGAAAAAAATCGGAATTCATCTCGGAACTTTTGGGAATCGGAATTAATTCTGGGAGCCCCAGAATCTAAATTGGTAACATAAGATGGCAGCACTGTTCAGAGGCAAAAATCAGCTACTCATCCTATGTTTTTTCATACGTGCAAAGTATTTTTGCTCAAGCGGAAATAAAAAAAATTTACTGACATATCTGTTCGCAAAATTTCCTGCGTGTGATGGAAGGGATAGTTTTGTGAGTCCTATTCTTGATGAAACTAATATCGGACTTGTCAAATCCCTCAGTTTTACGATAGAATATCAATAGAAATCTTCATGCTTTATCTCATTAAAATTCGAGGTAAAGCATACAACAAGCTGTCAGATGAATCTATGTTTACCTCTATGTTGACTTGTGAGTCAATACTTCAGTCCTAGAATGTTGTTGCAACCGAATAATATACGGAATAAAAGGGAAGGGAAACTTGAGTGAATTTACATTTACTTTCTTCTTCACTCAAGTGGTAAGAGTTCATATGGAAAAAGGGTACGATAAATTTTCATTTGTGCTTCGTTTTCAAATCTCGCATGCAGTGGTGAAAAAGTGGCCGTTCGAATCTATGGGAATACTAAAACGTGCAATAATATATTTGATAATGGGAGGAAGTGTCATTATTCGTAAGATAAAAATACATATTTTGCAAATTTAAAAACCCTGTATCTTGGGCCTGGTGTCTGATATCAAAACTAATTTTGTTCAACACATACAAATTCCTAACCATAGGCATAGGTATGCCAAGAAGGCAAATAACTCGATCCCTCCAATATTGGTGGTTACATTTCTGTGGCTTTTAGCACATACAGGGTTATTCAAAAGTCACGCACCACTGACCATGAGGGGGGCGGCTATTTGAAATTTTTGAGTTTCCCCCCGCCCCTCTCCCCTCGAGGGGATCAAAAACTTGAGTGTACCTAAAAAGTTTCCCTCTCGGTATGAGGAAACACGTCTTAAACCGCAAATCGATATCATAATTAGATCTGAAGTTATGGCCAGTGGTGCGTGACTTTTGAATAACCCTGTATAATAAATTCATTTTCAAAAATAAACATCCTCACAATGTCATCAATGAAGGCGTTTTTCGGTAAAAGGACGTATCAGACTTCCAATGCTGTTTAGATTGTGCAAAGTAGTTCTCTAGTTGTGAGTAACTTATTCGACAATTCTGCTATGAATTTTTTTCCTGAATCCGCTCCGCGTTTTTCCTCACTATTGTAAGGAAGTAAGTAGACTGTGAATGAATTTAATCGGCCACAAACGCTATAAAAAAATTGCACAACCTTTGCAGCACTCACATGCCTTTTTACCGAAAAAGTTCTCAGTTATATCATTTGTGGCGTTCCTAGCTCTGTTGAAAATGAGTGAGGCGCGCCTTCATTTAAGGAGGACGCAACAAGCATCACCGTTGCGTTAAAATGTCGTTTGACCGATACAAAACGTTTAAACCTCCACACGAATGCATCTCACAGCTTACTTTCCGACTGTTGAGCCGTGGGGTTCGAAGTGCAGATTAGATTAAGATGATTTTTCGGGGTGTGGGCATATTAAGATATTTTGCAGCACGAGGTATAATACACATTTTTAACTCAGGGTTGATTATTCATTTGCTTCGCGGAATTTCTTTCTCATTTTTGATTTTGAGATCCACGTCTGTTTTGTTCCGTAGTGTACAATCTTCCAAAATGAGGCAGAGAATGTTCATCGCAGATTATCATGTATGACAAAAGGGAAGTATCCTCTCTTTCACCAGAAGCCAACCCATGATACGCGTTTGTGGTTCGTGCTGCTCTTAAATGGACGTATTTAAATCAAAAGGAACTATATCCATTGAGACATGATTCCTCTCATGCATGTAATTTTATGGCTCTCAAGGCCCATGTCACAATAGATGTAGTTCCTTTTGATTTAAATACGTCCAAATATTAGAGGTACTTCCCTTTTTTATACATGATTATGATAGAGGAGTACGTGATGAGCATGCTCCTGTTTCAGTTTCAGAGATCGCAGGCTGTACTTTCTATGAAGAGAATCAACAATCAACAGTCAACAGCGAACAAAGAAAACAGAACATATCCACATGAAAAATCAAAATAAGAAAGAAACTACACGAAGTAAACAATCAATCCTAAATTAAAAACGTTCCATTTACCAAGACCTGTTAACTGATTATTGAAATTGATAGACAAAGAGAAGAACAAAGAATACAAAGGGTAAATAGAGCTATCATATTGGTCTAAACGGTTGGCTCTTATATACTAAGGAGGAAAATGATGAACTAACTATAGATTCTCGTCTGTCGCCGTTAGTTAGTCTATTACGTACCTCTCCGGTTTATGATTCCGTCCCGCTTCTACCAATGAGATCGCTCCGTTTTCCCTTTGTCCATGTCGTCTACAGCTTGGTCTATCAATTTTAATAATTAGCCCGCACCCCCGAATGCTCCAAAAAATCATCCTAATCTTATCAATACTCAGTTTTTGTTGCTCAGAGGTTGGACCGTGAGCTTTGAAACGCGGTAGTGGAGGGATTGTACAGGCCAAATGACTATTAACGCAGAGTTAATGCTTGTTGCATCCTCCTAGAACGAAGGAGCCTCTCGCCCGTTTCCATTAGATTTAAAACGCCACGAATGCTGCCATCCAGCACTATAGTGAACTGCTATAGAACGAAGTCGAATATTCGAATTTCTCGGAGGACGGTACACGCAAACTTTAGATTGCAGAGTTCCAAAAAGGTCTTTCTGAGGAGAAAAACTAAAAACAGGTGTTTTCGTGAATGCCATGGCAAAAACTCCACCATATTCTTTTTTAGATCGAAGTATGACCGAGGTCTAGAAGACCGGGCGTCTGGTTAACGCTGCCAAAAATTTAGTGCTGACAACTAACAGTAACCAAATACCCACTAACATTTATTCATTTCCCATTTATGACTTTGATATTGATTTGAATCCAAGCCTTCTAACATTAGACATTCAAAACGAACTTCAAGAGCATGTGCCTATATTGGTAATTTCTTTTCTGGGGAAGAATAAAAAGTCATGGGGAAAAAGAAAGCAATGACTCAAGTCTGCTCATATCTTTAACATTTCAAATCAGGATCGTTAAAGAAAATTGTCTTAATACCATTATTATCAATTACACTGCGTGCGCGTTCCCAAAAGAGAAAATGATACTAAGAGCCAGGAGTTCGAATCGAAATAACGTGAAATATAAGTCGATTATTTAGTGCAGTAACATTAATTTACGCAGAGCGCAGAAAGGAAGATAAGAGGTTCGCAATGATTCCAAATGAGGTCCTCCCTGAAGAGAAGGAAAGAGTATTTCACAGGTGCTGCGTACAACTATTAACGAACGACCGCATTTTTTACAAGCGCACCAAAATAGATTCCATGAATCAGAATGCGGCGTTTAACTTTGCGCGTTTATCTTGGCAATGTGGACAAGGACGGGTAGTTAAAATGAGAGATAGAGCATCGCGAAGAAGGAGGAGGAGAGGGAAGGAATAAAAACGAAAACTAGTAAACATATTTAATAAAGTGGCACGATAGCGTGGCACTTTTACCTCTCGCGGGATGGGAAATAGTTAATTAAATGTCGAGTTCATCAAACCGACCGCGGCCGAGGAAAGAGAGCAAATGTGAAAAAAGAGATGATGGAAGTTGCGTCGCGTGGATGATGTAATCGCTGTTTGTTCAACACTTGGGCTCAAATGCTGCCCAACAATTTATGCGCTCGACCCCAGAGCCCCGTAACACCTCTCCGCCAACCCTGCCACGCGGCACCCAGCCTCCCTGGCTTTCTCCCTATTACTGCCCGCTTAATTTTTACCAACATTCATTAAAACTCCTACTCGTCATTTTCCACTCCATTTCCTATTTTAGGGCTTCGTAAATATTTGCTCGGGGGTTGTTTAGTCGGTTGCGTACCTGCACGTGAGCTTCCGATACTTTCTCACCTCCGCCGACGAGGGAGGCGCTCTCCAGCTTGCCAGGACATCATGTCGCTTCTATCTCCATCCCTCATTTTCCGTCTCCTCAGATTTTCATTGATTTTTTTCCCCTCCCACCTCTTGTTAGATTTTTGTCAAGGGGCAATACCCCCTGGCCACATCGCGGTCCAACTCTCCAAAGCGCTTCGCGCCTCAGGAGTTATGCGTCACGTGTCGTTTTTACCATTTTATCATTTTTTTTTTGTCGGATACACTTTTCCTTGGAGTGAGATTGAAGCTTCGCAGACCTTAACAAGATATACAATAAAAAATAATTTAAAAAGCTAGTAACAAGGCTAAAATTTTACGAATAAAACCAAAACGTTTCTGCTGAAAACTCAGCCTTCCTCAGTTGGGTAAAATAATAAAAAGAAAAATGGTAAAAATCTAAAAAAGTACCTGAGTAGTACCTGACCGTACCTTTCAAAGAGAGAATGTTGTTGTTGTTGAACAACATTTTCACTTTGAAAGGTACGGCCAGAGGTACTGTTTTAGATTTTTATCATTTTCTGTTTATTATTTTACCCAACTGAGGAAGGGTGCGAGTTTCCAGCCGAAACGTTTTGGTTTTATTCGTGAAATTTTAGCCTTGTTTCCCGCTTTTTACATTGTTTTTTATTGTTTACCTTGATGGCAGTTCATGGAAATTGCCTAACTTCGGGGGGAGGCAGTTGAGAAGGGCGATACGCTGTTTTGTTTTTACAGCATGTTAAAATAACCAACGTCATGAAAGCGCTACGAGAGAGCAGTGTCTTGCAAGTTGAAGCAATGCACGCGAGTAGCTTTGATGCTGTGAGCGTTACGAAAGGTAGTGCGCCTTCAATTTTTTGAATATGCAATACGGGCATCCCTGGAACACGAATAGTTGCATCTCGGCATTGACTCAAGATCAGTTGAAAGAATCTCTCCACCCGTCGCCGAGGCGGTTAAGACGCCATAGTTTATGGTAATGTCTAGAGAGCGTTACGTATTTTATGAACGTTTTAGACTAATAGCGCATTGTGACCATTTTCGCATCGAACAAGCATAGACTTGCCAGAATATGATAAGCAAAGAACTACACTCTTATAATTCCAGTGTTTAAAACTAAGAACGAACCGAAATTGCTTTTATTTGTGGCCGCTGTATAGCAACCTCATACGGAGCGAGAAGCTCAGGTTTCTTCTATAATCTACCAAGTATTGTAAATATGGTTAAAATACGCTCTGTGCCCTATGTGCATCATTTTACCCTCGGAACAAAAAAAAAATTAATACAAAATCAATGAATTTTAATGAATCACTGAAAATGCACTATATTGTACTACTGCTATTATTAATTAAATCTATGGTAGAATTGGTTTCCATTTCTTTTTTTTTCGTAAGTGTTTCCACTCTTTACAGTCAAAATATATAACGCCCTCCTCTATCCAGGAGTTACCGACTTGCTTGCTTTTTGAGTTGAGTTCTGAAAAAGAAGTGGAAATTTAAAAGCGTTAAAAAAATTAAAGCGCAGTTGAAAGTAAAAAGTGAACTTATTGTTAGCTCTAACAAAGTATCACTCTGTTTGTTTACAGTTGCCTCCTTTTCTCGCTCAGTTCACCCAACGAATCAATCATATCCACGGGCTTCCTAATGGTAGGTAAAGTCATTATTTTACACATTCTTGTGCTAAAGTAGTCAGGAAAAATTTGTCTTAAGTTTGTCAGTGCAACGAAAAACCCCGATTTTTAATTTCTGAAAGAAAGAGCTGAACGCTCTCTAAACCTCTCAAAAACATTGGATCAACTTGGTCATATATTCTGCATTATAGGTGTATAATTTAAGTTACAAGCGTTGGTTCTTTTTCATTTTAAACAGATACAAGTTGCAGTGTAAAAAACAGGTATTCGTGATTTTCTTTCTGTTAGGAAACCTGTGATAAAATTTCTGACGGAGAGAGAAATATGACACTCTCGAGTCAATACAGAAAGGATGTAAGGAGCCCCCTCTGTCTCCAATCGCCCAAGTTATCACGATCAGAGTGATAAACTGCGTGCAGACATTGATTTTCTCAAGTCCCGTTCAATAACCCTGTCGCCGATCCTTTCAGCACTGATTCTGTCGAGTTACGTCGCCAAAGGGTAACTAGTGACTAAAAACTCAGATGTAGTGTTTAGAGAAGTTTACTGATATTTCCTTAGTCAAGAGAAAATTACCAGGCAAACTTGCATAAAGATATAGCAAAATACTATACAATTTTAATCCATGTAACAGAAAAAGAAATTTGGCCTTTGTCGATTTGCAATTACAAAAATTGCGAATTTTACAAATTTGCAATTAATCGAATAGGTCTGCCGCTGAAGAGCGCATAAAAGAATGCGAGAAAAAAATGCAAATCTTTGAGAGTTCTGCTTCCTTAATCACCCTTTTCTGTATAAATCAGGGCAAAAGTCCATGCATCCAAATTAAGCAGACAAAAAATTCCACAAAATATGCCTCTGAGTATCATTTTAGCTACATTGACCCCGGCTATGGAACTCATAAAACCGGCATTGGAGCTATGAAACATACACGAAAGTGTTACTGAACACCTGGGGAAAATATTAATGAAACCACGCAAGTGCCACTCCGAAGATGAGCGTTTTCTTGAAAAAATTCAAATCGTTCGCCACAAACTGAATTGTGCAGCTCATATCACGGAGACTTAAAATCGTCCTTGTTTAAGTGCTGGTATGAAGTTCATTTATAAAATTTACTGTCACACTGAACGCCGAGGAAATGTAAATGTCACTGACTTCTCGCCCGACGTCCAACAGGCATCAAATGTAGAATATCCTCTTCTAGCTTTGAAAATCTGTAGAGAAAAATAAAATATGGGGACTGGGGCAGAGGGATAAAATAGATACCTGCAGATGAAAAAAATGTGAACAGGATAAAATGAGAGAAAGAGAAAAGGGCGATATTGAGCTTCGGATCGGGTTGAAAGGCAAAAGGGGTGGAGCTGAGGGCGCGAAGACAAGAGGAACGGTTTTAATGTCAATTTTGATCAAGACAATTCAACTTTATACGATACGTTGGCATTTTTGGGTTGTAAAACCTCCTTCATGAAAAGCATAAAGCTTCGAAAAAGTGGCTCCTGAAGTGAGACTCGCACGATGATATCAGCCTGCCATGCCACGCCCGACCGTTTTCATTTGTATGCGTTTTGTGGAACACTATTGCTAATACTTTCCATTTGACGTGTCTCTCTCAACTTAATTTCGATTTTGACAAGGGTTGCAGCATAAACCGGATATTGAAAACATCCGGGATGGGGATGGGGGAGGCAGAGGGGTCGGTCCTTCTTCGTCCTTCGACTCATCTCCCCTTGATGTCCGGTGTCGTTATGAATCCTTCACATTCCTCGAGACAGTAATTATTACGCGCCATGCTTCGAGGTATTTTGTATCCTTATCGAAGAAAATGGACACGATCTGAAGAAGCCTCATATTTTGGCGAGTCCGTGCCTGCAATATGAGCACGAACTTCCTCAAGAGGCGAATTTTCGCGACTGGATTCGGTAAATTTTTTAGATAGATGACCATTATATCACCGTTGGAATTTGGACCAATCAGAATCGAGTATCTAATTTTTAACCAAATCCTGAATAAAATGATTCAAATCCTGGATTAGGTTACCACGCCAATAGGCAAATGAAATACGACTTAATCTACGATGTAAAATATCATACAAATATAATAGTATGCGATCAAGCAAATTGTTTGCCAAACCGGCCAATGTTTGGTAGGCATCTTGTCATCCGCAGCTCATCACTAAACATCGAATTAAGAAGTATATTGAACAGTGAACAGAAAGGCGATGACTGTTGCTGCCTCATAATTTTCCACGAGGAAGTGTTGAATTCCCGAAGATAAAAGTTTCCTCCTGTCGCTAAGTTCGTGGGTGCGGACGCAGCTGGATTTTCGCTTTTTGTCGCTCGCCGCTGTCACAAGGAAACGTCCGATAATTCTCTGCTCCTTTGGCGAAAAGGCCTACCTCTATTTCCACATGAGCCCTGTTGTCCATACACCCCCATGTTTTCCATGTCTCGCGTAGAAATTTAAATACTCCCTTACGCTGGAGGAGCGACGAACTGTCTGCAATAAATACTGACGTTTATTGTTTTTTGCCGGTTCCTCCATTATCGGTTATACTTTTTTATCGATTCAAAATATTTTAGAGCGTTCTACGAGAACTGCCAACCTGGCTACGCCATTGGTCGTGGAAATAACCCTTCCATCATCATCATCCTCCCCCCCCCTTCTTGCCTTTTATACTTCTATATTTCCACTCAGGGTGACATGAAACGTATGAAAATCATGAGAGACAGGGAGATTGGATAACTTTCCGTGAGATTTATTTAGAAATTTCATGAGCCCAATGATACATAAATATTAGAAAAAATAAATAAATATTGAAAAATATGAGATAAGATAAGATAAGACAAGATATTCATTCAAAATGTAAAACATAATATAAAAAACAACAGTCATCTGCCCAGCAAATTGGGATACCCAATTATTCTGCCAGATCAGACATAAAATTAAATTCAACTGATGATAATACAAGAGAGGGAGAGACGAGGGGAGAGAGTTGGGTGTAACAACCCACCCAGTCGGGTGTAATATGTTACACCCATTTCAGGGTCGGAATATGCATGAGACTTACTTTTTTCATTTAACTCTGGATTTGCATTTCTTTTCTGATACGTAAAACACGAATCTTAAACATGAGTAAAATACAGCATCCAAAACGGAATCGAATAGGCATCCAATTTCGGAAATTTTCGGATATAGCTCACGTGAAATTTTAAGATTTCGAATATCATGAAGTTTTACCACACTCTTCCCACTCCTCAAGAGTTGTGCTTTTCTCACTTTAGCTCTAATCGAATCGCTGAATCTTCCGGCTGGGTAGAATCAAATCGAAGAGAAAGATTAAATGAGGAGAAAGAGGGAAATGAGAGAAAGGCGGCCTTTAGCATGGGATGAGGAGAGAAGCGAGAGACGAACTTGCCTTGACGAGCTTTGTTTTAATTTTGGATAAGGGCAGAAGAGGCGCGGTGGATGCGGGGGCGGGGGCGGCAGCAAAGGGCGAAAATAGGGTGGACGGCTGCTCAGAGTCAATGATCGACTGCTTGATTCGTCGACTCGCGCTTCTGCTTTGTCGTTGATTTTTCACTTGAAGTAGAAATTGATCGCTTCGCTTATTATCGTTGGTCGAGATGCTCGGCCCCCTTGATTATCATTGTTTCGATACGAATGCGCTTCGGTCCGCGTCTCTATCTTCCCTGATATTCTGCCGTGCTACGGAAAAACGCCGTATGAACATTCGAGAGTTGCCAAATTTCCTCCGATAAAATAGTTATTTTGGAAAGAAAGTTATGCATATTTGTACTAGAAATTTTGAGATATTTTAGACTAAACTGCGAACAATGTTGCCTGAAAAACTGGAAGAAAAATATTCATAACTTTTCCGGTAAATTCGTATTTTATCAAAGGCAACTTGGCAACGCCTGAAGGCTCATATAGCGTTCTTCCTTAGCACGGCAGTATTTCCTTCCTCTTCCGTTGAATTTTCATTTTTTAGTGCGGGCTTGACTCGAACGCCTAAACTAGTTTCTACTGCGATGAATCCATTTCTAAACAAAAGAAATATTACAATTTAGATTAAATTCAATGAAATGAATAAAATCATCATTCCTCACCAGATTTGGTTTCATTATCTTTGTTACTAGTTACGGGAAAGGAGAAATGACGAAAAGAAGGTTGACAGAGCTAAGGACGCGACGAACTAAGCCCGGGAAACTAAAATTAGGGATAGAAATTCAGAAAGAAAAAGGCCTTTCAGAAAAGGCTCTACCACTATGATGCTATGTTAAGTAAAAATACGGCCAGAGATTTCAGACGTTGCCAAATTTCCTTTGACAAGTCACAGATTTTCGGGGAAAATTGTGAGTATTTTTACAATTTTTCAGAGAATTTTGATCCTACTTTTATCCTTTTACGCCTGAGGTTGTCAAGGAAAAATGTTCAAAGATTCCCTCAAGGATAAATATTCTCTGTTTGGAAATTTGGCAACATTCGAAGGCTTATACGGCGCTTTTCCTCAGCACGGCAGAATGTGCTTGCACACGACCCAATCCGAGCAGCGCACGAACTGATATTAAATATAAAATGATTTTTTTTAAAAAAAATAATAATAATAATGAAAAGAGTGAGGTATATTCTTTGACCTTATAAAATGTTACAGTTGAATCGTAACTCAGTTTCTGAATATCTCAGCTGTATCATACACACGCTTGCAAGCGCAGGAAGGCGAACAAACCAAACTCGGAGAGAAAGGCTCCTTTCATCCGTATGGCGGTTCATTTGCCCCATTGCTAATTATTTTCAAGCATCCGGATAGTACTTTGAAACACGGCTGGATTAATGGTGGCTTGGCTTATCGTCGCTCCTATGACGTATGAGCGTATCTCTATTTTCGCATGAGCCCCAAAAAGTATGGAGTTATATGTACAACAAGGCTTACGTGGAAATCGAGGTACGCCCTTACGTCAGAGGAGCGACGTTATGAGAAGCGGCTGCACCAGACACCACCATGAGGGAAGAACAAAAACATGAGAAAAAAAATAAAAAAAGGGAGCACGGAAGTGCTTAAAAATACTTTTAACGCGACGCTAAATTTTTGAAATTTTACAGAGGAGGACCCCTGGGCCACCTTTTGCCCAGAGGTCCCCCAGACCCCTTTCGCACAGGAGAGGCGCCTAACCCGGTCTCGCACTAGTTAGAAAAATTCCTTAATCTGGCACTGCTTTGAAGTCTTATTAAAAATTCATTAAAAGAGAGGTCCTGAGTTGAAGAGGTTGCTCCTCCACGAGTATGTACGATTTGGAGGCAGCGAAGACCATTGTGCCGCTGCGAGATAGGAGCTTTGAATAAACAAGCGAGAGCCTTGGCGTTTATGCAACTCGCAATGCTCCAATTCCGCAAAAACTGTTCATAATTAATCGGCTCGCCGGAATTGCATCCGAGGTTGCCCTTCTGTGTGGACATAACTATATATTCCCGTGAATAATCCAAGTAAAAATGAGAGTTTCTCAGCGAGACCCGCAAACACGGGTGTCCTGCGGGAAGGAAGGGCGGCCGAGTCCTAGCTGCGGGTACGAGGGCTCGACCGAGGTGGAGAGTGGAGGTGGAATCTTCCTTCTCCAGCCTCTAGCCAGCCTCCGACCTGCGCCTGCCACTTATGCAAGCTGCATTCGGCGTTTAATTTCGGAATCTCGACAACAAACCAAGCAAATATCATTTGCGAATCCTCCACCACCCTCCGCTATTCACGTGACCTCCTATTCGTGGCTCAAACAGTGGACATCTCGATTACCTTAATGCTCCCGCTGTCTTTACGAGTCTTCTCTGCGTCACCGCTCTGCCCTTCAAATCGTTTTGCTAAATTCCTTTAACCCGTCATTATCTTTGCATACAGCGCTAAAACTCGTCCTGTTCTCTTCTTCCTTTAGTTTTATTCTCAAGAGCTAAGCTAGAGAAATTTTTTCACGCGTCGGCGAAACCTGATCTCATGGCTCCGTAAAAAACACGTTAGATTTGGCTAACGACTAGCTAAAAAAATTAACTCCTCCTTTTTTTAAATGTATCATCATTATTTGTGCAGCTAAAATTTCATCATCGAGTTTGAGAAGTGTCAAGACTCAAGACAAGCGCAAGGAAGGTAAAGTGCCTACCGAGCAGTTGGGATTCAATAAAAAAATTCGGGTCCTCCGTCAATATTATGAAATTTTTTCATCGAAATGAAATATCATACGAAGACTCATCCTGATTTTGTACCGAAGTGAAAGGAGACCGATTCGAAACCAACCCCCCCCCCCCTCCCTGCAAAATCCCCAGGAAATTCGAATTTTAGGCACAGTCTCCCTAAGGTTCCCAAGAGAGGTTAGTGGAGCTCGGAAACCATGATATTTGGATTTCATGGTGGCAATTACTTGGGATACCACTTTTTTCCGGAGGATCTGTGTCAATTTTGCGCTCAAAGAGCAATTTTTGAAGGAAATTTTGAATTTGTGATTCAGAGGGGATCCCCCATTTACCCCCCGAAGGAATTTAGAGGGGCTATGGGAACGTGAAATTCGGATTCCTCGGGGTCGATTACCAAAGGTACCATCTTTTTCCGTTGAATCTACGTCAATTTCACGAGCGAAGAAATATTTGCGGAGGGGCTACCGGCACCCCCCCCCCTTATTTAGAGGGTCATTTTTGAGCCTAGGGTGGGCCTGTTTTGAATTTTTGGGCACCAACCTACTGTGCCATGCTTTTCAAGACTAATGCAATTGAATCGCAATTTGGTCGGTAAGGCCGACTTTTAATATCATGACCCCCCCCCCCCCCCCTTTACTTTCTGAGGATGGCGTGGCGGGGGGAGGATGGACGGGGTCATGAAATTCGGATTTCTTGTGGTTGACTCCCCTTTTAATGCCGCGGTCCCTGCCTTTGTGCGGCCGAATAAAAAAACCGAGAAAAAAGCCTTGTACGTTGCTGATTTGTAATGTGCGCGCAGCTAGTGGACTCCCCGCTTATTTGAAAATTGGCGCGTCAATTTAAATATTTGGGCGCGCGCGCTTCTGGAATTGGCGGGAACCAATGGGAGTGAAGCTTCGACTTGTTTACATTCTCGAAATTTTTTTGCGAACCAAGTTGAAGAAATGCGGTCCTCATTCCTCATGAGTGTTGTTAGTCTTTCGAATATTTAAAGTTGTTCGAGGATCTTGATTTGTTTAAGTGCGAAGTAGTTTGTATTTGCCTATCTTAAGCATATCCCTCCAAAATATATTCAATTCGGTGTTCCCTCATTCAACATCCGACGCCTCATGGCCTCAAGGTGTGCTCTCGAAGTATCTGTAAGTTGCAACCAACAGTTCATTTTTTCCTGCTCGCAGCTTCACTAGAACTCTACTGTTCAAAATTATCGAGACTTTCAAATTCCAGGAAGCTTCAAACCTACCATTTTGGCTCGTTTATCAATTTATTGCTCATTTATTACCAGGAATTCACTTGTCATGTCGTGGTCTGCCTACTCCGCAGATGTCTTTTACTGTTAGTGCCTCACTAGTCTATTTATACTCTAAGTCACCTGAAAGAGGGTTAATTCACAGCTGAGAGATTAGGTCCTTACCTACGAATAAGACTATGGAAGGTCTCAGTCAAATTCAGAGTCTAATCTATTAAGTAGTGCCTGTAGACTGTATTCAATAGAGCTTGCGCATCGTATGTTGAGACTAATGTCAAAGTATTGTTTGTCACCATTCACCAGTGGCACCACCTGACTGCATGTATTAACCTGCTGAGTGATATGCATTCAGAGCTAATCGGAGATTGACGTTTGTCTCGACATATGATGCGCGAGCTCTAGTAGTTCGAGGTATCGATTGAATCGAGATAACCCCAACATACACCTTTACAACAAGCAATGAAATTTCAGATTATGACTTTAGTATAGACATGCATTTCAATGTTTTGAACCAATCAATATGAATTTATTGCATCAAGAGAGTGCCCTTTTAATGTAGGTATCATATACGATCCACTATGGGCCGGCCAAAGTTTGATTTTCCTATGATGACATGCCTTATTTCGTATCGCAGGTGTGGCAGATTTGTTCATATCTAGTTGTGATCCGTGACATCGGTCAATGCTCTTGGGTTCCTCTTAGAGTCCTGCATAATAAGCAAGCGAACTGAGGACGTGCAGTCTAATATTCTGCTGTGCTAAGGAAAGCTGTCGTATGAACATTCGAGAACTGCCACATTGCCTTCGATAAATGCTAATTTTTGAGGAGCGACATGAATATTTTTCCTTTAAATTTTCAAATACTGTCGATTAAATTGCAAATGGAATTCTGTGAAGAAATGGGAGAAAAGTATCCCCAAGTTCTCCAGGAAATCCGCACATTATTGAAGGAACTTTGGCAACGCTTGAAGGCTCATAAGGCGTTTTTCCAGCAGTATTTAAGGCGTTGGGTGTAGGAAGGCATTTCTTGGTTGCGGTGCTCCAGAATCTCCACTTCTAATTAATATTTAAAAGAGGGAACTATCGGGTGAATTTTCTGAAATTTTCAGTTTCCAGCATTGTAAAATTATGAAGAAAATTCAGTCAAAGTTTTAACGAATTCCTTGCATTTTCTTTAATGGACCACTAGACGAGGTACGAATTCAAGCAATCTGATACATGTTTCTTAACCAGAATTTCACGTAGAACACGATTCGCGCAACGAAAATTACTGAAACCAGCTCCTGATGAAGATATTAACCTTTTTATTTCACATTGGTTAAGCGGATTTTGAACTGCCCGCTCACAAGAAACTCAAAGCTCTACGTGAGTCAAATCGCGCACCACAACAGTTTCAGCTAGCCTCTCAATCGATCACTGTTCATAGCCCACCATGTGTTGTTCAAATTATAAGCAATTTGCTATAGCTGAGCCCGCAAGCGTCAAAATTGAGGTTGCCAGATTTTTATATCGCAAAGACTGTCATGATAATGTTCAGCCCGCGATGTGAATCACGTAGAGCATTGAGTTTTAATGAGCGGGTGGTTTGAATTCACGCATCAGGAATCATTTAATATCATTGTAAGGAGTTAATTTCGGTAATTTTTGTTGTGCGCATCGTGTTTTACGTGAAATTTTGGTTAAAAAATATGTATCAGAATGCTTAAATTCGTACCTTGTCTAGTGGTCCATTATACAGGGTGTCTAGTATCAGGATTTTCCCGATTATATCAGGATTTGAGGTCAATCAGGATTTAACTCCTATTTCATCAGGATTTGAGAAAAAATTGGTCGTAAAATCAGGATTTGAGAAAAGTCGGCGGCTTTTTTTATGCTTTCGCATACGCTTACGCAGAAATTTAATTTTTTCTCCGCAAAAATCAGGATTTGGAAAAATTATGAAATCAGAATTTAGTTGTCAAGAATAAGGAAAAATCAGGATTTCCCGAAATAGACACCCTACTTTATAGACAATTCCGAGACACCCTGCTATAGCAGACGAAACGTCAACGGCAGTGTTCCAACTTCACCTCCAAGTTTTAGGAGCCGTTTGGCCCATCAAGTTCAATTTTTAGGGGCCATTGAAGATTTTTTAGGGGCCAAATTGAATTTTTGCCTATATATCATGGCGCATTTAGTGAAAAGTTTTACGCAAGTTATACAGTTACAGGACTTGCAAGTTGCAACTCGCAGCCATTACTTGGGAAAGGGAAAGGCCAAAGGAATGATATTCCGATTTAAAACAAGGAGCTTTTAGTTTACTTAAAGTTTGTTCAATTAAATAATACTTTTTCTGACTTCCTATTATGAAAATTAGTAGGTCGATTCTATAGTATGTACGATAAGTAGTACGATTCTCGATCTGCTGAGCCGCTGCCGCGACGAAGTTCCGCGCGCAACTGCCTGCTATGCGCGTTCAGTCCAGGCTGACTGACAAAAATCTTGAAATCATCAAACCGTAATTTAGGATTGTGACAATTTCTTAGGGGCCACGTTTGGCGCAGGGTCTTCATTTTTTAGGGGCCATGGCCGATTTTTTAGGAGCATTTGGCGACATGGCGCTCGTGGGGTTGGAACACTGGTCAACGGAGCGGAGATGCCGCAAGCAATATATGTCCCTCCTGGATTCAGTGCTTCATTCGCCCTTCCGCATCTCAGCGGCGAGTCTGAAAATTTGAAACCTATGCTACGGGGGAAAGGTGACATGGCGCGAGAGCCAAGATGCGGATGGTTGCTCGTTGCAAGGAGCGTGGGGAGGGGGGGGGGGGGGGCACGGCTAGGCGGCAAAAGCGGCAAAGCCCCAAGTTTCCTCCCGCTGGTAGTGGTCCGCTCAAGGCCCCGCCACCGCAACGGCCTTTGCCACCACCACCCCCAGAGTGTAACCACTAAGCGATTTATTCGTTAATAGAAGTGTAAATACCTATCCGGATCCGGAGTCTCGTATACGCGGGCGGAATTTCTTTGACAGATTACTCAAGGGGACTTAAATTCCCTCCCGTCCCCGCGCTTCCCCCCGCACCCTCCTCCTCGTTATCCCAACTTTCTCGAAAGAGATCCGTGGTTAAATCCACCCGAAGAGGCCCAGCTTCGCCCGGTCCCACCAGGCGAATTCATTTCCTCATTTTTCAGGCCCTCTAATTTTTTCTGGTTCAACTTCCCTAAGGAAACGCTTCCTATAGAGTTTTTTTTTCATACAGGACGCAATTTTCATGTATCGATCCTTCCATAATATTGATATAGGGCGAGTATCGAAAAGAGCTGTTTTTGAGCCTACTCTGCATTTCCTTAACTCTATACAAATAAGACAAACGAAAGCAACACAATATTGAAATAGAGCAAATGGAAAGACGGCGCAGAGATACAACTATTCATGCTTGATGGATGTCTGTGATGCATCTGCAAAATTGAAGGCGCGATGGCGCCAGCTGTGAATTCGCGATGTTCCGCAGCCCCGCTCTATGCTGCTAATGTGGTGTCGTGAGTAAAGTTAACAAACGAGGCTCAATTATTACGGCTCTCATATTTACGGCTGTGTTGCTCATACAGTCTTTATAGCACCGCTAAAAATACAAATAAGACTAACTCAAAGTATGGACACACTATGGAAATAGATCAAAGTGAAAGGAGGCACATTGATGACGGCGCAGAGATACAACTATTCGTACATGATGGATGTCTGTGTTGCATCTGCAAAATTGAAGGCGCGATGGCGCTAGGCGTGAACTCGCAATGCTCCATTCTATGCATGGTTTCACTGAGGTGTCGCTCAGATTCGAGAAAAAAATTTAAAAAACTAGGCCCGATTACGTTTCGACTCTGTTGTTCCTCAATTTTTTCTTCTTTTTTCAATTTGAGGTTTGATTCTTTGTTTAATGCACAAATATTTTTATAGACCTACATTTACGGCTCGTATGTAGCGCGGTCCCTCACAACTCGCGTGGCTAGTTTTTTAAACAAGTCTCCTGTAAATTTAACGAGGCTTTAGCATCTAAGGGTTAATGAGAATATCATTAAAATATGACTGCGCCTTGTTCGCCAAAAACTCTGGATTCAAGAGGAAAGCCAAAAGAAGCCATTCACAATCAGTCGGTGAATTTTAAGCCATTCACAATCAGTCAGTGAATTTTATTAAAATTCACCGACTGATTGTGAATGGCTTCTTTTGGCTTTCCTCTTGAATCCAGAGTTTTTGGCGAACAAGGCGCAGTCATATTTTAATGATATTCTCATTAACCCTGAGATGCTAAAGCCTCGTTAAATTTACAGGAGACTTGTTTAAAAAACTAGCCACGCGAGTTGTGAGGGACCGCGCTACATACGAGCCGTAAATGTAGGTCTGTAAAAATATTTGTGCATTAAACAAAGAATCAAACCTCAAATTGAAAAAAGAAGAAAAAATTGAGGAACAACAGATTCGAAACTTAATCGGGTCTAGTTTTTTAAATTTTTTTTTCGAATCTGAGCGACATCTTAGTGACACTACAGAATGGAGCATTGCGAGTTCACGCCTAACGCCATCGCGCCTTCAATTTTGCAGATGCAACACGGACATCCATCATATACGAATAGTTGTATCTCTGCGCCATCATCAATTTGCCGCCTTTTACTTTGATCTGTTTCCATACTGTGCTTGTTTCAGGTTGTCTTCTTTGTATTTTTAGCGGTGCTTTAAAGACTGTATGAGCAACACAGCCGTAAATAAAAAACGGCTGAAAAAATCCTGCGTGTTTGATTTCCCCTGACAATGAGTCTTCGGACTTTTTAAAAGGCGGTTGTGCCCGGGGGTTTGGTTCACAAGTAAGTACACAGTAAATCACCACCTACTTTACTCACCGGGTACTTTCAGAATAATAAACAAAAAACAAAAGGTTTAGTGACCCATTCAAAAATTAGAATTCATCGGGTTTTAGCGAGGAAAATTTGATCTCAAAGTACTTAATTTACCTAAATCATAATGCGAGAGGTCCTCAAAAATTGCCGAATTGCAATGAGTCGTATGACTAAAGAAAATCTTTGGCCAAACCTTACTGTAAAAAAAATCAATAGTGAACCTGTGTAACGTGTCAGCTAATCTGCGAGATACTTGTTGCGGTAGAAACATTTCCGGTAAAGCTGAGATAACCGTGGAAAAAAAAGGAAATTATGAACGATTAGCTACAGAAAAATGGGTGGAGTTAGAAGCTAAGTTGGCTGTAGAGAGAAAGTAAAATTTGTTTTATTCTGCTTCACTTGTGATCATTCTTCGCCATGTCTCAAACCACTAAGAAAATGAGTTGAGTTGCAGGGACTGAACTACGGTTTATCTTGAAAACCAAACTCTTACGGTTCAAGTAACCGAAGTTTCGGGCCGTGGGAACCAAAGATCGATAAGATGAACCGAAATTTTGTTTCAATGGACGAAAACTTTGGATAACTGAGCCGGAAAAGCTTCGTGTTCAATGTGAGCCGAGCTCTTTTTTCTCAGTATAGGGATACTCCGCAGAACTGTAAAAGTGACTTTGGAGTTTGTAACGGCGTAGCGACACACCTTGGAAGTTATTAAATCTTGATTATTTGAATTACAAACCTCACACGAAAAAATAGGAAATTTTCTGGAGAGTTTGGAAACTCATCGGCAAATGGTTGTTAGTTAAAAGTTAATCGGCAACAATGATGGAAACGAGCAAATGAATGAAAAACAAACTCTTGATCATCTCCATTAGGTCGGTGAAATCGGGTGGAGTTTGAACCCGCGTAAATATTAAATTTACGATTACTTTATCGTGTTAATTAGCTTGTCGAATGTGCTCGGCCGCTTCCCTTTGACTCCTTATCAACATCAACATGACAAATACCTATACAAAAGCCCAGAGAACCTCAGACAGAGATCGTCCGTGAGAGAGAGAGAGAGAGAGTGTGTTCGCACGGGTCATAACTCCTAAAGTATGGAATGTTATTTGATAGCAATGAAAGAAAAAATCTGCCGCAAGTTGAAGCGCAGAAAATCATTCACTTTTACGTAGGGACTGAGAGCATTTTCAGTTATTTTTCGGAATGCTGTGTTCACCTTTCACTTCTGTTTGAGTCCTTACGTTTAAGCCGTATGTAACGCACCGTTATGGTGATTTCACCCCTTCTTCTGTGCCCTCTTTGCGTTCTCTAGTTTCTCTCACACGTTACTTTATCATGG
Organism: Bemisia tabaci; assembly: GCF_918797505.1. NCBI lineage: Eukaryota > Metazoa > Arthropoda > Insecta > Hemiptera > Aleyrodidae > Bemisia > Bemisia tabaci. The sequence goes on from NC_092793.1 coordinate 77,872,270, forward strand.
GTCAGAATTTTGTTGATCACGATCGGCCGTAAATCGGAGGCGCATCATTACTATAAGCTCTCAGACCCTCTAAATTTTTATTTTTTGCCACAGTTTGTACTACTGCTTTACTGCGCCGAATTTCACGATTTTTTCAACTAGCGTTAGGTAATAGTCCCTACATGGAAAAAAAAGAATTGCTGATTCAGCAATTCAATTGCTAAAAACAGTGAGTGCAATGTTTCAACACAGATTTTACAACAAAAAAATGCTACTTTAACCACCTTGTAAACTAATTTAACCACGGGGGTGGTTAAAGTAGCATTTTTTTGTTTTAAAATCTGCGTTGAAACATTGCACTCACTGTTTTTAGCATTTGAATTGCTGAATCAGCAATTCTTTTTTTTTTCCGTGTAGATGAGCCTGCTCTATTCAAATTTTGGAAATATGACCCAGGTTGTTTTAATAAAACGTGATAGAATTGAGAATTCTCCCACTTGAACAAAGTATATGCTCAGTTTTTGCAACAGTTCTTCTGAAAATTCACCGGGCCAATTTTCTCTCCATGCATTTTCTCTGCTGGCGATAGGAGATAGCCCCTGGATGAGCCTGATCTGCTCGGCTTTTCCGTCACGAAAGAACGTTACTGCCTCCCAATTCTGCCAAATTTCCCTCACCAAATCGCATTTTTGCCAATAAATTTCAGAGCATTTCTAACCGAAAATTTCCCTGATGATTCCTCTGACTTTATGCGAAAATAAAAAAAAATGTTCGAAAAATCATACTAATTGAACATGTATTTATTGTAAAAAATTGAATTTTTAACATCAAGTTTGCAACCTTGGAATGGAGTTACGTTCCCTCCTTTTGGATGTAGATTAACTGGATTGCATTTTGCAATTTGAACCTATAAATTCTGGCTCTTGTGGAAAAACACTTTTGTGCATAGGGAAACTAATGGCACATACGTTGTTTTTAAACCGGCCTAGACATTATATTTCCAAATTGCAAAATGTAGTTCAACTTACGGGTCCTAGCGTGAAGCGTCCTCTGGGGTTTGCGCCGCGTAGTAGCCAATGGTCGTACCCCCTGGTAATATTGAAATAATCGAACACTGATTGTCGAGGAAACTGTCTATCTATTTTTGCAGCCGTGCTTGGAATTTTTCTCATGTGTTGAAGCATTCGTATGAAAAACAGGCCATTCATCTTATCGTAGAGACGGCCACTGGTTTGACAACAAAGGAAGGGTGGTCAGTAAGGTCACTGCACAGCGTCGATTCTCGATCGGCCACGTTTAGGATATTCGCCGACGCGGTCGTGCATCGCGGCGCGGCGCTCGGTGCGAACGAGGGTCGATCAAATATTCGACAAATGCTTCTCAACTCCCACGTGAATTATAAAAACGCATGCATGAATAGGAAATCATATGATAATTAAGTTTCATACGCGTTTTCTGTCGCAACTGACTCACCGAGACTTTCTCCGCGAGGCTCGAACTAGAAACAAGAGATTTCAAGCGCTCAGCTAAGCTGGGAGTGAGTGCTTTTTGCTTTCAACCCGCTACTAGCGCGCAGGTCGCGATCAGACACGGGAAATTTTATGAAAATTCGCGTGAGCGTGAATTTCACGGAATAGAAAATTTGCAGGTGTCTGTTTGATGAATTTCGTGTTTAAGTGGAAACTACAATGTGAATTGAATTCGGGGATACCCTTGGTTTGTAAAATAAACAATTATTGGAGGACATATGACAAAATGATCTAATCTGCTGAAATACGAAATATTCTGAAACTTTTGGAGATGTATTTAGAAGGCCAAAAAACGCCTAGAAATAGTGATTCTCGATTTTGACTTTTTTCGTTCACAAGTCAGCATTTCAACGAGCCCAATCTTTAATCTCGATCTTTCTATTATTGTGCTCGGGGTTTGGAAAAAATTGCTTTGTGTTTATTTTCTCCTTCTCTAAATACATGAAGTTTCAAAATCTAGGGACATGAAAGGAGGCTATCGCATAACTATGAGGAATGTTTGGCCACATCTTTAATTTTGAAAGTTTCCGCAATTTTAGCGACGGAAACCAATGAATACTCTCAGGCGCTATTGACGATGACCCGTAAGGGTAAATCGGTTTTTATCATAGGGCAGATATTGATGCTTTGAGTGTAGTATGCGACGCTTTTTTCAGGGGCGCTGAACTCGGCAAACTCCGCAGCGGAGTTCGTAGTCGGGGAGTTTCGAAGTTTTGTCAAGTCTGACCTTCCTTCTAGTTATGGCTTTACCCCAGGCATTTGCGTGCATCCTATGTTATTACTTAGTATGTTTATTCTTTAAAAAAAGGGTAAAAAAAAATTATCTTCGAAGAGGGCTCGTAATAATTTTCAGTATTTTTTAAAAAAAGAACACTGTCTACATTAGTTTTTCGAGACATTATCATCGCCTCACACCTTAACATTGTCCTAACACATAAATTACTTAATCATTGATGATAATTATTTTACTATCGTTTCACAAGAATTTTCTTCCAGTCATTGATAGCTGCAAAGCTGCCACCGGCTCATGTTAAGAATAAATACAAAAACAACTTAAAATGGGACTAAAGCCGCAAAATAAAATATAATCGGGACGTTTCGCAATACTCGCACCTGCATATTAACCAGAAATAGGAAAGGTATATAAATAAGCAACAAACTTATACTCATGTCAGCCTCACCGCTGTTATTGTGAGACCGCCAATGCAACCAAAACACAGTCTCTCAAATCGGCAGCGAGGCTAAGTATAAGTTTGTTTCTTTTAAATTTTCTTTTCACATTTCGGTTGTAATGCAGATGTGAGCCCTGCAAAAGTCCTGGTTTTTCATTTTATGTTTTAGTTTGCAGCCTTAGTCCCATTTTAAGTTGTTTTTGTAAGATTGTCTCGGGCCGATTAAGTTGTTTTTCGTCGAAGGAATGAAAATCACTGGTGTGAGAAAATTACCCTTTCGTAGTTTGTTCTCTTTTTCCTTTTTTAGGATTTAGAACTACTAATTTTCCTCTGTCTATAGATGGCTGTAGATTCCTATCAAAATAATATAAAGGAATAAAAGCCACAAAACTCAAAAAAAAAAAAAAAAAAAAAAAAAAAAAAAAAAAAAAAAAAAAAACTACTAATTTCAGTGACGTAACTTGCATTGGGAGGATTCCTAATGAAATATAACTCGCGTTTGAGGCGCAAGGAAATATGAGTGGGGACTGTGACACATGTATTTCAATCATTCATTGATGCAGTTAAAAGTTGTGCAGAAAATCTGCTTAAAACTGTTTATTTGTGCGTAAACTGTAGGCGCGGCCATTGTGTTGAGGCACTTATAATCGGCCTATGACGGCTTAAAAGCATACAGCGCGTGAAGGAGAAATTCAAAGGAGCAAGTTGCGATATGAGATTATGCGTTGCGCCTTTAAACGAGAATGTTTTTGCATATTGGATTCGTCTATTGTATTTGTACCCGTGTTAGCATTTTCTTTCCTCTCGATTACTTACACTTGACAGTTTTCCGTCACAAAAAAGTTTCTCATTTCTTAGCATCGTTGCCATACCGCGTCAGACCTTATAGATTTACCTATCTGCACCGCGTTAAGCAGAAAGGAACCAAGCCAATTGCTAAATTTGATTTGGCAATTTATTTTTTTACATGAAACCAGTTGTGCGGATTTTTGTGCTCATTTCAGTGCATTTTGTGCATAGCACGAAGCAAATCCCTTAAAATTTTCAGAGGAATGCACAAACGTTCTCTTTCAAGAGATAAGTTCTTTTTCAAAGTGCTCAATATGCGTAGCTATATTTGATGTTCCATGACGTTTGCCTGTACCTTAATTTGGATGAATTGGACCTCATTTTGCAATTAGAAAATACAATTCCTGGCTCAGTGTAAAAACATTTATCATTTGCTTCCCTATGGACGTATGTGTTTTTACGCACGAAACAACAAATTGTAGTTCCTAATAATTGCAAAATATATCGTAAAGTTTAACCAGAACTTTATGTTGCCTAATTTCTGGTTGTGTTTAATTTTTTAAAAAGAAAACTAAATATCATAACACCTTAAAATTTCCTCTGAATCTTCCCCTGGCTATGAAGAATATTAAAAAAATGTCAAGTCAAAATGTAGCTTACTTTCCTCGCAAAGAAGTAAGACATGAAAAGAAATAAAGCAACTTTCGATATAGTCAGGCTGATTCTGGTAAAACAATGTCTATGTTTTATGCGTTAAATTGTTTTAACAACTCTCATCTTGACATCCTCGATGCCTTTAATTCCGCGTTTTTAAGTGATATTCGGCGTTTGATCAGTGCTTCAGCTGAGTGGTACTTAATCTCTGTGTATTGCCGTCAAGTGCGCGGCTAGCGTAATCACATTAAATGTTTGACTCAAACTCACTTGAGATTAGTTTACAATCGCTTCAATGCAAACCCAACAGCAGTTATCCTAATAATTAAAGCAGCATTAAAATCCGTTTTAAGCCTCCCCTCATTTGGGGTGGTTGTGAAGTATCATCGTAGAAGGAGGATACAAACACCGTTGAGACTCAGAAAGACAGTTCTAAAGTGTGCCGCCGTACCGTCTCATTTCTTGCTCATATTTACTGAAACTCTTGCGCCACATTTTAACCTCTTCCATCAAACGGTGAAATGGGTGGGGGGGGGGGGGGGGAAGCTCAGGGTCTAAAACCGTAACTACGTGCCATGTTGATAAGACATAAAATTCAGGTTCAGAGGCCGTTAATTCGGAGTTCGGTGTTTTCGGTATTGCATACAGAGTTCCGGCCGCTGAACCCGGAAATGACAGGATATTACGTTCTGAGATCGTTCCTTGAACACGAGCTTTTTCCAGCGTAGAGGAAAAGAATATCAATGGAATATCAAAGTTCGAAACCACGTATCTCCATTGGCGGCAATGGAGAATGCCTGTCATAGTTTATTTTTTCTTTAGAAAACTAGTCACCGTAATTTCTCGAAAACTTCCTTGATTTTTCCTCTCTCTTAGCAGAATATCCTGTAAAAATTTACAGCTACGAATTTTGCTTTTTGCTCTCGGAGTAAATGAAGTTGGAAATTTAGAAACTCCGCAGTGGAGATACGTGGTTTCGCATGGCTATCGATATGCCCCCAGCTTCTAATACGGGCCGAGTCATTTGGTCCAGTTACACGATCAAATGGAGCCATCAAATTGAAGCTCTGATCGGTGGAAAAAGACCTGAGGTGAGGATGCAACCAATGAGAGGCCCAATTTGATGGCTCAATTTGATCGTGTAACTGGACCTATTTACAATCAGGATCTCGCACTTTGGTCATCGATGTACTAGATTCCAAGGGCAGTGGCGATTCCTCAAAGATGGCAATTCTGTTTTTTCTCCTTTAAATGTATGTAAAACAGTCGATCTTCAGTAAGGTAGCTCGCTCCACTTAGAATCGATATTTTTAATGGATTTAAATGGAGGGAAAAAAGTTTTGCCAAATTGCAAAATCGCCACTTTCTAAGAGTCGAGTCATCGAGCATAGGCTCAAGAAACATTTAGCCATGTCCAAACACCCCTATTTCCTTTTCATTTATATTTCTTCAAATTCCGCAGCAATATTTACTTATTAAATTTTTCGAGGGACGACGAAAAACCCAGTATTGGACTATGCATGTGCCAAGACGCCATGTTCCATCATCGAAGGAGAGGCATAAAAACACACGTGTAGGAAAGTTATGAAGCATGGCAGCTGTAGAGTGCGCGTCGAGGTGGCGGGTCAAAGGAAAGTATTCTTCGTAGAAATTTAATTCCATTTTTGAGGGTGATCTCCGGTGGCGGTCGGCGCGCGGTGACGACGGAGCCAGCTGGCATCGCCGAGTGATGGGCATTGGGCAATTTGGGCATTCATATCGCCGGAGAACGCCAAGCTGCACGTGGTGAGGGTGCATGGGGTGCGGGGCCAAGGGAGCATCTCAATATTGATTCCGATATTGGAGGCATATCGCTGCTCTTTTCATGACCGCAGCCACAGCCTTGAACTCCTAGCCTAAATAACTGACGTCAGGTATGGACTGTTTGGGGCGAAAAGTGATCTCATTCGATTCGTCTAATTTTTTCGCGCTCAGTACGTCTTGAGTACCTATATAGAGTATGGACTTGTCGAAAATTTTGAGGTTAGGAGATGGAGCTCTTAGACCCCAAAAGGGTAGAAGCAATCTATGACTTCAATTTATCCGGAGTGATTTATAATGACAACTGTTGGGAACTGTCGTTGGTAAAGCACGTATTTGACTTGGTTTTTGCATAAATTTACTCATTCTTGCGGAAGAATGCTTACTTATGAGTTTTCTTGTCCATTTTCGTTTGATATTGGAGTCTAAAGATAGACAGTGACATTTTTCGTTTTCAAAGGTTACATAATACATACCCTTTTGGGCCCTAAGAGTTACGTATTTCGAGTTGTCCATACTCTCCTTATATAGGTACTCTAAGTACGTCACATTGCACTAGCTTTGTGGATTGCATTTGATACATCAAACAGGTGAGATTGTATCGATATCGATTGGTTCAATGTGTAAACATAGCTTCAAAACTCAATTTAGAAATTTAAGGTAACGGGTCTTTTGTGATCGAATTTTTATTCTTTCGAGTATCAAATGGCAATAAAAAGTGAAATTGTTGAGAATTTTCTCATTTTCAGCTTTTCCAAATTGAATCCTAAAATTTGTGTTTGTGGTTATGTTCCATTGAAGCGATACAGCGAACCACTATCGAATTCGATCTAGTTCAAAATTGTTAAGATGTCATGTGTGATTTTCGAAGTATCTTTCAGTTGATCCTCCTGGAGAAAGATTGAGAGAAACTGATGTATGTAGCATGTAGCTTTGTATGATTTGGGATGTGCGACACCCCGATTGAATTCCACCAAAGTAAAATGTATAAAGAAAGTAGAAGCTTTCGTGCCATTACATCCCTTTCTAAATTCCAAGAGAGGAGCGTAGACTATCAATGAAACTCTTTAAATAGAAAAAAGAGGAAGAAAGCATGAAACAAGGAAATATCTCGGACGTATAGACCACATAACGATTTCATTTATTTGATTAAGTGGTTTCATCAACGTCACTGTCTAAATTATTGCATATTGATTTTTGAGTACTCTCAACTTGTATTTTGGTATTCAGATCGAATGAAAATTAATGGAATTTTATCAAATCTTCTACAAATTTTGTATAAATGAGCGTTTAAATCTTGCAAATTTTTTTTTAAAAATCTTCTTGCAAAAAATTAAAAAATCTTCGCTTTAAATGCAAATAGCGTGATGCAAACAGTCAAGCAAACAATGAAGTAAAGTTACTGGTCCGTTCTACGTGGTGAATTATTTCTGGGTTTTTCTTCGAACAATCGTGACATCTGAGAGCGATACCACTATTCGACCACGTGGGAGCTCGTGTTGCCTACACTGAAAACTGAAGGCAAACCGACTGTGAGGTAAAGTCGCCGCGCGCTCCGCGCCACGCTTGATGAATTGGGCTACATTTTGCTATTAGGAATTATAAATTCTAGACCGGTTTAAAAACAACGTATGTGCCATTAGTTTCCCTATGCACATAAGTGTTTTTCCAGAAGAGCCACAATGTATGGTTCCAAATTGCAAAATGCAGTCCAATTATTCTGTTTTCTCTTCGAGCAATCGTGACATCCAAGAGTGATATACACAATTCGACCAGGAGATTATCAGGATCGAAAGGTCACCATCTTGACCTGGATCTACGCCCGCAGAAAAACAAGCCATCAAATTGTAGACCGTGAAATTTGAGATCGACAAGAGATATTACATGTTGTTGAGTGAAATTAATGCGCGTGTGAAACGTATATGCTTCTTTCCGGGAATTCTCGCGGAAGAGGATGACATAAATTCGACAGGAAATAGACATTTATTATACAAAGGTACATTAATTAACACATTTACTAACCTTTCCCATCGTAAGCCAAAATAGGGCGAGTACCTAATAGTTCAGTGAATATCAATGAATAATGGATACGTAGTTAAACTTAACCGAAAGGAAGATAAAGGTTCACATAATTCACACAAAAAATATTTGAGGGCCAATGGCGTGAACACGTTTTATTAAGAGTGATCCTTCTTGAAGTATCCTCTTCGTAAAGCGCGAGGGAAAATTTATTTCCGTAAAATCAAAATCACACTGAAACAAAGTAATGGCGTTGTGCCATTTACAAATCGTCAAATATCAAAGTAAAAAAATGCTCCCGTATTCTTTCAAATTTTCGACAAATCGCGAATCTTCAGGAAAATTTAAGAATATTACTCTTCCGATTTTTAAGAGGATTTCGTTCATGATTTTATCTAAAAAGTCTAAAAATTTCAAGGAAAAATACTCATAATTTTCCTCAAAAGTAAATATTTTTTGAAACAATTTGATAAAATTCGAATGCTCGCATGGTGTTTAAACTTAGCACGGCAGAATACGTCATAAACTGGAATGAAGTGGCGGGAAATGCGATGGACTGGAGCACAAAGGCGCGTGGAAACGTCGGACATGATCTGCTAAGTTCGAAAGCTTTTATCTTTGTCACTACGAAACGTTGAATTTTAAAAGTGATCCCATAGGTTTTCGCTCAAAATGACCTTCAAGGCGTACCCTTTAAAATTTAACAAAATAAATATCTAATTAGAGTTTTAGTAAAAAAAAATTCACGTTGGACTTGGTCGGATGGCTCGTTCCACTCTGCGGGACTTCGAGAGGGTTTGCGGAGCAACTCTGCCGTGCTAAGGAAGAACGCCGTATGAACATTCCGGAGTTGCCAAATTCCACTTGATTAAACCTGTATTTTTGGCAGAATTCCTGCATATTTTTCCTTGAAATTTTTAGATACTTTAGATTAAAGTGTGTACAAACACTGGAAAAAAACCACATTGGATCTGGAGTCCAGACTCTTGAAAACATCGACAAGAGAATGGACTCTTGATTCAATCAGATATAAGCTTAAATCATAAGGAAATCCGCCCAAATTAAGAGGCTTGGTTCTTGATTTAAGCTTAAATCTGATTGAATCAAGAGTATTACTTCTTGTCGATGTTTTTAAGAGCCTGGACTCTAGATACAATGTGTTTTTTTCCAGTGAAACTGTCTAAAAATTTGAGAAAATAATTTTTACAATTTTCCGAGTAATTTCGGTTTTTATCGGAGGAAACTTGGCAACGTCTGAAGGCTCATACGGTGTTTTTCCTCAGCACGGCAGAACTGACCTAAGCGTAGTAGGTCATAGTAGTCGGTGTGAAGTGTTCCACGCGGCGCTGGAGGGCCAGACTGAGAGGACCCTGTTCTGTGATTATCCCTTCATGCACCTTTTGCGGGAGCAGGGCTAGCCGACGCGACACGACGCCACGCCCGCCCCCGCAACCCCACGGAAGCCGCCGCCACCATTTACCTCTCTTTGCTGTGTCGCGGCCTCCCCAACGCCTCGCTTGCACATACACAGTGCACCGGAGAGGGCGGTGAAGTGCAGACAAGGACGACATAGCGGCTAATGACAAACAATGGACTGGGTATCTCATTAGCGGCCGTGTAAACACTAATGCTCCAACAAAGTGATGAAGAGCCGCTCTCCCATTTAGCCATTCCCTTTACGGCCGCCCTGTGATTGATGGAACATCCAGCGAGCAGTTTTGACGCGGGCGCATGAGACTTGGGCGAACTTATTGTTTCGAAGATATTTCGCGCTCCAGGGAGCCTTTAAAAGTTGACTCGCGAGTGTTGCGTGTTTTTCGAACTGATAGTAAGAGTAATTTGAAAGGGCTTGTCGAACGGGCGACGAGGTAGCATCGGCATCAGATTCGCCGGACCATTAATCACCTGCCGTGGCTGCAAGTTTTGACGCGGGGGGCTCTGTGACTTGCGGTTTCAAGGCGGGCATCCGAAACACGGCGTACAGAGCCAACATGTTGACGACAGACTGTTCAGACTTTCCGTTTTCCGCGCCGGCAGCGCAGGGGTTCTCTGTACTTATGCTCCTGCTTTGCGTCGCCCGCCTCACATTGCATCTCCAACCAAATTGCTCCAATCTCTGTCAGTCTGGCATGGGTTACCAATGCATAACATCTCTAATGTTAGGCGCAAACGTCACGAGGTAGGGTATCTGCTGGTCCTGAAAATCCAAAACGTCCGTAAATAGTACTGATTTCTTAAAGACGGTCCTCAAGTACTGAAAAAGTATGGAAATTTCTAGAGAAAGCCGGGCATTTTTCGCTTCACACCAATTGTGTCTTTTAAGGCAGCCCGGAAAGTAAGCAATCCTTTGCGCATTGATGATTCTTAGTGTTGTGTTTGTCACGTAGTTGTAGGCTACAAACATACCGGAAGAACACAAATAGTTATCATTCGAAAAACATACATTAATTTCGTTGCATACATTTTTCTGAACTAGTAGGTCATGCATAATCCTTTTGATAGATATCGCCCGCTCGAGTTGCGCCTTCAATTTTGTCGCATATGCAACAAACATACCGGAAAGCGCGAATAGTTATCTACTCGAAATGCAAACCAATATAGCGCTCCATCAACAATGATAGAACTCCTATACGACGTTGTGAATCCATCGGTGGACTTCTTCCTTGATGTCGTGCTCTACTTATCATCTTCTTCCTGGCATCGCGGCATATGCACGCGTCTATCTTAAGTTCTATTCTAAAATGAGTGGTACTCAATCAACTCAACTTAATAAAATCTCAACCTTAAAAGTATCTGCTTGCGTGAATTTCGAATCTTACTAAGTAATTCAAAGTCGCTAGCTTTTACTTTGTATTTATTTGCTTTCATGGATAGAGTTAATCTAATGGACTACTTGGTTCATTCGTTTATAGCAATCGGTCACCATCAGGTAATTCTAAGCGTTTACTTCCGGAAGTAACTTTTACACTCTAGGGAAGATGACAGTCGGGATCTCTAAAATACATTTCCTCTGTCCACGAGGACCGACAATATTTTCAAATTGTTGTTCGTTTTTTACATAGAGTACATAGAGTCGTAACGTAAGTGGGTGAGCTGACGCCACTTTTAAGCATTTTCCAGGTCCCGAATTCCGAGACTCCTGAGTGACGCCGGGTCACTTCTTCGATACATAATCGATTATTTGCGATACACGGGTACCCGGCCATCCGATGTAAACAAAGAAGATAGGAATCACCACGTATTCCACACCGCCATTTTGGATCGAACATGTATCGAAAAAGTGACCCGAACTCGGCGCACACCGGGCTCGGAACTCGTCGAGCAGAACATGGCGCCAGCTCTCCAATTTACATTACGACTCTATGTACTCTACGGTTTTTTAAAGGGTTCACGCTCTACACTTTTTTCCGAGTTCAAAAGTCAGTTGGATTCTGCATAATTCTGTGAGGTCAATTCCATGTACACTGGATTACCGGGTCAAATTTATTCTAATGGAATGGATCAGATGCAAAAATGTAAGGTCACGGACGTAGTGACCAAAATAATTGGTGGGCATAGAAACATCGGCGAGTTTATTTCAAATGCTGGATTTCTGAGAACTACACCATCAATATTGAGCGGGTTCCGTTACGAAGTCCCAAGTGAGGTAGGCCGCGTGACCTTTGGCACCACAGACATTTTGAACGGGCCGAGTTTCTTATCAGATCCAGACTGTACGAGATATTTCTCAGCTCATCGACTGCCGTCTTATTCCTCCAACGAATAACGGCGTAGTTTTGAAACTTTGAGCCCCTTGACCTGGGTCTTTGATAGAGATGTTCGTTTGATATGCTGTCCTATACTTTTTTGGGGAATGAGTTGAACAAGAATTATTGGGTATAAAGCCCCTCTCAGATTAGAAACAAAGATGTTGCCATGCCACTATAGCCATTGGTACTTTTTTCTGTAAAATTTAAACACTCATTACGAAAGGAAATGACTAAAAGTGAAACATCACCAAACCACGCAAAAAAACGAGCAATAAATTTACTCAAAAATGTTTATACATTTGCCTTATCACGTAAGATGCCACAGTTTAAAATACGAATTTCTCTTTACATTTCCCTCTTCATTTTTCTATGGGTTAAATTCAATTATTGGGTTCTAAGGATAGTTCTGAAACGTTTTTGAGTGAAGTTGTAAGATTTCTAACGAAAAGTGCTGGATCAATCGATACAGCTGCAGCACTCTTCGTAATATGTTGAGTGAATCCATTTCTACCTCGAACTAGTCTCAAAATGGCATAAATTGCGAACTTGGGGTCTAATTGAGTTGTTTTATTGCTCAGCCGTATACGACGAGGGACATTACTCGAAGATCGATACAGCATTGCGGAGTTGAATAATTGCGGAAGTAGGACTTGGAGTTTTTGAGAATATACTTGTGGCGAGGTTAGCATCTCAGATTGGGAACTGGAAACTTGGAAACTTTGCGACCCGGATTTTGAGTCGTCGAACCTATACTGTGACGTCATCGACGCTATCAGAGCCTCACTGATAAATTTAGGGGGCAGCCGGTTACCGGTTCCGGTCGTGGATATAAAGGGGAGCGTGGGGAGACTGCAAGGTTGCCAGATCCTACCTGCAAATTCGTTTATTTTGCAGGATATTTTAGGATTGCTATTCCACGTGCTCCACTCTCGGATCGTCAGTCATCATTAGATGAATCTGATGGTGGACTTCCGAACGTAAATGTTCCTAAAATATAGAAAGCAGTGTGAGGTCTGTAACTTACACTAAGCGAATTTTCGCGTCAATCCGATCGAATCGTATTGAATCCAATGAAATTGCTGACACCGGTGTCATCAGTCGGGTGACAACCCATTCACCAGTTTTTTTTTGACCTATCACAGAACTACCCGGCAGAATTACCCAATCCCTAGTAATCAAAATCCGTATCACACGATACAAGTAGCAGAGCTCTCAAAGTGGCACTACTTCTCTAATTTCTCAGCCGGTTTTGCAAAAATTTCCTTGACAATTTCAAGGTGTGATCTATGATACATCTCTAGCTCATCGGTTACCTCCAAAGATAATCGGGCCGACCATCTTTGAGAGGCTAACAGTCAACAATGTCATCGATGAGCCTTTTTAAGAGCTCTATGTACTTTGATGGCGTGATATGGGCACTACGGGCACCTAGAGTACCTATATTGAGAGAGTATGGCCACTGGGCCCCATGGACAGGCTTAGGACCCAAAAATGGCGGTGCTTTGTTTTGGTTTTTGTGGATGGGAGGGGGGTCATTGCCAACTTTTGACGGTTTTCACCAGCCGCACTTGCTGCCAACCTTACTACATCTAAGATAATTTTTCTCAAAAATTACACACGATTAGCCTTAAAAATATGTAAAGATGTCGCAATAGTGCAATTGAGTAAATTTCTCGTTACGATAAGCAAAGAAAACTACATTTTGAGTCATTTTGCATTACATTAATTTATGGCGTCCGCCATTTTTGGGTCCTAAGGGCTCCATTCAGCCTAAGATGGCTGAGCCAATCAGAGGTGGTAACCCCAGTGGCCATACTCTCTCAATATAGGTACTCTACGTTTTGCCAGCTTGCTAAGTGAGCGAGGTAAAAGAATTGTGATTTTTTTTAAAATATGGCAACAACGACGACCGAGTCATCAGTTGGCCGTGGAAATGTGTCGGGCCGATGCGATACCGATGCCCCGCGGCGACTGCGTCCCGGCACCAGAGTGGAGCGCGCGACGCCCAATGAACTAAAGGGCGGATTAGGAGCTCGGGGGAGGGGGCCGCACTGGGTTAGCGCTTGAACTGATGATGAATGAAGACTGGGTAGAAGGGCGAGGCGCGGGCTAAGGGATGAGGGAATTCTCCGCGACAATCCGGCACGTCTGTGTGCGTTTGTTGACACGCTGGGCAGCGGCGTTGCCTCACTTGAGGGGGTTGCAGTGGAAGGCGCATAAGTGCAGTTTTTGAAAAAATTCAGTTGGTAATGATTTCAACCAAAACTATTCTTGAAGTACTATCTGTGATAAATCCTATAATCATTTTTAAGACGCCCGATGGACGGGGTGAGGAAGGAGGGTAAGACGGTCCAAAGGTCAACTTCCAAAGAAGGAATCAAAACTCAGAGTAAGGAGAAAGTCATTAAGAATATTTTTTGGCGGAAAATTTTTCTTTAAAACATCTTTTTGTTATTCAATTACGATACATTATTTGCTCATTAATCGCCAATGGACGATTCGACGATTTCGCTAGCCGCGAAGCGGACGTGGGGGGGGGGGGGGGGCAGCGCCCCGGGGGTTGGGCCACGTATATGGACAGGGGGCGGCCCCCTATTTTCCACTAAAATCCAAATTTTAAGCATCTAAGGTGAGCTTGAACTTAATTTCTGTGATAAGGCTCCATGTAGTGTCGAAACTTAATTGAAATTTTCGTCTTTGGCCTAGAAGTCGCCGTATCAGGGATGCATTTTTTATCCAAGTTAACGACCGGACCTCTTTGTGTAAACGGGATTGTGAGCATTATATTATCTTAAGAAAGTGAAATCATTTTAACTTAACTTAGGAATATAGGACGAAGTTCAGGCACACAATATGATATACCCCGATACAGAATTTATGGGGTCACTTATTTTCTACAATGATATAAATTAAAGCAGGCCGAAGAAATTAAAATGATTTACTGATTTAATTTACTTTTTTTACTTAAAGTTTTTTCATATTAGCTCTTCTTTCTACTCTTCTCTCTTTTTTACTCTTCTTTTACATTAATTTCTTTTTTATTACTTAAGTTAAATGAACGGGTTGTCTCGAAAGAGAAACAAGCCCATTTTCCAGCTGAGCTCCACAGCGCCAGGACTCTAACGTAGTCCAGGGCCCATCTGGAAAATCGACTTGCTCCCTTATAGAAACAACCAGTTCAACTAGGGAATGTTTAAAATGTCAAATTTTCTTGCAAATGAATTGAAATTGAACCATCTTAACAGCAATGCAATACTTAGAAAACTCAGTAGTTCAAATTCACGAATCCAGAAAGCTAATTTCAAGACATATTCTACAAGTATTAGGGAGTGAGCTTAAGATTTAATGAAGAAACGGGGGACAAGTAAAAAACCAAGGAAATGGCATCTTGGACGGCTTGGTAGATCCTGGCCGAGAGCCAGTTATCAGGCAATGTTGTCACTAAATGTTTTGTTGTTAATGTTGTGAGCATTTTGTCGTAGTTGCGTGGACACAGACAGAGAATGAAGAGTTTGTAGGTGTCTGAAATTTGGTGAATATCATGTTTAAGATGGAACTACCTAGAAAATTGGACACGAGAATATCCCTCTTTTCTGAGTTGAACAATTATTAATGGAGATTTGATAAAATTACCCATTCTGCTGAATTTCACGTGTTTAAATCGGAAATGCCGCCAGATGAAGTCATAAGGCGGTATAGTTTTTCACTTTTAAATTTGTTTCTCCACAATATCCTGTATCGGGAAAAAATTATGAAAAATACTGCAAACTCAGCTCATGAAGCATTCTCAGATGAATCATTGACATTTTTTCGTGCAAACGGAGAATTTGCACGCAGATTTTTATCGCTTAATCTGAGAGTGCTCAAAGGGCTGATTTCGCTGTATTTTTCGTGATTCTTTTCTGATATGGGAAACAGTGTAACAACATTTTTAAAAATGAGAAAATGCACCGCCGAGTCATCGGACGGCATTTCCCATTTAAACACATGTTGTAGCAGATAGAATCATTTTGTCATATCGACGGTGTCAGTCGGCAATCACATAACTCGGTTAGCGACGTCGCAGACTTCCTGTCATACTTCATTTTTTAAACGGATAACTACTCAACGGCAATTCTTTAAAACTGTCGTGATTTTTCTTCTCTGTCCGAAAAAATCCTGCAAAAACTTCAAGGAATGATGTCAATTTGTTCTCCTTTAAAAAATACCATAGAGGCGGAGATTTTCAGACACCGCAAACGAGATATATGATTGCGGACTTACGCCGTCGATATGCGTTTCACGCCGAGAAGCGACCGCACTGTGTTAGGCGCAATGCGTGAAGTATTCGTGCACTCTTGTAGGCGCTGCGCGAACCGGCGATCGCGCTGTACGTTAGGTGCAATGCGTGAAGTATTCCTGCAGTCTTGTAGGCGCTCGTATGCGTTTGGCTCCGACTGGCGACCGCACTGTATTTGGCGTAATGCTTGAAGTATTTCTACAGTCTTGTAGGCGCTAATATGCGACAGACCGCCGCCCAGCGACGCCCAGCCCTTCTCTGCTCGAAGAAAATTCTGCAAAAACTTCAAGAAATGATGTCGATTTGTTCTCCTTTAAAAAAATAACATAGAGGCGGACATTTTCAGACACCGCAAACGAGATATGTGATTGCGGACTTACGCCGTCGATATGTCCTCGAATAATTGTTTACTTTACGAACTAAGGGTATCCTCGTGTTCAATTCACAATGCAGTCTCCACTTGAACACGAAATTCATCCAGACATGCAAATTCTGAATTCTTTATTCTGAAATTCGGCAACCCCGCTCTTGGGATTGCGGGGGTTCATTCGTCTCGCGGCAGTGGAGACACGGAGGCAGCGGCAACGGTGTTGGTTAAGTTCATACTCTCTGGCTGCTCATCGTAGTCGCGGGGAACTTCTTAGTTGTGCCCTGGTGGAACCAATTTACGATTATTGGCACTAATACAATTTATACGCTCTGCCCACCCGCACCCACCGCCACCACCCGGCACCCGGCTCACGCGCCTATGCTCACCCCCAACCCCGAGCGAGCGTCTCTACCTTGTCTTGCCCCGTTCCCTCCCCCTCCCCCTCCGCCCTCTCCCGCGTTTTTCATTACCTTAGATTAGGTCCAGGCTTCGCGCGCGGATGTCGAAGCTGATAAGATGCGCTCGCGCCCTCCTTCCCGATATACTACCCCCAAGCCTCCAGTTTTCACGAGACCGTAGACTGATTAAGGTGAATCTTCAGCTGTAGTTCCGAAAAAATCCACCACGTCGCGCTGCTAAAACCCGGCTCCGAAATCGGTGATTATTTAAATATCACGATAGATATATTAAATTCTAAGACTCGTAAGTTCTAGCAGCATACGTCTGGAATGCTTGGAAATAAACGCGAGCGTTGAAAGTTTAATAATAAAAGCTATAACTTGATCCCACTTTCTCTCATGAGGTATCCATAAGTGCGAGAGAGATAGCTCACGGTGGGAGAAAGATATCTGCGACTGCTGAGAGCGATCAATCGCGATTGGTTGCACCAAGGTCATCATGCTTAACCCTACTTTTTTCAGGGATCAAGTTTCAGAGCTTCAGAAATGACTTTTCACGTCTTTTTTAGGGTCAATAGGAAGAAGTATGTTATGGCTAGAACTTATGACTCTTCGATTTAAACAGAAATTCCTCTAAATTTCTTCAAAGCTCAAGGACTCACGTGGGGCTGTACGGACTCTTACAGCGTGGACCAAAAAATCAAAACACAGCGGTGGCGCTCCCTCCCTGCGCGGAAAAATTTCTCACCACGCACCGCTGTAGATTCACCTTAAGTGACTACGTCATTCGATAAAATATCCAACTCAGTGGTTCTAACCAAAAAAATAAAAATAAATGTAACATAACCTCGTGTGCAAATTCTGTGTGAGTCAATGCGTCAGTTGCGCTGGTCACAGAATCGTGTTTTGATGCTTGATTCTTGTAGATTAACAGCAACTTCTACGTTCAATATTAACCGAGATATCGACCTCTGAAAAGTCGGGCTTTTGACGTCATCCACCGCGGTAGTGACACCGTTTTGGTTTCTTCTACCTTGCTTTCATCAGTCAGTGCGACGCACATTTGCACTGGTTACTGAACGTGAAAATCGGATGAAAGCAAGATGGAAGAAACCAAGGGTGTCACTACCGCGGTGGATGACGTCAAAAGCCCGACTTTTCAGAGGTCGAGATCTCGGTAATATTGAACGTAGAAAGTTGCCGTTTGGAAGATCTTATTATTTATAGTTAATATACAAGAATCAAGCATCAAAACACGATTCTGTGACCAGCACAACTGACCCATTGTGTGAATTTATCACAATTAAGTCATGGACAGGTCATAAATCAATTAAGGACTTATTCAGGAGGCAGGACTTTTGGGCGAGGAATGCGTCTTCACGACGAGTGGAAAACAGCTCAAAAATAGATATTAGGGATTTTTTTTATTGAAATCTGTGAAAGTGGCAACTGGCAACACCGAACGACATATGGATGATAAAATTTTGATCAAATCGGCCTATTTATAATCGATCTTTTTTAAGCTAGGGGCAACTTCTTTGCATTATGTTGCATTATCAAGATGTAACGAACGTCTTACGTTGCATCATCAAGATGTAAATCAAGACATGGTGTAAGGCCTTGTCTACACGAGCGTAGATTGGGCGAATTAGTTCCATGAATTCAGGTTTCGCGGAAAAAGTTATTAGTAAGTATTTTCAAGTATTTCAAGCTCCGGGAACAAGTTCACCCAAAGCTCCTCGAATCGCGCTCTTATCCTATTGCACCCGTGTGGTTTGGGCCGCAAAGCAGTCAAGGAGCCCACACCCTAGTATATCATATGACTGCATACGCGTATAATATAGGATCATGATAGTAACGCGTAACGTTTAACGCCTGAGTTGCGAAGCGGTCAGATGTAAGGTGTCTAAGCGATCTTAAATAATTTTTTTTTTTTTTTCACCCATTGATGGTGGGACTAAATTTCTGCGGAACGTCTTGGTTTTGTTCATTTTTCGGAAAGTATCTCTGTTAGAATCGCGTTACAAATCTGTGCGACAGGAGCGT